>NC_090357.1:8876963-9625444 GCF_035084215.1 Heptranchias perlo
TTTGTGAGCTCTTAGCCAGGGCTGGTCTCACCCCATGGAATTGCATTTTCAGACAACTAATCACAAAGTACTGCTGATAGTTGCTATGGAGACACCTGCAGCCCACATTGTTTTTGCCCCTTTCCCCCTTCACCTCAGTCACGGCAGTGGAACACAACGCAACGCCGCGATCTACAAAGGGCTTATCTCAAAATATCAATTATAATACCTAATAGTCTTCAGGTATTTTGAAAAGATTCTAGTACAGATTCTAGTACAGAAAATGGGCACCTTTCCAAATCTACAAGGCAAGAGAAAATACAAACTGTTTAGAACGTACATGGCTGTGTTCTGGATCCTTCGATTTCTAGGCCAAGGGTAAAACACTCAAAGAATTTACAGCGCAGAAGGAGGCCATTTGGCCCATCGTGCCTGTGCTGGCTCATCAACAGGACTCATCCACACTAATTCCACTTTGCTGCTCTTTTCTCATATTCTACAGAATTATAGAATTTACAGCACGGAAGGCAGCCATTTACCAAACACCTCCCTGTTTTTTGTAAGGGGTTTTGATATATTAACATAAGAGAATCCCACATAACCAAGTCACTGGTTTAGCAAATTAACAAGCGCGGCCAGCTAGTGAAAAAGCAAATAAGGGTCAAATAAAGCTCTCCCTCAAAAGTGGGAGAGATCAGATTCTCAAAGTGTCCACTTAGATGGAGTTTTGTAGGAGATGTGGGAGTCTCAACATCTTGTGCGTAATTTTACAGAACAATGTGTTTGGATTATTCCCAACTTGTCAGAACTTATCTTGGATACTCCACAGCAATACTCTCTGTCTCTTCCCCCCCACCCCTCTGAACAAAAACACATTTTTGAGGAGAGAGAGAGAAACTTAAAAAGACATCATTTCCTATGCCAGTCTATACTTCAAAACGAGAACAAAATCTTAATTGAATCTCTGAAATGCAGGCGAACTTGGCTTTTGGGTCAGTTTGACACAGTCAGTTTCACTCGTGAGATCTGATGTACTGCTACATACTCCACATTTTGAACTTTTTTTTTTGTAATTAAGTCTGACACGGTCTCTCGTATTATTAGCAGCTGTTTTGTTTTGTCCAAGTTGATCTATTTTCTGTACTGTAAGACTGCAAGGTCTCATCTGGGTGTGTCCTCACGGGTAAGCCAACCCACCATAGACAAGTAGAAACTAACACAGCAGAAGAGAATCAACTCTTGGCACATCGAATCTGGATACAATCTCCATCTTATAACTCATCCAGCATCCGCCACTAATTAACCCCGAGGCGGAACAGTGCATTTTTGCACTGCATCCAAACCCACACATTTTACGCTCTCCAGTTTATGCGGAGAATCTTCTTCAATTACAAAGTGCTGGAATCTCGTTTTAAAAAAAAAACTCCAAAAAAGGAACAAAACGTATTTTAGATAGGGTATATTTTTGTCGGGGGTGGGTGGGGGGGTTGGTGATGTGCAGTTTTGAAGAGGCGGAACACAAAGATAGAAACGTACTTGTTTACAAGCGGTAGTGGAGCAACTCCCAACCACCGTTAGGTTCTTAGATGCCTCCATCCCCATTATTCTTTTTTCCCCAGGTTATTTTTCCCCCAGTTCCCAGTTGTTGCCTCCTCTCCCGAGGGCACTGATTCACGTTCGCGTACAACTCCACAGGAACCAGCACTGTTCCCTGCCTCTCCCATTCTTCTGATGAGAACTGAGTCCGGTGAGCGTCGGCTGCTTATACTATCATCGTAGCAAGACCAATCCTGCCCTCGCCAACTCTGGTTGGACGTATTCATAGGAACAGGAGTAGGCCATTCAGCCCCTCGTGCCTGCTCCGCCATTTGATGAGATCATGGCTGATCTGTGATTCCTGAAGGTTTCATCACATGACCTGCCTGCAACTGTCCCGCCCAGTGACGGCCATTTCCCCCCCCCATCTCCATTATATTTATAAATAAAAATGTTCAAAGAAAAATGAAAAAACACTTTTTAAAAAAAAATGCCTCGATGATTTTTCTCCTGAATGTGGCTCACAGCAGTGTCCAGGAGATTAATCTTTTAATTCCTGAAGACTCCAGGACAATCCTGGAGGGTTGGCAACCCTACCTTGCCCGGGTCCACACACGCACACTTTCCAGCAAGCAACAATCAGGAGCTGGAACGTTTGTTACTTCATTTGGAAAAGTCAACTTTGTAACACAGGAGCAGGGCATGGCCATTCAGCCCTTCGAGCCTGTTCTGCCATTCAAAAAGATCAGGGCTGATCCCCATCCCTTGGGTCCATATCCCTTAATACCCTTGGCTCGCCAAATTCTATTGATCTCAGGTTTAAAATGATTAATTGAGCTAGCATCTACTGCTTTCTGTGGGAGAGAGTTCCACACCTCTACCACCCTTTGCGTGAAGAAGTGTTTCCTAACTTCTCTCCTGAATAGCCTGGCTCTGATTTTAAGGTTATGTCCTTTTGTCCTAGGCTCCCCCACTGGCAGAAACAGTGTCTCCTCTCTACCCTAAAAGTCTAAATCAAATCAAATCACCCTATAATCTTCTATATTCCAGGGTGTACAAGCCTAGTTTATGTAATCTCATAATCTAACCCTTGGAGCCCTGGTAACATTCTGGTGAATCTGCGCTGCACTCATTCCAAGGCCAATATATCCTTTCTAAGTTGCTGTGCCCAGAACTGTACATAGTACTCCAGATGTGGTCTAACCAGGGCTTTATGTAGCTGTAGCAAAAACTTCCTCCCCTTTAGATTCTAGCCCTCTAGTTATAACGGCTAACATTCCAATAGCCTTTTTGATTATTTTTTGTACCAAACTACTACATTTTAGTGATCTGTGTTCATGGACCCCTAAATCTCTTTGGACCTGCACTGTTCTTAGTTTTTCACCATTTAAGAAATTCTCAGATCCCTTTTTGGTCCAAAATGGATGACCTTACACTTACCTGCATTGAAATCCATCTGCCTCTTTGTAATTTTACGTTCCTGTCTACACTACTTACTATGCCACCAATCTTTGCGTCATCGGCAAACTTGGATACATGGCTCTCTATTGTGTTATCTAAGTCATTAACAAATATGGTAGTTGAAGCCGCAGCACAGATCCTTGTGGGAGACCATTAATCACTTCCTTCCAATTCGAGTACATGCCCTTTATCCCTACTCTCTGTATTTTACCACCTCAGCAATCTCTTAACCAGGTCAATAATTTGACTTCTGTTCCATGAGCTTTAATTTTAGCTAATAGTCTCTTATATGGAACCTTATCAAATGCCTTCTGGAAGTCCATTTAAAGTAGATCCATAGACATTCCCCAGTCTACTACTTTAATTACTTCCTAAAAAAATTCTATTAGCTTCATTAGAGATGACCTACAATTTACAAATACACGTTGGCTTTCTCTAATCAGCTCAAATTTCTTTTAAGTGCTCAGCCACACTATGCTTAATTTATAGATATCAATAACTTCCCCACAATAGATGTTAGACTAACAGGTCTATAATTTCCTGGTTTCCCTCTCTCACCTTTCTTAAATAATGGAGTTACATTTGCAATTTTCCAATCTAAAAGGGACAATTTCTGAATCGAGAGCGCTTTGGAAGATTGTGGCTAAAGCAGATGCAATTTCCTCACCTGCTTCCTTTAAAACCCTGGGGTGGAAACCATCAGGTCCCGGGGATTTGTCAGTGTTTAGTGCCATTATTTTTTCTAATATGGTTTTCTTGCCTATGTTAAATTTAGCGAGTTCCAATCCTTGATTCGTTATTAGTTTCCCTGGAATGTCAGGTATATTATCCTCTTCCTCTATTGTGAAAACTGACACAAAGTAAGAAATCTGCCATTTCCTTATTTTCATTTGCAATATTGACTTTTGAAGTGTAGTCACTGTTGTAATGTGAAACGCGGCAATCAATTAGCGAACAGCAAGCTCCCATAAACAGCAATGAGATAACGACCAGATAATTTGTTTTAGTGATGTTGGGTGAGGGATAAATATTGGCCAGGACACTGGGGAAAACTCTCCTGCTCTTCTTTGAAAAGCGCCATGGGATCTTTTATATCCACCTCAGAGGGCAGACGGGGCCTCGATTTAACGTCTTATCCGAAAGACGGCACTTCCGACAGTGCAGCACTCCCTAGCATAACAGGGTCACTGAGGCCAATTTTAGCACTCCTAATACTGCTGGGATCAGCGAACTCAGTTAGCACAGTCAGTAAAGCTCAGATTTACGTCATCTCTTTTCAGCCCCCAACCTCGGGTATGAATCAGTCTCCCTGATGGAAAAACAAAGACTGGTCGAACCAATAACTACCAGCAAGTTGCGACAGGAAAACATTTGGCATCACTCCAGCCCTCAGACGGCATAATGGGAAATGGAGTCAGGAACAAATACGAGACGCCCGGAGGTCTGATAGTCAGCTTTGCAAGTCTGAATAGGCTACTGAGTTTGGCTATTCAGTTGCTTGATAAATCGGTCATTTCTAATATGCAAGGTTATAATTGTGTCATGCCAGATCACCTGTCTGTTTTACAACTTTAGGTAGAGCCGCTTTACATGAACAACGTAGAAAAACAAACTGCAAATGCAAGAGTATGGGTGCCCCAGGCTACACCAGCAACTTAACTGAGCTAATTCTATACCAGCAGGTAGAGTGAACATGTACATGAGCCAGCACTTCAAATCCAAGGCAGAGGCAGTATACGTCTGCACATACCCCACGTCCTTGATTTAAACTAGCACTAAATTCCTTACCCAGAGAGTGGTTAGAATATGGAACTCGCTACCCCAGGGAGTAGTTGAGGCGAATAGCTTGGATGCATTTAAGGGGAAGCTAGACAAGTACATGAGGGAGAAAGGAATAGAAGGTTATGCTGATAAGGTTAGATGAAGTAGGGTGAGAGACGCTCGTCTGGAGCATAAAACACCGGCATGAACCAGTTGGGCCAAATGGCCTGTTTCTGTACTGTAAATTCTTTGTAATTCTACATAAAATTCCATTCTATGCCCAGCGGCACAGGTTAAAAAGAGTACATAGTGCCAATTGGAAAATTGCAAATGTCAGTCTGGTATTGAAGGAGGGAGAAACAGTTAACTACAGACCTATGAGTTTAACATCAATTGTCGGGAGCATACTGGAATCTATCATCAGAGTCACAGTGACTGATCACTTGGCCAAGTATCAGCTAATCAAAAAGATTTGTGACAGGTAGGTCATGTCTGACTAATCTGGTTGTATTTTGAGATGGTCACTAACATGGTGGATAGTTGAGTGTCCATGGATGTTGTCTATATGGACGTACAAAAGACACGTGCGAAGGTTCTGCACAAGAGATTATTGGCTAAAATGAGAGCACACGGAACTGGAGGTAGCCTTGTGACATGGGTCGGTAATTGGTTAGGAGGTAGGAGAGTAAGGATAAAGGGTTTGTGGTCTGATTGGTGGGATGTGACAAGTTTTGCTCCCCAGTGATCTGTACTGGGGTCTCAGCTTTTCACGATATATATTAATGACTCGAATGAAGGAATACAGAGTTGTATATCCAAGTTTGCAGATGACACTCAATTAGGAGGCACAGTAAGTTGTGTGGATGGGAGCAGGAAGTTTCAAAGACAGACTCAGTGAGTTGGCAAAACTGTGGTAGGTGGAGTTCAATATGGGGAAGTGTGAGGTCATCCACTTTGGATCTGAGAAAAACAAACTGGAATATTTTCTTAATGGTGAGAGACTAGGAGCTGTGGAGGAGCAAAAATATTTTAGGTGTTCATGTACACAAATCACTAAAAGCTAGTGCAGGTACAAAAAGTAATCAAAAAAGCTAATGGAATGTTGGCCTTTATCTGAAGGGGCTGGAATACAAAGAGGAGGAAGTTATGCTTCTGTTGTACAGAGTCTTAGTGGTCAGACCGTATCTGTAGTACTACGCTCAGATTTGAGCACCAAACCTCAGGAAGGATTTATTGGCCTTTGGTGGGGTGGGGGCGGAGGAGGAGCCCAGATTCACCAGAATGTTACCAGGGCTGAAAGGGTTAAATTATGAGGACAGGTTGCATAAACTTGGCTTGTATTGCCTTGAGTTTAGAAGGTTCAGGGGTGATCTCATCAACATATTTAGAATGGGAAAGGGATCCGATGAGGTAAGTACAGAGAAATTATTTCCTCTGGTGAGGAAAAAGGGTGCATAATCTTAAAATTAGAGCCAGGGCATTCAGGAACGAAATCAGGAAGCACTTTTTCACAGAGGGTAGTACAAATCTGGAAGTGGCTCCCCCAAAAGGTTGTGGATGCTGGGCCAATTGAAATTTTCAAGACTGAGATCGATAGATTTTTGTTAGGTAAGGATATCTAGGGATATGGAGCAAAGGCAGGTAAATGGAGTTGAGATACAGATCAGCCATGATCTAACTGAGTAGTGGAATAGGCTTGAGGGGCTGAATGGCCTACTCCCATGTAATTCAAATCCTAGACACATTAAGCACATGTACAAATAGCCATTTAATCTGAGGATGGAGATGTACATGTTCTTAACTACTTAAATGCTTTTCCTTTCTGACTTGTCTATGTGGCAGTACATTTTTATTTGGAATCATATACTAGGAACTAACTTATGTTTTTTGATCTCACATTCTTGTCCCCTTCTGTACTGGGACCAATGAATTAAAAACCAATTGTTGGCTAGGGGATTCAGAAACTACTGAGTTTATTCCGAACTGCTGACACACAGGCAAAAGCAACTTTTGAACTGAAGTAACCTGAGTTCAGTCGCTGGCCTGAGCTGGCTGGAACCGGTTTGAATTAGCTAAGTTTCGTGAAAGACAAAGGAGATGTGATAAGACACAAGTCCATATTTAGAAAAGGAGTAATGAGGTAATGCTACCCAAGTCCTTGGGACAGAGCCAATGAGGAGAAGACACGGACTAGGCGAGCAAGCCTAAACCAACGGGAGAGAGAGAGACAGCACAGCTTGAAGACATAAGATTTGGAATAAGAATGAAGAATCTCGGGCGTGGAGCCAGCGAAGACTCCGGAGACCAACCATCGCAGAAGTGGAAGAACCTACATCAGGGACGTAGAGACGACGTCGGAAGAGAGAGAGAACGGAACGCCTGGCCAGCGTCAGCTCTTCTTTTCGGGTATTAGCCTTTATATTCTGTGACCACTCAGGGAGTGTCAGAGAAACCTAATGGGTGTGCGTTTAGATCCTAGTTTGGGTATAAAACTGTATAACCTGGTGCAAACTGCATGTCTATATCTAACCAGACGTAGAAGCTATATGTATATGATCTAACGACGCGAATAAAGCGAATTGAGAGTTGAGAGAATTGACTCTTCTCCTCTTTGTACTAAGCCAATAACCGTAACTGGTGACCTCCGGTCAACACAATTCAACTGCAGTTGTGTGCTGGGAATGATGCACCAAGTCTATAGGACTAAGTAGACTTTGATCCGTATTCACCACAGCAGGGTAAACACAGCACTGATCAGCAATGTCACTGGGCCCATGATCAGGTAAACTGTACATGGGCTGTGGCAATACCCACAAAAATCCCAATTTTCAGCTCTCCGCAAAGAATCCCACTTAACTTCCCCGAACTTCTTGGTAGATTTAACCTTCTAATCCAGTAGTCATGATGTGGAGATGCCGGTGATGGACTGGGGTTGACAATTGTAAACAATTTTACAACACCAAGTTATAGTCCAGCAATTTTATTTTAAATTCACAAGCTTTCGGAGGCTACCTCCTTCCTCAGGTGAACGATCGTGTAACTTGGTGTAAAATTGTTTACAATTCTAATCCAGTAGTGCAGTTTGTGGCTCTCCGATGCCAATGCTGCTCTACAGTACCAAGCTAGACCCATTCCCAAGAGGGCAAGAGAAGCAGCCTCTTCCAGCTGACAGCCTGGTAGAGCATTGTTGAAGTTCACTGGCTAGCTGGTTATAGTCTCTGCCAAAACCTGAGCCAACCACAACAGCTGGAGACCACTTAACTTAAATATAATTGTTTGAACATAAAAACAAACAAATCTCAAGCCACATTGAAAGTTTAACGAGATTCAACAAAATATAGCAGTATACTGATCTTGTGTTCTAAGGCTAAGTATCGTATTTAGTGACCAGAAAATTAAGACCATTATACGGATGGGACCACAGAACTGTCTCCTACGGAATGTAAACTGGTCAGCGTTGAGTAACGTAGGTTGGAATGCAAGTCGCTATCCTGGGGCCCAGGCGACTTCTCACGTTATCGTCTTGCAAGCGTTACCTGTGTTTAGTCAACTCTCTCAGGAGCATAAGTAAGTTGGGTAGAGCCCATGATCAGGTAAATTGTACATGGGCTGTGGAAGGAATAGGCCTGATGAGCTTTTCTTCTTTATTTCATTATTTATTTATGTTAAGTTTTTTTTAAAAAAAACACTGGACGATTGCAAAGGTGGGAGGGTGAGATGGGGTATGTGAGAAGCACTGCTGAACAATTATGCAGCTCGGTGTCAAATTTTGTTTGATAAATCGCTCCCGTGAAGCGCCTTGGGACCTTTTACTACATTAAAGGCACTATATAAATTCAAGTTGTTGTTGTTGAAAGCCATTTTCTTCTAGACAGTTTGGTATAAGCACATAACTAAAGTAAAGTAACATGACCACCATCCCTGGCACCATTCTCAATTCTCCCTCTCTTCCATACTACACAACTGCAGGGCATCAATTCTACTGGGCTGGGTGCAGCTAGGAGAACACAATCAAAATGGAGGGAACACAAATTATAAAGCTCTTACAAATCGTTATAGGTCGAACTCTGATTGGAACACTGCTACAATCGGTCTCCATGCTCAAGGTAAGGGACTGAAGCATTGTATGGCCAGTTCAAAGGCTTTTCCAAAGTTCTGATATCAACATAACTGACACTGTAGAACAGCAAGCATCCTGCAGTTTCCGCAAGCGTCGTTATGGGTAATTATTGACCTCCTTGGCTGGCTCCAGTTCCAACGCTCATTTAGATATTACTCCACCTGTAGATTAAAAGGTTTTAGGTTTCAGGCTGATTTCCAGGGTTGACCTCATAATCTAGGCTGACACTTCAGTGCAGTGCTGAGAGACTGCTCCATTTTTCGCTGGTGGTGTCCTGTGGATGAGATGTTAAACCAAAGCCCCCACCTGCTCACGGCACCATTCGAGAAACACCAGGTAAATAACCCAGTGTCCTGGCCGACATTCTTTCCTCAACCGCCAGAAATAGATTATCTGGCCATTCCTTTATTTGCTGCTCGTGGAACCTTGCTGTGCACTAATTGGCTGCTGAGTTTGCCTGCATAACAACAGTGGCCGCACTTCAAAAGAAAAGGAAAAGAAAGAACTTGCAAAAATAAATGCAAGTATGATCATTACAATATGATGGCAATAACTGACTCACTTCCAGGCCCAATCATTTTTAATAATACTTTATTCAGACCATATTTTGGAACCCAAGCTCGACATCATCTAACCAATATCTCTTGGAATTATGTTGCCTACCCATTACAAACTTGGTGGTGTCCTGCACTATGGGCCTTATTCAGCTGTGGCTCAATTAGTAGCACTCTTGCCTCTCCTACCACAGAGACTTGAGCACATAATCTATGCCGACGCTCCTGTGCAGTACACTGAGGGAGTGTTGTACTGTCGGAGGTGCCGTCCTACGGATGAGACCATAGAAAAGATACAGCACAGAAGGGGGCCATTCGGCCCATCGTGTCCGTGCCGGCTCGAAGAACAACCAGATGCCCATTCTAATCCCACCTTCCAGCACCCGGTCCGTAGCCCTGCAGCTTACAGCACTTTAGGTGCAGGTCTAGGTACTTTTTAAAAGAGAGTTGAGGGTCCCTGCCTCTACCACCAATTCAAGCAGCAAATTCCATACACCCACCACCCTCTGGGTAAAAAAGTTATTCCTCATGTCCCCTCTAATCCTTCCGCCAATCAGCTTAAATCTATGTCCTCTAGTTCTTGAACTCTCCGCTAGGGGAAACAGGTACTTCCAGTCTACTCTATCTGGGCCCCTCATAATTTTGTACACCTCAATCAAGTCTCCCCTCAGCCTCCTCTGCTCCAAGGAAAACAACCCCAGCCGATCCAATCTCTCCTCGCAGCTGCAATTTTCAAGCCCTGGCAACATTAAACTGAGGCCCTGTCTGCCCTCTCAGATGAATGTAAAAGATCCCGCGGCACTATTTTGAAGAAGAGCAGGGGAGTTCTCCCCAGTGTCCTGGCCAATATTTATCCCTCAATCAACATCACTAAAATTGGTTATCCGGTCATTATCACGTTGCTTTTTGTGGGACCTTGATGTGCGCATATTGGCTGCCGCGTTTCCTACATTACGACAGTGACTACACTTCAAAAAATAATTCATTGGCTTGGGACGTCCTGAGGTCGTGAAAGACGCTATATAAATGCACGTCTTTCTCACTTTCTTTCTTTTGGTCCTTTACTTAAGTTTAACTTAAAAAATCAAAGCTGGTATATCCGATCAGCAACAGCAAACATCTTTTCTTAAATATGAAAGTCAGCAGCTTCCTGAGAGCTGAGGATAAACCTGCCATATGTCGTGATTGAGCCAGACAAAGCAGGAGGGGCCGCAGTTTGATCCGTGCTCTGCGTTTGGTTAGCCGTGCGACTACAAACTCAACACCAACCCGGCATCAGACCAAGGATCCTCCTGCTCTGTACGGCTTCACCACAAACACCCGGCACACTTACTGAACGAGGGACAGATGAAAAAAGAAAGTCCCGTCACCCCGCGCCCCAACCCCCCAGTTCCCTCTCCTGATTCTTATCTAGAGAAACCTGCTGGACGTCAAGTGATATCCTGGGCAGAGTGGGACCGTGCCAGCCAACTAGCCTGTTGGTTCACAGATGAGGAATGGCCACTTGGACAAGGCACTGAAGTGCTCACGGATGGCACCAGTGAAACCATCGACAGCTCGAGTCACCTCCTTTTGCGGGGGGGGGGGTGGAGAAATGTGTTGAAGTCACCAGTAGCTACATAGGAACAGAAGTAGGCCATTCAGCCCCTCAAGCCTGTTCCGCAGCCATCCAATTAGATCACGGCTGATCTGTATCTTAACTCCATCCACCTGCCTTGGTTCCGTGACCCTTAATACCCTCGCCGAACAAAAAAATCTATCAAACTCAGTTTTGACATTTTCAACTGACCCCCAGCCTCAACAGCTTTTTGGGGAAGATTTCAGATCTCCACTACCCTTTGTGGGAAGAAGTGCTTCCGGACATCACCCCTGAATGGCCTAGCTCTAATTTTAAAGGTTGGACCCCCCCCACCTTGTTCTGGACTGAACCAGGTTCCTGCCAAGTGACCGAAGGATTAAAAAGTGCATGTGAAAATACAACCAGCAATAGTGTGACCCCTCAATCCCAGATATCTTCCAACTGCAAATCATCCAGATCGCATTTAAGGTTAATCGAAGTAATTTTAAAAAAAAGATATAAAAACGTGGTTTGCTTCAATTCAGTAAGGGCAAAAATAAAACTGCTGACAGATGCTATACAGACTTCCAAAACATATTGGCGACTCGACAGATAATTTTTTAGGGACTGCATAAATCTCCAATGTAACAGTAAACAACAATCACTGGCATCAGTTCACGGAGAAGGAGGCAGGTCTGTTTGGACATTAAACTGCAGCATGACAAAGGAGTGAGGAGGCAGCGTGAAAATCAGTGCAAACCTTAAGAGACAAATCGCAGTGCCAGGCTAAACAAAACCTTTGTAACGAACTGCAAGAACTTGGGAACCTTTGCAGGCTGTGAATATTACCCAGTAAATACTCCTGCAATTAACTTATCTCCCTTTATTCCCCATTTTGCATCGTATTCTTTGTCTTCTGGGTTGCCCCCCCCACTACATTTCCCGTTCGTGAGATGAAAAATCTTATGTCGTAGGAGTTTCCGGGGCGGGGCGGGGCGAGGCGAGGAATGTGGCAGCACATCCATACTCCGAGGGTGGGCTGAATATCCTTTCCTCGTCCTTGACTTTTCTTGTGTTCTAATTCTGCTGGGGAGGTGGGAGAAAGAGTACGAGCCAAGGATTAATATTTTTACACTGTGGGCCGCTACATTCAGTCCATGCGATGAGATGGAAACTCGGAGCTACCAGCTTTACATGAAATGGGCATAACAAGGCACATTCACAGCTTAATCTCTGACCGCTGTGTTCCTTTCAGCCGCGTTGGGTTGCCAACCGTCTCTAGGAATTAATAATTAATCTCCTGGACACCGTAGCGAGCAACCCTGGAGATACATCATAATGGCATTAAAAACAAATTGTGTGTTTTTCATTCATTTTTTTTTAATACTTTTTATTAGTTATAGAAATATTGGAGACGGAGGAAAAGTCTGTTTGACTGGGGAGGACGACTGGAGGCGGGAGGTCATGTGATGAAACCTCCAGGAATACATCCAACCAGATTTGGTAACTCGAGAGTTGGTGCAGAGAATCATGCGTTACACAAATCTTTCCCCCGCAACAAGACTGCAACAATAAAGAGACCTGGAATAGTTAAAATGGCTTCTACACTCACTGCTGTGATCAATATATGTTTTGCTGCTTTGAAAAGGCATCATGGGCTACATTTTTTTTTTAAAAAAAGAGTTAACTGTGAGGTTTATGATGAAAAAGTTTAGTAAAAGAATTTTCTTTAACTTTATTACAGAGCAACGTATACTTGTCATGCATTCCAATCCAAGATAATTTCATCTCATTTGTGTCATAGTCCAGTAATTCGTTCTAAACCACACGATGTGTTATTTATATTTATCTCCATTACACTAAGATATAACAGAAAACACATGGCCCCCCCACACGGCGCAGGAATCGCGCCCCCCCCCCCCCACACGGCGCAGGAATCGCGCCCCCCCCCCACACGGCGCAGGAATCGCCCCCCCCCCCCCACACGGCGCAGGAATCACGCGCCCCCCCCCCCCCACACGGCGCAGGAATCACGCGCCCCCCCCCCCCCACACGGCGCAGGAATCGCCCCCCCCCCCACACGGCGCAGGAATCGCACCCCCCACACACGGCGCAGGAATCGCGCGCCCCCCCCCCCACACGGCGCAGGAATCAAGCGCCCCCCCCCCCACACGGCGCAGGAATCAAGCGCCCCCCCCCCCCACACGGCGCAGGAATCACGCGCCCCCCCCCCCCACACGGCGCAGGAATCACGCGCCCCCCCCCCCACACGGCGCAGGAATCAAGCGCCCCCCCCCCCACACGGCGCAGGAATCAAGCGCCCCCCCCCCCCACACGGCGCAGGAATCACGCGCCCCCCCCCCCCACACGGCACAGGAATCAAGCGCCCCCCCCCCCTACACGGCGCAGGAATCACGCGCCCCCCCCCCCCACACGGCACAGGAATCAAGCGCCCCCCCCCCCCACACGGCGCAGGAATCACGCGCCCCCCCCCCCCACACGGCGCAGGAATCGCGCGCCCCCCCCCACACGGCGCAGGAATCACGCGCCCCCCCCCCCACACGGCGCAGGAATCGCGCGCCCCCCCCACACGGCACAGGAATCACGCGCGCGCCCCCCACACACGGCACAGGAATCATGCGCCCCCCCCCCCCCACACACGGCACAGGAATCATGCGCCCCCCCCCCCCCACACGGCACAGGAATCACGCGCCCCCCCCCCCACACGGCACAGGAATCACGCGCCCCCCCCCCACACGGCGCAGGAATCACGCGCCCCCCCCCCCACACGGCACAGGAATCATGCGCGCCCCCCCCCCACACGGCGCAGGAATCACGCACCCCCCCCCACACGGTGCAGGAATCACGCACCC
Organism: Heptranchias perlo; assembly: GCF_035084215.1. Lineage (NCBI taxonomy): Eukaryota > Metazoa > Chordata > Chondrichthyes > Hexanchiformes > Hexanchidae > Heptranchias > Heptranchias perlo. The sequence continues at coordinate 8,890,806 of NC_090357.1, forward strand.
CCCCCCCCCCCCCACACGGCGCAGGAATCGCGCGCCCCCCCCCCACACGGTGCAGGAATCACGCACCCCCCCCCACACGGTGCAGGAATCACGCACCCCCCCCCCCCCCCCACACGGCGCAGGAATCGCGCGCCCCCCCCCCACACGGCACAGGAAATATACCATCTCAAAGCAACACAGGAAACCACGTGGGCCTAACAAGGCACGGAAAATAAGCAGGTCCAACACAGCACACCACTGGCAAGCCATTACATCAATGCTGGAGTCATGTTTCCCCAGTGTGTAACCTCTAAACCTGGGGAGGGGGTGGGGGGAGTGTTCATCTCAAACTACTACACTGAACGATAATCGCATCGTGATTATTGCGGTTGAGGCCTCTAGTAAGCTCAGTTTGCACCGTGCTGTTATCTGCTGACCCCTGTGCAGGTGCTATGCATGCACACAGCAAGGTTCAATTTTGGAAGATTAGAAGTTGAAAAGTCTGCTACAAAAGTCACTAACAAAATAAGGATATTCTGGTTAGACAAACCTGTCGAAGTTTACTAATCACCAAATGTCAAGAATCTTGTACTAAAGATTAGCCACTGACTCCAATTATATAAATTCATAAAGATATGTAGAATATACCATAGAAACAAGACAAGTAAGTGATTTGGCATGGTGCAATATTCAGTGACAACCCCACGTATTTCTACACTTGCTGCATGAAGTGCTGCCCGAGTCCCCCCGCCAGTTTTTAAACCTGGTGTGTTAAACCCAAGCAGTGTAAGACTACTCCATCCAGACAGCCTCGCACGGCTTCTCCCCACAGTCAGGCCAAGGCCAGCCTCCAAATTTAGGATACAAGTTTGGCATTGGTAGGAAGCAGAAACCACTTTACAACAACAGTGACGTTGCTCAGATCGAACTGTTGGGCCAACTGAAGCTAGGACATCACGCAAGAATTAGTGCCGTTATTGAGGTCAGTGATTTAATTGTATAGAATTAAGACTAAGGTGAGACCCCATTTATGGTCTTCAAAGTAGAAAATTTCCTTGTGAGATTTATAACAGCTTTAGTTTTTGAAAGGTTATTCTGCGTTAGAGCAACATATCACAAACTTGCACCCTCCGTAAACTTCAGCTCATCCAAAACTTTGCTGCTAGTATCCTAAATCTCACCAAGTCCAGTTCACCCGTCACCTCCTGTACTTGCTGACCTACACTGGCTCCCAGTCCGGCAACGCCTCGATTTTAATATTCTTATCCTTGTGTTCAAATCCCTCCAGGGCCTCGCCCCACCCTACCTCTAATTTCCTCCAGTCCTACAACTCTCTGAGATTTCTGCGCTCCTCCAATTCTGCCCTCTTGCCCATCCCCATCCCCGATTTTAATTGCTGCACCATTGGTAGCCGTGCCTTCAGCGGCCTAGGCCCTAAGTTCTGGAATTCCCTCCCTAAACCTCTCCGCCTCTCTCTCCTCTTTTAAAGGCGCTCCTTAAAACCTACCTCTTCGACCAAGCTTTTGGTCACCTGTCCTAATATCTCTTTACGTGGCTCGGCGTCAAATTTTGTTTGATAACGCTCCTGTGAAGCACCTTGGGACGTTTTACTACGTTAAAGGCACTATATAATTGCAAGTTGATGTATCCTTAGATTAGCCAACAGGCGATTACAGTGGATGAGGCTAATCTATTGGGAGTTGAGTGGCCACCCGAAACTGCTTTATAAGTCCAAGCCATTCAGCAGACAAACAAAAACAGAAAATGCTGGAAACACACAGCAGCTCAGGCAGCGTCTGTGGAGAAAACCGATAAAGGTAACAGTTCAGTTCCGATGAAGAGCTGGGAACTTGTCCGTTTCTCTCTCCACAGAAGCTGACTGACCTGCTGAGTATTTCCAGTATTTGCAGTTTTTTTTTTGCTTTTCATTCAGTGGACTGACTGCGAGATTGATTAGTGGTAAATACTGGGAATGGATTCATGAAAAAACACTGTTTAAATTAAGAATCATTCCAAGGTTTACAGCTTACTTACATCTAAACTGCACAAAAGAATGTTGCAACGCAATTAAATAATTGCGCAATGTCTTTTTCAGAATAAATATTTGAGCGATGAAAAGCAGTGCTGGATGACCACAGGAATTCAGCACACAAGAATTGCAGGAGGCCTCTCCATATCTATTTAACCCCTGCCCATTATTGATCTGTAGTTAAAGTCTATTAATCAGTGCCCCTTTTGTGAATGTAAAGCGTTTTTTTTTAAACAGTGTGCTCAGTGCTGCTGGTACCAACACTCGGGTTGCCAACTCTGCTTGGACGTATTCCTGGAGGTTTCATCACATGACCTCCCGCCTCCAATGACCCTGCATAATCAAATAGCCATTTTTCCCTCATTTCCAATATTTCTATCACTAATAAACGAAAATGTTCAAAGAAAATGAAAAAAAAAATCTTTTTAATGCGCCCTATGATTTTTCTCCTAGGTTGTTAACAATAGTGTCCAGGAGTCTAATCTTCAATTCCTGGAGACTCCAGGGCAATCCTGGAGGGTTGGCGACCCTCACCAACACCGAAGTTAACTTGCCAGATTTGCTAAGGCAGGCGGCCAGGAAGACTCATTAGCAAAATGGGTTTTCCCGCCAATAGCCATAGTGAATCTGGCAAGTTTGCTTTGGTGTTGCTGGGGGCTGTGAGAGACCAGGGTATCGGGAGCCACTGGCACTTAGTACAACATTACAGCAATAAAGGAAGAGTTTAAAACAGTCCCATTATATCAGACCGTCCCCACGAAGCACAACCCACTGCTATTCATTTACAAACATGGGTGGGAAAAAAATCATTAAACAAACAGGACATTAGCTGGAGTACTGAGAACTACATCCTAAGCTCTGGAATTCCCTCCCTAAACCTCTCCGCCTCTCTATCTCCCTCTCTTCCTTTAAGACCCTCCATAAAACCTACCTCTTTGACCAAGCTTTTGCTCACCTATCTTAATATCACCTTATGTGGCTCGGTGTCAAATTCTGTTTGGCAACATTCCTGTGAAGCATTTTGGAACGTTTTGCTACTTTAAAGGCACTGTACGAATTCAAGTTGTTCTTGCATTCTTGAAAATACTTGTCTGTTCTTTCATACAGTGTCTAGCTTTTAAAAAAAATAAGCCTTAGGAGTTTATAACATAAGATGACATTTATTAAGTTGCATTCTTGGAACTTTTGGCAAAACTGAAATCTTATTTTCACTTGGTCACAGACAGGCTACTGCAATCCTCAGTTATCAGACGCAGATATGCTTAAGTGAACATGTCAAAGTTTACAGCCGTGAAGAGGGGAAGAAAAAAAAATGAATATAAATTGATTGGGTAATCCCAGCGATACATCATTCTTAAACCAGTCAAGGAAAACATTTGAGTACGACGGAATATTGGTTATATTATTCGACTAGTAATCTGGAGGCCTGGACTAATGATCCAGACAGCGTGAGTTCAAATCCCACTGTGGGAGTTGTGAATTTGAATTCAGTTTTCTGGCACAGGCATGATGGGCCAAATGGCCTCCTTCTGTGCTGTACCATTCTATGAGTGCATTCAATTTAAACAGCTTGGTTAAACACGTTGTAGACCCAACGTTTTGTAACTTCTTCAGTCAAATTACTCCTCTCTTTTGATTTCCTTCCACCTTTTCAGGACATCAACATTCCTACTTTTTACCTGCTTCCTTGTCAGCCCCACCCCCAAAAGATTTGTTTTCATGACTGTAAACTTTTTTAAAGCAGTTTTTTGTGACTTTCTCCATTAGTTCTTTGAGTGATGGTTTTATCTCAAATGGTAAAATTGACACAGTTGTCAGCCGTGGCTCAGAGGTAGCACTCTCGCCTCCGAGTCAGAAGATTGTGGGTTCAAACCTCCACTCCAGAGACTGAAGCACAAAATCTAGGCTGACACTCCAGTTTGTAGACCCAACAAGGGTGTGCAGCACTGTCGGAGGTACCAAGATTCGGATAAGATGTTAAACCGAGGGCCTGTCTGCCCTCTCAGGTAGACATAAAAGATCCTTCAACATTTCAAAGAAGTTCTCCCCGGTGTCCTGGTCAATATTTGTCCCTCAATCAACATCACTAAAACGGATTATCTGGTCATAATGACATTGCTGTTTGTGGGACTTTGCTGTGCATAATTCGTCTGCCCCGTTTCCTACATTACACATCAAAAATGCATAATTGGCTGTAAAGCGCTTTGGGGCGTCCTGAGGTGATGATATGCACTATATAAATGCAAGTCTTTCTTTTCTTTTTATGGGTAATTTGAATAAAACAGCAGCCCAAAACTACGTAAAGCCATCAAGTAAAGAGCCACCTTGGGTGCCGTGCGTAATTCAACTTATTGAAAGTGCAGCCAGATTTTATCTCGCAAACTTGTCCCAAATGCTTTAAAGAGCTTTAAAAGAACTGCATGATTAAACCTGAGGCGATTCAAGCACTGAATCACATACGAGAATTAAAAGAGTAACGTAATCTCTTTCTGTTTATAGATTAAAGACTAAAGCCACATGCCTCAATTATTATCCACAACTGGAAAACTTAAACAGTATGTCATTTTATTATTATACCTAATATGAGTCCCAGCGTTATTTTCACTATTTAAAATACTAGCACTTTTCAACATTAACCATTACATTTCTGGCAGAAATCCCCTACCGCACTTCAAAATAACTAGCTTAACGGATTAAGTGAGCTATGCAGACCAGAATGGCCCAGGATTGATTCTCACAATTTGTCATGAGTTTCTGAGCTTGGCTGGGGCTGCAGTTGTTGCGCTGAAAATTAACCTCAGCTGTGGCTCAGTTGGTAGCACTCTCGCCTCTGAGTCAGAAAGTTGCGGGTTCGAGTCCCACTCCAGGGACTTGAGCAAAAAAAAACCTAGGCTGACACTCCAGTGCCGTACTGAGGGAGTGCTGCCTTTCGGATGAGACATTAAACTGAGGCCCTGTCTACCCTCTCAGGTGGACGTAAAAGATCCCATGGCACTATAATCGAAGAGCAGGGAGGTTCTCCCCGATGTCCTGTCCAATATTTATCCCTCAACCAACGTCACTAAAAATAGATTATCTGGTCATTATCACATTGCTGTTTGTGGGATCTTGCTGTGTGCAAATTGGCTGCCATGTTTCCTACATTACAACAGTGACTACACTTCAAAAGTACTTCATTGGCTGTAAAGCGCTTTGGGATGTCCTGAGGTCATGAAAGGTGCTATATAAATGCAAGTCTTTCATTAGTGAACATTTTTGATTCGGCTATGGGCACATTAGACTAAATCGGTTATTTATTAATACTGTAACGCCATATTCAAATCAATATTTGCCACACTGCTTACACTGCCTGAGCCACACTTTATAAAAGGAACAGCAATTCTCAGATGATAAATCACACAAACAATTCAAGGGTCTGACTATGTTCCTTTGGAATTAGTAAAAACAGCAAGTCTACCCTGCGAACACTGAGAACTTAAAAAAGCAAACATGTTTTAAATAAAACTGCTTGGAATCAGAGCGTGTCCCCTGCTGCTTTGGTTTACAGTGCTGTCTGCTACGGGTCAGGTAGCGGCTAACTCTGAGGTATGGGAAGCATGTCGGACCAGAGATGTATAGTCTACTTTCAATGCCCTTCATAAAAGTGGACAACTAATTCAATTGAATTTTTACAAAACAAGCCATCGTTTTAAAAGGTCACACTTCACAACATGAAGCACGAAGTTCAATAACATAAGCGCTCATTTAATTGATCGGGACAGATCGTTTAAATCTTTACGGGTGAGGAGGTCACATAGTGTAAAACACGAGAGTAACAAAGAACTATTTAACTTCATCATGGCAGTTTGCATTTCTCCCTTAGAATTGCCCGGCTGTGCGAGTAACCAGGCGAAGCTGCTCTCAGGCACGGTCAGGGCTTTTTATTTTGTTCCTCTTGAAAGTTATCTACTCCTAGCTTTTCTGTGGTCTCTCCTCACCATCCACATGAGTGTGCGACCTGCTCTGAGTACTTTGCCAATGCTGCTGCGATACTGGCCCTAGTAGATGGACAACAAGCAGTTTAGGGCGACTTTCACCCACAGATTCTCCCTCCCTCCTTGTAAGGAAGCACTTGGCCTACATTTACCTGAAGGTGTCAGCCGTGGCCCATTGGAAGCACTCTCGCCTCAGAGTCAGAAGATTGTGGGTTCAAATCCCACTCCAGAGACTGGAGCACCAAATTTAGGCCGACACTCTCCAGTGCAGTACTGAGGGAGCGCTGCATTGTCGGAGGTGCTATCTTTCAGGTGAGATGTTAAATCAAGACCCCATCGGCCCTCTCAGATGGGCATAAACGGACCCATTGTGTTATTTGAAGTTCTGCCTGGTGTCCTGGCTAATATTTATCCCTGAACCAACATCGCTAAAACAATTTACCTGGTCATTTTCACATTGCTGTTTGTGGGATCTTGCTGTGAGCAAATTGGTTGCCGCGTCTCCGTACATTACAACACTTTAGAAGTACTTCATCGGCTGCAAAGCACTTTGGGTTGTCCTGAGGTCGTGAAAGAATGAATGCAAGTTCTTTCTTGTGTGTGTGAAATTCAGCATGACGGGTGGGGGAAAATCACTGGCACTAACTCATGTCCTACAGCTCTACTCTGTTCTCTGGCCACGTTAGTCTTGACCCAGCTGCTAGAAAATGAAAGCCACTTGCCCTCTGATTTTTATTTCTCTCCCTGTGGGAACGTGCCTAATTGACTTTGCACTTTGCCTCCCCCAGCTGGATCAAGGTTAGGAGCTACTGAAGCACTTTTTGACACCTTGTTTATGACTGAATATTTTCCCCCTGGGTTCCTGCCAAACCAGCCCCACACACCCCACCTGCCGTTCACCTTTTAAGAACAGACTAGCATTGCATCTTTCAAATTGTGCACAACTTTCCTGTCCTGGATACCTACAAAAACATGGTCTCTCAGTTTCTACTACCATGGCAAAAAAAAACAGAATCACAACTTGTTAGTTTCTCCTTTCCTTCCGAGAGTCTGCTGCACCTTGCCAAGAGGACAAATCAGAGAGCTGCACCCAGCCCTCTACCAATGCTGATTGATAGTTGATGCCTTAGTGATGAGTAGGAATGGCCCGATATGACTCAGCCTCTTATTCTTCTCCCTCGCTCCCCTCCATGGTAAAAGTGCCTGCTCTTCCCCTTAGTGCCTCTGCCAGTATGGCAAGATCGAGATTAGGAATTTACCGTGTGCAAAATTATCCTTTCCCCCCCACCTCTTATTCCCTCATAGAAAGAAGGCTTCCCATTTTATTGTAGCCAGTTGCATCTTTTATGTTGTTTAGCGTCTGTCAGGGAGTGACTGAATGTGTGGGAAGATAACAGAGCCGCTGCCCTCAGCTGCATTCAGCTCAGGGGATGCTGCCAGGATTGTTCAGTCCACACCTGCCACTGGAACAACAGTGTGCTTTTACAGGACCGGGTAAATAAATTAAAATTCAAAATATTCAACAATATATAACTCATCTCTGCAAAAGTATATGATCATCTCTGCAGTTACAACACTTTCAACCTGTAATGCCACAGCACCTAGCCATAAACTTGGATTCAGACAGTGCCTTATTTTCCACAGCACTCTTAAGTAAGGCACTCTTAAATTCCATGAATCTCTCAGAACAATCAACTAATAAATGCGTCAAGATTATGCTAACCTGAAGTCGTCCATATTTTGTTTTGTTTTAACTTCAAAAAATGATCAAATCAACATTGAACCATTCTCTAAATCAATTTCTTACCTATTCCAGACTCTCTTAAAATGGTGTCGTTTGGAACTACGTGCCCAACCTTCCTCACATGGCCTTGAAGGAAATTCTCCCCCTTGTAGTGACTTTTCCACTCAAAAGCCAATGCCGAGGTATGTGCGTGCATCTTGGAGTTGCCAACTCTCCAGGATTATCCTGGAGTCTCCAGGAATTAAAGATTAATCTTCTGAACACTGCTGCAAGCAACCCGGGAGAAAAATCATAGGGGCATTAGAAAAAAAAAAATTGTGCGCGTTTTTTTTTTATTCCCTTTGAACAATTTTGTTTCCAAGTTACAAAAATGTTGGCGAAGGGAAAAAAGGCTGTTTGATTTTTGACTCTCGGCCAATCAATTGGGTAACGAAGAGTCTGTTCACTTTCCAATTGGCGGGAAGGTGGTGCACCACAAGGATTGACGTGTCAGGCGACCAACGGAGGGAGAATGTGGGCGGGGAGGTCGGAGGTCATGTAATGCAACCTCCAGGAATATGTCCAACCGCAGTTGGCAACCCTAGTGTAACTATGCGTGGGGATGTCCCTAGGACCAAATATTTACACCTTGCTTGTTATACGTCCAAACGACACATGACAGCGTCATTGCGTGCAGCATGCACGCGCACTTCTTGGATTCGGCCTTTGCACGGGATCTTTAGAATTGGCTCGTTTGCCCCACTCCCAAAATAAAATGCACATGCCTGTTGACTTTAAATACGAAAGGCAACACCATAACAATGGGCTGAGCAAGGCAGAGCCTCTCAGAACAAAGGGAGATAAAAGTGTAATTTTCCTGGAGAGATTCCACGAGTTACATTATTGAAAGCCTGGCGACTGTACCGCTACATCATCTGCATAAACCAACATTTGCACAAAACCATGACCATTCCATGCAGAAAATGCCAAAACCACAGGCTCCAGCACAGCCTCTCTCAAGAAACCACATGATTCTTTGTACACCATGACTAAAGGCCTAAAAATCGAGCTGTAATTTCCAGACTAGTAGGCCATGAATGAACCAGTTATCCCCGACCATATTAGTTACACATCTGAATGCGTTCACTGACTTTACCTAGTCCTCTCGACCTCTGAATGATCACAACAACTAGTTTAATCAAATAGCTGTCATTGTGGACCTCGGTTAGTTAAACAATCAATGCAACAAGCTTGCAGCCACAGCAAATAGTTGCGAGTGCAGGAATTTGTGAGATGGTCACTTCAGGAGACAGGCAGGCACTGGGAAGGTAGGCAGATCTAGAGTTTGTGGTTTGATGGATGGCGAATAAAGTGAGCTGATGGGGAGCGCAGATGCCTGACAGGCTGGACATGCACTGTTTCATACAAATCAAATCTGAAAGATATGAAACACTCACACTAAAAGGAATAAAAACAAGAGACCAGCAATTACCAGAACTTTAATCCCATTATCTGTGCGGCTCAGACTGAGCCTAAATGAAACTGTAGAGATAGTAGTTTCAAACATTTTATAGCAACATATAATTTTCAGATTTACCTTGTAAACTGGCATTCACATAAAATACTAGTGGGTCCCCCGCGACACCGTGCACGCGGAGAGGGACCCCCGCGACACCGTGCACGCGGAGAGGGTCCCCCGCGACACCGTGCACGCGGAGAGGGTCCCCCGCGACACCGTGCACGCGGAGAGGGTCCCCCGCGACACCGTGCACGCGGAGAGGGTCCCCCGCGACACCGTGCACGCGGAGAGGGTCCCCCGCGACACCGTGCACGCGGAGAGGGTCCCCCGCGACACCGTGCACAGATTAGGAGCATTGGTGTCAGCCTTGGCTCAGCAATAGCGCTCTCACCTCGGAGTCAGAAGATTGTGGGTTCAAGCCGGACTGCTGCATTGTCAAAGGCACCATCTTTCAGATGAGACATTAATGTAAAAGATCCAACAACACTATTCGAAAAAAATCAGGGGAGTTCTTCCCGGTGTCCTGGCCAATAGTTATCCCTCAACCAACATCACAAAGAAATTATCTAGTCATTATCTCATTGCTGTCTGTGGGACCTTGCTGTGCGCAAATTGGCTGCTGCGTTTCCATATATTACAACAGTGACTACATTTCAAAAGTACCTCATTGGCTGTAAAGCATTTTGGGACGTCCTGAGGTTGCGAAAGGCGCCAAATAAATGCAAGTCTTTCCTTAGGAATTTTTTCAGTACAGGCTGAGGAAGAGGATGATGCAAAACTGATTTTCTACAGCCCCACTGTGCAATTACAGTGTGACAAGTTTACATAGATAGTTCCATTATAAATGCAGACGTACAAATTTATTAAGGAAAAATTTTGATACAAAAAAGCGCGACAAAGTAACAACAACAGGGAATAAGGTTTTGCAGACAGGAAGTAATTGCAGATGTTAAAATTTGTAATATATTATAGATAGAAGAGTGTCTTATAATACACTAATGCTGAGTGTATTTCTAAAACTGCTGTCCAATTCCTTGAACAAACAATCAAATGGGATATTTTTCTCTATCCGTTAATGTTACTGGAAATGTAATGAGTAAAATGTGGACCCACTTGGTGTTTTTTTTCATTAATGTTAGTGAACCGAGGGAAATGTATTGCCAAGGTCAACAGATGTTCTGAAAGTGCAACATTTACCCCGTTCCTTTATTGTTCTGTGCAAGTGCTTTCAATCACAGGAACTGGCCAACAAAAATCAGATGCAAGTTTGTCTTTATATGGGAAAAATCAAAACCGCCATAAAATTACCACAAAGTCACAGTAAAAGCAGCCGATTATGACTACCTCTCTGTGCAGGGACATGAAACTGGGGTCAATCCCTGTTATCTGTGTCACAGGAATCAATTTCATTTCAATAAGCTGTACGTACTATTACACAGCTGCATCCTGTATAAGTAGGCAAGTGACTCGACACTTGGCAAAACTTCACAAAAGAAATGCTGTGTAGTGTGCACTGCAGCTTTCCTTTTGTCTGGTTTCATGGCACGAGGGCCGATTAGGTTTCATACAAGACAGCAATTGAAACAACATTTAGGCAGTGAGCACCAAATTTCACTAAGTAGAACGGCACCCAATAGCTAAGAGAAGTCGCATTCAAAAAAAATGGCGGCCTGGTGACTCAGCACGTGAATGGACAAGCATGCTGAACTGCAGAGTGGGATCCCCGCCCATGACTTTCCAATGTTCGGGGGACTTTCTGAGTGGAGGGCAGGCAAAGCCGAAGGAGCAAGAGGCAAAACTGCAGGAGCGGAGAGCAGGGGCAAAAATGCAATTCGCTACCTTCAGGATGGACATTGTGAGAAAAACGGCTTGCATTTCTATAGTGCCTTATCACACCCAGAAATGTCTGAGCTCTTCACATACAATTAATTATTTTGAAGTGAAAGTGACCAGTGCAGGCAAACATTTTTGAAAGAAAGAATTTGCATTTTACAGAGTGCATTTCACATCATCAGTACAGCCCTATGCACTTCAAAACCAATGAAGTTCTTTTGAAATGTAGTCACTGTTGTTTTGTAGGCAAACACAACAGCCAATCTACACACAGCCAGGTCCCACAAATAGCAATGAGATAAATGACCAACAATGTGTCTTTGGTGGTGTTGGTTGAGGGGACACCAGGGCAATTCCCTACTCTTCTCTGAGTAGTGCCATGGGTTCTTTACACCCATCTGAGATGGCAGAGGGGGTCTCAGTTTAACATCTCATCCAAATGTCGGCACCTCTGACCAGTGCAGTACTCCATCGGTACTGCACTGGAGTGTCAGCTGAGATTATGTGGTCAAGTCTCAAGTGGGGCTTGAACTCACAACCTTCTGACTCAGAGAATGCTACCACTGAGCCAAGGCTGACACTTTTCATACAGAGTAAGACCCCAAACACAACAAGGTGAAAGCCCATTTCCCCAGTGTTTGGAGGTGTTGATTAAGGGGACAGTGATGGCCAGAACACCCCCGTTTCACCATTTCTACTTTGGCAACTACTTGAACGCACCAAGAATAGATGAACCGTCACTACCATCATCAATAAAACCCGACCACATCAATATTCCGCCACGATTGTAAGCCTGTTCAACTACTTTTTTTGTAATGTGTCTGGATGCCTGCTCCTTATGCCACAAAAGATATTGAACAATTTCCAGAAAAAGATTATTAAATTTTACAAGAAAACAAATAATTAAAGCATCGTTTACATAGAACAGCTAGGCCAAAAATATTATGGCTTCCATGTGGCTGTAGGAATTTAAAATGAGTGTTTTCCTGATGTGTACATATGTATGATTTTATAAATTCCGCAATCCAATTGAACATTCAGCAGTTAAAGTAAAGTCAGCCCCCCTTCACACTGAGTAAAGCACCTTGAATCTCATCCAGATGAATTCCTAATAAGTTTACCTAACTGATCTCAGTAAATCTCTAATGATTGTTTCTGAGAGTGTCAGCAACATGCATGATCTCTAATAACCAATGGCTTAGAGAAAAAAAAAATCAAAGGTTTGTTAACTGTGTGTGGCCCTGGCATCTCAAATGTCGTCAGCTCACCATCAACCTTGTATAGAACCTTGGTTAATCCACACTTAGAATACCAGGCAGTTCTGGTCTCGATCATAAAAAGGATATAGAAGCACTGGAGATGGTGTAAAAATAAAGATCAACGAGGATGATACCAGAACTGGGAGGTTACAACTATCAGGAAAGATTAAATAGGCTGGGGCTCTTTTCTGTAGGAAAGAGAAGGCTGAGGGGTGACCTGATAGACGTCTTTAAGATTATGAAAGGGTTTGATAGGGTAGAGGTAGAGAAGATGTTTCCACTTGTGGGGGATACCACAACTAGGGGTCATAAATATAAGATAGTCACTGATAAATCCAACATAGAATTCAGGAGAAACTTCTTTACCCAGAGTGGTAAGGATGTGGAATTCGCTACCACAAGGAGTAGTTGTGGTGACTAGCACAGATGCATTTAAGGGGAAGCTAGATAACCAAATGAGGGAAAAAGGAATAGAAGGATATGCTGATAGGGTTAGGTGAAGAGAGGTGGGAGGAGGCTCCTATGGAGCATAAACACCGGCACAGACCAGTTGGGCCGAATGGCCTGTTTCTGTGCTGTAAATTCTAAGTAACTCTAGGTTAAAAACAAACATTAGGTGCGATAATTCTATGCTTCCACTGACGTGCAAATCTATCGTCACTCTGCTACACTGGTGTCAACAGTGTGCGGCTCTCTCAGCTCAGCAACCTTGGGCATGTTCTGTCACAAATGAACACTCACCTCACTAGATCAAGGGGCAGGACTGGGGCAGACCCAGGGTGCCTATGGTTTCAGTTCTGCTGTTGTTCAACAGGTTTCACTGAAAACCTGAATCACTAGCACCTGCACATTATACGGCTCGAGAAACAAGCAGAAGAATTGGACTCCTGGTTTTAAAGTTTTAGAAATTTCTAGACAGCTCACTCAAATACCAGACTGCCCATCCCAAAATTGGTCAGGTAGTGCCCTGACACCAGGGGGGTGATTTTAAACCCCAAGAACGGGTGGGTTGAGGGCGGGTGGGAGTTGAAAATAGTTGATTTTTTTGGGTAGCAACTGCAAAATCTTAGGACTTGGCATTCCCGGTGGGAAGCCTGTACTTTTCCGTGCCGACGTTAAACCCGGAAATAAAGCCGGGTTGCGGTCGCGACCCAAAAAACAACTATTTTCAACTCCCACCCACCCCTGGGGTTTAAAATCACCCCCCAGGTGTTTTTTAAATAATGGCTAATTAACTTATTTGTGGATTAGGTAATCAGGGGCAAATCCCATTGGAAGAGGTGGGCACTGGCCACTATTTAGTGTTTAGGGTTAAGGTGCTATCTTCTCTCACTATATGGTGAAAGGGATCGTAGAATGTGTGTATGAAATGTAAGGACTTTTCCTAATCAGGTCTGAGCAAAACCTGATTGTGTAAAGAATAGGCCTCCAGTTGGCTGAGGTGCGTGCCTGGACAGAATTCCTCAATTGGCTGCAGACTCTGTTGCTTCAAGTGTCAGCCTTGGCTCAGTTCATAGAATTCTCATCTCCAAGTCAGAAGGTTGTGGGGTCAGGCCCCACCGCAGACTTGAGCACATAATCTAGGCTAACACCTCAGTGCAGTATTGAGGTTTGCCAAAGATGCGACCTTTTGATGCGTTACTAAACCGAGGCCCCCCCCATCAGCCAGCTCAGGTGGATGCAAGAGAATCTATTCAAAGAAATAATGTGGAGATGCCGGTGATGGACTGGGGTTGACAATTGTAAACAATTTTACACCACCAAGTTATAGTCCAACAAATTTATTTTAAATTTCACAAGCTTTCGGAGGCCTCCTCCTTCCTCAGGTGAATGGTGTGGTAATTTCCACACCATTCACCTGAGGAAGGAGGAAGCCTCCGAAAGCTTGTGAAATTTAAAATAAATTTGTTGGACTATAACTTGGTGTTGTAAAATTGTTTACAATTATTCAAAGAAAAGCAGGGGAATCCTCCCAGTATCCTTATGAACACCACTCAAAATAGATGCTATGCTCATTCATTCATTCATTCATTCGCTGTTTGTGGGACCTCACGCTGCGTAAATTGGTTGCCACATTTGCTTATAAAACAGTGAATGTGCTTCAAAAGTAATCCATCAGTTGTAAAGGGCTTGGGACATCCTGGGGTGCAATGAAATGTTATATAAATACAAACTCATTGGTTAGCAAATGACATCCTTCAGAATGGGTTCCATTTTACTTACCTGAGCTGGGATGGTGGCAATGATTTATAAAATGCAAATGATGGGTTAGAGCAGCCTTGGTACAGCACCAATTTAGAACATTTTATCATCGTTGAGGGGTTTTGATACAGTAATCTCTCAACTCCCTCGAAAGCTAAGAGCCGCTCAACTTGCACCATTAGCGGCAGTGCCTTCAGCTGCCTTGGCCCTAAGCTCTAGAATTTCCCCCCTAAACCTCTCCGCCTCTCTCTCCTCCTTTCAAGACGCTCCTTAAAACCTACCCTCTTCGACCAAGCTTTTGATCACCTGTCCGAATATCTCCTTATGCGGCTCAGTCTGAGTAAAACCTGATTGCAAAAGGAATAGGCATCCAATTGAATTTTGTTGGATGATGCTCCTGTGGATGTAGGTTTTTTTAGTGAATGTTTTTACGCTCAATGTGAAAAATGGAACTAGTCACCCAGTGGCTGCATCAAGAACTCCCAGGTGATCAAATATAGGATAAAAGGAAGCAGAGTAAAGATGCTTTGATTCCAGCTGAATGGTGTGCCATGACCCCAGCCTCAGTACAGCATTCCTACTGCACCTGTGGGAACATTCCCATTCCCCACACCAGCCATTCAGGTCACCTCTGATGGTGCTTTTAGGCTCTACAAGTTCAACTCCGCGTGAAGCCGAAACTGCTTTGTAACAACACTGAGTCACACCAGTGACTTAAGCACAAAAATCTAGGTTGACACTCCCGGTGCAGTATAAAAGGGTGTGCTACACTGTCGGAGGCGCCATCTTTTGGATGAGACGTTAAAACGAGGCCCGGACTGCCTTCTCAGGTGGACGCAAAAGATCCCATGGCACTATTTCGAAGAAGAACAGGGGAGTGCTTCCCAGTGTCCTGGCCGATATTTATCCCTCAATCATCATCACTAAAACAGGATTATCCGGTCATTATCACATTGCTGTTTGTTGGAGCTTGCTGTGTGCAAATTGGCTGTCGCATTTCCTACATTACAACAGTGATTACACTTCAAAAGTACTTCATTGGCTGTAAAGCACTTTGGGATGTCTTGAGGTCATGAAAGACACTATATAAATGTAAGTTCTTTCCCTTTCTTTCCTGAACTTGGGAGTGTAAACCAGGTGTGAAATCAATTTCCTTGGTTCCAACATTGGATTAGGTCCTGGTACTGTATTCAGACTGTATTCACACCCTTACAGCAGTGTTGGCAAGAAGCAAAACTGCTTTGCACTAACTTAGTGTAAATGCACTTTGTGACACTTTGATACTAATGGCCAATCGCAAATTGAGCAGTTGTGTACCCCAGTCTCTCATTCATTGGCAAGTGGGTTGGCACTGCCCAAACATTTTAGCACAATAATCCTGCCCCTATAGGTTAATCTCAATCCTTCCCCTGGGTCCTTTTGGCCCATGTATAATCCTGACCTGGCAAGTGACCCCGGTCAACTCTTCCTTGCCTGTCTGTGCAGAAGGTAACTTTTCATTCACTTAGTAAAGAGAGCTGTCCTGGTCAAAGTATACTCACTGAATTTTTTTTTTGTTGAAATACCTACGTGAAAGGTCAAGGAGCAGGAAAAATGCCGAGATAAATCTAGCAACGGTTAGGTGACAGCAACCGAGGATGTTAAATGTATGTCGACTCCAGGAGGAGGAAGGAAAGACCAAGGAAGGTAAGCAGTTTCACAATTCTGGGGAACTCATTTGTGACCAACACTTGTCAAGTTGCTTTGGCAACAAATTCAATGTTTGTTTTAAAAAATGATTCATTTTTGCATAATTTGTGGCAGAAATTTGCAGAAATATTTTCTGGCTTCATGTAGCTGGAAGATGTTGAGCGATTACAGATTTGGTCGATAAATATTAAGCAGAAACAGGTTTAGAGTCAATCAAGGTCAACAAAGAAATTAATATTTAATTGGTTTTGTATAAATAATCTCAAAGTGATTACATATTAGTGTTCACCATTAGCAGTCTACAGATTAATATAGGTTTGGATATTTAGAATAAAACTAGTGTTATTTAGCATTTCTCATGTCACGACATCTCAAACACAAACTATGAAGATAAGTAGAGAGAAGAAACAAGGCGAGATTGTAAATATTAGCAGGTGATTTTATCCCGCCAATTCCAATTCCAGTATCACTGGCAGCTTTAAAAGCTCCGTAAAGTTGGGAGCGTTTATTTTGAATAGATGTCACATGTTTAAATTTGCTTGCTGAAAAGTACTTCAAGCAATCATTTAAGCTAATATTGAAGTCAGAAAGAAAACTTGCTGATATTTTGACTCGTGTGTTTCTGAAAGAATCCCCATGTCTGAGGAGAGGAAGTAATTTAGAGTCAGGTTAGGCTCTCCTGATAGCTTGGTGGGTAAGTGAATCATTCGGGGCGATACTGATCCACGGAGACTAGGAAGGTCTCTGCGTTAATCCCTAATCCATGCCGAGTCAGCTGATCTCACTCAGAGCAATGGTACAGGCAGTACAATTGCAATCAGTTTCTGAGTCCTGGGACATGAATAGACGAGACAAAATAAATTCAGCCAGGGTTCAGATTGCTATGCAGTGACTCCTGCAGTAATGTAAAACTGCAAGGGCACAAAGAGCAGGTTTGATTAAAATAATGCTTGGCAATGATGCCATGGTCAATTATGCTACCAACATACAAAGAATGGCAAACCAGATGGGAACTGGGGGCGCCTGGCACCCATGGACCCTAGCCCAGTACGACTCACCAATTTCAGAAAAAGGAAAATCGGAAACAGGTCAGGTGAAAGCCCAATAAAGTTTGAGGTACTGATGTGTACACATACACCACTTAGCCGAGCACATCTCGGAGAAGAATTGTGGGTTCCAAACCTTGTCCTCCTTCTTTGGTACATGTTGGAGCTGGAATGTAGTATGCCACCATGTTGCCAACTTTGTTTAAATCATACACTTGATGCTTTTCCATGAAAATTGTGTTTATAATTCCACTTGAAGAACCATAATTCATGGAAATGGTCCATTACTCACAAAACACCAGCTGAAGTCTACAGCCGGGAAAAAAAAACATTTGAGGAGACAAGTTCGTCTTTTAAGAAAAAAGTCATTAAATAGATTGCTCAGCTCCTAGAAAAGAGAGGAACTTAAAAAAATGTTCTCATTAGCGACAGGGGCAAAAGCATAATAAGTTGTAAAAAAAAAGCATGTTGTAATTGCAATTTTATTTGAAGCCAGAAGCTGCCAAGTTCTGCATCTCCCCCAGTTCAGTGGCTGAGAAGAGTCGTCGAGAGCAGATATAAGTTCTCAATTGCTCTTCAGATTAGGAGTTGAAGGGTTGGGAGAGATAAATGATGTTATTAAGTACTTGGGGATGTTTCTGATCTTTTTTTTAATAGTTACATTAACTACAAGCACATTTACAAGTACAAGCTGAAGGTTACCTTTGACTATACATAAATCTGTTTTGCAAAACGCAAGGCGTAAAACTGGTTCAACAAAAGATGGCAAAATTTAACCGTGCAACATTTTCATTGATAGAATTCTTACTCCCTCACGCAGTAATAACATGATTGAGTGACTGCTTCAAAAGAAAAAGCCAGGCTTTCCTGGAAGATAGCGAACCCCTGTAAAACCCAGATGCGGAGACAATGTAACAGTGGTAGGAAAAAAGTCACTTAAAAATACAATTTAGACCATGTGGACAAGATGGTGGCATACCTCATTCAAACTCCAGCGCATGCCAGAGAATGACAAGGGGCGGACATCATTATTCACCGCATGGTGGGTTCATAATCTCAACTGCCTCATCATGCAGGGGCCAAAGCCGAGCTGAGATGCTTCTCTAGAGGGAGGGAAGGTGGAGGGCCAGTGACCCCCTGGCTGCTCTCTCGAATCTCCTAACGACCAGCTAGACCACAGCAAATGCCTGGGAGCCTCGACTCTTGTTTAGTATAAGACTCAAGCAAAAGTAGGAAACAAAATTCTGCCTCCCCCTTAGACCCATCTTCTTCTGCAAATGGCCTCATCAAAAAGAACGCACCTCCAGCAACACAGCACTCCCACAGTACTGCACTGAATTTAAGCCTAGGACTGTGAGCTCGTAAGGAAGAGAAAAAAGCATTAAGTTTGATACCCTTGCCCAATTAATTACTCTTCATTTTAAAATTCTCATCCTCGTATTCAAATCCCTCCACGGCCACACCTCTCCTTATCTTTGCAACCTTCTCCAGCCCTACAACACTCCAAGATCTCTGCGCTCCTCCTATTCTGGCCTCTTGTGCATCCCGGATTTTAATCGCTCCACCATTGGTGGCCGTGCCTTCAGCTGCCTAGGCCCTCAGCTCTGGAATTCCCTCCCTAAACCTCTCCGCCCTCCTTTAAGACCCTCCTTGAAACCTACCTCTTCGGCTAAGCTTTTGGTCACTTGTCTTAAGATCTCCTTATGCGGCTCGGTGTCAAATTTTGTTTGAAAATGCTCCTGTGAAGCGCTTTGGTACATTTTACTTCGATAAAGGCGCTATATAAATGCAATTTGTTGTTGTGCATAGGTGAACAGTAGTTGTAGTTCAAACACTTCCCAAAAAAAAGTAAATAGACAACTCTCTCTAACCCCCCCCACCTCTAAGTCAAGAGAGCTGAGGCCAACACAGCTCAGGCCAACTCCTGGTCTGTAGGAGCTCGGCCCACAAGAATTATTGAGTTACTTTTGGAGGTTTCTGAAATTATTTGCTACAGTATCTGCTTGGTTCAGTTGAAAGCACTCTCACATCAGAGGCAAGAAGGTTGTGGGTTCGAGCCCCACTCCAGGACTTGAGCACATAGTCTAGGCTAACAATTCATTGGAGTACCGAGGCAGTGCTACATTGTCGGAGGTGCCGTGTTTTGAATAAAACGTGAAACCAAGACCTTGATCGCCTCTTTAGGTAGATACTATTTGAAGAGCAGGTTGTTCTCCCAGTGTCCTGACCAGCATCTGTGCCTCCACCTACATCAAAATGACAGATTGAATAGTCTCATTTGCTGTTGTAGTGTTTGCAAATTGTCTGCGGTGTTTGCCTACATAATGACGTTGACTACATTTCAAAAATATATAATTAATTGGCTACGAAGTGCTTTGAGGTATTCTGAGGATGTGGCAAAGTGTCATATAAAATCAAGTTCTTTCTTTCAGTTCCCTTTGGTGGGTTAATTACACAGATCATGCATGCCCAAAGCTATTATTTTAATGAAAAGTTTTTTTTAAAACATATTTTGTTCTACTCTAGGGGTTACTGCAGGGGTTGGCATGAGCACATATTCAGGAATGAAAATACATTGGCAAATTCCCATGTGAAAGCAAAAAAAAAATTCCAACTCCATCATTAACGGCAGCTTCCAAATGGGGTTAAACTTGCCCACATTTGCTCAAATTCTACATAATAAATCACAAAATTGACAGACATTGTGGAGTGACTCCCTTCCATCAGTCCATACTAATATTTGGGTTTCTCAAACTACCTCAGAATAGTATAAGTCACAGAACAGTGAAGTGGGGGGTGGGGAGAAAGGGGAGAGAGAGAGAGAGAGAGAGAGAGAGAAACAGCCGTAAGCATAGCAGCACAGTTATAAATGTATTCAATACCCTGCCATTCAGTCTTTACCAGCAATCTGCAATAAAACTGCTACAAACGTGGAACCTCCATCTTGTTTTGTTCATGATTTAATAATCCAAACTTGATTAACGCCAATGGGAGCGAGGAATGAGACAGGCCCACAAATGGAGATGCTGAAGCTGCACACGTGCCATTCCGGATGGCTAGAACAGGGTTTTAAAAAAAAATGATTCACCCTCCCTTTGCTTTGACAGCAACATTTTGTCCTTTTACTTTGTCCCTACCCCCTCACACACACCACACACTCAGAAGAAAAAGGGAGAGAGATCACCACTTGATGGACTGAAAGCATTTGGGCACGGGTAGAAAAGTTCCTTTGTAAATAATCCCAAGTTAGAACACTAAATTACTGAAAATAATAATTTTGAGTCAAGATCAGTGCTTGGGCCTCAGCCAAATAGGTCAATGACTTAGATGAAGGGACTGAGTATAATGTATCCAAGTTTGCTGACGACACAAAGCTAGGTGGGAAAGTAAGCTGTGAGGAGGATGCAAAGAGGCTGCAAAGGGATATAGATAGGTTAAGTGAGTGGGCGAGAAGGTGGCAGATGGGGTATAATGTGAAATTATTCACTTTGGTACGAAGAGTAGAAAAGCAGAATTTTTTTTTAAAAAAAGGTGAGAGACTAAGAAATATTGGTAATTAGAAGGATTTGGGTGTCCTTGTACACATGTCACAGAAAGTAAACATGTAGGGACAGCAAGCAATTAGGAAGGCAAATAGTACGTTAGCCTTTATTGCAAGGGAGTTAAAGTATAAGAGTAAGGAGGTAATGCTGCAATTATATAGGGCTCTGGTGAGACCACACCTGGAGTACTGTGTACAGTTTTGATCTCCTTACCTAAGGAAGGATATACTTGCCTTACAGGGGGTGCAACAAAGGTTCACTAGATTAATTCCTGGGATGAGAGGGTTGTCCTATGAGGAGAGAAACTCTGGAGTTTAGAAGAATGAGAGGTGATCTCAGTGAAATGTATAAAATTCTTAGAGGGCTTGAAAGGGTAGATGCCGAGAGTCTGTTTCCCCCGGCTAAAGAATCTAAAATGAAGAGTCATAGTCTCAAGACAAGGGGTCGGCCATTTAAGACTGAGATGAGGAAAAATTTCTTCACTCAGAGGGTTGTGAATCTTTGGAATTCTCTATCATAGTGGGCTGTGGATGCTCAGTTGTTGTGTATATTCAAGACTGAGATCAATAGATTTTCAGACACTAAGGGAATCAAGGGATATGGGAATAGGGCTGGCAAGTGGAGTTGTGGTTGAAGATCAGCCATGATCTTATTGAATGGCGGAGCAGGCTTGAGGGGCCGCCTGGCCTACTCCTGCTCCTATTTCTTATGTTCTTGAGATCCACGTCATGGTTTGTGGCTTATGGCTTTAAAAAATACTTTTTATACAGTTTAAGGTGCCAAATTGGTGATGGCCGAGACGAGACAATAACTTGTGGAGTGACATTAATCCTGAAAAGTAGGCATGATAAAAAGCAAACAGTCTCACGTGAATAAAAGTTGTTAATTTCAGGTTTAGAAAGTGTATTGCACAGAGTGACGATATAAACGGAAGCTAGAGCAGTTTAAAAGTCAGGGAACTCCTCATTTTCTTGGAGTGGTGACAAAGTCAGCCAATAGGAAGCTGACCTGTTCTGTCTCGCTCTGGTTTCAGAAGTAATGTGAGGAGGCTTTACTTCTAGAAACTTAGAGTTATCTTGCTGTTGTACAGCTGTAGACATGCTGGAAGCTTGTGAACAGATAGCAGCCAGTGCAGGATATTGCACTAAGTGGTGGCACTACGAGCCTCAGATTCCTCTCCTCCAATTTTCTTCCCTCTTCACCTGAAGTTGCTGACTCCATGCGTGTGGTTCCATGGGTGCCATCTGGTACCTGCCTAAGTGTCTATTCACGTGAAAGCCGTGACAATGAATGTTGGTAGGCCATTTGACTGTGGGTGGCATCATATGGAACTTTATCCTGTTCTCACCCACCCACTTTCGTGCAGAGGTCACAGAACAACAATCAGGAGTGGGAACCCTGGTGTATTTTCACTGTTCCTACACGAAACTAGTAACAAAAATAATGGTTGTGCCCTAACCGCTGCCCCCAGTGAGGCCAACCAACTTAGTACAGACAGAGGATCAAACCTGGAATATGTTGCTCTGTGCGGCTACATCAGGTGATACTTTTACTCACTAGGTTTTTGAGGAGCCCAGGCACAAGGCGGCTCTATTTCACAATTTTGAAGGATTAATTATAACGGCCTGATCTGCCTCAGGAGAAATTACATTGTCTAACACGAGGCTCCGAATTGCTGGTCAGTGAGTGGAAACAGCAGTGACCACTCTGTTGCCAAATAATGGCCTCATACGGGTTGCGAAACAAAGTTTTCAACATTCAAAGGCAGGCTCCAATGCAAACCACAGCTAATAAACTGTAAATTTTTTTTTTAAGTTGACAGTTGAAAAGTGAATTTAGGGTGACATGCCAATTGAAATTCTTATTTATACAGTGTTAAATGAAAAATATCCTGCACAATCCAGACACTGCCCTTTTCAAAAGTGTTTAAAATGAGCTTGCGATCTGCTTTTCCATCTCATTTAACCCCCAGTTAATTAAAGTCCCGATTGACTGCTGGTTCAGTGCAATTTACAGTCCTGTGGGATGGACTTACATATAATAGTAAACAGTCTGCAGCATAAAAACCTTGTTAAGTAAATCTTTGAAATGCACTCAGCTGAAGGCTCCAAAAACCTTTACCTAATTAGGCTTTGGCTTGAACTTTATAGGACATTATGAAGTCCTATAGGAATGAGATGGGAAAAAAAAAGGTGCGAGAAAGAGTATGCAAATGCTTTAAGCGCTAACTGCAGAAGCTTTTGCTATTGAAAGGCGGCAATGTCTGAGCTATCTAGTACTTAACAATATTTGCTTTTTCTTGAGTTTAACCTCCCACCAAACTTCTTCCAAGTGTCAGCTTGGCCCAGTTGGTAGGACTCTTGCCTCTTGAGTCAGAAGGTTGTGGGTTCAAGCCCCACTTCAGAACATCAGCACAATCCAGGCCGACACTTCAGTGCCTTACCGAGGGGAGTGCTGCATTGCCGGAGGCGCTATTTTTCAGAAGAGGAGGGGATGTTAAACTGAGGTTCTGTCTGCCTGTGCGGGTTGACATAAAATATCCCACGGCACTATCTGAAGAGGAGGAGGGCAGCTCTCCCAGTGCTGTTAATCCTTCAACCAACACAACCAAAAACGGATTAGCTGGTCACCTATCTCATTTGCTGATCATGGGACCTTGCTGTGCACAAATTAGCTGTTGCATTTGCCTACATAACAATAACTTCAGAAGTAAACCACTGGCTGTGAAGTGCTTTGGAGATGTCCTGAGGACACGAAAGCTGCAACATAAATGCAAGCTCTTTTTTTCCCCCCCCCCAATAAAGGCAGAAAGAGCTAGGGTTTAACATCTCTTCCAAAGGACCAGCTCCTCCCACAGGGTACCACTCCCTAATAAGTTAGCTGGTATTTTCCTTACACTGGAGTGTCAGCCTAGTTCGTGCCCTCAAGTCATGTTGTCGAGCTTGAATCCACAACCTTCCAACGCAGAGGCAAAAATCATAGCCAAGCATGTCACCACCACCACCACCACATCTTCCAGTTCTGATGAAAGGTCTTCGACCTGAAACGTTAAGTCCGTTTCTTTCTCCACAGATGCTGCCTGACTTGCTCAGCTGCTCCAGCATTTTCTGTTTTTATTTCAGATTTCCAGCATCTGCAGTATTTTGCTTTTGATTACGTGTCACCACCGTCAGGGAAGAAACAGCCTGTTCTGTTCTTTTAATTAAACCATAGCACCGCTTTAACACTTTAGCTGTTATATATCCGTATTTAATCTCCTGCGTTAATTTCTCAAAATGCAAAATAAACTACAATAGTCCAATACAATATCAACACGTCAGCTGGCCACAGTTCAGACTGTGTTTGTTTTGGGCAATCATTTCACTCAATTTAATTCAGACAAGCTCCTAAGCCTTCACATTTGTTACACTATAGCTGGTCAATGGGAGGTGCATAAAAGGAAGCCCAAGGTGACTGACCATCTAATTCCCCTTCTCCTTTTCAGGGTAGGCACCCATTCTTCACTTGGCACCTCTCCATGATGGGCATAGCTAAAATCTAAATAGGAGGAAACTATGCTCAAATCTGCCACATCCCTCCATGCCACAGAATGTTTGAATACCAATGTGTTCAAGTCACTGCTGTCGGTCTAGACCAGGGTTTTACATTCTCCAAATAAATCTCTTGTTCAAAACCCTCAAGTCACTCATCTGTAATAGGTAGGTGAGGACGATGATCGAGGCACCCTGGACCCATTGGCACTCATGCTATTTTAAACAAGATTTAGTCTTACTGCATACTTTACTGATTTGGTATATTAATTTCTATTAGTTTCCGACCTCCAAAGTCTCCTCTCCTTGCCTTAAAGTTTAAATTTAAACCATGGCCATTGAGCACCCTTTGGTACCTCACTCAAGTGGGCATTTTCCTCAAGTGTAAGCGTAGAGAGGGTATTGTTAGACTATTTAACTTTTGGGGTATCACAACTGAGCCCAATCAACACAACTTGCATTTATATAGTGCCTTTAACATAGTAAAATGTCCCAATGCTTAACGGGAGCATTATCAAACTAAATTTGACACATAAGGAGGTATTAGGACAGGTGACCAAAAGCTCGGTCGAAGAGGTAGGTTTTAAAGAGGAGAGGGAAATTTAAGGAGGAAATTCCAAAGCTTAGGACCTTGCCACCAATGGTGGAGTGCTTAAAATCAGGGACGGGCAGGAGGCCAGAGTTGGAGGAGCGCAGAGATCTCAGAGGGTTGTAGGGTTGGAGGAGGTTACAGAGATAGAGAGGGGGAGAGGCCATGGAGGGATTTGAAAGCAAGGGTGAGAATTTTAAATTCGAGGCGCTGCCAGACCGGGAGCCAAAGTAGGTCAGCGAGCACAGGGGTGATGGGCGAATGGGACTTGGTTTGAGTTAGGATATGGGCAGCAGAGTTTTGGACGAGCTCAAGTTTATGGAGGGTGGAAGATGGGAGGCCGGTCACACAAGTACACTTTCCAGCATGGGTCACTGGATTAAAGATCACGGTAGAACGTTGGCAAAAGCTTCCCTCCCCAACAGAGCCCAACTATAACATCCCACTGCCTGCCCCAGCTGAAATCAGCTAACTCAGTACAAGACTATGGATCTGACCTGGGGCCTTCTTGTCTTGCATGACACTGTGTGGTATCTTTACCCACTGGTGGTGCTCTTGATTACAGATTTTTAGTGAACAGTCTCTTTACAAAAAAAAACAACTGCATAATATTTGGATCAAGTCCCCATCCCCCACCCACAGAAGAGATTTGTGCCATTAGTTTTGTAAGCCTGCTTTTAGAGAGGTCAGCACAGCACGTTTATTCACTTGTGAAGGTTGTCAATTCAGACAGTGCAGCACTCCCTCAGTACTGCACCGGAGAGTCAGCCTAGTTTATGTGCTCAAGTCTCTGGAGTGGGGCACTGAACCCACAACCTTCTGACTCAGAGGCAAGGGTGCTACTACCGAGTCAAGGCTGATACTTTATTGATATATTGATTTATATTGATATCCACCTCCCTTCCAATTTTTCTCCTCTCTCGTCTTTTGGATGAGACAGTAAAATCGAGGTTTCTTCTGTCCCCTCAGGCGGATGCAAAAGATCCCATTCCACTATTTGAAGATGAGCAGGGAAGTTCTCCTGGTGTCCTGGGCAATATTTATTTCTCAATCAACACCTCCAAAAACAAATTAACTGGTCACCTATCTGATTTGCTGTTCATGGGACCTTGCTATGCACAAATTGGCTGTCACAATTCCCTATATTACGACAATGACTACATTTCAAAAATATTTCATTGGCTGTGATGCACTTTGGGGCGTTCTTGTGACTGCCTTCCTTTTTGCCAGTATTTGACGAGTTGCTTTTTCGATTGTTTGAGAGATTCAAAAGACTAATTCCCAAGTAGAAACTTGTAGCTTTAATATGAACAGGAACCAGTCAAGGAGAAGAGTATCTGAATGACTCACTGACAGCGTTAAATGAGCATCCTGAAGAGGGGGGGGGGGGGGGGGGGGGAGAGAGAGAGGGCAGTGAAGAGAAAGATGAAGATAAAAAGAGGAAACGGGAGATGAAATGTCATGAACACAATGCTCTCCACTCCTGACAGAGACCTGAAATGATGACTGTGGAAAAGGTACAAGTCTTTAAAAATAAAAAATCAGCCATGGCACTGGCAAAAGTGCTTTTGAACTATAAACAAGCAAATTGAAACTCCTTATAGTTTTTACAGTTTCAACAATTAGAATATCAGGAATTTCTATCATTGCTACACCTCTATAATCAATGGGAAGGGTTTCCTCTTGTGCTCCCTGTCCCAACAGATTAGCTGAATTGATATTATTTAGGGAGTGGAATATTTAGATTACATCATAATGGATTAGGTAATGTTTAGAAATAATCATACGCAATACTTTAACTCTGGCTATTGCTGTACGCAATATCAATCTAAGAATATAACAGAATGTACACCACTGCATCCTTTAGTTTGCTTAAAAAAGTTTTGACTCAAGTATCTCCTGATAAAGAACAATAAATAAGACCATGTTTGGCAGCAGTGTCTTGTTCAGTCTGTTTTCCATTGTACTTTTTAAATAGATCAACTATTCAGACTACATGACATGTTGCAATACATTCCTCTCTCAAACTTTGCTTCAATATTCTTTAGCTTAAATGTCAACCTCATAAATGGCTCCTTTTCCTTAGGCATTGTTCCCTTTACCTTCAAAGCTGCCATCACCCCTTCCTCAAAAAAAATCTACACTCGACCCTTCTGTCGTTTCCAACTACTGTGCCATATTCAGCCTCCTTTTTCTCTCCAAGGTTCTGGAACGTGTTGTTGTCAGCCCCATGCTCGCTTCTGCCAACATCCGTTCCTCAAAACCTCACAGTCTGGTTTCCACCCTGCCCACATCACCAAAGATCACCTTAGTCAAAGTCACTATTGACATCTTCAGTGACTACATTAACCCTCCTTTTTCTCCTAGACACCTCTATGGCATTTGACTACTCCATCCTCCTCCAACATCCCACGCTGTCTAGTTCGCTTCAGAGGGACTACCTACCTGGTTCCACTTCTACTTGTCCCAGCAGAGCTCGCACATCGCCAATGTTTTTTCCTCCTGGCCAACATAGTCACCGCTCCACTATCCCAAACAGGGTGCCATCCTCGGCCCCTTCCTTTCCTCATTTACCGCTCGGAGACGTTATCCGCAGACATGGGGTCAGTTTTCACACACATCTTCCCGCCGAAAAACTCCAAGTCCTTGTCCCTGACTCCATCTCCCTCCCTGTTGCTTGTTCAAGTTGGTGTCAATATGAGAATGAGTCAGTACTAACACAGGCATGAGTGAATAAAATCGCAATTATTTTCCCCCTTTGTGGGGAATGGAGAAAAATAAGAGTGATTTTTCTTTTGTTATTGAGCTTTATTAAAAAAACAAAGATACTATACTTTACAACGTGGACACGATCCTATGAAGTACAGGAAAGTGAATAGAACGGAGAGCCCAATAACTGTTGCCATATAGGTGTATGTATATATTAGAAAGCATGCTCAAGTGAAAGGTGGACAGACTGACCAATCCATCCGGGTATTTTTCTCTCCCTTACACAGACTGGCAAAATTCCAAATAATTAATTATATATGAATGAAACTGGGGCACAAATACTGTGAATCAAGCCCACTGAACATAGCGAGAACTGATCAGATGTCAAATGCTGAAGTAATGTTGCTCCCAAGGGTCACACCCTCAAATATTGTGTCATATTTCTGAGAATCATAAATACAAACATGCAATTATTAAAAACAGTCCCTGCAAAGGCTTCACCCAAACGTATGAAGAAACCTTGGTGGAGTGCTGTACTTTGGGAACTCAGCCTTTCATTTCAGTTGCTCAATAAAAGATCTATTCACATTTCACCTGTCTGGACTGATTAGGCTTTAATCTGTGAAAGCCATAAAGTGGATGGAGCTTAATTGCCTGCATTCTCTGCATTCACCTGTAAGCAACATTACAGCAAGATCAAAGGCTTTTCAGACTCTATTCTTCAAATACATTTATCATCAAGCCTTAAAAAAGAACAAACGAACTAGCAGGAATGCAGAAACACAGCAAATACAGAGACTCGACAGTGCCAACTGCAATGGTGAACAGGTCACATCATTTCTCATGGTCTTTTCAGGTCATTTTGACTTACACAGTTCATCCCATTTGCTTGTTTTGAAGAGGGTATCGCCAACAGATACAAAAATAAATCCTGGAACGATTTACAAGGCGAGATGTTCTTTATCGTCAAGTAGTTTTTGTAAGCAATCTCTGCAGGAGTCCCCTTTTACCATTTACTCTTTGTATCTTGACATTTAGCATTGCTAAACTATGAAGTGTACCTACCATTCATTATTAGTATGCTTGCTTTCTATTTTCTTCATCAAAAATAAAGTCATATCGTAACGGCAGAAAGATATTGCCCAATATGTAAAATACTAGCAATTTTTCTTACTCAATGATCTTGAATGCATGCCCATTATATTTTTTAACCAGATAATGATTTCCCCCTCCTACCTTGATCTCAGTTTTAACTAAGTGTCAGGTACTGAAGAGCACAGCATCAACGTGCAGACTTACAATGCTTCTCATCATTTTGTCGCCACTGCTGAAGGTGACCGCTAACATGGAGGCACACTTCTCAGCGTAGAATGGCATGCGTCCTTCTTCATCTACTGCCCCTGGATAGAGACAGAACAAAGGGAGACACTATTAAAGAGCAGAGCGACAGAACTTCAGAAACCAGTGCTCAATGGTGCAGCAGGTTTATACTGTACTAGTTCTACCTCGGGAATTAAATTCCAGCACTTAACCTTTTCTAGAAGGACCTGTGTACTATAAATACAAAAGTATTTTTTAAAACTGTAGGGATACCTAGAATACAGGTTGCATAGACTAGGCTTGTATTCCCTTGAGTATAGAAGATGGGGGGGAGGGGGGATTTAATTAAGGTGTATAAGATGATTAAAGGAGTTGATAGGACTTATTCTGGTGCAGGAGTCCAGAATAAGGGGGGCATAACCTTACAATGAGAACTAATCCATTCATGGGCGATGTCAGGAAGCACTTCTTCACGCAAAGGGTAGTGGAAATCTGGAACTCTCTCCCCCAAAAAGCTGTTGAGGCTGTGGGTCAATTGAAAATTTCAAAACTGAGACTGATAGATTTTTGTTAGGTAAAGGTATTAAAGGTTATGGAACCAAGGCGGTTAGATGGAGTTAAGATACAGATCAGCCATGATCCAACCGAATGGTGGAACAGGCTTGAGGGGCTGAATGGTCTACAGTGGCCCAAAGCAACCTCCAGGACAGAATCAATTTTTCAGCAACTTTATAATTGTTTGTATAAAAATACAAGTTATAATGGCAATGTAACCAGTGATGATACAGTATATTTTGTCTAGAGTTTAGATTCAAAAACAGCACAACTAAGGTTAGATTGCATCAGTTAAAAGAGACTGTAGGGAGACAAATCTTTAAATGAAAATAAGACTTTTAGAATTTTTTTCCCCCGATTGCATCTGCTTACAGCCCACAACCATCCTCAACTGAGGAAGCAGACAAGATTGCTGAATGCAGGACCCCACCAATGCTGCCCTGACACAGAGCTAGGGGTGTCTGAGAGCAGCACTGGGTAAAACTCCATATTCCCTCCCTTTCTATGGGGAGGAACCTCAGTCCCAAGCGCTGCCTCCCCACAACAAAGTAGTTGAGATCAGTACCTTAGTGAGCAAAGGAATCCTAAGCACCAACCCATGATCTACCACACGCTGGTGCGCCTATATGCACCACTGGATTGGGGGAGGGGGGGTGGAGGGGCAATGAAGGAAACATGTTCTCTTCCCTTTGGCATGGGTTATGTCCCCCTTTCCAAATCCCAGACTCCCACCACCCCCACCCCCCAACAATTCTTTACATTGGGTTATGCCACTGCCACACATAATCAAAGTGGGACATTTTTTAATATTGATTTTCTGATGTCGTGATCCTGCCCCTATTATCTTTTAAGAGCTCTTGGATTATGGGAGGCAAGCTATGCTCCCCGGCAGGAGTGAAGCAGTGTTGGAATAAAGAAAAAAAGCAAATATACAGGTCAGTCAGCATCTAAAAGAGAGCGATAAAAGATAGGCTAACATTCTGGGTGGGACCCCACATCAGCTCTGATGAAAGGTCCCACTCGAAACATTAACCTGTCTGGCTCTTTCAGACGTGGCCCCATCTGCTGTGTATTTGTGGCATGTCCTGTTTTATTTCAGATTTCCAGCATCCACATTTTATTTTTCACGCGACTGGCCTTAAAGTCATTACATTGAGTTGAAAGCCCTACCTCTCTCACGATTAAAACCAAACAGCCTGAAGAAAGGTGACACGGACCAGATTCCAACCACAGTTCATCAGTGACACACATTGCTCACTCTTCGCCTCACCTCCAACCGGCAGTAGGTTTGTCAATCATGGGGTTACCAATCCCTTAACACAAAATGGCTTAACATCTCAATAAATTACTTCAGGGCAATTTGGCACTGTAGAGATTTATGGTACAAAAAGTTAAAAATAACCATTATTTTTGCTATGGTTTATTCCCAGTGGATACTTCAGCATGTTTAAATATTTACTTGGACATTCAAGGGATAAAGTCTAGAAGTGAATTAGATTTATAGTCAGTTGGACTGGTACATTTCAAGAAGAACTGACATCCCCACAGTTAGAATATTGGTTGGGGGAATAATAAAAATGTCACCCGTTCTTAAAAAAAAATAAAATAAAACCTATAACTAGAGATGGAGACGAGACCTCAGTTTTTGTCATTTTCACAAGAGTAATTTAAGGAGGATCTAATTACATATACACGTAAGGATCACTAATAAAAAATTCTACATTTTGCTTTCTGTTTGCTCAGGCAGTAAGCTTTAAAAGCTGGATTAGATGGAAACTGTCAATTTGTATGATATAAAATGAACAACTGTCATTTATACAGTGCACCATTTTCAAGGGAGATAGAAGTTATTTTCTGTGTTGCCGTTTAACGCTGGTTAAAATTTTTTTACTCAGACAACAAAAGGTCTCAAACTGGGTGAAACTGGAGTTAAGACGCTATTCTTACACCTCTCGGACTTGAGTTTGAATCCAGTTCAGATAGACAAACTAATGGTGGCTGCTGCTTGTTTTAAGTGATCTTGGTTTCATAGGAACAGGAGTAGGTCATTTAGCCCCTCGAGCCTGTTCCGCCATTCAGTGAGATCGTGGCTTCAGCATGAACAGTCTCAAGCCAGTTCCAGCTGTGCCTAGCAAAGCACAGAACCCCCTGGAATCCAGCACTGATCGGAAAGGATTCAGTAATCTTGGTTGAAAGAAGGAAGAAAAACTTGGTTATTTTGCGCTTTTCACGCCTTCAGGACGTAACAAAGCGCTTTACAGCCAATGAAGTATTTTTGAATTGTAGTCACTGTTGTAATGTAGGAAACGCGGCAGCCAATTTGCGCACAGCAAGGTCCCACAAACAGCAATGTGACAATGACCAGATAGTCTGTTCTTTTAGTGATGTTGGCTGAGGGTTAAATATTAGCCAGGACACCGGGAAGAACTCTCACGCTCTTCTTCGAAATAGTGCCGTGGGATCTTTTATGTCCACCTGAGAGGAGGACGAAAGACAGCACCTCCAACGATGCAGCACTCCCTCAGTACTGCACTGGAGTGTCAGCCTCGATTTTGTGCTCAAGTCTCTGGAGTGGGACTTGAACCCACGACCTCCTGACGCAGAGGCGGGACTGCTACCAACTGAGCCATGGCTAACACCACAAAGCTGTTTGCAAAGCTGATTCTGGTGTGAAACAGGAATGACACTGAAACAATAGGAGATGGAATTTCTAAAGCTTGAGTGGTGAACTGGGACAGCTGCATTGCAGATGGGCAAAGCCACATCTAACCTGGGTAAGCTTGATGATGTAGGGAAAATAAATGTTTAATTCCTGTAACAAGCCTGCCCAGAAGAGAGGAAAAGGTGGCCTTGAAATGGTTAGACCCAGTCTATCAAGTAACCAGTATCTGGGAATCATCTGAAAAACTTTTTTTTTAAAAACCCAATAAAAAAAGTACAACTAAACTGCCTTATGATGGTTTATAGAGTTACAAGAAGTTTCTAATGAGGGCAATGTGTGAATATTTTTTTTAAAATCGTAAGGATTGCTCTAAGACCCATGGGTTTGTAAAATAAAACGAACATTGTACATTTACTACTCCTAAAGAGACACAGTACAATCACTGTGTGCAATGGCACAAAATGGTATCGCTGTACTTGTCTGACCATATTGAGCTGGAGTACTGGGGAGAAGACCTCTCTAACCTGACTGACTGTCCAGTGAAGGAAAACAGACCATCTCTTCCTGCGCAGACAGAAAGTGAAATGATCGGTCGCAGTGCAGCAACTCATCACAGCCGCTGGCAACTGAAGATTCTCCAAAGCAAACAGAATTGCCTTCATGGGAGGGCTCAACAGATTGTAGGGAAAGGTGAAGTCGGAGAAACTCTTTGGTTACACACTCCCGATGGAAATAAAACAGAAATAAAATGGTATTTAATAAACAAGTCTCACCCTCCTACCAAAAGGCAGAGATAAAGTAGTTGGTTGTTTAACTTCAACTGTCATTGGAGAACTGGAGGTCAACGGAATATTATTAAACAAGCTTAGGAAGGTAGGAACAGGAGGAGGTCAGCCAGCCAGCCAGCCCTCAAGCCTGTTGTGCCATTCAATTAGATCATGGCTGATCTGTATCTTAACTCCATTTACCCGCCTCTGTTGCAGATCCCCGGATATCCTTACCTAACAAAAATCTATCGCTCTCAATCTTGAAAATTTCACTTGACCCAGCAGCCACAGCCTTTTGTTGGAGATAGTTCTAGATTCCATTACCCTTTGTGTGAAGAAGTGCTTCCTGATTTCACTCCCGAGTGGCCTTGCTCTAATTTTAAGATTGTGCCCCCCTTTCTTCTGGAACCGCCCAAACAGAGGAAACAGCTTCTCTGAGAAAATACCTTGATCAGATCATCCCTCAACCTTCTAAACTCAAGGGAATACAAACTAAGTTTATGCAACCCGTATTCCTAATTTGACCCTTTAAGCCCTGGTAACATGCTGGTGAATCTGCACTGTATCCCCGCCAAGGCGATATATATTTCCTGGGGTAGAGTGCAAAAATTGAACGGAGTACTCCAGATGGGGCCTGACCAAGGCTTTGACGTATTGCTTCTCCACTTTTGTATTCCAGCCCTCTGAGACGCAGGCCAACGTTCCATTAGCCTTTTTGATTACTTTTTGTACCTGTGCACTAGCTTTTTGTGATCTGCGCACAGACATTGGAATCTGTTTGCACCTCCACAGTTCCTAGTCTCTCACCACGAAGAAAATATCCCGATTTGTGTTTCTCAGATCCAAAGTGGATGGCCTCACACTTCCCCACATTGAACTCCATCTGCCACAGTTTTGTCCACTCACTTATCTTTGGTGCTTGCTTGAAGACTAAGAACCATCTGTGCTCCCCAACCAAGAGTAATAATATGTGGAATAAACCAAACACTATTATTTAGGCTGATCAGCTCCTTTAAAAAGGGTGGAGAAATATTTGGTTATCAACAGGACTGAAGGTTCTAATCACGAGTTTGGGAGTGGTTAAAAATCCCTGTGGAACACTATTGCTCCGATTCTGCTAGGGTCATGGAAACGTCATCAAACAATGCCACTGTGCGGGTTGAGTACTGTGTTTCAATATCCTGGAGCTCTGCGAGATTACCTGCCGAGTGAGGGGGAGGGTGGGGAAGAGAAGAAAAAAAAATCATCATCAACAGAACTTTTCATTTCCTTCAGGACATGAGATGGGAAGCCTCCACTGGGAGGATATATTTACTCAGGATACAGACAGGAAGAGACCACCAGAGGCCGCATTCAACTCAGGACATATGGCGGGAAGAGTCGGAACGCACCATTCTGGACATTGTATGCAGTTACATACTTTGAATGGGACCATATTTTGCAACCCATCCTTTAAAAAGGGATCAGCAGTCAGCTGTACATAATCACTCCCTGAAACAAAACCTCCAACAATGGACAGTCTAGAATCGCTGTACAAACATCCAGCTCACCAGTTTTGCTTAAACCATGTGCCAGATCGGCTTGCAGAGACCAGTTACCACGATGCCATTAGAGCGTCACCAAGGATATTTTAGCAAACGCTTCCCTTCGTCAATCTTTTTGTTCAATCCCCCTACGCGAATCCTTGAATTGTTACTTACCAATGGTGACTGTGTAGATGGAGTTTGCGTAGCCATCGTAGTTGCAGTTGTCACCGTACTGTCCTCCATTGCCACTGGCCACCACGAAGATACTCCCAAAGCCCCTGCGGCCAGCCATGACACCATGTTGTAACGCAGCCTGGACAAGGGTTAGGAAGTGTAAAGAGCATCAATTAGAACGGAGAAGACTGTATCCATTAAATGATACACTTTGGAAGAATTATAAAACAGCTCAAGTAGGGAGCGTTCCTTTCATTAATTGAATATTTTCTTCCCAATATAACTCTTACTGGGAAAAGTCCTGGTGAACCAGGTGGCCTAGATAATTGACCAGTTTGCTTGAAATAAAATAAATTAGAAAGAAAGAATGGGCAATTAAAAATGAGAGAAAGTATATAATGAAAGATTATTTTACTGGTTTGCTTTTCTTGTAAACGGTCCTCTACGTTTTTAGGCATATATTGCAGCAATGCCATTTGGCCCATTGTGTGTACTGGCATCAAAATACTTCAG
Source organism: Heptranchias perlo (assembly GCF_035084215.1). Taxonomy (NCBI): domain Eukaryota; kingdom Metazoa; phylum Chordata; class Chondrichthyes; order Hexanchiformes; family Hexanchidae; genus Heptranchias; species Heptranchias perlo. The sequence continues at coordinate 8,925,946 of NC_090357.1, forward strand.
GGAACAAACCGCACTTCAACCAATTGACTTTAATGCAGTGTAATATATTTTCTTGCGATAGTCAAATTGCTCCCACCAGTAACAGAGCTGTAACCACCAGTACTTTATCCAAGTGTTACATAGTTCAGGATTCTCTATCTAGGCACGACCCAGTTTGAAATAGCAAAGTCTAGAATTGCATTCCTGGGTGGTTTTCACTTCAAGTCGACGTAGTACGAATATTTTATACAGCCACTAATATGCTTTGCTGAAGCCCGAGTAACCACACTTTGCAATGATCAATTCGTACTCCTCACCGAGCACCAATTCCAGGAGATAGCTCCCTTTCCTTCTCCTCCTCAACCACTGCACACTCAGTTACTTCCAGTCTCCAAACTCCTCAGCCTGGATCTTGCAGGGCAAAGCCTGCTGAATGAACCACATTGTAGCATAGTATTGTGCGTTAGAATTGCTCAGCACTGTTCGCCGAAGGCTCAGTGGGTATAGGCGGTGAGTAGCTGAGATGCACCCACCAGGAACGTTCCGGGTTGGAACCCTGGACTGCGCTGACCTAACCAATCTCAGCTGGGGCAGGGGTAGGGCTGCCTCAATTGGCCTCGGCAGCTCTGGGTTTGGGAGAGAAAAATCAGCCAGGAATCCTGGTCCTGATCGCTTTCCAGCAACCTTTAATGAAAGTGCACGCATGTGGATATCAGACAAGGGCAGGACTGGGGTGGGCCGTGATGACCTGTGGTTGAATCGTCTGACAAAATTGACAGTCAAGGTTCACACGTGAAGAATGGGCACTTGGGTAAGATCATGGGCTCAATTTTAAAACCGAGCCAGGAAGGGGGCATGGGGGGGGGGGTCAAATTGAGGATGGGAAATCGATTAGTACAGGTTTCCCGGATGTCCTTACGATTTTGACATAAGGACGTTTTTTTTGGTCGTTTTCCAGTCCGATTGACCGGCCTGATCTCAGTTGGACGGGAGACCAGCCAGGGAGAGGACGTGTTCAGGTAAGTCTTTGTTTGTATGGATTGGGGGTGGGGGGCATAGGTTGACACAGGGTCATGAGTTATGGGGGGGGGGGGGAAAGGGGGTCAGTCACAGGGGTGGGAATGTCAGGATTGGGGGTCATCGCAGGGGTCCGTGATTGTTGAGGGGTCAGAGTGGGGGAGGGGGTGGGAATCGGGGGTCGGTGATCAGGGGTCAGGTGTGGGCCAGTGTAGGTAGGCTTGTTGAGCCTCGGGGAAGCAGGCTCCTCCCGGCCCAGAAGCTGTGCCTTTCTGGGCACCTACCTGTTAGAAGGCAAGGAGGCCAGAGTCTTTCACGAGGCTTAAAACAGAAAGCCCAGGAATCCCTCCTTGAAAGGTTAAGGCCTGACCCGTCTCCTGGGAGCGGGGCTGAAATGGTGGCAATTTTCAATGCCCCAGCCCTCGTTTTTCACTTTGAAAATTGAGCCCCATGTCTCAGCAAGGAAATAAATGCCTTCAGGAGAGGCAGTAAGAGAAGAAAACAGGAAAAAAAAACTTGAGAACTAATTTACTCTGTTTCCTCATCATTCAGGGGACAGACCCAGAAAGATTCAGTGGCCCTTCATGTACAATTCCAACTGAGCCCACTAACCACAGCATCTTCCATGTAAGTTTTTTTTATTTGGGCAACAAAAGCAAAGCTGTATTTATTCTGGTTATCCCGAGATGGTGGTTGTGGGCCTTCTGTATCCAGCGACTGGTTAGGCCACATCGAGGGGCATTGAGTCAAGTCACAGTGCACGACTGGAGTCACGTATCGGCCAGACTGGGCAAGAGGGACAGGTTGCCTTCGAAGGAGGACATTAGTGAACCAGTTGGGTTTTTATGACAATCCAGCAGCTTTCATGGTCATTTTTTTCTCTTTGGTGCTAGCTGACAATTTGCCAGATTTATTGACTCCAGTTTTGTGGGTGGGATTTGAAATCACAACCTCTGGATTGCTAGTCCAGCCCCAATACACCCTATTTAAGTGGGCAAATTATAAAAACAGAAGCAACCATCATCAAGTAAGAGAAGGTCAGAATTGGCACCATTATAAATTGTTTGGTCCTATTGTCCATATGAATATCCTGCACTACAGCACAAGAATATTACACTTAGAACGACCTGGACAGGACCTACACAGTATCGCAACGCATACCTTAAGCAGTTGTCACAACGCATTATTTTGCCAACAACTCCTTTGTGCTCGACTTCAATTTTCTCTAAATCTATTTTGCAACTATGTGGTAGTGTTTGACAGCTGTGTGCCAGAGGGGAGACATGCATCGAGTCTGTTTATTATTACATGTACCACTGTTAGCTTCTATAATGGCAGTAGATGGGAAGAGCTGCATATTACAAGTAATACGTTATTTGTTTAAAAGATTGTCTCCAACACATAGCTGGATTATAAATTGGTACAGAGTTCAAAAGATGAACAGCCCATAGTTACAGAACAAGTACACGCTGAGCAGTTTCACAATTTATTAATAGCCGTGTACATGTTTATTTTTCTATTTTTGAATATTTTGACATTGGTGGAATATGTAAGTTCTCTGGACAAAACATATAGCCCTATTCCATCAAAAAAAACATGATATAAACAGCATTCAAAGTACATTTTCAAAGACAGAAGTAAATTCAATACAACTGGATGCTCTAAAACAAGAATGTTCAAGCTATTTTGCTTCTGTAGGCTTCTTATTTGCATACAATAGTCTCTTAAAAATTTAAATCCATGTTCCCATTAATTGGCATACATCCCAGACAGTGGAGTTTTGATTTGAGATTTATCTACCAATAGGAACAGAAGTAGGTCATTCAGTGCCTCGAGCCTGTTCCGCCATTCAATTAGATCATGGCTGATTTGTATCCCAAATGAGGAGGCAACAGTGCTCCAAACAACCCTTCCCAAACCTCCACGCCCATGAAATCAAACAGGACAAACCAACAAGTAACTGCGCCCTCTCTGCAGTTATTTTGTAATATGTGATTGGTCTTCCTGTAAACTGGCTCCACACTGTGGGACTGACAATCCGAGCATGTCATTTTGATCAGTGTGCGTACGCAGGGTGGTGACACCATGACACTGTTTCCTATCCCCAGTGAGATTAGCATCATGCATCAAACCCCTGTGAAACGCAGGTCTTCCGCCTTGCTGATCTAGAGTAAACCAGCAGCTTTACCTAGACATGGCTGCTGGCTGCAGGAGGCCCTTGCTACAGGAACTGGTGGCTGGAGAGAAATATGAAAGCACCTTACCTGTTCATAGGTGGGATCGAAAACACCTGGGGGTAAATTTTAAACTTCCAGCCAGGAAGGGAGCGGGCTGACGAAGAGATTGGAGGGCCGGGAAGAAGAAGATCAGAGGTCGCTAGAGGTCGGGTGAAGAGTCAGAGGTAGGTGGGGGTCGGTCAGCCGAACACGGGGGTCCTGTCGGCCAGGTGAGTTCATTGGACCTGCATGAAGCACTCCTGCTCCTCTGGGCCCACAAGCAGTGCAATAAAGGCCCTCACCTCATCGATCCGGCCCTTCCCTCCTGCTTTCACCTGACGTGAATAGGAAGTGGTGGGGAACCCGAACAGGTAAGTTAAATTCAGTTTATTATTTCAATACACACAATATTAAAGTACCTCAAGTATCTCAATGAGGTACACTGCCCTTTTAAGTATCGGCCCACTGGCTTTAAGTGGGGACGGGACTTCCTGGTGTCTGCTCTCTACACTCAGGCAAACCTGCCTGGGTTAAACCCAGAAGCAAGCATGTTGGAGCCAGGATGCGGTCCCGCTCTGAAAATGGAGTATTTTACTCCCCACCCGCCCTCAACCCATGCGTTCTTTGGGGTTAACATTTACCTCCTTGACTCAATACTAAATCTATGTGCTGGGCCTACAATACCCAGTGCCAACAGTGTTCAGCTATTCAGTCGTACGACAGCAACTTCAATTAAAATTAGTTTTATTAGCAATTTATGGTTAAATTTAACTTTAATAACTAACGAAATTGAATTGCAAAAGTAGGAGGAGGGGAGCTAAAACACAAAGGCACTAAATTAAATTACCAAAAGGCAAACGTTTTGCATTTAAGACACTCAAATCTTTGGGTCTAGAGTAATATTCTGTGCACTGGCTATTATTTATTAAATATTTCCTTTTTCCCCCCCCCCAATGAAACTCATTCTTGGAACCATGGAAACTGTAGGGAGCACAGGAAGCTTTGTCACAGCGAGTGGTTGAGGCAGAAATGACTGCAACTTTTAAGAGAAAATTGGATAAATATTTGAAGCAGAGGAAAATGTGGGGTTAAGGCGCAGAGTGGAGGCAGTGGGATTAGTTTTGCATTGCTCTAGCAAAGAGCTGGCACAGACATGATGGGCCAAATGGCCTCCTCCTGTGCTGCAACCTTCTATGAAATTGTGTTGTTTGGATTTGACTTGCAATAAATAAAGGGCAGGGCAGGTGATTTTGTTTTCCTGGTACCGTGTTACGTTTCGCCATAAGAACATAAGAAATAGGAGCAGGAGTAGGCCAATCGGCCCCTCGAGCCTGCTCCGCCATTTAATAAGATCATGGCTGATCTGATCCTAACCTCAAATCTAAATTCATGTCTAATTTCCTGCCCGCTCCCCGTAACCTCCAATTCCCTTTACTTCTAGGAAACTGTCTATTTCTGTTTTACATTTATTTAATGATGTAGCTTCCACAGCTTCCTGGGGCAGCAAATTCCACAGACCTACTACCCTCTGAGTGAAGAAGTTTCTCCTCATCTCAGTTTTGAAAGAGCAGCCCCTTATTCTAAGATTATGCCATGCTTTCAATCATTTCTTCGAACTCTTCCATTACTATTCAGTTCCCATTTCTCCTCAGTGAAGAACATTGGATCATTCACGGAGTTAAAGGCACTGTATAAATGTAAACTGTTGCTGTAGTTTTGCTGCATTCACAGGCACACTTTCAGCTCCTTTCTGATCTTGAGCACTATAAGATTGGGGATGGAGAGTCAGCCTGATTGACTCCTGTTTTGAAGAAAAAAAAGCCAAGACTCTCAGAGAAGGTATAGTTGAGCAATTCACATTTTTAAATGGGAGGTGGATTGATATCTATCAAGATGGTGGGTTTGAAGGTTAGAGAGAGATTAATAACCAACATCAATTCAAGAAAACATAAAGCACAACGTGCTTAGGATCGAGAGGTCATAATAGGCCAGCCTCTTGCCAAGTTGATAATATTGCACATGCACACAAACTTAAATCAATATTAACAACAGTGTCTTTAACATAGAAAATGGCACTTTACTGAGGTAGGAGTGGAGGACAGATAAAATAATAGATTCAGTGGAAACAATTGTTCACCTACAAGATTTTAGGCCTTGTGATTATCAGCTAGATCTTCACAATTCTGGTACAAAAATCTCATCAAGAACTGCTGAGACATCCAAATGTTTAAGACCCTTGCAGTCAAAGAGCCTCAAAGCTTCTCTATCCTAACTCAGAGACTCAAGGCACTATCCTGTGTAATAACTGTGATAGACTCAAGAGAGTTTTCACTTTGGAATTCTCATTAGTCCATTGGTGCAGATCTATATTAGTCAGGGTGTTCCAACTGAAGACACATACAGTAAATATTTACACCGAATGCTGAGGTAGGCCTCCCAACAAACTGCTCCACAGACATAGGCAAAAACTGTATAAAAAGAATTTGGTTCAAATTAGCGTGAAAAGCTCAAAGAATCCTTGTGCACAAATGAACATTTGGGAAGTGTTGTAGAACAGTCTAAGGAAACTGAACAGATGCAAGGTCCAGGAACTTAACTGAATAAGATAAACAAAGTTTAGAAGAATGAGAGGTGATCTCATCAAAACATATAAAATTCTAACAGGACGAGACAGACTAGATGCAGGGAGGATGTTCCTGATGGACGGGGAATCCATAACCAGGGGTCACAGTCTCAGGATACGGGGTACGCCATTTAGAACAGAGATGAGGAGAAATTTCTTCACTCAGATGGTGGTGAACCTGTGGAATTCTCTACCACAGAAGGCAATGGAGGCCAAGTCATTAGATGTATTCAAGAAGGAGATAGTTATATTTCTTAATGCTAAAGGGATCAAGGGATATGGGGAAAAAGCGGGAATAGGGTACTGAGTTAGACGATCAGCCATGATCATTTTGAATGGCGCAGCAGGCCCAAAGGGCCGAATGGCCTACTCTTGCTCCTATTTTCTATGTTTCTAAAGTTTATCATGAAAAGTTGCCTTGAACTCCTGCCGAGGTAAACAGCCCCTTTTCTCCTTTGCAACCAAATGATGTTTACTAGACCGTGGCAAATTTAGAACTTGTACCCAGCCTGTTTAAATGTTGTACATTTAGTATTTTAATCTTTTAGCTAATTACAGCAAGAAAAATTGGAACCAAACCCAATACAAAAAAAAAAATCACTTCTCGTAATTATGAAGTCAAATCCAAACAAGAAATTTCCAGGCTCTAACAGTGATCTCAAAAATTAGATTGAAAGAGTTGGGCCTGGATTTTCCTGTTGGAATCTGCCGATATCCAGGTGGCCCCAAAGTGGTTTACCTAGGAAAATGGGGCTGGCAAATCTACCGCTGAATTCCGCCCCTAAAATTCCACCCCTCAAACAACTGATATCAGCCACCCACCCGTTGCCTGCACCACAAGGATGCAGGTACAGGTAGGAACACGGTTTGGGATTCCAGTTGATTTCCCTTTCTTCCCACTGCTGACCCGCCATTATACAAGACGACCAGAAAACAGAAAGTGGTGGGTGGAACAGGAGGACTGGCTGAGAGGTAAGCAATAGCATTTGCTCCGTCTCCCAGGTGGAAGTGGACTGATTCCAAGTCCCTTCCAAATGTTACACAGCAGCATTTAGAAAGCTTTTTGCCCCCTTTAACAACGGTATCGACCCTTTTGAGGTGTTGCGACAAGTGCCCCACTGCAGCATCAAACACTGATCCTCCCAGGCTGTGGCGGACTCCCTCCGCACAGCAGAGGCACAGTGGGAGCTACACCCTGCTTATATAACCTGTCCTGACTCTGGAAAATAGGTCGGGGTCACGGTGATGGCCGGTGGATGAAATCCTTCCCTGATCCACCTCTGGAGAGGGAGGAGGAAAATCCAGGCCTTTCCACCTCAGCTGTAGCATCAGTTCAAAGCAGCACTTGTAGAGTAAAGGCAGAGATGTCAAAGTTTTTGCGATCAAAATCCATTATTAGCTTTTAAAACGAAATCATTCCGGTCAAATTGTCTTCTCCAAAAAGGAGAGATGCAATTTTCTTTTGTAAATCGCTGGTGGCTCTTCTGACACATTCTTTGGGGAGCCTGTTTACTTTAAGAACCTCAGTCATTGGGTTGGCTGATGCTGTTCTGGTTATTAATGACTTTGAAGTAAACGCAACATTCCTATCACTGAACCTCAGCCTTCTTAAAAAGCACTGGCGTAATTTATTCAGAAATCTTAAGCTACCGTTCCAAACTTTACTATGTGACCTTTTCAGCCTTTTTTTTTTCCACGGCTTACACTGCAATCATATCCTTATACTGCCACCTTTTCAAAGTAATGCAAGTTTAGTTGTTTTCTTTTCAATTGCGAAATACAATCCTTAAATCGGTTATTTAAAGAACGCTGTCCTGAAATATGTGCTTATTGAGTCTTGACCCAGCTCAACAAACCATCAGAATTCTAATGTAACCAAGGTTTTAAAAAAAAAACAACAGGAATTTATTTTTGTACATTGCACTGGAATCAAACTTCCCACAAAGTGAATCATTAGCTCTGTCCTGACAGGGCACTGTGCTACTACCAAAGGTCAGCTACTGAATCACAGAACGTTACAGCACAAAAAACAGGACATTCGGCCCATCAAGTCTGTGTTAATGTTTTTCTCCACTTCAGCCATCTGGTCTAATCCCACGCTCCGGTTCATTCCCCAAATTCCTTGTTTTCAAGCAATTACCGGATTCCCTTTTAGAAGTATTTATGGACTGTTTCAACAATGGTTTGTGGCAGAGAATTCCACATTCTAACCATCCTCTGTGTAAAGAGATTTTTTTTTAAAACCAACCCCCACCCTTGAATTGTTTTTATGTTCATCTTAGATTGCTACCACTGGTCACTGAAGGACACAAATTTATCACTATTTACCTTATCTTCATAATCTTGAAGACTTGCATCAATCAATTGCTTAACTTTCTCAGCTTCAGTGGAAAAAGAGTCAGCCTTCAGAACGATCACACCTCACGCTGCCAAAAGTGATGTTAAATAAGCACCTACGAGACTCCTCTCCTGGCTGAGGGAGGGCACTGCCCTGTGGTGTACTGAACTACACAGATCAAGATCATGTTGCTTTTAATTCCTGGTTTGTGGTGAATTAGTTGATCTAAGCTAGGATGGAATTAGGAGGTACAATTGGTCCGGTTCCAGTTTTATGGTACTGAACCAGCAAACCAGAGGTCATGAGTTCAATCCCCCCCCCTGCCCCCCATGGCAAATGGTGAAACTGAATTCAATAAATCTGGTGATACTGTGGGCTGGCACCAGATAAAATGATCATGAAAGCTGCTGGATTATCATAAACCCTAACTGGTTCACCAGTGTCTTTCAAGCAAAGGACCTGCCACTCCTACCTGGTTTGGTTTACATAGGACACCAGTCCCACAACACGTGGTTGACTCTTAATGCCTTCAGGGCAACTAGGGATGAGCAATAAATATCACCGTGCCAATATCACCAAAATCCCAAGAACAATTTTTTTTAAAATTGGCCTCAGTGTGCCACAGAAGGATGTCATTCAGCCTATTGCACCTATGGCAGCTCTTTGATAAAGCAATCCCACTGCCCTCCTCTATCCCCATAGCATTGCATCTTATTCTGCTTTCCTTATTAGTCACTTCTGGGCTAGTCGGGGTGGGCGGGGAGAGCGCCAATATTTCTGCTCCAGATCACTAGGTGTGAGCCGTGGCTCAGTGGTAGCACGCCCGCCTTGGAGTCAGAAGATTGTGGGTCAAGTCCCACTCCAGATACTGGAGCACAAAAATTCAGGCCTCCAGCGCAGTACTGAGGGAGTGCTGTACTGTTGGAAGTGCCGTCTTTCGGACGAGATGTTAAACCGAGGCCCTCTCAGGTAGATGTATAAGATCCTATGGCACTATTGCAAAGAGCAGGGGAGTTCTCCCCGGTGTCCATGCCAATATTTATCCCTTAACCAACATCACTAAAAAAAAAAATCTGATCATTATCACATTGCTGTTTGTGGGATCTTGCTGGGCGCAATTTGGCTGCCATGTTTCCTACATTACAACAGTGACTACACTTTAAAAGTACTTCACTGGCTACAAAGCGCTTTGGGTCATCGTGAAAGGTGCTATTATAAATGCAAATCTTTCTTTATTGAACAATTCCTATGGGAAATCAGCTGATGACAGGATTAAGCTCTACCGAGATGCCCTCTACGGTCACACAGACCGTCGACACTCATTGTCCAGCCTTGGACATGAAAGACGACCATGTGCCAGGTGCCAGTTGGTACCCGCAGAGTCACTGCCCACTGAACCATCTCCCCATCAAAGGCAGGGGGAAAAACTAGAGAAAACAAGCACTTGCATGTTAAACTACCAGATTTTGAGCTGTGTATGTTTGATAGACTTTAAATCATTTATTTTGGCAAATTTTTAAAAGAATTAGGGTAAGGAATGTCAGTATTTGGACTTCATGTTTAAAAATTCCTGGATAGTTATCTGAAAAAAAAATGATTAACAGTTCACTTTAAAGGTGATTTCAGAAATAGCTGTTTCCTTCATTTCAGCTCAAGACATCTGAAGCAGTGATCAGACCTTCCAACCTACAGCTGTTTCAATAATGGCCTAATTATTTCTTCGTAAAGAGAAGGGTGGAAAAATTCCACAATAAAACCTTAGATCAGTCAAGCCAAGTCATGCTCAGTTATTGTCAGAGGCTATAATCATTTTCTTTTCTTTGAAGAATATTATATTGTTAGCAGGTACATTCAAACATTTGGGAAAAGTAACCTCCAGTTACAATCACCCTTTCCTTATACCCACTAATTAGAAGTACACTCATGACTAATGAATTCGCCTCAAAAACCAGACAGTGCTTCACTGTACTGCAGACGTTTTACTGCAACCCAGAAAAACAGTAAGACATTACTTTCCAATCGGTGACACTACAGCCACTGGTGGATTCTGAACACACACATGCGCAACTTTAAAAAAAAGTGAGTTAAGTGCACTGCATGGTGTAACACTAAATTGTACAGATCAAAAAGGTCCCAGTGTCTGTGCTGAATTAGCTAATCTCAGCTAATTCCATTGAAGTCAATAGAAAAGACGAATGGGGTGCATCAGGTTGCCCATGGCCAATTTCACCAAATGTCTGAAGTGACCCCCTTTTTGCATGCTGAACTGTGATTAAATTGCTTCCATCTTGTAGAGAATAGCTAGTTATGACGTATCTGAACCCTGTATGACATGCTTTAACACCCACCCCCCTCCCCACCCCAATGCTGCTTTCAAGTAAAAATACAAGAATTTGACACAGATGCAAATCATTACGTCACAAAGAAAAATGGCCACTTTGACAAGGCAGTGAAGCTTCTGCTGACTGTGAAACGCCAACAAGAGGAGTCATCATCCTTTAATAAGCGTACGAGCATGAAGCATTGGATAAACTGGATAATTTAACACTATGATCTCACAAACGTACAAAAATGATGGGCAGGAAAGGACCATCTAAGTCCATCAACCCTGCTCAACGCTGTCTTGATGTGTGAAGCATCAGGATTAGACACTCCCCCATATACAGAAATCACTAAAAGCTAGTGGACAGGTACAAAATATCATTTAAAAGGCTAATGGACTGATGGCCTTCCTCTCAAGGGGGCTGCAATACAAAGGAGTGGAAGTTATGCTACAGCTGTATAAAGCTCTGGTTAGACCCCATTTAGAGTACTGCGTTCAGTTCTGGGCACCGGACCTCAGGAAGGTTATACTGGCCTTGGAGGGGGTGCAGCGCAGTGCAGATTCATCAGAATGATACTGGGGCTAAGAGTTAAATTATGAGGACCGGTTGCATAGACTAGGCTTGTATTCCCTCGAGTATAAAAGATTAAGGGGCGATCTAATTGAGGTGTTTAAGATGATTAAAGGAATTGATAGGGTCAATAGAGAGAAACTATTTCTTCTGATGGGGGAGTCCAGAACAAGGGGGCATAACCTTAAAATTAGAGCTAGGCTGTTCAGGGGTGATGCAGGAAGCACTTTTTCACACAAAGGGTGGTGGAAATCGGGTACTATCTCCCCCAAAAAGCTGTTTAAATCAATTGAAAATTTCAAAACTGAGATGGATAGATTTTTGTAAGGTAAGGGTATTAAGGGATATGGAACCAAAGCAAGTAAATGGAGTTGAGATACAGATCGTTCATGATCTAATTAAATGGCGGAACAGGGTCAAGGGGCTGAATGGTCCACTCCTGTTCCAATGTTCCTACCCACCATCAGCCATGTAATCTCCTGGGAGAGGCAAAAAAAAAACAAACACCCACTGCCAACTTGGGGGGAAAAAAATCTGCAAAATTCCCTTCCGGCCTCCTTAGGCAGTCGAAAACTAGTCCAGGAGACCACAATGACCATGCTTATATTAACTTCAAATTTCCTTTTTTCCTAAAAAATCTCTTCCCTTCCCCATCGCTCCTGAAAGTATTGTCTCCTTATTGGGCTACAATTCCATGGGCAGTGGTCGCCCAATTAGCTATTATTCACGAGACAACGAATGCAAGCAGGCATTTCCACCACAGAGGCATGACTGCCCAACCCGATCCTGTTCTCCCACAACATCCAGATCAGCGGGGGTCACTAGATAGCAGTCAGAAACAGGATCCTTGTTAATTTTTTCTTCCCCATACCAGGATTGCTGTGGTCAATTGTCGTGCCCCAAACACTGCTTCTGCTGAGATCAATTAACGCAACCAAGACCTGTGAAGGGAGGAGGCGACCCCAGAATCTTCTGATCAGGGCTGAAGCATCTGATCATCTCAACCCTTTATGCTAAATCTTTATAAATCACTGGTTGGGCCCCAGCTGGAGTAGTGTGTTCAATTCTGGGCACCACATTTTAGGAAAGATGTCAAGGCATTAGAGAGGTTGCAGAGGAGATTTACTAGAAAGGTACCAGGGATGCGGGACTAGAGAAGCTGGGGTTTTTCTCTTTAGAGCAGAAAAGGAGAAGGGAAGATTTAATAGGAGGTGTTCAAAATCAAGAAGAGTTTTGATAGAGTAAATAAAGTGAAACTGTTTCCACTGACAGAAGGGACGGCAAACAGAGGACACAGATTTAAGGTAACTGGCAAAAGAAACAGAAGGGAGATGAGGAGAATTTTTTTTTTACGCAGCGAGTTGTTATGATTTGGAATTCACTGCCTGAAAAAGGGTGGTGGAAGCAAATTCAATAATAACTTTCAAAAGAGAATTGAATAAATATTGAGGGGAAAAACATGCAGGGCTATGGGGAAAGGACAGGGGATTGGGACTAATTGGAAAACTCTTTCAAAGAGCCAGCACAGGCACGACGGGCTGAATGGTCTCCTTCTATGCTATATCATTGTATGACCAGTGGACTACAAATCATGCACTGTCACGGACTGCCCTAAGCGTAATATTCTGTGGGAGGAAAATAATCCAGTAAATCACTGGTGTTTTTAACCTTGATCCCCAAAGCCATAGGATATATGAAACATCAGAGTTTAGATCTGATGAGACTGGGGGACTGTCCATAAATACGGTGGAATCCCAATTACCTGCCATAACTGAACCATATTGGAAAGTGGAGGATAATAGAGAGTCCCCGTTTTTAAATTACCTTCGCAGCTTCATTTTAAATTAAAATATTTGCACTTAGTAAATCCAGGCGTCCTAATCTGATGCCTCAACTCCTGGGTAAACTGTGGGGGATAATAGAGAGTGGGGACAACGGGATAGTGGATAATCGAGGGGCCTGTGTACTTCAAGCACTACGCTGGAACTGCATAAAATTCTAGAGATTTGATTACGAACAACAATCCAGCCTTACAGTCGTCAATTCCATTCCTTCACCAGATAGTCAGTTAGCTCCTACTGAAAAAGGAGCTCAGTGACTTAACATAGACTGCAGCAAAGCCTTATAGAGCATTCAATAAGCATCAACTGGGAATTGAGGGACAAAGCGTTTCAATGAGGTAACAGATTAAGAAGCCAGAAATCAAATGATGCAGCAACACAGCCTCAAGCAGCAGCAACGTTTAAAAGAAGCAAAACACCACAAAATAAGCAAAGTCATGGTAAAGTAAAAACAAAAATCATGAGTGCTGGAAATCTGAAATTTAAAAAAAAATAGAAAATGCTCAACAAGTCAGGCAGCATCCGAAAAAAAAAGTTTGATGATTCTGATCGAGACCCCTGGTCAGATGAAGGGTCTTTCCTCTTTTTACATGCTGACTGTTTCTAGCATTATAGTCAAGGGTTGACAGGCCTTTTATTGTAGGATTTTTGCACAGAGATGCCAATTTTGCCCAAGATTACATTTTTGTTGTTCATTTGGCTTTGATTCATTGCACTGTGTAATAACTGGAGCCTGTTTGATAGAAGCATGGAGGAGCATTTAAACAGCAATAACCTCCATTGTAAAATTACTTCCCTATGAAGTAATTGAGATATTCAGCCTAATAAAGGAACATTAGAGTAAACCAAACTGTTTAACTCAAAATATTAAAATAATCAAATTACCTGTATGTATATATTTGATACATGGATAAAACATTCATCATCCCTCATTTACAAGCGATGTCTGAGTTCATGTCCAATACTTAGTTTGGGGAAGGGTCCAATATGCTCAAAGTGGTCCACTGTACGTTGTAACATTTGTCATTGGTAAGAACTTATAATCATTCAGCAGATGTTATGTTGAAGACATGTCATGTGGGCTTTGACAGCTGGAGTATTTAAAATTCAGGAATGTTTTTTCTTTCCAGCATTGGGGGGTTATCGATCAATAATAACTAGGACTTAAAAACACATTTCAATGTTAAAATCAGTTTTTATAGCAGATTTAAAAACCTGTATTTTTTTCCTGAGCGTTTTCCTATTTTATTTTTAGCAGAGGAAAAAAAAAATCTAGAAAAAAAATCAATTAAAAATCAGCTTTTATTTTGAACATTGCTATACCTCAAGAAAAAGACCAACAAGCAAGAGACTAACAAGGTGCAATGAAACTAAATGGCAAACCCCAATTATTTGCAGTTCACAGATAGCATTTTAATGGGGCTCGCTGTTAGTTCCTAAATTAATACAAGTTTCCATGACTCACAAAATACACTCAAGCTACTTTAACTGTAAATACATTAACAGTCTGTGTGAATGAACTGTGTGCTGCAAAATGCTGACTGCTAAAATGTCTGTTTCAAGTACATCGGGGACAGAGTGGCTGAGCACTTGGACAAGTAGGAGTTGATCAGAGACAGTCAGCATGGATTCGTGAAGGGCAGATCATGTCTGACTAAACTCGTTGATTTTTTTTTGAGGAGATCACGAACATGGTGGATAGGGATGTGTCCACGGACGTTGTCCACATGGACTTCCAGAAGACATTTGATAAGGTTCCGCACAAGAGATGATTAGCAAAAGTGCACAGAATTGGAGGTAACCCTGTGACATGTGTTGGTAACTGGTTGGGAGGTAGGAGACGGAGTAGGGATTAAGGGAATGTACTCTGGTTGGTGAGATGTGACAAGTGGTGTTTCCCAGGGATCTGTACTGGGGCCTCAGCATTTCACCACACAGATCAGTGACTTGGATGAAGGAATAGATTTTGCAGATGACACCAAATTAGGAGGCACGGTAAGCTGTGTAGATGAGAGCAGGAAGTTGCAGAGGGACATAGACAGATTAAGCGAATGGGTAAAACTGCGGCAGATGGAAAAGTCCAATTATTGTTAAGTGAACACTGAGGTGTCAATAGGCAGCTGCTGCTGTAAGTAAGCATTGTGCGAATTTCTACAGGTGTCAATTAAAAGATTAGATATCCTGATTCCAGTATGGTGTTCATGGAGAATTGCGTTGCTTCCTTACACTTTTCTCTGAAATGTGACACAAAAGTGGAGTGTGACGCAAAGAGTGACTGACAGGAGTGAGACATACTGTTGGGGGGAGGAGTGCGAGACCATCCACTTTGAATCCACAAAATGACAAATCGGAATATTTTCTTAATGGGGAGAGACTAGGAACTGTGGAGGAGCAGAAGGGTTTGGGTGTCCATGTACACCAATCACTAAAAGCTACTGCACAGGTACAAAAAGTAGTGAAACGTTGGCCATCATATCAGCCGGTGGGAGGGGAGAGGAGGAGGAGGGGTTAGAAAGTTATGCGTCAGTTATACAGTGACTTGGTCAGACCCCATCTGGAGTACTGCATTGCTTTGGGCTCCAAACCTCCTACCCCTGGGGGAGGCAGAACTCAAAACCCAGGCTTCTGAAACAGGGCAGATCTCTGAATGAAAAGATTCATGGAGACATTTCAAACACAAAAAGAAAAATTCTGTAGATAAGCTCAGTATTGCTGTTGTGAATAATGTAAATTGTAAACAATTTTACAACACCAAGTTATAGTCCAACAATTTTATTTTTAATCCCACAAGCTTTCGGAGGCTTCCCCCTTCCTCAGGCGGTGTGGAAGGGGGAAGCCTCCGAAAGCTTGTGGGATTAAAAATAAAATTGTTGGACTATAACTTGGTGTTGTAAAATTGTTTACAATTGTCAACCCCAGTCCATCACCGGCATCTCCACATCGTGAATAATGTAGTTATTTTATGAGTGAGTCTGAGTGACAGAGAAGAAAGAGATAAATTATACGTAGCAAATCCCTTTTGTTGTTCATGGTAAGTCAGATGGTGCGCTGCTTTGTAAGGCCAGGAGCAAAACACCATGTAAATTGTAGGCAATGTGTCCTTTTAAAAGCTACAAAGTCCAATTATTGTCAAGTAAACACTGAGCAGTCAATAAGTGGCTGCTGCTGTAAGTAAACACTGTGCGAATTTCTACAGGTGTCAAATAAAAGATTAGCTATCCTGATTCCAGTATGGTGTTCATGGAGAATTGCTCTGCTTCCTTATACTTTTCTCCGAAACGTGACACAAAAGTGGAGTGTGACAGACAGGAGTGAGACATACCGTAAGCTGCTGCCGTGCCACTATCTGCATTAGTAGAAGATATTGTCCCGTCCGATAGACGAGACCCATTGTGAGCTACACCTGCTTAGAGGACTCATGTTTTTTTTGGGAGTGCTGATTAGCTGATAACACAGGAAATCTGTCCGTTTACACAGGTATGTACAAATTTCCGAGGATGTTTGTACGAGCTCATTGAGACTTCCTTGGGGAATTCAAACAGGCCTGTACAAAGGACCTCTTGTACAGATTTCCTGCCACACCAGCAGTGATGAACAAAAGCGCGCATCGCAGGTGGACGAGATGTCCAGGGGAACACTTTAGGATCAGCTCAGTGTAGGAGTGCATCGAGAGATTGGGTGAAACAATCCCACAAGGTTGTCCTCTTTGCCCCTGACTTCTAGGTTATCACAGAACAGTAATAAGGAGTGTTTCACTGTTTAACCATCTTCTACTGAGCAGGTGCTGTCAAAGCTACACGAGCTGGAACGGCCACATGCGCAGAACTTTTATCTACTACAATCAGTGCTCAAGCAGAAGAACTACAGGTTCCAAGATTCCGCATTAAACTGGGTGCCTTGGGAGTGGTTTACGGGCATCGATCGCTCGCGCATCTCAGAACTTGCAGTTCCTCTCCACCCTCCTTCTAAAAAGGCACAGACTCTTTCTTAACACAGTTTCACAGTCCCTGGCAACCCTCAGGTACCTTGCCCAGGTGCCTATCCTTCATTTGCAAGTCTGGTGAATAAGTGATGGTTGGCAATTCAACCATAGAGGGCATCACTTCAGCCGATATCCAGAAGCGTGCACTTTCCATCAGGGAACAATCCAACTAGACAACAATCAGGAACTAGAGCCATGGCTGATTTTCTCCCCCCCTCCTGCCTATACCAGGGGTGTAGAGGCCAAATGCAGCATCCCCCCCACCCACCCCCCCAGTTAACTCAGCACAGACTAGAAATTGGACACTTGAGGATTGCACACTCATTAATTTTGGAAACACGGCCAGAAATCAGTAAGATGAACAACTTACAATGGAAAATTAGAACGGCATCCTGAAAATGCAATAAAGAGTTTATAACCGCTGCGTTTCTTGTTAAAGGGAGAACTCACAAACAAAACACAAGTTTTATTTTACAGTAGAGCAGCTGAAGATCCTCCGGCAATCAGAGTACTCTTTTGACTGCATTTACTTCTAAGTCATTACAAATTTTATAACAGTTTCATAAATGTGTCCCTTTGATTGCAGTAGAAGTGTATTTCTCGTGTCTTTATATCACGAGCTGTGCCATATACATCCTAGATGCTGCTGATGGTATCAGCCAGAGCGGAAAAGGACTTTTTAAATCAGGCATTGCAGTCTCCTGCTTTGATTTGTTTTGAGCTAAACAGCCTGACCTTATAGCCCAAGAGTTCCATCTTCACAATGGTCACTCACTAAGTGAATTACTGTACATAAACAGGAAGAAACTGTCCTGCATTGTTACCTAGGGGAAATTCAAAAGGAAGAAGAATACAGCATATTGTGTGTTCCATGGAGTAATGGCCCAAATACAGCCTTTATCTAATTTAATATATATAATAAAATATATTCGAAATGCCTTAAGAACACTCCAGTACTGTCACTGCTTCATTGTTAGGACTTAGCAAGTCAGGAATTGAAACTTCCAACATCAACTAAGTCATACTCAGCCTTCCTCTCAGCGTACATACGTCAACCTTATCTAGGTCATCTGGGGGAGGGATGGGAAAGTAGCCAGGCTAGGCTGTTGTCCCAGCTTGCTGAAGCACACCTCCTGGTGGGAGGACCTTGGGCAGTATCCATGAAAGTTGTCATAACAACTTATAGAAACAAAAATATAGTCATCAGGCCCAACAAGTCTGCTCCTCGTTACCTAATTTCAGTCCCACCTACCTGCCTTCTCACCTTTATCCCTCAATCTCTTCTCCTTCTATAACATGTCCAATTACTGCTTGAACCCATTTGTATTGTACAGTTCAACGACCTTCCTTGTTAATTTATTCCACAAGTCTTTGGATTAAAGATCAAATGCCTTTTTTTTTACTTTTAACTTAAACTTCTGTCCCCTTTGTCACAGTGAACATTGCCTGCATCTGAACTGTCCAACACTGTCATAATTTTGAACATTTTTAAAACTAGATCAAAGTCTCTTTTCAAAAAGAGAACAAGCTCAAATTTATTAACTTTTTCTCAAAAACTTGCACCTCTTTCCAACCAAGAATGAACAAGCAAGCTCGGCATGGAAGAAAATATATTAAAGAAAACTAAAACATTCTTAAACAAGCCATCTCATGAATCATCCAAAGTCTGGCCATGTGAAAGTGTCACTCAACAGAAAACTCTCTCCTCCCCCAGCTGCTGCTCGATGTGAATAGATACACCTTTGCCCCTCAGCAAACAACGCCGCCATAATGAGAGGAGGCAGAGTGCGACTAGGGCCACGTGGGGCAATTAACAGTGATTGTGCATCAGACAGAATCACTGACTGCAGAGATCGGAACTATAGGTGCGGCAGGCCTGGGCCCTTCCGAAGGCTGCAATATCCACCAGACACCCCCCCCACCCCCTCATTCCCCGCTCCTCCTACCCGTGCTACCAGGCCCCTGAATGGGCACATGGGTGAAGTGCTGGAGAGTATCGGGTGCCCGTGAACTGTAGCCAGCAGAGGAGGAGAGCAATTTAGTCCATAATGTTAAAGCACATATCAAATTACGCTGAAACTACAGCATGGAAACAGGCCATTCGGCCCAACTGGTCTGTGCCGGTGTTTATACTCCACACAAGCCTCCTCCCTCCTTACTTCATCTTAGCCTATCAGGAGACTCTTCTATTCCTTTCTCCCCATTGTGTTTATCTAACCTCCCCCTTAAATGCATCTATGCTATTTGCCTCAACTACTCCTTGTGGTAGCGAGTTCCACATTCTCACCACTCTCTGGGTAAAGGAGTTTCTCCTGAATTCCCTATTGGATTTATTAGCAACTATTTTATATTTATGACCTCTAGTTTTGGACTCCCCCACAGGTGGAAACAGTTTCTCTACGTCTACCCCATCATTATCTTAAAGACCTCTATTAGGTCACCCCTTCTCTTTTCTAGAAAAAAAGAGCCCCAGCCTGTTCAGCCTTTCCTGATAAGGATATTCTCAGTTCTGGCATCATCCTTGTGAATCTTTTTTGCAAGTTTAATGGGAAAGGACAGAGTTCCATTTTAACGTAGCCACCCTGTGCCACAAGAGTAAGCACTGCCTCCTTAAAGAGCCACTTTACACAAAGCCCTTCCCCACCGTCGCCATTTCAATTAAAAGTGCATTCAAGGAATGGCACAGCAGGAGCCAACTAATCCAAGAGAAGGAGAAACGGAGAGAAACAGGGCCCCGACTACCCCTATTTGGGAAACACTCCTGACAAGTATGCAAAGCCCCTGTCAAAACAGTGCGTTATCTGCCCAAAGACGATGACATATGAGTGCATCAAAAGGTGCAAATAAACCGGGATCTGGGTCATCCAATAGTGGATATTAAGGTGAAGACTTTCAGCTGATCGCAGCTTGTCTCAAAAAGAATTTTAGTGCAATTTCTGAAAGCATAAAAGGAAACCAAAGTCGTAAAAGGCTGCAGTGAGCAGAGATTGGTGTCATTGGTCAGGAGGCATATAACAGGGTCTGGCTAAACGCACACCCAATCTTCAGTAGCTGCTGATTTGCTTTTATTTCATGGGTTTTAAATGCCACCTAGAGGCAGACTGTGCAATTAACAGTGATTTTTGAGCATTTTGAAGACTTCCCAGCAAGCTTTACTTAAGGATAAGCTTAATTTTTAGGGTAGAGAAAGGTAGAAAGGTTTGAGCCCAGCTGCAGTCGCCTCCCATGGTAGAAGAGCTTGGCTCGCTGCCTGGGCTCACTAATGAAGAATGGCCGTTCGGATGAGGTATTGAGAGGGCTGCCGGTGCCTGCAGACCAGGTAATCCAGCATTTAAGTAGCAAACAAATAGCGAACTTAATCCAGAAAATAAAACTATTATTAAAAAATGATTTGCATAGTCCATAATTATAAATCAAGAAGCAACATTGGCAGAACGTACTTAAATTTCTTATTTTCTTCTCATGCAGGTGCGGATTTGTGCTGGGGTACAGTTCCATTGGTCTTGGCCACCCTCAATACCCTGCCCAAATGACAATTCTTCATATGCAGGTATAGACCATGGCTGATCGACCACAGGAAGCATCACAGACAAACCTGATCCTTTATTCATCCAACATGGTTTTCAAGCTGGGGAGGATTGGGTTGGGCGAGAAGGGAGGTCGCTAAACAGCAACCCCTCCCCATCCAAGGGTGCGGAGTTCCCATGGACAACCCTGACCGAGATCAGTTGGTTCAGCACCAACTGGGGATCAAACCCAGGACCTGCTATTCCGGAGAGAGGGAAAGTGCTATGGGTCATTGCACACCTCACTATCATGTGCAGTGGAACATAGGAACAGTAGGCCATTCAGCCCCTCCAGCCTGTTCTGCCATTCAATTAGATCATGGCTGATCTGTACCTAAACTCCATTTACCCAACTTGGTTCCATATCTCCATCAAAAATCTATCGATCTCAGTCTTGAAAATTTCAATTACCCCAGCACCCACAGCCTTTTGGGGGCTAGTGTTCCAGATTTCCACTACCGTGTGTGTGAAAAAGTACTTCCTGATACCACTCCTAAATGGCCTGGCTCTAATTTAAGATTATGTCATCTTGTTCTGGAATCCCCCGCCAGAGGAAATAGTTTCTCTGTATCTACCCTATCAAATCCCTTGATCATTTCAAACGCCTCTATTAGATCACCCATCAACCTTCTAAATTCAAGGAAATACAAACCAAGTTTATGTAACCTGTCTAAATAACTTAACTCTTTAAGCCCCAGTATCACTCTGGTGAATCTGCCCTGTACCACCTCTAAGGCCAATATATCCTTCCAGAGGTGAGGTGCCCAAAACTGAGCGTGGTACTCCAGATGGGGTCTGACAGGGGCTCTGTACAGCTGAAGCATTACTTCCTCTTTGAATTCCAACCCCCTTGAGATAAAGGCCAACATTCCATTTGCCTTTTTGATTATCTTTTGTACTGTACACTAGCTTTTAATGATTTGTGCACATGGACACCCTTTGCAACTCCACAGCTCCTAGTCTTTCACCGTTAAGAAAATATTCCAATTTGCCTTTCTCAGATCCAAAGTAGATGATTTCCCCATAATGAACTCCATGTGCCACAGTTTTGCCCAGAAAAAAAGAGATTAAAATCCAGGATTCAATACTGGGTAGAGGGGGAGAGGGGAGAAATCAGCAAAAACAGACCTTAAATTAAAATTAATACAACTGAACAAAGAATCAAAAAGTTCCTCTGTTTGCATCAAGTAAAAACAGATTGAAAAAAAAGTCATCTCCAATTGGTAGCTATCTTCGTGAAAACTGGGTTAAAGTGCAATGTAGCTTGAAACAAGTTACTCAGAGGCCCCTAACTCCTGCCTCAGTTGACTTCTTGCTCGTCCACTCTGTTCCCCCCACCCCCCAAAAGGATCTCAATTGCACTAAATTGCTGTTTTTTTGAGGAGCCAGTTCTGTGGTGGATCTTCCTGGTGCTGTTTAAGTTTCAGTCTGATTACAATCTTCTGTGCAAATTGCATGAGTTCCGTGTGTCACAAAAGGCAAAAGCGCATTTGACGTATGACAGGTGATAAGGAGATGAATGGAGAATTTATTGATGCAGGACAGATAAGTGCGTTTCTACCAGATGCACTGTAAAGAGACTTGTACTGGCAGGCACCACACAAACGGTTGGACCTTTTCTACACGTCAATCAGGGAAAAGCAATACAGTAAGTCCTCCAGTTGGGTCCATCACTGTTTGAAGTGGAGGTTTGAGTTCCACCACTTGTTCAGTGTAACTTAGGATAGGATTAGATTCACATACATTGCGCAAAAAGCAAAGCTTCCTGCTTCCCCCGCCATGCAGATCAGTCTGGGTTGCTAGATGATAACGGGAGTACATGACGACATTGTTACAGCAGCTCACACCCCCACCCCAACAATTAAAGGGACCATTTTGTGAAACTCGCAGAGGCAACGTTTGCGCGGCAGCAGTTAACAAACCGCCAGTGCTCGTCTATGGCCCCTCCCCCGCTCTAATCACAATGGACAGCTGCTGACAAAACCAAGCCGCCTCGCCAAGTGACACTGTCCCTTTAAATTATGAAATGTTGTTTAACTTGGGAAAGCATTTTCCTTAATCATTTACATGTGGGTTTGGCAGTGAAAGATCGCAAAAGGTATGGGTGTGTTCTTTCCCCTTTGGTCAACAAGTCCAAGCAGGCTTGTGGTGTAGAAAACAAACCATCCTTTCCAAATCACAAACACCGGTGATCTTACATAGAGGAACTCAGACAGGGCTCCCATTCCCACACAAAATGCCGGCTCTGCAAATACACATGTTTTCAGGAATTTAGCAACGTATCCATCACACAGACACAGTGACAAGAGATCCGGGTGTGCCAAAGTCAAGACACAAAGCATCATCTCCTACTCTGATTCGTTCTTTCCCAAAACCTCTCAACTGTGGAATCTCTGCCTCCCTCAATTTTCCCTTTCTCCTGTAATATTTGGACTCTTAAAACCCAAGTTTCATGTCACCTAAAGCATACTTTCCAATTTCCCTCTTATAAAAAAAAATTTAAATGAATAAAAGCTGGATGGGCAACAGAAGGATGTTGGCTTGGTACCAAGGCGACAACAACAACTTGCATTTATAAAGCGCCTTTAAACGTAGTAAGACGTCCCCAAGGCGCTTGACAGGAGCGTTAAACAAAATGTGACACCAAGCCAAATAAGGAGATATTAGGACAGGGAAAGGAGGTAAGTTTTCAGGAGCGTCTTAAAAGGAAAAGAGAGAAGAAGAGAGGTGGAGCGGTTTAGGGAGGGAATTCCAGAGCTTAGGGCCTAGACAGCTGAAGGCACGGCCGCCAATGGTGGAGCGATTAAAATCAGGGATGCGCAAGAGGCAAGAATTGAAGGAGAGCAGCGAACTCAGAGGGTTGTAGGGCTGGAAGAGATTACAAGGATAGAGAGGGGTGAGGCAGTGGAGGGATTTGAAAACAAGGATGAGAAGGCGGGAGGAAAGACAATCTTTACTGGCCCTGCACAATGTGGGGAGCTGGATTTGGTCAACAATCTTTTCTCATTGCTCGTGTCCTTATGGACACAATCAACTCTTACTTAATAAAAAATATATTCAAAATCAGTACTTTGTACCTATAGACGAGGCTAACAATGTTCACTTACTGTTTCTGCAGAGAACATTCATCTGTTAGCACAGGGCCTCAGCCCAGCATATTGAAATATCACAACCACATCACAGGCTAAGGCCGAGGGACTTCTGCAGGAGACCCACGTGATCAAATTTTTTTTTGTCTGTTTTTCTCAACAGGTAGGGTTGCCAACCCTCCAGGGGTTGCCCTGGAGTCTCCAGGGGTTGAAGACTAATCTCCAGGTCACTGCTGCAAGCAACACCCAGGAGAAAAATCATAGGGGGCATTAAAAAACAAATGGAGTATTTTTTGAAGTTTACTTTGACTGCTTTTATTTATTAGTTATAAAAATAGAGATGGAGGTTAAAAAGGATGTCTGACTGGGGGGGGACAGTTGGAAGTGGGAGGTCATGTGATGAAACCTCCAGGGATATGTTGAGCCAGAGTTGGTAACCCTATCAACAGGAGACGTGCGATTTTCCCATCTTTCTCAAGCTGACCAAATCCACATTTTCCAGGACTTCTGGACTGTGCACCCCCTCACCCCCCTCCCTCAGGGCTCTTACCTTCCCAAGTGGGTGAGGGCCATCCACCGTCTTACCATCATCGTCAGGACCCCAACTGTGGGAAACAAAAAAAAACAGGAGATGCATGACGGACTGACCAAAGTAAAATAACAGCCTGACTATGGCTGGCAGAGAGGGCCCTTTGGGTAAGTGACCCCACGTTCTGATAGCACGTGCCAAAGACACGAGTTCAGGATCAGCAGGCAGGCAGGGGGGGAGGGGGGGGGGGGGGGAACGCCAGGACCCAAACCGATGGATTTGCCAAGAAATCTGGGCCCATACAATGTTCCTGCCAATTGGAAGGAAGGCGAAGAATTTTCCTAATGGATCCATCCTTTTAAAATATGTTAGGAAATGGACTTACTGGGATTAGGAACTGGGAGAAGTTATGGGAAAAGTTTTTAATAGAACTGAAACTGGCAGCTAAAAGATCTAACTGAAGTAGATGAGACACAGATGGAGAAGGGGATTTCTTCTCTTTGCAATATTAAACCTTTGACTAAAATGTTGTCTTACTATTTAAGTAAAAGAGGGGATCTTGAAAATTAGATTTACTTGAAATTTATTCAAATTCACATTTCTAGACACACTCAGACGGAGTCTTAAGATTTATATATTTTTTTTTAAAAACTCCCGCTAGTTACCTCTGCCAGAAGGGTATTCGTGTAGATATTGGGCAAGAACAGGATTGGGATTGGTTAGCACACTCTTCCCAACATTAAATAGCCTGTCTATACTCATTGTCTAAGTCAAGAGTGACCATTTGGGTGACCAGTGTCCACTGAATGATAATCCATCGAGACTCAGTGTAAAGAACACTAAACCAGTGGAGAGTCGGATAACATTTTTCCCAGATAGCTCTCCTTTGGACTACTGACCATTTGGTCGGAGGCCAAACAGATTGTAATTAATCCCAGGAAAACTTGCTTTACAAAGAAAAAACTGGCACCTCTCCAGGCTGAACATGTATTGCAACAGATTCCAATGAAACGCTTTAAAATAGAACGCCCATTTAGATTGTATTTGTCGCAAGGCTGGCATGAGGTTGCACGATTGAAATGCACTATGAAGGGCCTCAACACTGAAGAGGCTTTGTTCATTTACAGAAGGTAATTAGACTTTGTACAGAATAGGTTTGGCTTTTTAAGTTTCAAGTCCACAGGCATGTCCAAACTTTCTGACCCTGTGGACAGCTTAGTATCTACCGTGAAACCAGAGGGGGTCTCAAACTTCAAAACCATGTTTTCATAATTTGCATGTATCTCAAATTGGAAATACAAACAGATGTTGGTGTTATGATTCAGCATCCATCGATGAATGAGGCAATGGTATTAAGAACGCCCTTTCTAAACCTCCAAGTCCACAAAATTCAAACACGACAAACGAGCAAATAAAAAAATAAGCACAAATAGAATGGATCCATAGGCCAGATCGACAGGGCCCATTGGCAGAAAGTATTATTGTATCATCGTATGGTGCAGCACAGGCGGAGGCCATTCAGCCCATCATGCCTGTGCCGGCTCTTTGAAAGAGCTATCCAATTAGTCCCACTCCCCTGCTCTTTCCCCATAGCCCTGCAAATTTTTTTTTCCCCCCTTCAAGTATTTATCCAATTTGCTTTTGAAAGTTACTATTGAATCTGCTTCCACCGCCCTGTCAGATAGTGCATTCCAGATCATTACAACTCGCTACTTACAAAAAAAAACGCTTCCTCATTTTGCCTCTGGTTCTTTTGCCAATCACCTTAAATCTGTTTCCTCTGATTACCCACCCTTCTGCCACGGGAAACAGTTTCTCCTTAGTGACCGACAGGAAGTAGTTTGGATACTTGAGAGCTAACCAACCAAATTTCAAATGCATGTTTTTTCAGAAAATTTGTGCTGCCTTTAGGTTAGGAAGCTTAGGATCTGCAGTAAGGACGTCCGACTGTGTAAAATATTGCTTTTCTGGAGCCTTCACGTGGCTCTGAGATGAACTTCAAAACTGAATGGCACTGGACATCATCCCATTGAGCTCACACTCCTACCCTTCTTCCCAACTATTTGAGCGGCTGCGATTGGTTACCATGACAACAGCGCAGACACCAAGAATCCGCACGATTGGTTGGTGGGCGCCCAATACGACAAAGGGAGGTCGCAATGACTGATTTGGATCTCACTGGCCAGCTGGAAACAGCTCAGAGATGAGAATGAGTGACACTCACCTCACACCAAACACTGCAGCGTGTTCAAACACACGAGGTCAGCCATTTCACCCAGGCTTAAAACCCCCTTCATCACATCTTACAGTGAGGTGCGTCTTGATAGAAAAAAAAGTCACTCAAAAAAAGCTTTACCCATACCTCCTAGTCTTCAGCTCACTGTTCTTAGATCTCCCCTCACCGCCCCCCCCACCGCCCCACCTCATCCAATCTCACCTTCGAGGTCGGTGCGGCACAATTTCATACCAGACAGTGCATTTATCAACCAAGTCATCGGGGGAAATCCTGAAATATTTCTGAGCCTCTCCATATTATAAAAAGGATATGGAGGCACTGGAAAAGGTGCAAAAAAGATTTACAAGTATGATGTCAGGAAAGGTTGAGCAGGCTGGGGCTCTTTTCTCTAGAAATGAGAAGGCTGAGGGGTGACCTGATAGAGGTCTTTAAGATTATGAAAGGGTTTGATAGGGTAGAGGTAGAGAAGATGCTTCCACTTGTGGCGGAATCCAAAACGAGGGGTCATAAGTATAAGATAGTCACTGATAAATCCAATAAGGAACTCAGGAGAAACTTATTTGCACAGGGAGTGGTTAGAATGTGAAATTTACTACCACAGAGTGGTTGAGGCGAATAGCGTAGATGCACTTAAGGGGATGCTAGAAAAGTACATGAGGGAGAAAGGAATAGAAGGATATGCAGGTAGGGTTAGATGAAGTAGGGTGGGAAGAGGCTCATGTGGAGCATAAACATCGGCACAGAACCAGTTGGGCCGAATGGCCTGTTTCTGTGCCGTAAGCTCTATGTAATTCGTGATCAATCGACGTGGGCATTATTTGCCAAAATGTAAACAAATAATCTTTCATAGGATATATAACCCACTTAGGGAGAGACAAATGTAGTTGCAGTTTATCTTACTGGTGGGTTGATGGTAAAGGAAAGGGATAATGTAAAACTCTAATCCTGCTCTGGTTCCACTCACACACCCAACAGCATCACTCAGTTATTTACTTACTGCAGGTACCCCTCGGAGTGGATCAGGAGGATTAGTGCAAGCCGCGGGCATTATTAATGACATTGTCTCAGAATTTTCTAGCACACCATGTTTTAAAAAAAAACAATGAACTCTGTTTAAACTGCAAGATCACCATAGCGACACTAGGCGTAACAGGCTTGTTTTCACAAACAGTCCGCAGACAGTTAACTGGAATTTTATGGGCCGGTTACTTAACAAGGTCACTGAAAGCAATTTACTCCAAAGCATAAAATTACATTGAACTCAAAAGTCTCAAAGCAATTTAAGCAACTATTAGGTGTTCACGCTCACGCGTACATCTGATTATTTTGTCGTCTTCCTGTGATCCTTTCTTGAGCAGAGAGATAAATTTTAAAAACAAACCAAGACCCTGCATGTACTCTTATTGCAGCCAGTTATGAGGTCAATCATTTATTCTAAAGCTCAGGTTGCACTCAGATTAGTAATTGGTTAAATCAATTTGTCAGCTTTGCAAGTAGATCGCTTGTAAGTGCATCTTAGGGTGATAAGGCTCATCTTAAGGCTACGTTTACTTTCTTAGGTTGTACCTACAGTACCAGTGCTAAGTTGTAATGTAAGTGTGGAGTTGGGGCTACCCTGACGTTGGAGTGAGAGAGGCTGGCAAGGCCGTATATATTGCCCAACTCTAGTTGTCCTGAGTAGGCAATGTGACTGGTCTTTACAAGCAGCTCGCAAGGGCACTTCAGGGTGCATTAAGAGTCAAGCACAGTGACAGACGTGTGGACCAAACCAATTAAGGGCGGCAGCTCCCCTTCCCTGAAGGACATTAGTGAACCGGTTGAGTTATTACAATAATCCAACAACTTTCCTGATGCCAGCCCTCAAATCACCATATTTATTAAATTCAACTTCACAACTTTCCCCACAGTGGGATTTGAACTCCCAACCTCCGGGTTACTGGTCCCGTACCATAGTCACTACACTACTGTACCATAGCCACTACACTACTGTGCCTCACGTTCCCCCAGCCAGTCTCACTCTGTAGTCAGATCGGGCCCTGGCTCCACGTTTACACTAGCATCAGTGGCAAGTGAAACTTCGTTGCACCAACGCTACAGCTGCAATGCACCGGGGCAAGAGGGAGCGCCCCCTGTAGGTCAGTCAGTAAAGGAGCTGCTCAGTAGGGCCTGAGCAACACAGGTCAATGGGTTAACTAACCTCAGCAGTTGGATCGCTACTAATGGCCTGGGAAAAAGAGGCGCAGGGGGAATTGAAAAAAAAAAATCAGCCAGAGTTCCCGCTCCTCATTATGATCTCATCTCACCCACAGGAAAGTCCAGGCATCCGAACATCGAGTGAGGACCAGGAGCTGTCTCCGATGTGATGCCCTCCATGGTCGAATATCCTGATAATGCTTGCTGATTTGGCTGACATGTGATTGGCCACTAGGATTAAGGCGGCGAGGGAGAAGTACTGAGGGCAGCTGAGGTTTGTGGAACTGGCCCCAGCACCAGGGACTGTGTTCGAGAGAGGAGGGTTCAAATCGCGGAGCGAAAAATATTTTGATGAGAAAATAAATCGGGTATAAACAGATTCCATCACACGTGGGATGGTTATCAGCAGGTGTGTGTGTGTGCTTTGTTTGGAAAAACCGCATTCCATATTTTTCCCTTGCAAAACTTCGTTATTTACAGAATCACTGTTTCGTGGAGGGGTCACGATTGAAAATCAAAATGAAATGGATTTCAATGACTGCACCCAATGCCCGTCAATAACAAGATTCCCCACTGGTTGAAACTGGGTCAGTAAGTTTGGCTCTCAGTCACCACACCATGTGATCATCTCAGACTGTGCATGGCAGGAGAGCCTGTGTAATAGATTCCCAGCTCAGACAGAGAGCACAATCCAACAATCCACACTACAGAACTGGGAAATGATGAGCTCTGCTGTGAACCTGTGTGGATGGTATATGACAGCACCCCCCACCCCCCAGCTATACTACAGCCCCTCCCCCCCTGCCCCGGTATACTACAGCCCCTCCCCCCCCTGCCCCGCTATACTACAGCCCCTCCCCCCCTGCCCCGCTATACTACAGCCCCTCCCCCCTGCCCCGCTATACTACAGCCCCAGCCCCGGTATACTACAGCCCCTCCCCCCCTGCCCCGCTATACTACAGCCCCTCCCCCCCCTGCCCCGGTATACTACAGCCCCTCCCCCGGTATACTACAGCCCCTCCCCCCCCTTCCCCGGTATACTACAGCCCCTCCCCTCACCGGACTGGTTATGGAGCATTCACCTGCAGCTGTAGATGTCATTGATCTGAAAATGCTTGTTAAATGCAATGGCCTCCATGCTGTCAGTCAGGGGTCCATCCAGCACCCGAATACCTGCCCAGGAGATGAGAGGAGATACCATCAATACCAAGAAATGGAAACCAGGCAAACTTGAAGAGGAAGGAAGTCATTTTAAAAAATGACACCTGCAATAAACAGGGCTTAACAAAAAAAAGAAATTCCAATTTCTTTTTGAAAGAGGAGCAAGTAATACAATACTGAAACACTCTGGGATCCCCCTGCAATTCTGACATAATCCCGGGGACCCCCTGCAATAACGACACAATCCCGTGTTTCAACATCCCAACATGAAATCACAGATTCTTAGAGAGAAAGAGTAAGTGTTGCCAGCGCTCAGTCAGTTGCCTGCTGTAGATTTTGCAGTAAATAGCACCACTACATGGACAATTGAGGTAATTGAGGCACCATTTATAATGTAAGGAGTTTTATTGGCACTTCAGCATTAGCAACCAAAAATAACCAGCCTGAGTGGTCTAATCCCACTGCCCCACGCTCTTCCCATAGTTCTGTATCTTCCCCTCCTTCAAATTTTTAATCTACTCTTCTCTTAAAAAAAGGTTTCTACTTCAACTATTCCCTGTGGCAAAGCATTTCATGCTCCAACTATCTACATATCGAGATTTCTCTTAATCTCCCTCCTCACCCTCGGAGTGACAATTTTAAATTGATGATCCCTCATCACTGATTTCCCAGCCAGAAGAAAGTCTTTTTCTATTCATCCTATCAAAACACATCATAATTTTAAAATCTCTTAAATATCCTTTGCTCTCCATCCCTGCCTCAGCTCATCTACTGCTGAAACCCTCATCCATGCCTTTATTACCTCTAGACTTGACTATGCCAATGCTTTCCTGGCCAGCCTCCCATCTTGCACCCTCCGTAAACTTGAGCTCATCAAAAACTCTGCTGCCTGTATCTTAATTCACACCAAGTCCCGTTCACCCATCACCCCTGTGCTCGCTGACCTACATTGGCTCCCGGTCCGGCAACGCCTTGATTTTAAAATTCTCATCCTTGTTTTCAAATCCCTCCATGGCCTCACCCCTCCCTATCTCTGTAACCTCCTCCAGCCCTACAACACTCCAAGATCTCTGGGCTCCTCCAACTCTGGCCTCTTGCGCGTCCCCAACTTTAATCGCTCCACCATTGGCGGCCGTGCCTTCAGCTGCCTAGGCCCTAAGCTCTGGAATTCCCTCCCTAAACCTCTCCGCCTCTAAGACGCTCCTTAAAACCTACCCCTTTGACCAAGCTTTTGGTCACCTGTCCTAATATCTCCTTAGGTGGCGTGGTGCCAAATTTTAACACTCCTGTGGAGCGCCTTGGGACGTTTGTACTACGTTAAAGGCGCTATATAAATGCAAGTTGCTGTTGTCTATATTCTCATTCATTCTCCATCCTAGAGGTTGGTGACCAGTGCACTCCATACTTTGACATCTGTACAGGAGGATTGTATCAGCCCTGATGTTACACCTGCCCACGCCGGCACAGCATTCACTCATGTTCTTTCTCACCTGCCTCTTGATCTACTATCGGCAACTTTTCAAGGCAGTAACAGTCCTGCCTACTTTCACGGTGTCTTCTGAATAATGTGCCCACAGTATGCCATTTTTAGAATCAAACAGCACAGAAGGATACCATTCAGCCCACTGTATCTATGCCGACTCTTTGAAAGAGCTATTCAATTAGTCCCACTCCCCTGCCCTTTCCCCAGAGCCCTGCAAATATTTCCCTTTAAAGTATTTATCCAATTCCCTTTTGAAAGTTATTATTGAATCTGCTTCCACCACCCTTTCAGGCAGTGCATTCCAGATCATAACAACTCGCTGCGTAAAAAAGTCTCCTCATCTCACCTCTGGTTCTTTTGCCAATTATCTTAAATCGGCGTCCTCTGATTACTGATCCTCCTGCCAGTAGAAACAGTTTCTCCTTATTTACTCTATCAAAACCATTCATAATTTTGAACACCTCTATTAAATCTCCCTTTAATCTTCTCTGCTCTAAGGAGAACAATCCCAATTTCTCTAGTCCCTCCACATAACTGAAGTCCCTCATCCCTGGTACCATTGTAGTAAATCTCCTCTCACCCTCTCCAAGGCCTTAACATCCATCCAGAAGTGTGGTGCCCAGAATTGGACACAATACTCCAGCTAGGGCCTAACCAGTGATTTATAAAGGTTTAGCTTAACTTCCTTGCTTTTGCACTCTATGCCTCTGTTTATAAAGTCAAAGATCCTGTAATCTTTTTTACCAGCCTTCTCAACCTGTCCTGCCACCATCAAAGATTTGGGTACATACACCCCCAGGTCTCTCTGTTCCTGCACCATTTAGTTTATATTACCTCTCTTCATTCTTCCTATCAAAATGCATCACTTCACACTTCTCTGCATTAAATTTCATTTGCCATGTGTCTGCCAATTTCACCAGTCTGTCTATGTCGTCCTGCAGACTGTTACTATCCTCCTCACTGTTTACTGCATTTCCAAGTTTCGTGTCCTCTGCAAACTTTGAAATTATGCCCCCTGCACCCAAGTCCAGGTCATTAATATATATCAAAAAAAGCAGTGATTCTAATACTCACCCCTGGGGAACACCACTGTATACTTCCCTCCATCTGAAAAACAACCATTTACCACTACTCTGCTTTCTGTCGCTTAGCTAATTTCATATCCACGCTGCCACTGCCCCTTTAATCTCATGGGCTTCAATTTTGCTAACAAGTATGGTACTTTATGGTACTTTATCAAAAGCCTTTTTAAAGTTCATATGCATAGCAACCATACTGCACTCACCAACCCTCTCCATTGCTTCAAAGAACTCAAATCAAATTAGTCAAACACAATTTGCCTTTAACAAATCCATGCTGGGTGTCATTTATTAACCCATTTTTTTCCAAGTGACAATTAATTTTGGAAGATATCTTAGAAAATCGGATGAGGGAACTGGGCCACTGTATACAAATAGTTTACAGGTTCAACCAGTAAATGTACTGGGTGTGAGGTGATGGTAAATTGAGAACAACACTCAGGAAAGGAAAACAGCCCCTCCCACTCTCCTCCCTCCCTAAGGGCGGCATTTAAAAAAAAACGTTAAAGCAAACGTCCCAAGAGGAGATTACGGCTATCAAGTCCATAAGCAGCCGCAGGGAAAGCCACAACGTTGGGTCACATGGTCAAAACACAGGCTATCTCTAAACAGCCACCATTTATCTCCACGTGCACTCGTCCCAGTCTTGGGAGTCAAGCCGAGCACTGAAATGTAAATATAAAAAAGGACCAGATCGATTCAGAGTTCTGCTCTGTTAAACTCTGTGCTAGAAACTGTAGGTGAGATAGTGGAAGTCAATAATAGGAATATCTACTTGCAATCTGATTACCCCAGCAGGATAATACCACCATTTGCTTTAACTGCAGCACTGTCACCAACTACTTGGACGTGTTGACTCAGCACAATGCCCTCCCTGGTGATATTAATACTACATCTCTGCAGATTTCCAAATCTCAGTGGGATTGATGTGGGGAAAGGGTCAAGTGGAGACCAACAAAGCCCTCTGGGACTCATCCTCGAGCTTTTCTTGTGCCCATGAAAGCATCTAATTCAGACCAGCCTCTGCAGAGACCCAAAACAAGGTCGCTAGTTATTCAGCTGCAGTCGGCACATGGTCCTTCAGTTTGGGTGGGCGGGAGGGAGGAAATGAAAGAGTGACGGGAATGAAAGAGGGAAGGGAAGCTTATCTGCAAAAGACAGAAGCACCGAAACGCTTATTTATGAACTCCAATAAAATAAGAAAAAAAAATTACCTGCGATTCGACTCCCATAGGCAACGCCAACAGCACAGAAGTTGTTTGGGGCCGCGGCAATTTCACCAGCGCATCGCGTTCCATGATGATTATCACTGTGTTTGTCAGGATGAGGCATGGGATCCGGGTCATTGGAGTTCAGGTCATAACTGCCTTCGGGAGACTGGTAAGAAGTTGTTTAAAAAAAAAACACCTAAATCAATTATTTCATCAAGTACATCCCATATAAAACATCAAGGCAGATGAATCGCTAGCGAGACCAGAACAATGGACTCATTTAAGGATAGCTGTAGAGGAATCGTTGGGGCTGAATGCGGTCCCACAGTAGATTTCAGCACCCGGTGCCCTGGGGATCAGTTACATAGAATGTACAGCACAGAAATAGACCATTCGGCCCAACTGGTCTGTGCTGGTATTTATGCTCCACACTAGCTTCATCTAACCCTATCAACATAACTATTTATTCCTTCCTCCCTCATGTGCTTATCCAGTTTCCCCTTAAATGCATGTTTGCTGCAAGAACTTACGTAGTTTGCTTGTATGTCCTGCACAGTATATTCCACACCATCATCGACGACCACCACCGTCACACCTTCGCCCGTCACATTGCGTTCCCACACCCCTGTCACGTTGATGTCCATCCCATGCTTTCTCCGATTGTGCTGCAAGAGGATGAACGTCATCTGTTTAATGTCTAAGCACAGTGAAACCCGCCTGGTGTCAACAGCTTGGGACAAAAATATTACGTTATCCGCATCAACAGGCAAGCAGATGAAGAGAGGTCACTTGCTTAAATTCTCTGCTCCTAAAAATTAAACCATAAAGAAAGACACTGTAGTGAGTCTGTCACACAGACAGCCTGATGACCCAATTGGTAAATGCAAGTTAAGTTGAGGCACTGAGCTAGCCGTTCAGCAAGGTATCTGGTTCGAGCAGAGTGTATTGATCTTACCTGGGGTGGTGGGGAGACATGAAGAGAAAAGGAACATCAGGAAGAATTCCTGCCCCCCCCCGATTGTTATGTATTGGCTCCTGCTGGGAAGTGGGTGAGTTATGGGGACAATCTGGCTTGGGACAGATGACCCCCACAGCTGGATGTTCTGCCGACACCAACTGCTTAGGATGTGAAGAATGGCACTTGGGCAAGGTAGCAGAGGGCTGGCGACTGGCGAGTCCATAACCCAGAAACAGGCAGCACTCTGAGAAGGGAAGAAGTCCTAGATTCTGCAGCATGCAAGCTGTAATTTTATTATTATTTTTTTTTTTTTTTTTTTAAGTGCACTGCCTTGAATGGCAGTTTACAATATTACCAGTAGCACAGTTATATTTAAAGCTGTTGTCCTAATATAAACAGAGGCTGTTTGCAATGCGTTGGCCCAAAGATGATATGCTTAGTGATGGCAAATTGGAACCAAGTTGGTCCTCTGAAGCAGACTCAGTGGGCTACCTGAGCCAGATGGTCCACAGTGCCCTTCGGCCATTGTTGACGACTGACCCACTGGTGTCTGGCTCGTTAATAGGACCTGGAGGGTTAAACCTGTTACTAGGTCCTTGTGATTCTTCCCACTCACCTGTAAGCAAACGCCCTGAACTAGGGACAAGGGTGGGGAGGCGGACAATTAGTAGTAATCTCACTGTGCTGGTAAGTTGCACGTGTTTGGCTGGTTCTCTGGGCTTGGGAAAATAGGATGTTCATTCCATATCAGGCAAACAGGAACTCTACTGATGTGCATTTCTCAGGAGCCTCAAACAAGATAATAGTTTTCCATGTGTCAAATATGCAGCTGAAGAGAAAGAACCTGATTAGACTTGCAGCTTACTGAAGTGATCTGACATGTCTATCACACATAGTTACCAAGGAATTACACAACCTCACTAGCTGGAGGTTGGGCCTTATTATGCAAATTAGTGTTGAATTAAGTGTACAGACTCTAAAGGATTTACATATAGATCGGGTTGAGGCAGCTGGATTTTACTGCATTTGCTTTGTGAAAGTCCAAAAGCATTTGGAACGCGTTTTAGTCTAATGTTTAATATTTTTACTCGGGTACAAACACCGATCTGCAAATCCCCAAAAACTTGGCTCAGCAGCTTTCACTAGCAAACTTTAAAGGACGATGATTAAAACATGTTCCGGCTAATTGGGGGGGGGGGTTGGGAGGGCGAAGAAGCCTAAAGTTATTTTTACTATAGTGACGTCACACGCACATGATGGGATGACGTGTGTAACATCATAGTGTACCCTACCTATAGGATGCTCTGCAGCAACTCGCCAAGGCTTCTTCGACAGCACCTCTCAAACCCACGACCTCAACCACCTTGAAGGACAAGGGCATCTCCAAGATCCCCTCCCAAGTCACACACCATCCCGACTTGGACATATAATCGCCGTTTGTCAAAATCCTGCAACTCCCTATCTAGCAGGATCGAGGGAGCACCTTCACCACGCGGACTGCAGTGTTTCAAGGCGGCGGCCCACCACCACCTTCTCATGGGGCAACTAGGGATGGGCAATAAATGCCAGCCTTGCCAACGGTGCCCAGATAGCGATAGTTAATTTTTAAAAGAATGTCGACCTGCGATTTTTTTTTCTATGTGTTCAAGATGAGGGATGTTCGAACTGGGGGAACAAAACTCTTACCATTTCTGGCACCCAGTGTCACCATCAAGCACTCCTGGGCCAGGTACAGCAGATGCAGGGTAATGTCCCCTCTACTCTGCCCAGCAGTGTTCTTATGCCCCCAACCTCAAGAGCAGCCTCATATAAAAGGGGCGTTTTTCAGTGTTTCACATACCAGCCAGCCTTTCTGAGTGAGGTGAGTGCCAAATTAGAGGTCTGAGAGATGAAAGGTCAGTGTCTAACCCACTGCATAACCCAGGAGGGTGACTGGAGTCCAGGAAACCAGCCCAATTGAGGAAGTGAACACCTTCAGGAAATGGAAAGGGGTTATTTTGAGGAGGGGTGTCATCTTGGAGAGAGGGAAAAAAATGGGGAGAGCGCAGGGCTGTGGGATTAGCTTTGGATTGCTTAGCAAAGAGCTGGAACAGACACGATGGGCCGAATGACCTCCTTCCATGCTGTAAACGTCTCTGGTTTTAAATAAAAAGGTTTGCGAAAGACATTTTCATGAAGAGAGTGCCCCTTTAAATGGTGAGTCATTGTCACTCAAGAAGTTCAGTTTTACGTTTGATCGTTCCACATAATTCAATTGTTTATGGTTTTCACTTGACACTAAACCAAATCAAAGATTTGTTTGAACAGCTGAAAAACAAGAGCCTCATGATAAATAATCGGATGGAAGGCAAGTGTTCGAGATAGTTCTCTTGGGCCTAGCTTCCTTGGGAGATAGGAAAATCAACTCGGCTGCAAGATTAGTCACCTCCTGCCCCCAATTTATTATTTCACTCTGCCTGTTCCCATTTCCCTCCCTCTCCAATTGTCCTCTCCCTGTTGCACCCATCTCTCCTTGTATTCCCCAACACTTCCTCTACCCCTTTGCCATCCCCTCTTTCCCCACTGTGCCCGTTTAGCTTTTCTCTCTCTCTCTCTCTCTCTCTCTCTCTTTTTGTTCTGGCCGTTTGTATATTCGGTGGTCCTGTAGGTAATGTGTCTCTGTCTGAACACTTTGATTGCCTTGACAACAGGCAGTTGGAAAGATTATCTGTAATCACCAGGCATTGTTCTCTGACTATAAATGCAGTAACGTTCAAGGAATCCCACACTTCACCTGACGAAGGAGAAAGCCTCCGAAAGCTTGTGATTTTCAAATAAAACTGTTGGACTATAACCTGGTGTTGTAAAATTCCTTACATTTGTCAACCCCAGTCCATCACCGGCATCTCCACATCATGGCCATTTATTCCTGTTCTCTCCTCTTTCCTGCTGATTCTGTACGGTGTCCCTTTGCCTCACCGTGTCCTATCCCTCATCCAGCAGTGGCTTCTCCAGCATTCGTGCGGCTTACCTTTCGTTCCCAGCAGCACGAAACCTAACAAGTTCTGACACCTGCAGCCATTCGCCAAAGCTGCTTTGTATTGGGATCTGGAAACTCCTCCGGCCTGGATATATCCCAGGGTCTGTTGGGGCATCTCCCACATTCGCTACTAGAAATAAGCGAATCTCACAACTTTACAGGAGGACTAAGATCCTCACTCCAATCACATCTTTGATATTGAGCCTCTCGAATAGGGCCCCAAGTCATCAGTCCAATTAGAGACTCAACTAACAAAATATACAAGCATAGGCAGCTCTTCTAATTGCCAATCCAGAATTTTGAAAGTCAATTGAGAATCCTCATTTGAATCCAACACAATGATTGAGATAGAATCACAGTAAAATACTAGAATAGGCTGGTTACATAAAATTTACAGAAACAGGTCATTCGGCCCAACTGGTCTATGCCAATGTTTATGCTATGATGCGGAGATGCCAGTGATGGACTGGGGTTGTAAAATTGTTTACAATTGTCAACACCAAGTTACAGTCCAGCAATTTTATTTGAAATTCACAAGCTTTCGGAGGCTTCCTCCTTCCTCAGGTGAATGTGGAAATGAAATCCTCGAACCCTTCGCATTTATAAATCACAGAACAATACTTGGTGATTACAGACAGTGTTTTCAACTGCCCGTTGCCAAGGCAATCAGTGTGCAGACAGACAGGTGTTACCTACAGATCCCCCGAATATACAAACCACCAAAAAAAAGAGGCAGAAACATTGAAAAGACAGCAAATGACCATTTGTATTAAAAACAGATAACATTTGTTCGCTGGTGGGGTAACGTGTAGCGTGACATGAACCCAAGATCCCGGTTGAGGCCGTCCTCATGGGTGCGGAACTTGGCTATCAATTTCTGCTCGACGATTTTGCGTTGTCGTGTGTCTCGAAGGCCGCCTTGGAGTATGCTTACCCGAAGGTCGGTGGCTGAATGTCCCTGACTACTGAAGTGTTCCCCGACTGGGAGGGAACCCTCCTGTCTGGCGATTGTTGCGCGGTGTCCGTTCATCCGTTGTCGCAGTGTCTGCATGGTCTCGCCAATGTACCATGCTCTGGGGCATCCTTTCCTGCAACGTATGAAGTAGACAACGTTGGCCGAGTCACAGGAGTATGAACCATGTACCTGGTGGGTGGTGTCCTCTCGTGTGATGGTGGTATCCGTGTCGATGATCTGGCATGTCTTGCAGAGGTTGCCGTGGCAGGGTTGTGTGGTGTCGTGGACGCTGTTCTCCTGAAAGCTGGGTAATTTGCTGCGAACGATGGTCTGTTTGAGGTTGGGTGGCTGTTTAAAGGCGAGTAGTGGAGGTGTGGGGATGGCCATAGCGAGGTGTTCGTCGTCATTGATGACATGTTGAAGGCTGCGGAGAACATGGCGTAGTTTCTCCGCTCTGGGGAAGTACTGGACGACAAAGGGTACTCTGTTGGTTGCGTCCCGTGTTGGTCTCCTGAGGAGGTCTATGCGATTTTTCGCTGTAGCCCGTCGGAACTATCGATCGATGAGTCGAGCGTCATATCCCG
Source organism: Heptranchias perlo (assembly GCF_035084215.1). NCBI lineage: Eukaryota > Metazoa > Chordata > Chondrichthyes > Hexanchiformes > Hexanchidae > Heptranchias > Heptranchias perlo. The sequence continues at coordinate 8,964,899 of NC_090357.1, forward strand.
TTCTTACTAGGGCATCTTTCAGCGTCTGTAGGTGTCCATCGCGGAACCCTGTGTGAGAACCTCTCTGGATACATCGAGGGTATCCTGAAACCCATCGTACAGGGAGCTCCCAGCTTCTGTCGCGACACTACAGACTTCCTACAAAAACTCAGTACCCACGGACCAGTTGAACCAGGAACACTTCTCACCACGATGGACGTCTCGGCACTCTACACTAGTATCCCCCACGATGACGGCATCGCTGCGACAGCATCAATACTCAACACCAACAACAGCCAATCTCCAGACGCCATCCTACAACTCATCCGCTTCATCCTGGATCACAATGTCTTCACCTTCGATAACCAGTTCTTTACCCAAAAACACGGAACAGCCATGGGGACCAAATTCGCACCCCAATACGCCAACATTTTCATGCACAAGTTCGAGCAGGACTTCTTCACTGCACAGGACCTCCAACCAACACTATACACCAGATACATCGACAACATTTTCTTTCTATGGACCCACGGCGAGGAATCACCAAAGAGACTACACGATAACATCAACAAGTTCCATCCCACCATCAAGCTCACCATGGACTACTCCTCAGAATCAGTTTCTTTCTTGGACACACGAATCTCCATCAAAGACGGGCACCTCAGCACCTCACTTTACCGCAAGCCCACAAACAACCTCACGATGCTCCACTTTTCCAGCTCCCACCCTAACCACGTCAAAGAGGCCATCCCCTATGGACAGGCCCTGCGAATACACAGGGTCTGCTCAGACGAGGAGGAACGCGATGGACACCTACAGACGCTGAAAGACGCCCTAGTAAGAACGGGATATGACGCTCGACTCATCGATCAACAGTTCCGACGGGCTACAGCGAAAAATCGCATAGACCTCCTCAGGAGACCAACACAGGACGCAACCAACAGAGTACCCTTTGTCATCCAGTACTTCCCCGGAGTGGAGAAACTACGCCATGTTCTCCGCAGCCTTCAACATGTCATCAATGACGACGAACACCTCGCTATGGCCATCCCCACACCTCCACTACTCGCCTTTAAACAGCCACCCAACCTCAAACAGACCATCGTTCGCAGCAAGTTACCTAGCTTTCAGGAGAACAGCGTCCACGACACCACACAACCCTGCCACGGCAACCTCTGCAAGACATGCCAGATCATCGACACAGATACCACCATCACACGAGAGGACACCACCCACCAGGTACATGGTTCATACTCCTGTGACTCGGCCAACGTTATCTACCTCATACGTTGCAGGAAAGGATGCCCCGGAGCATGGTACATTGGCGAGACCATGCAGACGCTGCGACAACGGATGAACGGACACCGCGCAACAATCGCCAGACAGGAGGGTTCCCTCCCAGTCGGGGAACACTTCAGTAGTCAGGGACATTCAGCCACCGACCTTCGGGTAAGCATACTCCAAGGCGGCCTTCGAGACACACGACAACGCAAAATCGTCGAGCAGAAATTGATAGCCAAGTTCCGCACCCATGAGGACGGCCTCAACCGGGATCTTGGGTTCATGTCACGCTACACGTTACCCCACCAGCGAACAAATGTTATCTGTTTTTAATACAACGGGTCATTTGCTGTCTTTTCGATGTTTCTGCCTCTTTTTTTTTTGGTGGTTTGTATATTCGGGGGATCTGTAGGTAACACCTGTCTGTCTGCACACTGATTGCCTTGGCAACGGGCAGTTGAAAACACTGTCTGTAATCACCAAGTATTGTTCTGTGATTTATAAATGCGAAGGGTTCGAGGATTTCATTTCCACATTTACCTGAGGAAGGAGGAAGCCTCCGAAAGCTTGTGAATTTCAAATAAAACTGCTGGACTATAACTTGGTGTTGTAAAATTGTTTATGCTCCACACGAGCCTCCTCCCTCCCTACTTCATCTCACCCTATCAGCATATCCTTCTATTCCTTTCTCCCTCATGAGTTTATCTAGCTTCCCCTTAAATGAGTCTATGCTATTCGCCTCAACCATTCCATGTGGTAGCAGGTTCCTCATTCTGATTACTCTCTAGGTAAAGAAGTTTCGCCTGAATTCTTTATTGGATTTATTAGTGACTATCTTATATTTATGTCCCCTAGTTTGACTCGCCCAGAAGTAGAAACATTTTCCATAAGTCTGCCCTATCAAGCCCCTTCATAATTTTAAAGACCTCCATTAAGACACTTCTCAGCCTTCTCTTTTGTAGAGTAAAGAGTCCCAGCCTGTTCAGAGTTGCGATGGTATAATTAGAAAATGAACATTCAGCTCGTTTACTCCTCCCCTAGTTTCCTCCCTTCCTCTTCTGAAGGCACGGGTTCACGTTGGGGTAAGGCTCACAGGCACTGGCTGCCCTCCAGTATCTCACCCAAGCGGCCATTCTTCAAGCATGAATCTATGCAGGCTGCTCTTGGAGGGGAGTGGGGGTGGGGTCGGCCAAACCAGATCCTGTCCACAAAAAGAAACACTTTCCACCAGGGAGTCACTGGATGACGATTCTGGGTCGGAAACCGCGATTGGGATTGGGACTGGATGCCGAGGGCAGTTACTCGCCAGTCAGCTAACAGAGCACGCACCCAGCAGATCAAAGCGGAGACCTTCCAGGTCTGTGTGGCTCATTTCCACATCAGGGAACGCATTTACTGATTGAACTACTGGGGGAAATCTAACCAGCTCATGAATTACAAGTGCAGAAATATCACTTACCAGGTGCCACTGGAAAGGGTACTTTGGGTCATTAAAGTGCAGGCTGCGTTTGGAGCGTTTCAGTAGTTTCTGTTCAGAATGCCACCTCACGCTGTCGTGCTGGGCAAGCACAGCTTCAATGGATTTCCTAAACCTCTGGGTCTCCTCCTCGAGGTCATGGCGGTTACGTCTATGCAGTGGGAGAGCAAAGAGATAGTGGCCAGCCAATTCTCCAATCTGCCCCCGGTTCTCAAGATCTGTAGCCCGGGCCAACTCATCTGCAAGTTGATCCAGTGACAGTGCCTCATGGTTACTTGTTTCATCTGCGAGTGTTAAGTGCACGGCCCATGTTAAGGTTCCCCCGCCTGCGTCCGATACCCCATTTCTTCCCTTGTTAGCTTCACTAACGTGTGTGTCCAGATTGTCAGTTTCAGGATTAAATGCTAAAGTCTCAATTTGCAAGGCAATTCCATTCCTTGTAACTACTGGTAACCAAATGGTCACTATCCAAAGGCACAAGCAGGTTGGTAATGGGGTCTCCATCATTACTCTCCATGGTGACAACTTCCACTTCAGATTCTGCATCAGATCTGATCACTGCAACAGTGGAGAAAAACACAATTAATAACATGAATGAAACTCTCATGTAAAACAGCACTGACCATTGCTGCCGCAAGGCCTATATTGTTTATTGGTACTGATATGTTATAGGATTAAAATGCTTTAATATTGTGTGATACGCCTAATCCATCACCTCAAATCTGCCACCACCAGTACAGTTTGGTTCAGTCAGATCACTCGTCTGAGTCACAAGGTTGTGGGTTTAAGTTTTTTTTTTAAGGTACTGGAGCACAAAATCTAGGCTGACACTTGCTTGCAGTCATGAGGGAGTGTCGCATTGTTGGCGGGTGCTGTCATTTGGAAGATATGTGAAAGCAAGGGCCCGTGTGCACCCTCAGGTGGACGTAAAAGATCCCATGGCACTGTTCGAAGAGTAGTTCTCCCAGTGTCCTGGCCAACATTCACCACTCAACCAACACCACCAAAAACAGATTTACCGGTCATTCATCTCATTGATTTTTTGAGAGACTGCTCTTCAAAAAATAAATCATTGGCAGTGAAGCATTTCAGGACGTCAAAGGCACTTCATAAATACAAAGTTATACTTCACCCTTGTGTTACATAACTCAAATCAGTTGGGCAGAGCCCTAATTTGGAGACAGCGTATAATTCTACTCCAGGGTGTTTCTTGCTGATCACATGGACACAGTATGAAAATGTCACACACATTCCGTTATACTTCACTAACTAGCCAATTTCTATTTGAAAACCACGCCCTGCCGCAGTCAGGAAAATCAGTGGATCATTTAAAAATAAGGAAGGAATTAAAACCCAAGAAATTTATTCTTTTTATTGCACTGTATTTTTTTAAAAAAAGAAACATATACTGAGGTCAAGAAAACACCCTCTTTTCTTCCCAGTTTGCTTGGCACCTCCCGTTCATGGGCCCTCTGAATCTGAACACAAGTAACCTTCACCGAGGCCTCTGCCTCCAAGCAACCCACCAAATAGGTCCACGCAACAGCGATCTAGGGAGGACTCTTGTCCGGATGGCCTCCTCCTCCCCGCCCACTCTTCGCAGAAAAGTTGGCCGACACTGAATCAATATTCCGCTACTGCCACGGAAAAATTTAGAGCCGATGCCATGTCACTGCCACGCTACACGGGCTAATAATTTTATGTTGAGATCAACTCACCTCCGTGCGTACACTAACACACAAGCCTGATGGAAGCAGACACATGGCAACAAGCCTGAACAGGCTTGATCCCCTCTAACCAAGTTCCAGTTGCAGCTCTTGGAATTCACTGCACCACATCCAACACAGAAATCGAAGGCAACAGCCACCAACTAGACAGGAAACGCATTCAAATATCGTGCACCATGAATCTTTAAAGGTCATTCTTCGTACTCACTACTTAGGGAAATTTTTTGTGGTCCAACACTTGTTCTGTTGCTCGACTTGAAATACCACTAAATATAGTCATGCTTGGAACCAGAAACAAAAAAAAGAAACTCCCAGTTACAGAATCTGTAGTAAAAGTTCATCAAGATTTACTGTACTCCCATTTAAAGCTATACTCTCCGTCGGACTTTTTCTGTTCACTCAAGCCATTCATTCAATTTGGACTAAAACATCCAAGAATGCAAATTAATGAAGATGTTTGATTTGAAGCAGGGCACGGGGAGCCCCAGCACGTCATACCATGGACAGGAGGTTTGTACCAGGGTCTCGGGCATGAGATCTGCTTCACCCATGCAGTCAGGGGGAGGTAGTGAGCGGAGGTCAGGCACGCCCTCACTCAGGGCCTGGGAGGAATGCAGAGAATTCATTCCATTCACTGGAAGTGGGTAAGTGCAGCACAGCATCAATGGAACCCTGGTGCCAACATGGTCGCATGCCCTGTTGGCAAAAAATGGTCAGTGGTACTTAAGACCAGGTGATTACACGGCATCAGGAAATACATATATTACATAGAATTTACAGCACAGAAACGGGCCATCTGGCCGAACTGCTCTATGCCAGTGTTTATGCTCCACATGAGCCTCCTCCCACCCTACTTCATCTAACCCTATCTGCATATCCTTCTATTCCTTTCTCCCTCGTATTTATCTAGCTTCTCCTTAAAAGGCATCTATGCTATTCACCTCAACTACTCCACATGGTAGCAAGTTCCACATTCGAACCACTCTCTGGCTAAAAAAAGTTTCTCCTGAATTCTTTACTGGATTTATTAGTGACTATCTTATGTCCAAGTGTCTAGTCAGGACGCCACAGGCATCACGAGTGTGGGGCAGCCTTGATGGACCAGCTGGTCTTTCCCTGCCCATCATTTTTGTATGTTAGTACCAAAGAGAAAATGAAGAAAATACTTCCTCTAAGAGAAGCAACCGTTAGCTTAAAGCTGGATCCTGATAAACATGCAAGGTGCTTGCCAAAATAGGAATCCTCATTAAAGGGTAACCCATCAGTTGGGGACATAACCAGCAGAGCACCAAACCTTGAACCTGTTAAACGAAAGATTAAAAAAATGCTATTGTACAACATAAAACAGAATTTGAAGAGCACGTTTCAGGTTCAGACAACAGTGAACGGAGGTTGTGAAGCTCGCTGATATCCGTAGGTGTCCTCTCGTCGGGAAATTAGGGCACTGATCATAGAAAAACAGGATAACTGAAGTAAAGGTCACGCTTCGATGAGTGTTATGCACTTAATGTTGGATCAGTAATTCCGCACAATAGGAAGCGGCTAGCTACACTGGAATGCTCCGGTTGATTAGAATCACGTTTGAAACACGTTTGAAACTGGTAGATATTTATGTGGTGGCAAATGTCTGCGCAGTCCTATTCACTGAATTATTATTGATTGCGGTTTACAATATTCACATCATCTTTTGCCTCATTTGGTACAGTGTTGGTCAACACCCCATAGTTCCTATAACTGTGTGGAACTTACAGCCTCAAACGCCTTGAGATTGAGATCCTCAAATGTTAGTGTCTGACTGTGCAGCACATTAGCATGAAATTCCCTTGTCTGCTATTATAATGGAGACATTAACAGATTAGCACCTCCATTCAAACAGCAAAGGAGTTTCATACAAATGCATTCAACATCTGTATGTTAATGCTCAAGAAAATCTTCTAAGCAAAAATCTTTTTGAAGTGCAGCAAATTACAGTGGATGCGATGTTGATATTTCAGCGTTTATTCCTTAGGAGAGGATCACGAAATGGACTTTGTTGCCAGCGGGCAAGATGCGTCTCCTCGTGCCATTCCCGACCTCCCCTCCGCCCCAGACTCCCTTGGATGTACCCATTACACTGAGTTCCCTATTTCAGGCACGCCCGCCCACATCTCCATGGCGACAAGGAGCATGCCTGCCCACATCTCCATGGCGACAAGGCAAAAATGAAAAGTTTCATTCATCTTCAAAAAGGGTATTTAACCCCTTATGGACAGATTCTAATTTAATTCAATATTATTCTGATTCTGGTTTCTTACTGTTTAACCAGTAAAAAAATCTGACCAAATAGTTTTAGCCCATAAGCACTGATCTGTTAGAATGCTATTTTCTGGCTTTTGGAAGAGGCAGGTGAATGTGACGGGCATTCCACACGATCTAGAAGTAAAGGGAATTAGGGGTTACGGGGAGCGGGCAGAAAATTGGACATGAATTTAAATTTGAGGTTAGGATCAGATCAGCCATGATCTTATTGAATGGCGGAGCAGGCTCGAGAGGCCGATTGGCCTACTCCTGCTCCTATTTCTTATGTTCTTATGTTCTTATATCTGATGAGCAACATGCCATAATTAGAGATTAATTGTTGAACCTGGGCCACACTAACCCACACACTGTATGTATAAGGGTGAAGAGTTCACCTCATAGGAGACTCCATCTGCTTATGGAAATTGCCTTTGTACCGCGAACACAAGAGTGCTGGGAAAAAGTCCGAACCATAACACACTTCTTTGTGCATTTCAGCCAGCAGCAGCACATCGCATAATATCATCCACTGATAAAGGCAGCTCTTCAAGGAAGTAAATAGCTGCTCTCAACAAGTGGAAAATATTGACTTTGAAGCTGGTTCCCCTTCTTTGTGTGAAGGTGATTTAGTGCTGGGAGCTAGATATTGGAGACCTGCTCTGTATACTAAACATGAACAGTTTGAAGCCTGGAGTTTGCCCTTTATCAAAAGCTGACTTCACATCCCTTGCGTATTTAGTTAGGACAGTGAATCTGGGAATAAAACTCTGCTGGGGGCCCAGGTTACTGCTGTGCTTAAAATCAAACAGAATCTGCACTGTGTGCTGCTGCATGGTGGATAATCCAGGTTGTAGCATTACTCACACGTGGGCAGGAACACGCGGTCATCTTTTCACGCCACTGTAACCTAATTGTTCAGTAAAATCAGTCCCAGATGAGACAGATTATTCCAAATGGTTGGGGACAAAGAGTTCCCTTAAACTGTTCTTGTAGGCTGAGCTACATTTAAATGACAATCTTGGAATCCCGATAAAATGTATGCCTCATTTAACGTAGCAGCATTGTGAAAGATCTCATGAGGCAATCTGAGTAAAGGCATTCATCTGCACATCCCGATCAAATGGCCACCACCAAATATCCAGTCTAGTTTAGTTTAATCTGTTGAATCTAAAAAGAGGGTTCTCAGCTAATACAGAAGTGGTCAATATTTGTGTATAGTCTATATTGACCGCATAGATCAACAATTTGCATTTATATAGTGCCTTTAGTGTAATAAACTGTCCAAAAGAGCACATGAAAAGGTACATGGCAATGCTCCAGAGCTATCAAGTTTCACTCATTCCCTGCCTCCCTTCTCCCAAGGGCACGGACTCATGTGGAGATACAGTTCCTCAGGTGCCAGCCACTCTTCCCCAAATTACCGATCTTCCATGTGCAAGTCTAGATAGTTGAGCGTCAGCAGACCACTTAATCCTGGAGTTGGTCACAGCCAAGCCTGATCCTGTCATCACTCAAGGTCCGTTAACACTTACTTTCCCACTGGGGTCCTTGGATCGTGATCAGAGGTAGGAATCCCGGCTGATTTTTTTTCCCCTCTGTCTAGCACCAGAGTTGTTGAGACCAGCCACCAGTGGTGCTGCTCCAGCTGAGATCAACAAACTCAACACAGTTCCTGGTCTGATCAGCTCAGAATACCAGATAGTGGCTTTCCTGAATGAAATCCCCATTCCAAGACTACAGCTCATAATCTAGGCTGACGCGTCAGTGCAGTGTTGAGGGAGTGCTGCATTATCTAAAATGTTGTCATTTGGATGAAACATTAAAAAAGAGCCCTTGTTCCTGTTTCAGTGGTTCAAGTGGATATTAAAGATTCTGTGGTATTTTTAAAAATAGCAGGGAGCTCTAGCGGTGTCCCAGCCAACAATCCACCGTCAGCCAACACCACCAAACAAAATTAACTGGTCATTGCCGTTTGTCCAACACTGCTGTATAAATGGCTGCAATATTCTCCTTTATAGCAGCGAGTGCACCTCAAAAGTAATTCATTGTACGTGAAGTGCTTTGGACCATTTTTTTCCAGAGATACTATGTAAAATCAATTGTAAACAATTTTACAACTCCAAGTTATAGTCCAGCAATTTTATTTTAAATTCACAAGCTTTCGGAGGCTACCTCCTTCCACATCGTTCACCTGAGGAAGGAGGTAGCCTCCGAAAGCTTGTGAATTTAAAATAAAATTGCTGGACTATAACTTGGTGTTGTAAAATTGTTTACAATTGTCAACCCCAGTCCATCACCGGCATCTCCACATCATGTAAAATCAAGTTCTTTCTTTCTTTCTTGACTCACTGAACTATCAGGGGAAGCCATAAATTTTTACTCATTTAAGAAAATTAGTTCGACTCTCGCTGCCTCACTCCTTTAAAACAAACAATCACCGTCCTGTATTTCAGGGCAACACCAGTTAGTTTATTTATTAAATTCCAGAATCTCATTCCTGGTATGACTTTGGCGTGTGAAGTTCTAGGTGCAGTAAAGCTTTCCAAACATTGGCATAAAGGAAGGTGCAACTTGGACAGGTCAAAATGCAGCTAAGTTACATTACCCAACCACAGTGCTCCAACAAGTGTTGGCAGCTGACTCTGGTAGGACACAGATTTGTGCCTCCGATTCTTCCCTTTTCAAATGGAAATTAGAGGAAAGGGCTAGAATTTCCCCCACAAGGAGGGACGGTGGGGACAGGGTGAGGAGTGGAGAGGCAGGGAGAAGTAAAGGGGAAGGGAAAGAGAGAAAAATGTACCCAGCCTACACTTGTCAGGTCAAGAGCTACATTGGTTAAATGGTGAATGGATAATGTTGAAAACATGAGGGTTTCTGTGCATTTAATAAAGAAAACGGGGATGGAGAGGAAGCCACGAGATATGTTTTAAACTGCGTTTAAAGTAGGTCATCGATAGGAACGCACAAGTTGTCAGAGCATCAGAGCAAAGTAGCTTTCAGCAGCTAACAGCAGCAGGGACATGAGAATATATAATATTTAACTATGTGTGAAAAATAGCACAAATCTGAGAGATCTGTTCAGCAGGGTGTGCAACAGCCTCTCACCAGTTTGCAGAGCGTGCATTTATAAGGAGTAAAGGCATTCATTCCGTATGACTCAGCTTCAGTGGAGTCTATGCATTTAACACAGCAGCAGCAGCAGCAGAGATGGCAGCCAAACATCTGAGCCACGCGGGACATGAAGACGCTTCAAGCTCTCACTCGCAGTCCACATTTCCTTCCCTTTGGAAATATATTCATGTTCACACTATCACTGATCCATCTTACCCTTCCATTTACCACCATGTTGCCTGTACATTACTCCTTTCTCAAGTTATACAAACTGCTCTCAAATTACCTTACACCTTGGAAATTCTGGACCAATCTATGATTGTTACAATTGTTTTTGGCAAGTTCACCGATGATAGTGTTGCCTTTGGAACTCTGCTCTTGAACACTGTAGATCATTGGTCATTGCCTTGGATATCTCCAACATCTTTGATGGCATCCAGCATTATCCACTTCCAAACACATTACTATCACATGGCCTCCTGTGCTATGTTCATGGCTTTAAGTTTTCTTTCAAGTCATTCTACTTGAACCGTCTTGGATGATTTATCACATGACTCAGGTATTAAGTGAGATTCCCTATTCCTCCTTCCTATCAATGATGTCCTACATTCACCATCCAACCTTATCCATTCTTTTGTTGATGATTCCACTTTACATTCATCAGTTTCCTAAAAACCACACACCCTCAGTGCTCAAAATCTCAAATAGTCTCTGTGTGTTGGAGAGATCAGCATGTAGCAATTCAGCCACGATTTCCATTGTCCCACTGAAGGACGTGAATTTTACCATTCTTAAATAGACACTAGGTTAGAAATTACTGATGGCCATATTAGCGAATTAGGCGTCAGCTGTGGCTCAGTGGTAGCACTCTCGCCTCGGTCAGAAGGTTGTGAGTTCAAGTCCCACTCCAGAGACTTCAGCACAAAAATGTACCTGTAATGAATCAGTAATCAATAATCTGTATTGAGTGTAATGCAATGAGGCACCCTAGAGTGTCATGAACTGTAATTATGTACAATGTGTTCATTGAACTGCACTTGATGTAACCTGCAAATTGTATAATCTGTATTGTGTACGTTTGGAATGTGATATGACAACTGTATTGTATGTATTGCTGCAAATTTTATGAATAAAGTATATTTTATGAAAAAAACAAAAATAAGGCTGACACTTCAGTGTAGTACTGAGGGAGTGCTGCATTGTTGGAGGTGCTGTCTTTCAATTGAGACATTAAACAGAGGCGCTGCCTGCCCTCTCAAGTGGACATAAAAGATCCTATGGCACTATTTCAAAGAAGAGCAGGGGAGTTCTCCCCGCTGTCCTGGCTGATGTTTATCCCTCAACCAGATTATCTGGTCATTATCACATTGTTATTTGTGGAACCTTGCTGAGTGCAAAATGGCTGCAGTGTTTCCTACTTAACAACAATGACTACACTTCAAAACTACTTTATTGGCTTTCTTTCTTTTAAGACTTTTGTATGACATTCCTGTGTGCTCTTTTAGCACAGGGATTATTCCATTTTTAAAAAAAGGGATAACATCCACTTTAAAGTAAGACAGGGGAATGCCATAAGAAAATGTTAAGCTACTATCACCAACAATGTTTAGACTGCACAGATTCCTCATGTCTCTCAAGTCTAGAAACAGCTACCACTCTTGCCTTGGGTGGCTGTAACCTTTGGTCTTTCTTCATCCATCAACCTTTTTGGTCTAAAATGAAAATCCCACCTCTTGGCCATACCTTAAGCTGCCCAAGGAAGTCTGCGACCTTCAGCCGTTAACAACTGTAAGATATCGAGACAATCCAAAATTTGACCAATGCTGGGGAGGCTGGTCTAGTACCTCCCTCGGACTCCTGGTCCGGATAGAAGAGAAAGCCTACCATCTGATAGGCAATCCCTCGCTCCTATAGCTCTCCTTCTCTCCATTATGATTTGGATGCACTCCAGATACCTTTTCTCACACTCAAAGGTCTGCTTCCACAAGCGAGCCCATGCTTCCACTGAACCAAAAGATGATCATAGTAGTGAAGTGTTCTGAGGAAGTGGGCCACAGATTGAACAATGAACCCTTTTACTGAGCAGTAAGAAACAATATGGGTTACCATTGCATGCTCCTAATTGACAGTCATAACACTCTACAGGGTACAAACTATGAAATCATAGTTAATTAAGAAATAAAATTAGCTGAAGCAAAAGTCAAAAAGCCAGTAGATGAAGCATAGTGGTTTACTTAACTTATAGAATCTGTTGCAAAATAATAAACCGGCTTGAAGTTCCCACTATTCTCTGTATTACTCTTTTACTTTGGACCAACATCTGTGATGCAAAGTTTATATATAAAATTAGATGTTCATGGAGTAGTCCATTAACCCCAGAGCATTAGCTGCCTGGTGAAACAAAGATTCACTAAAGAAACCTTGATATGGGGCTCCAACCATACCCCCCTTTACTGGAATCCAAACAGGACAAGAAAGATAATACAAAAGTACAGAGACACAAACTACCTGACAGGTTTTACTGACATACTGTTTATATCTACAGATCAGTATATCTGATAAAATAGGTGCTAGCCTACCCCAGCTGGACTGAACAGCACCAACAATGGTGGTTGTCTGCATCAGTTCGCCTCATTAAGGTCATACAACCTCTTAGAATCAACATCAACACAAAACATGCATTTCCCATATCAGAGAAATAGACAACCTTCAGAATGTAAATTGTAAACAATTTTACAACACCAAGTTATAGTCCAGCAATTTTATTTTAAATTCACAAGCTTTCGGAGGCTTGTTCACCTGAGGAAGGAGGAAGCCTCCGAAAGCTTGTGAATTTAAAATAAAATTGCTGGACTATAACTTGGTGTTGTAAAATTGTTTACAATTGTCAACCCCAGTCCATCACCGGCATCTCCACACCATCAAAAAGGAGCATCCCTTGTGCATCCCGCCTTAGTGTGTACTCTATTCCTCTTTCTTTGAATCTCTTACATTAGGCAATTGCCCAACTTCTCTGCCACCTCAGTTTTCACACCCTTCTCTGCTCTTTTCAAGCCCGAGTTCTTTCTTAACTCAATTTGGCCCTGATCCACTGTCGGCAACAGTGAGATGTGGTGACTGATTGTAATCTTGAAAAGAATGGGAAATAGGGAAGTTAAGAAATCATAGTACAAAAACAAAAATGACAGAAAAGAACCAATGGATAAAGAAAACATGTACTGAAGTGAACAAACAGTGACTGACTGGATAAGGAAAGATGTGGAGATGCCGGTGATGGGCTGAATATAAATGCGGTAACCTTCCATGGAATCCCACACTCGCTCACCTGACGAAGGAGAAAGCCTCCGAAAGCTTGTGATTTTCAAATAAAACAGTTGGACTATAACCTGGTGTTGTAAGATTCCTTACATTGGATAAGGAAAGGGAGAGGGGATGGGGAAACAAAGTCAGAAGTAACTCAGTGCGAGAAAAGCACGGAGGGCATTTTGTGTGACCAATGCCCTGGGAGATCAATCAATGGTTTAAAAAAAAGCACAAAGATTGAGTGTGTGGACCAGTTTTTTGCTACTGTTTTAGTGGCGGGACTGACCCATGCCAGAGTGTACGAGAGAGCAGATTCTCACACTTGAATAACATGATTTGAACTACAGGCGATGGGATTTTAATGTATTGTAGCTAAACCACAACACTCGGCATACAATGAATGGTATTCTCGTGCCACCTGCAGCAAAAGACAACCCAGTATTTTACTTCCATTTTGTTCCAGTCACAAACACCAAAAGTATAAGCCTGGCAATCTGGAAAAACAGAAATAAACGTGCCAGGTTGGAATGTGTTTCAACGACATAGCACACTGAGAATGTTAATAAACCACTTCTCACTGACCCCTTGATATTGCACTCCTTGTGACATATTACAGCCTACTTGTTGCCCTGTATTTAACGTAATGAAACTTTATCCTATTGAATAGAATAGTAGGACAGGTCATGAGGAAGGGGGAGTGTGGGGGTGGGGGGGGGGGGGGGGGGTGCGGGTTGTGAACAGAAAGGTAAAAGGGAAGAAAGGGGAAACATTGCCAGTGTTAAATTGGTTGAGTCATCATGGGGAGGGGGTAAATCCTATGTGGTCAGCCAAGGATTCAGACCTGCAGATGTCACAGGTAGCAATATCATGTGCTCTGAACTCTAAGGGTCTACAGGCTTTTAAACCCAATCTTGGTATCGCCCATCATCACTATGTCTTGAGCTTCCCATCGAATTTGGTTGGTGTCTTTCTCAGGCCTTCATCCTTCACATAGATTTCTCAATGAGAAAGGCAATCACACAGCAGATAGGATGGGATGAAAAAAAAACTAGTAACCCAGATCATTTCTGACTTTTTTGCAAAACCTTTTTAAAACCCCACATTAACACACGCACAGTATTTCAATTATGTAAAATACAAACTAACATGAACCAAGGCCAGAAGCAACAGTTATTTAAATATATCGGGAAATACCTGCTATCTCATAGCACTCTTAAAACTGCCCCTCAAACCACATGGTCACTTCAAAAAGGAAATAGGTTACGGTTCTGTTTTTTTCAAAGACCCTTCCATACATAACAATATATGCTTCAGATTCCATCCTGCAATCTAATCCAGTATAATTGACGGTTATAGACCAGATTTATGTTGAGCTAAAAGTTTCAGAGAATCTTTTAAAATGAAGGAGTTATGCAAGACTTGTTCCCAAGATAGTCATCCCTCAGTAGAACTGCTGTGACCCTTAACTTAGAATGAGGAGCATGGAATTATGAGCATGACAGCTTACTAAAGGCAATAAAGAAGTCACAGGACAGGTTCTGCACCACAATGAGTAGGTGAAGGGGAATGCATGTGAAGGAACGAACGAACTTACATTTATACAGTGGCTTTCAAGACCTCAGGATGTCCCAAAGTGCTTTACAGCCAACAAAGTACTTTTGAAGTGTAGTCACTGTTGCAATGCAGGGAAACGCAGCAGCCAATTTGGGCACAGCAAGGTCCCACAAACAGCAAGGACAGATAGGTCCCTAGTATAGTTAACATTTTCTAATTTCAACGTAATTTAAAAGGGGTAACTCAGCTAAGGCAAGTCATGGCAGCAGACCTCGCACCCGTGATATGCTCCTCCTGCAAGATGTGGGAAGTCATGGACACTACCAGTGTCCCTGCCGACCATGTGTGCGGGAAGTGTGTCCACCTGCAGCTACTGAACGATCGTATCTCGGAGCTGGAGCTGCGGGTGGACTCACTGTGGAGCATCCGCGATGCAGAGAAACTCGTGGATAGCACGTTTAGCGAGTTGGTCACACCGCAGGTAAAGGGTATACAGGCAGGAAGTGAATGGGTGACCACCAGGAAGAGTAAGAGATGCAGGCAGGTAGTGCAGGGGTCCCCTGTGGCCATCCCCCTCTCAAACAGATATGCCACTTTGGATGCTGTTGGGGGGGATGACTTATCAGGGGAAGGCAGCAGCAGCCAACTTCCTGGCACCACAGGTAGCTCTGCTGCACAGGCTGGGAGGAAAAAGAGTGGCAGAGCTATAGTGATAGGGGACTCAATTGTAAGGGGAATAGACAGGCGTTTCTGCGGCCGCAACCGAGACTCCAGGATGGTGTGTTGCCTCCCTGGTGCAAGGATCAAGGGTGTCTCGGAGCGGCTACAGAACATTTTGGAGGGGGAGGGCGAACAGCCAGCTGTCGTGGTGCACATAGGCACCAACGATATAGGTAAAAAAGGGGATGAGGTCCTAAAAGCAGAATATAGGGAGTTAGGAGGTAAATTAAAAAATAGGACCTCAAAGGTAGTAATCTCAGGATTGCTGCCAGTGCCACGTGCTAGTCAGAGTAGAAATAGGAGGATATTTCAAATGAATACGTGGCTAGAGGAATGGTGCAAGGGGGAGGGATTCAAATTCCTGGGACACTGGAAACGGTTCTGGGGGAGGTGGGACCAGTACAAACCGGATGGTCTGCACCTGGGCAGGGCCGGGACCGCTGTCCTAGGAGGAGTGTTTGCTAGTGCTGTTGGGGAGGGTTTAAACTAAAGTGGCAGGGGGTTGGGAACCTGAGCAGGGAGAGAGAGGAAAGCGTAACAGGAAGGGACAGAAGGTATGGAGTAATAGGTAAAGTGTTAAAAAAGGAAAAAGCAGGAACTAAGCATCACAAAACAGATTTGAAAGTTCTTTATCTGAATGCACGTAGCATTCGTAATAAAATGGACGAGTTAACGGCACAAATAACTACGTATGGGTATGATCTTGAGGCCATTACAGAAACATGGCTGCAGGGTGACAACGACTGGGAATTAAATATGCCAGGGTATTTAACAATCAGGAAGGACAGGCAGGAAGGAAGGGGAGGTGGGGTGGCTATGTTAATAAAGGAAGGAATCACTGTAATACAGAGAAATGATATTGGGACAAAGCATCAAGATAATGAAACAGTTTGGGTGGAGATAAGGAATAATAAGGGAAAAAAAACATTAGTGGGCGTAGTATATAGGCCTCCTAATAGTTGCAACTCTGCTGGAAGAAGTATTAATCAGGAGATAGTCGGGGCATGTAATAAGGGAACAGCCATAATTATGGGGGATTTTAATTATCATATTAACTGGACAAATCAAATTGGGCAGAGCAGCCTTGAGGACGAGTTCATTGAGTGCATCAGGGATGGATTTCTTGAGCAGTATGTAACTGATCCTACAAGGGGGCAGGCAACCTTGGACCTGGTCCTGTGTAATGAGTCAGGATTAATTAATAATGTCCTAGTTAAGGATCCCCTTGGAACGAGCGACCACAACATGGTTGAATTCCATATCCAATTAGAGGGTGAGAAGGTTGATTCTCAAACAAGCGTACTGAGCTTGAATAAAGGAGACTATGATGGTATGAGAGCGGAATTGATTAAAGTGGACTGGGAAAATAGATTAAAGGGTAAGACGGTACATGAGCAGTGGTGTTCATTTAGGGAGTTATTTTACAACTTTCAAAATAAATATATTCCAATGAGGAAAAAAGGGTGTAAAAGAAATGACAGCCATCCGTGGCTAAGTAAAGAAATCAAGGATAGTATCCGACTAAAAACAAGGACATATAAGGTAGCCAAAGTTAGTGGGAGGATAGAAGATTGGGAATTCTTCAAAAGACAGCAAAAAGTAACTAAAGGATTGATTAAGAAAGGGAAGTTAGATTATGAAAAGAAATTAGCAAAAAATATAAAAACAGATAGCAAGAGTTTCTATAGTTATATAAAAAGAAAAAGGGTGGCTAAGGCAAACATAGGTCCCTTAGAGGATGAGACCGGGAAATTAATGGTGGGAAACATGGAGATGGCAAAAATGCTGAACAAATATTTTGTTTCAGTCTTTACGGTAGAGGACACTAAGAATATCCCAACACTGGACAAACAGGGGACTCTCGGGGGGGAGGAGCTAAATACGATTAAAATCACTCAGGAGATGGTACTCAGTAAAATAATGGGACTCAAGGCGGATAAATCCCCTGGACCTGATGGCTTCCATCCTAGGGTCTTGAGGGAAGTGGCAGTAGGGATTGTGGATGCTTTGGTGATAGTTTTCCAAAATTCCCTGGACTCAGGAGAGGTCCCGGCAGATTGGAAAACTGCTAATGTAACACCGTTATTTAAAAAGGGTAGTAGGCAGAAGGCTGGAAATTATAGACCAGTTAGCTTAACATCTGTGGTGGGTAAAATTTTGGAGTCTATTATTAAGGAGACAGTAACAGAACATTTAGATAAGCATAATTTAATAGGACAAAGTCAGCATGGCTTTATGAAGGGGAAGTCATGTCTGACAAATTTGCTTGAGTTCTTCGAGGATATAACGTATAGGGTGGATAAAGGGGAACCAGTGGACGTAGTGTATTTAGACTTCCAGAAGGCATTCGACAAGGTGCCACATAAAAGATTATTACTTAAGATAAAAAATCACGGGATTGGGGGTAATATTCTGGCATGGGTGGAGGATTGGTTATCGAACAGGAAGCAGAGAGTTGGATAAATGGTTCATTTTCGGACTGGCAACCAGTAACCAGTGGTGTTCCACAGGGGTCGGTGCTGGGTCCCCAACTCTTTACAATCTATATTAACGATTTGGAGGAGGGGACCGAGTGCAACATATCAAAATTTGCAGATGATACAAAGATGGGAGGGAAAGTAGAGAGTGAGGAGGACATAAAAAACCTGCAAGGGGATATAGACAGGCTGGGTGAGTGGGCGGAGATTTGGCAGATGCAATATAATATTGGAAAATGTGAGGTTATGCACTTTGGCAGGAAAAATCAGAGAGCAAGTTATTTTCTTAATGGCGAGAGACTGGAAAGTACTGCAGTACAAAGGGATCTGGGGGTCCTAGTGCAAGAAAATCAAAAAGTTGGTATGCAGGTGCAGCAGGTGATCAAGAAAGCCAACGGAATGTTGGCTTTTATTGCTAGGGGGATAGAATATAAAAACAAGGAGGTATTGCTGCAGTTATATAAGGTATTGGTGAGACCGCACCTGGAATACTGCATACAGTTTTGGTCTCCATACTTAAGAAAAGACATACTTGCTCTCGAGGCAGTACAAAGAAGGTTCACTCGGTTAATCCCGGGGATGAGGGGGCGGACATATGAGGAGAGGTTGAGTAGATTGGGACTCTACTCATTGGAGTTCAGAAGAATGAGAGGCGATCTTATTGAAACATATAAGATTGTGAAGGGTCTTGATCGGGTGGATGCAGTAAGGATGTTCCCAAAGATGGGTGAAACTAGAACTCGGGGGCATAATCTTAGAATAAGGGGCTGCTCTTTCAAAACTGAGATGAGGAGAAACTTCTTCACTCAGAGGGTGGTAGGTCTGTGGAATTTGCTGCCCCAGGAAGCTGTGGAAGCTACATCATTAGATAAATTTAAAACAGAAATAGACAGTTTCCTAGAAGTAAAGGGAATTAGGGGTTATGGGGAGCGGGCAGGAAATTGGACATGAAGCTGAGTTCGGATCGGTCAATGCCCTGTGGGTGGCGGAGAGGGCCCAGGGGCTATGTGGCCGGGTCCTGCTCCGACTTCTTGTGTTCTTTAGATTTGTGGTTGGGATCAGATCAGCCATGATCTTATTGAATGGCGGAGCAGGCTCGAGGGGCCGATTGGCCTACTCCTGCTCCAATTTCTTATGTTCTTATGTTCTTATAAGGTGGAGGCCAATCACTAGAACTGGTTGCAAGATTAAGCTCCTGCATAGGGAAGTTAAATGACTTCGAAGTCGAAATTGGGACTGCCGGTATTTCTGATCTCCAAAAACTTGCAACAGAACCTCTGAACGAGCTTAATTGGACACTTCTCACTTACGTACATTGCATAAAGAAATTTTACTGGCACATTGCAAATTGTCACAGGAGAACACAAAACTCATTGACTGATGCCAGCGCAATACTGTAATAACAAACTGCAATTTTTTTCTCTTAGGCAGCCTCTCCCCAAATTGAATGGTACTAGGGCATCATCGTGCAAAAGGTCATTTATAGTGTTTGGGAAGATTGTGATGGGTTCAAAGGAGGAAGATCAAAGGGCAAAAACAAGAATTGAAGGAGGTACAAACGTACTAAAATGGAAACACAGAAATGAGATACTGCAGAAGGCAGCTAGCTTTAGGGTCCCGATGTTTTATCAAATTACAAAGGATTTTGACTCCCCTTCCCTGATTCACCCCCCCCCCCATGCCACACATCAATTAGGACAGCAAGGCAACCTGCTGCCAGGCCTCCACCAATTCCAACTGAAACTGGCTGCAAGGTGTGCAAACATCCTGGGGAGACACTCTCAAACATTCCCTTTCTCTGCGAGGATTCATTTGGGCTCCACTCAGCACCTTCCGTCCTGGTACAACAGAGAGCGAGAAATCAATATTTGGGAAGAGGTGGGATAATGGGCACTAGTCCACATCCTGCCACCCTGTGGCACACTACCATCACAACTTGTAAAGTGACTGGAGTTTAAATCTTCTCATGCATGATGAGCAAGAAGCTACCAACCCCAGAGTCTTGAAAGGGCAGTAAAACAACCCCTTCACCTCATGTAAAAACTTCTAATTGGAAACTATCGAGTTGTTCATCTTTCGAAGCATACGGCCAACTGCAAACCCCAATACAGTTCAAACTGAAACTAATTAGGCTGAATGTGACATACGTCCACATGAACAGTTGACAAGGGGATACCTTGTCCCAGCACTGAAAGATGCAATACAGGAGGACAATTAATTTATAAATTGTGCAACGGGTGACATCTGTGAAGCCCAAACACTGTGGAAATGGCTATATTTCCTTATAGAAGGGGGACAAACTGTCCTCTAAATGCACAAGGCATGGAACAAACTCATTACCCAACCTTTTTTTTAAAATTCATTCATGGGATGTGGGCGTCGTTGGCAAGGCCAGCATTTATTGGCCATCTCTAAATGCCCTTGCGAAGGTGGTGGTGAGCCGCCGCCTTGAACCGCTGCAGTCCGTGTGGTGAAGGTTCTCCCACAGTGCTGTTAGGTAGGAAGTTCCAGGATTTTGACCCATCGATGATGAAGGAATGGCGATACATTTCCAAGTCAGGATTGTGTGTGACTTGGAGGGGAACGTGCAGGTGACGATGTACCCATGCGCCTGAGGTGGAAATGGCTATATTTCCTTATGGAAGGGGGACAAACTGTCCTCTAAACGCACAGGGCATGGAACACACTTAAACTACTACATGGTAATAAAAAGATAGTGGCCGCAGAGGAGGGGTCCTCCATAACCCTTACGAGGAGATCATCTCAAGAAAGCAGATACCAAAAGATACTTGGGCTTCTTAAGTGTCAAGGTCAATTAATTCCCTGAAACTCAAGATATGCTAGTGGAGAATGGCAACTAGAATGTCTGGAGAGAATCAGAATTTGCTCTGTGCATTAGTCTCCTTTGGCATGAAGATAGGCAAACTAAAGCAGAGCAAAGTAGTGTCTTCAGAAAAAGCTTGGGTGGAGAATTTCAACCGAGCATGAACATGTTGCTTCTACTGAAGGTAGTGTCGGCAGCATCAATATAGTCACAAATATTACAATGCACCTCAGACATTGCCAATGGCCGGGCAGAATCTGTACCTACTATATTCAAGGCCACTGGCTGACACTGTCAAATTCTGTTTTTATTACATGGAATTCAGGAATTTTAAAAAAATTAACAGTACTCTGGGGATCACACTCCATGATTCTGTCCATTTTTTTCCTGTGAAGAAAGAAAATCAGAGAAAACCTTGCCCATCATATAGAAAAGGGCTGCTATTCTCTGCAATCAGGGCCAGTTGGTTTACAGTCAATAAATAAGGGACATTTGATTTTTAATCCAGGATTTTTACTAGCTTTGAGGATTGCATTCCATAATTTAATTTGTTTTTGCATGAAAACTTGCGGCTTTGTCTAGATTTCTTGAAGTTTTCAGAGGAAGAAATCACATGGCAAACAACTGCAGGCGAACTCAGAGACAACTTTGATTCGTTTGTATCATGGGGTCAAAGAGGAGGGGGAAAAAAATTGGATTGGCACTGGAAGCTGCACAACATGAAACCAAATATTATCACTCTTTCAGCTTGTCAAGATGTTGGGACATTCGTTGCCATTACCACAGAAAAATCTGTATGGATTCCTCCCTTAACAGCCTTCCCCAGAATTCAGGAAAAGTGCCACACCACATTCAGTTCTATAGCACTTTTACCATTTCTGCCACAAGTAACAAACCTGCAGAAATCTCTACCTTATGCCAGCCTCAATTCTCCGGCGTTTCAAAAAACCTGTTTACGTATCTTTCAAAGAACCCAAAAATAATTGCACCAGTACCTATTGTTGTAGCTTCAATTCCATTGACTTCAGTTTGTTGCTGCTGTGAATTTTTTTAGTACCAAAGAAATGCAGTTTAAAAAAAAAACATCGAGTCTGAAATACTCCCTTCACTCTAGTCGCACCATGCCCTCGCTGAGGGAACAGACAGGCAACCTGCTCTCAGGCCTCTGCCAATGGCCCTTCGGCAGATTCTCCAAATCGCAATGCCATCAGGTTTGAATGTTATGTATGTGCATCAGTACTAATCTGGGTACTGAATTCTATACTTCTGTGGCAGAGCAGAGCTGAAGGAAGATTTAACAATTCTGAATCGATGAAAGGAGAGGGACAGAAGATATCAGGGGGGTCATCTGAGAGACTGCTTGGAATATGCGAGAAACACAGATTGGGACTTGTTTCTACAGAAGCCAAGTCAATCCAACCCAAATACAGAGATTCAGTGGAAGATTTCAGCCCCAACACTGAAAGGTGACTACTTAACCTACATATACATTTCTGTGAGTTACAGAAATCTCCCTCCCTAATCGCACATGAAAAAAAAGTGTATTTTAAACTATCAACTCCCACCGGGAGATATGAATTGTGACCCACTCAGAACAATCACCAGAAAATGTCTATGCCTAAGTACTTCGGCAACATTTCTAAGTTAATTTTAATTTCTGATGCTGTACCACTGGACAAACTAGTCGCACCTCAGGTTATACTACAGAACAGTTCAAATGAACCCAAGGGGCCCATTTGTACCTTTAGCCTCTAGTTTCAAAATAGATTTTCTGTCCATCACTTAACTAAGAGGCCTCTGTTACTTTACAACTGACCAGTCAGTAAACAGGAGCATCACAGACTGACTATCCCTCATCTCCACACTGTGGTTCTCCCAGGCAGCCTGGCAGAGATTGGGAACTCACAATGGGAAATGAAAGGGGAGCAAGAGTCCCATTACTTTATAAATGTTGTGTGTTAGTACACAGGTGCATTTTACTAATGGGCTGCCTATCAAAACAATATAACTCAATAACCCTCGTTTATCCACAAGTTTTCCGATCGTTTTCATCTATGTGGAATTATGAGAAACCCAACATCCCAGCAGATTGAAATGATACTACTCTCAATGAGAATGAAACGAGAGCTTGTTGATAGTTCTTTAGGCAAGATGAATGTGCTTACTATGTACAAATAGCAACTGTTTTTTTTAGATCATCAGACTGAAGTCCAGAATGGCCCAATGAATAAAACATTGACTTGGATCACTACCATACTGGACATTTCTTGATAATGGGAAATATTTTTTTCTACTCATACAGGAAAAACAAAGTGATACCCAACACAAAGTGTTAAAGGTTCAGGCACCCGAGACAAAAGATGTTTCACCGCACGAGGCATTATTGAGCTTTGGATTCAAGAGTAAAGAGTATGATGAAAAATAATTTGAGGACAATACTGGCTGAAAATAAAAGAGAACTCTTATAGAACTGAGGTAGAATGAGTAGTTACTCCCCCAATTGCTCAGTGGATAGCTGAGGTATACAAGCCAGGAAGGTTGATGGTTCAATTGCCAAACTATGCTGAATTTGTTAATTTTAGCCAGGGCAGCGTAAGGAATGCTACAAATGGCTTCAGCGTGCTTGGGCAGAAAAGGGCTAATATCAATATCTACAGATCCTTGCTGGAACCGCCCGTTTGTGGGTATCTGGTGAGGGTGGAATTAGGCGAGATAGTGCTGCTTCTATGATTGAATACCCTGTTAACGCTCGCTATCAAGGATTACACGCTAAAAATATCCACTTGAGCAAAGTACCAGAAGGCAACCAACACCTATGGAATCATACCACACCAAGGAGTCAACACCTTCGAGAGAAGAGGGGAGAAAATTGGCAAGCTTGAAAGACATGAGGACAAAAAGGAGGAAGGATAGAAAGGAAAGAAAGAAATTGCATTTATCTAGCACCTTTCACAACCTCAGGATGTCCCCAAGTGCTTTATAGCCAATTAAGTACTTTTTTAAAAATATGTAGTCACTGTTGTAATGTAGGAAATGCAGCAGCCAGCAAGGTCCCACAAACAGCAATGAGATAAAAAAGATAATCTGTTTTAGTGATGTTGGTTGAGGGATAAATATTGGCCAGGACACCCCTGCTTTTCTTCAAATCGTGCCATGGGATCTTATACGTCCACCTGAGAGGGTAGAACAGGACCTCAGCTTAACGTAGCATCCAAATGACGGCACCTCCGACAGTGCAGCACCCTCTCAGTACGACACTGAAGTGTCAGCCTCGATTATGTGCTCAACCCTCTGGGTTGGGACTTGAATCCATGAGAAAAAAAATCTCCGGAGCGTGCAAATTTAAAACTTTCACATTGGCTGATTCTGCTGAGCTCGCTAGGAACTGCTATGTTACAGAGTGTGGGGATACTTGACAATACAGGAGCAAAACCAGCCAGTCAGACTTAGTGGAAAATACACGAAAATGGTCAAGCTGCAGAAGTCATAAAGGGACACTGACAGTACAATCCAGAGATGTAAGTAGTAAGGATGGAGTGTGACAGACAGTGGAAGGAGGCTACACTGTTAGCTTGGAAAAGTTTATACAATTAAAAATCATGTGCACAAGACTAATTTTGCTATAAATAACAAACTTGGTGTGGTGGGGTGGGGTGGGGGGGAGGGGAGGAAATACTCACAGCAGTCTTCATCTTCATCATAAAACCATAAGCCCCAGCAAATCCCAAAAGTCTCCACTGAGGAATTGGAGGATACGTTGGGGAAAGAAATGGTAAAAAGGGTAGACCTGCCCCTTATGGGAGGAAGCATAGATAGAGAGATAGAGAGATAGAGAGAGCAAATTTACAAATTAAAACAAATTTAGCACAAGAACTGATAGGCTACTTTTGGAAAAAAAAATTATATAAAAGCTATTTTTCTGCTGTGTTTACTAGAACAAGGATTATATACTGTTCAATCCTGCACCAGTTAATTACTTTAGTTTAATACTCCAAGTTATGTGAGTTTAAACAAAAAGATACAGGTTGGAGAGAAACTAGAAGACAATTTCACACAGAATGGATTCATTCAAACTCAGCCAACTTCACTGAGCTTTCTACATTCCAGCAAAGCAATCTTGGTGTACTGCAAAATAAACAATTGGTGCTTGAACCCTCCTGGTCTCACCAGAGAGAAAAGCAATAGCAACACCAGGTTACATTCAAAAGCAGAGACTATCTGGCAGTCAGAGGCAGCAGCAACATAGCAGAGATGTGCACAGCCAAAGCATCGTTGCTCTGTGGTGAGTGACACAGTCTGGCAGTAAGAGGTGGTCTGGCTGTGATCCACTTAATGGGCATGGGGAGAGGGAAGAATGGGGAAATGAAAAACAGAGCAGTCATGAACAGCTATAATTACAACCCTTAAATCTTACTACTGTATTTCCACATCTGCAATTGAATCATTCATCATGTTAATCCATACACTGAAACTCAAACATCATAAGACTCATTAAAAGTCACAAGACTTGACATAAACTAGGCTTGTATTCCCTGGAATATAGAAAGTTAAGGGGTGATTTGATTGAGGCTTTTAGGATTTTGAAAGGAATCAATAGGATAGATGGTGGTGGGGGAAGTCTAGGACAAGGGGACTTAACCTTAAAATCAGAACCAGGCCATCCAGGAGAGAATTTCTGAAACGCTTATTCACGCAAAGGGCGGTAGAAGTGTGGAACTCTCTCCCACAAAAAGCAGTAGATGCTAGCTCAATTAGTAATTTTAAATCTGAGATCAATAGATTTTTGCTAGCCAAGGGCATTAAGGGATATGGAGCCAAGGTGGGCGGATGGAGCTACCAGACAGATCAGCCATGATCTCACTGAATGGCAGGACAGGCTCAGGGGATCGAATGGCCTACTCCTGTTCCTAACTGCAGCTTCTCAAATATAACTCACCAGCAATTGTTTACCTTCATCAACATGAAAAACAATTCCACCCCCACTTATCATCCAGGTTGTAATGAGACTGATGCAGGTTGGAAACTTTCCAGTGATGCACCAATGTAAACAATTTTCTTTTTTTTAAAAAAAAAGAGGAACTTTTTAAAAAAAAAAATAAAACCATCCTGGGACTGAACCCAGCAGGGACACTCCGAGTGCCACTTACCTGCCTTCTTGGTTGCTGCATCGAGGTTGGACAAATGGCAAAACCAGCCCCCTTCCTGAGTGTCAGTGCTGAGTGAAGCCTCTGCAGCAGAGGGAGGGTCGACCCTGGGCTGACCAGTGACCGGGCAATGCTTACCTGCTACCTGTGCGTGCGGCTCTCGGGCTCTTAACCCGCTCTCGCCCTCTCCATTGTGTCACCGATGCGGAAGTCTCTTTTCTGCGCCCAGATGCTCCGCTGACAGGGGGACGTCAGTTCCGATTCTGCCTGGGCATTCTGGAGGCGGGGGTTACCTGCGGTCATCCGCCAGTAACAAGGAGGGCGGGGGAGGAACCTCCATCCCCTTACCACATTCATTCAGAAAAAAAAAAGGTTGCACCTTGCGTAAAGGTAGAGTTTTAGTGTGAATTAAGTCTCCTTCCTCCAGCATCTCCGGATCATAGCAACCGCATGATTGACAAGCAATCGGGGCCAATCACAAGCACCGTCGCCTGAGATGCCAACATGATTGATGGGGATTCTGTCGAATCAGAGCTCTGCCTTCCGGACACGCTGTGATTGACACTTGCACTGTCCAATCAGAGACAGTTACAGCCCGCCCTATTATGGGGGGTTTTGTAGAGGGGCGGGATCGAGCGCCGACACGTTGCCGGGATACCCGGGTGATTGACGGTGGAGGTGACCAATCGTGCGGCTGGAGTGGAACAGCTGGCCGCGGCAGCGCGCACGAGAGAGAGGTGGGCTGCTGTTTTCTTTTTTTTTTGTCCAGAAGTGGCGAGGAGTCGGTCCCGCTGCACTCGCAGACGTGTGGTTGCAAATTCATTCAGGTAAGAACGAGTGAGAAAAAAAAACCTCAAAAACAGGGCAGGGGGGAAGGAGAAGAAACGAAGCATCAACTGTCCGAAATTGCAGCATCGTTTGGGCTAATGTAGTGAATGCAATTTCTGCACCCATCAGAGGAAAACCAGTGCAGAACAGATCGAACCATTCTTTATGCTATTTTTTTTGCTATATTTTTAAAAAGGTGTTTTTTGGAACCAGCTGTTCTCAGTTGTAATGAACACCACTCTGGTCCGGCGAGGTAATCACTGAGTTTTCTAAAATGTAAAGAACAGGCCATTAATGCAATTAACTTTTTATAGATTATTAATATAATGGAGCAAGTACATGAAAAGTTAATGGCATAAATATGCTGTCACCGCACAAACAGCAAATTGCTATCACAAATTAATGCTAGGATCCTTTAAATGTTAATAGTAATGTAATATATTAATTAATTAATAGCTCCTCACGAAATCACAATTTATTTGAACAAATTTGACAAAATAAGAAGAACCTAGATACTATTTTTAAAAATCAAATATCTGTTATCTCTTTGCATGTTATTAAGCTGGCAACATATCTGTGATGTTTACCTCATGGAGGGATGACATTAATGTAAACTGTTGTTTAATTAAAAATGGTTATTACAAGTTTTTAAGAAAAGTCTAACTAAACCTGAGTTATTGTGGTGAGGGGAGCTCTTGCAAAACAGACTAAGTCAGGACCTTCAGTGTTGAGAAATGTTAGGATTGTTGGGCAGTAGAGTGTGATTACTGTGTGAGATAAATGGGGAGAGTGATCTGTTTTCTTTTCATTTAGTGCTTGCATTTTATGTAGTGCTTTTTGCATCCTTAGGACATCCCAAAGCTTGAGTCATTTGATAGCACTCTTGCCCGAGTCAGAAGATTGTCAGTTCAACTCCTGGACTTGAGCAGATAACCTGGAAACTGAACCACTAGTGCAGTGCTACGTTATTGGAGGTACCGTCCTTCAGATAAGATGTTAAACTGAGACCACCAGCCTCCACCTCCACCTCTTTCCCCCCCACCCCCCGGCTCCGACAGTTGAGGTGGACCGTGGCAGTATTCAGAGAAGAGCAGGGCGTTTTCCTGTTGAACTGGCCAACGCTTCTTTCTCAGCAAAAATCAGCTTTAAATGGTCATTCATCTCATTTCTGTTTGTTCAATCTTGCTGTGTTTGCCTAGGTAATAACAGTAATTAATTTCAGAGTTATTCATTGTAAGTTGAGAAGTTTGAGAGATGTTTCGATGCTATATAAATGCAATTTCTTCCTTCCTCACCCCACAATTAGTCAGTTTTACTTCTGGATTCAAGTTGTGTCCTCTGTTTCCAATGTGCATTCAGTGCGTTCTTTTTCTGTGCCACTGGGAACTCAAGTAGAAAATAGGTTGAGGGTGTCTGACTGTATCCATTTAGCATCCTTATAGCCAGCAAAGCGAGGTGAGATTTTCAATATCAGTCAGGGCTGGATTCATGTGCTAACTTACTGCATCACCCAGTCCCCCAGATGTATTATTTTAAGGCTCTCAATAATTAATGCTGTGAGAGTCAGTGACAGGTGCTAGAGATGTGTTTTGAAGGCTGCATTCGTGTCTGTAACCTTGTACTGTTATGAGATGATGAAGAGGAGACAGATTACCTTACAGTGCATCATCAAACCCATTAGATCATTAGGATGGCCAAGATAGCTAACCCATATCCATCACCCTGAGAGCAGGGCTGGACTCGCCCCCATTTCAGGTTGATTCATGTGCAGCAACTCTGCATGTTGCTCAATCCACTCTCCGTTATGGATTTCCACAGAAATATCTCTGATAGAACTGGGAACTAGTTTACATTCTGTTTAACTACCAGTACAAGGTGATGCATCATACACTGTGACTTCCTGTAATACAAGGAAGCACCATAAACAGCTGTTTATTACATTTCCGGGGAGGAGGGGTGAGAGGTTCACCAGTCTCCTGCCAGAGTGACATTTGGAGACCAGTAGAACCCAGTCGTGAAATTTCAGGGATCTGTTATTCTTTTCTTCTTAAATATGAAAAGGCATTAAATAAAGTCTGTTAATAAGGGAAATGAAAGGTTGCAGCAGAATTCTTTACAACGGGAAGTGACTTAATTTAATTTCTTGGGGACTGTGCTGTGAAAAAGCAATTTTAGCTTCAAAAGCCTTAGAATTGGAAGCGCTGAAATGATTACCAACAAATTCCTGACCTGTAGCTTTGCTCACATGAACATTAGGGACAGGAGTAGGCCATTCAGCAAGATCATGGCTGATCTGCATCTCAACTCCATTTACCCACCTTTGCTCCATATCCCTTGATAACCTTGCTGAACAAAAATCAATCTGTCTCGGTCTTGAAAGCTCCAATTGTCCCAGCATCCAAAGCCTTTTGGGAGAGTTCCAGATTTCTACTACCTTTTTGTTTGGAAAAAGTGCTTCCTGATACGTCAAAGACTGGCTGCATTGGTCAACAATCTTTCACCATATTCATGATTAGAATGAGGGATGAATTGCTCATTAACAGTGAAAATATAAGGTGGCAACACATACCTTTTGGAAGCATTGTTCAGCACTGCACATTCCTTTACTATAAGTAATTGATTCTAGCTTGTGGACACTCGAGTAAGGATTTAATAATATTCCCACATTCCAAAGCGAGTGTGTCAGTGTAAAAAGAAAAACTTACATTTGTATAGCGCCTTTTATGAACTCAGGACGTCACAAAGCACTTTACAGCCAGTTAAGTACTTTTGAAGTGTAGCCACTGTTGTAATGTAGGAAATGATGACTGGATTCAGACCTGTTGTGATTCCTTAAGTCTGTCACTCGTAACTCTCATTCTGTTTTAATGTTTACTTGGACATGTCCAATCTGGCACCAAAATGTCTAATTTGGACAGTAGGCAGTTTATTTTCAACAACAGTGGCAGGAGTTTTGAGTGGCTACTTTTTAATTCTTAAATAGTGTCATTGTTTTGTACACAATTCTTGTTGTACAACCTTTTTTATTTATTTATTTGACCCTTCTGGATTTCTCCCCTCCTGAAGGCACTGCCAGGCTTCTAGTAGTTTGTCTAAGTGGCCATTCCAAGACAGTAAGTGTTGCTGGATCATCACAGACAGGCCTGATGCTGCCCTCATCTGATATCCACAGGTGTGCAGTTTCCAGTGCGGAACATTGGATAGTGAGCCCCAAACCCCACATCAATAACACAAGACCCCAACATTGCATCTGGATAATTTCACTGACTGACTTTGTGGCCGATTCTCCCTGAAGGTGGAGGGTTTCCTCTGGATTGACATGGTGAACTTTCTGTCTCTTCTGGAGTACTGTGTACAGTTTTGGTCTCCTTACTTAAGGAAGGATATACTTGCCTTAGAGGGGGTGCAATGAGGGCTCACTAGATTGATTCCTGGGATAAGGGTTGTCCTATGAAGAGAGATTGAGCACAATGGGCCTATACACTCTGGAGGTTAGATAAATGAGAGGTGATCTCATTGAAATGTATAAAATTCTTCAAGGCCTTGACAGGGTAGATGCTGAGAGGCTGTTTCCCCTGGCTGAAGAGACTAGAACTAGGGGTCATGGTCTCAAGATAAGGGGTCGGCCATTTAGGACTGAGATGTGGAAAAATTTCTTCACTCGTTGGGTTATGAATCTTTGGAATGCTCTACCCCAGAGGGCTGTGGATGCTCAGTCGTTGACTATATTCAAGACTTTATTCAAGATCAATAGATTTTTGTACACTGAGAATTAAGGGATATGGGGATAGGGTGGGAAAGTGGAGTTGAAGTAGAAGATCAGCCATGATCTTACTGAATGGCGGAGCAGGCTCGAGGGGCCGTATGGCCTGTTCCTATTTCTTGTGTTCTTATTAGAGGAAGGAGGAGGAGTGCGCTTTGTGAAGCAACAGCACATGGACAAAGCTGTCTTCCTCAGAACTCCTTTATGCCGAGATCCAGGCTCGATGTCGTCACTTCTGCGGAACTTTGTATTGCAAAGGATCCAAGCACCAGCAAGGTGCTTGGTGGATGTTTCCCTGCTCTTGGGCATTCCCTAGATTCCAGCTCCCTCCTCCGATGAGACTTGCCACCAAAATGGTGGGGCATTCTGCCTCTGGGTAGGGACAGTCTGCCTCCAGGGCCAACAGATGAGAAGTTCCCATCACCATTGAGAAAGCCCTCTTTATACAGACTGTATCAGACTCTCTGGCACTCCTTGATGTTTGGTTAAAATTATTGCTGTGGGGCTGGTCCTGTTTCTCTCGGGGAAGAGAAAAATTTAAGTCAAAAAGGCTGGACACCAGATGAATTCTCTGGGCCGCTTGCACACAAAGTGGTTCTGTTCTGGGCTCAATGGTCAAGGTTACACCGAAACAACAACCCAGATTACTGCAGCTACAGCAGGATCCTGTGTGACGCTTAGGGACAGTGTTCAGGATAATATGACCCTAACAGTCAAGCTGCTACATTACTCGTCTTTCACGCAGGACCAAAGCAGCATCCCAAATATACTGTTCTGAAAACATAGTTCCCTGAGAATTTGAAGTTCTTAAGGAAAGGACAGTTTGAGCAACTTGGAGCTACCTTTTAACAATTTTGATAGATACTGGTAAAACTTGAAATATCTGTATTGAGTTAGCTCGTCTCAGCCAGGGCAGTAGTTGGAGTGCCCCAGTTGGCCATCCAGCCCCTGGATTGGGAAAGGGGAGAGAAATCTCCCAAGGGTGGGATCGATAGGTTTTTGGACTCTAAGGGTATTGAGGGATATAGGGGTAGGGTGGGAAAGTAGATTTGAGGTAGAAGATCAGCCATTGAATGGCGGAGCAGGCTCGAGGGACCGTAAAGCCTACTCTTGCTCCTATTTCTTATGTTCTTAGGTTCCTACTTCTGATTGCTGTCCATAGTGACACTTGATGGAAAGTGCACATCAGAAGACAGGGCAGGATCTGGCTCAGTTCTGATGCAAACTGTAGTTGAATACCTTGCCGATTCTCACTACTAAGGTTGGGTAAATTGTACAGACCAGGAATGCCCTGGGTTCTGTATCTGGCCTGTTATAAACTGGATAGCCAGGTGGTGAAGGATGGAATACTAGAGCCTGATTTTCAGTTGCTTTCAAGCCTTTATTCACAGAGCTCCACATTACCCACTCCAGAGCCTGGATAAGCTCTTATATAAATGGATACAAGAGAGTCCCCAATTGATACACATCACCTGAATACAATTAATACTAATTGATATAAATCATATGGATACAATTAACAGCCTGTACTGAGCTGACTGTAGCCTGGATAGTACTGGGTGCTACAAGTGATTGCTGTAAAGCTAGGTTAAGGAGAGTCAAAAATTGTCCAGGACTCTCACTCCTGGGGGGTGATTTTAAACCCCAAGAATGGGTGGGTTTGGGGGCGGATGAAAATAGTTGGGTTTTTTTTGGATCACAACTGCAAAATTTTCAGACTTTGCATTCCCAGTGGGAAGCCTGTACTTTTCCGCACCGACGTTAAACCCGGAAATAAAGCCGGGTCGTGGCCGCGACCCAAAAAACAATTAGTCTCAACTCTCACCCGCCCCCAACCCACCTGTTCTTGGGGTTTAAAATCACCCCCCTGATCACTATCAAAACGCCTGATCTGGATGGTGAGCATCTGATACTGGGCGAGGAGAGGATCGCGTTTGCTGTGATGGTTCCCACAGTTAAATAGGCTACACACTTACACGTTCCGGTCTCCTCATAGAGGTCCCCACTTAAGCAAAGTAACAGAGCTTCCATAACGCCAACATGTGAAACTGTACCAGGAGTTTCTGCTTCAGGGAATGGGCGAAGGAGAAAATTGTGTGGCATTATATAAATAAATGGTGGCGAAGGAGGAGGAGTCTTTAATGATTTTTGATTAGGTGCCGAATGTATGGCAGATTGCGAACATTTACTATCGAGTTCACGTGGACCAATTGAAAGAAATGTTCTTTATTGTGATGGGGAATTGTTACCACTTTAGAGAGGGAACAAGCCTAGTGGCAGCCAGCTCCATTTAATCACTTGTGCAAGTGGTGCTGAGGAGTTTTGTAAAGAGTGTCATTATTTTGTGCTTTACAAAGGGAAGTCAAATCTTTAGGGACAAGGATGCCCTGATATGGTCCCTCTCCATTGAGTGTTGTTTCCCTGTAAAGACCTTACTAGAATACTGGATAAGGTGTCTGTGAGATTAAATAATGTTGCAAATAATCAAAAACATTGTGATTGAGCTGCAGCTTTCAATGTTGGTTTATCTATAGCCTCCTGGCACTCCACCTTAGACCCCTGGTATCCACCTTTTATTGATACTGTGTAATCATTAACTAATACTTATTTTTCACAAACTAGGAAAGTCTCTGCATGCATTCAGCTGTTTTTTTTTGTTCTTTCAGGGTAAAAGATCCTGTCACTCTCTTGGACCCTTGGAGTTAATATTTTGCCAACACAGCAAACAGAAGCTCATCGCAAATTCAATGACTCAGCAAAATAGACAGATACACTGAGAAATTTACACGGTGGAATTTGTTTTCTTGTTTTTCTCTCTCCCTTCTCTCCTGTTAACTCAAAGTTGTAATTGTCTTATCTCTTTTCTTGATCCAAATGTACTTTACCTAAAAGCTCTATGCATCATCGGACGTTAAGTACACCGTATGCTTGATCTAATCACTGGGACAGAAACCATTCGCTGTATAAATCCTGCCATCACTGGCATTCGGGCCTCCAGGAGTTAGTGGCCTGTGCTTCTGAATTCATTGCCAAATTGCCAAAGGCTGATCAAAATGGCTTCTTATGGCTACTACAGGGCTACCATCTTCACAGCCATGTTTGTGGGCTACACATTCTATTACTTCAATAGAAAAACCTTCTCGTTTGTGATGCCCTCCATTATGGAGGAAGTGACTTTGGAAAAAGATGATTTGGGTGAGTACCTAACTTTCTAGCTGTGAAATAGTAAGACTGTAAGAGAGATGGGCCCAGTAGTTACAGCATTTGAATGTCGAGGTTCTGGTGTGCAGTTCAGGACGCAGAGCTGGGTTGAGTTTTCCCCCAAGGAATGAGTTTAACTAGATGCCATTGTATGACTCAACTCTGCAACTGTATTCACTAGTCTTAGTGAGGGTGTGGAAAATTAGTCTCTTCTGTACTATTTAAGTGCCCATCGGGAGGGGGTATCAACCAAAAAGTGTGAACATGGAGATGACCATGAGTTAGGCTGTCATGTCATCTGGAGGAGAGACTCAATGAAAGAGTATAGAAAACGATGAGGGGAGAAACTTGCACTTAAACTGAAGTAATTAATAAAATAGTGAAGTGAAAATCAGACACAAAAAGTGTGGAGTGACTTGTAATGGGAATAAGCCTACTTGCATGCTACTCTACATAGACTTGCCGTTCTGCCTTGGTTTTGTACAGTAATTATCACTTTATATTTGCTTGTTATTCACTGAAGAACGCAATAAAAGTTTTTTTTCAATTGTTTTTGAAACTTGTTTAAATCATTTTGTGCTGTAACTGCAGTGAACCGTCCAAGTGGTTAGCGTATTATCGGCTTAGTGGTTGGCCGTAGATCTGCAGTTTCTGAGGCAGCATGTTGCCAATCTGAGCTGTTAAGAATCCCAAGCAGAGGTTGTGCACTTTCTTCACAGGGAAGGAGGGAAAAATCAAGGGCCTGTTACTCTTGGGGGGTGGGGAGGCGAGGGGCGGGATTGGGGGCCTGGTGGGGGAAGTGGGGTGCGTACAGCCCTCCTGGTGGATGGTTCTAGAATATCGACTAAACACTGGGACAGGGATAATTGAAGAGGTGAAAAATAGAAAGAAAGATAACTTGGAGATATTCCAAACCTTGAATACATTTAAGCCCGTTAAAACAGAACAGGAATCTGAACATGCTGTTTATTCAGCCCTCAGACAGTACAATAGTCTCAATATACAATGTGGGAACAACTTTGGGATGTAGGAATTGTAAAATGAGATTGGGGAGTACAGTGAAGGTTGCGAACTAACCTGGATTTGTTTTATTCCTGCAGGTCTGATAGCCAGTAGCCAGTCGCTGGCCTATGCTATCAGTAAGTTTATCAGCGGAGTGCTGTCTGATCAGATCAGTGCTCGCATGCTCTTCTGCTTTGGCCTATTCCTGGTCGGGGTGATAAACGTATTCTTCTCATGGAGTTCCACAGTCACTGCTTTTGCTGTGCTCTGGTTCTTTAACGGATTGGCACAAGGCTTTGGGTGGCCTCCCTGTGGGAAAATACTGCGCAAGGTACGAAATCGCCATTCAAACACCACGGTTAACTCTTTTTACTGGGAATTCTTTTAAACAAATTGTACATTGATGGGGAAAATGTATTTGTGTTTGTCTGAGGGCACTAACTCATACTGAGTTCTGGCTCCACAAGTGCTGACCACTTCCATGTGTAACCTTAGATTAACAAAAAATTGGCAGAACATTTAGCCATGGGGTATCACAGCCAAACCTGATTGTGTCCGCATTTATTGTCCACATACATGCACTTTCCACCAGGTAGCATAGCATAACAGTCAGGAGCAGGAATCTGCTGGCTGATTTTTTAAAATTTCCCTGTTAGCTTAAGGCCATTGAGACCGATTGTAGCAATCTTGCCACTACGCCTGGCTGAGCCCAGTTAACTCTGCACAGACCGGGAATCCAATCTGGGATCATCCTGATCCCTATGGCTCATTACTACGTTTGCACAGCCAAAAGGCTCTGGTGCTGGGACAATTGGTGCTTTCAAGGCTGAGATTGGTAGATTTTTGTTAGGTAAGGGTACCAAGGAATATGGAGTGAAGGTGGGTAAAGGGAATTGAGGTACAGATCAGACGTTATCTAATTGAATGGCGAAGCAGGCTGAAAGGCCTACTCCTGTTCCTATGTTTACCAACAAAATCATGTAAAGAATCTAAAATAGGAATTCTAAAAGATGAAAAGACCCCTGGGTGCTCACAAGGGCTAGGTCTGTGGCATCCATCCTGTGTTTGACGTATAGACAGAATTTTGACTCCACCAGCAGGATAACTGTACACCATTGGGATTGTGCAATTTTCTTCAAAAGAAAGATGTAATGATCCAATGGCAGTGTGTTGGTGTGAATGCACGCCACACTAGAGTGCCAGGATCCAGGTCTGTGCCAGGGAAATGCCGTGCAGTTAATTCCTGATTTTTTTTTCTTCTGCACCACCTGAAAGAAATCTCAAGGGAAGGTAAAGTTAAGGCTTTTTTCCTCCCCACTGATTCTGTGTTCCTCTTTTCCCCCCCTTCCCCCCCCCCCCCCCCCCACCTAACCACTATAGAGAAAGGAATGGAGGACAAATCAGATCAGTGAACTCTGACAGTTCTCGCACTTTCCAATGCGCAACTGAAACCTGTGACATCAGCAGAGGGCAGGGAATGGGTTGCTCGACAACCCTAAGTTGGGAGAATGCTCTGAGGCATCATTTGGGGAGGAGTTATTACCTTTTAAACCTCATGGCAAGAGCACTACTTGAGGCAACATTAACGTAAACAACTCAGCACCTCAGAGTTTCAGTGGGTGTTTATGACAGGAAAGGCTGACACTTGTGAAAATCCACAGCCAAGGTGATGAAGTCAGCACAAAGGTCTCCAGTGGTACCTGTTTAACTTGGTTGTTTGAAGATACCCCTTGACTCTGGCTGCAGTGGGTTGAGTTTTGATCCGACCTGTGCAGGAATGCACTTTCACCATGGCCTGATTCCAGAAAGGGTTCTAACCAGAATGACACAGATGTGAATATAACATTGTAGTAATTGTGCAACATAAACCTGACATTTAGCAACAGGGAGAACTGGTTTGATTACAGAAGTGCTTGGAAGGGGCCTTGGAGATAAGTAGAAAAATAAATCATTCATGCATCTCTGGGATGCAGGTCATGGGAGGCAATGTGACCTCTGTTCAAGTGCACCTGGAATTCCTAGGGTCTATAGCCTGTTTCTAGCTGGCTGGCTGTGTTAGAGAGATGACCGTTTGTAGAATTTAGTTCCACTTGAGACCCACAAATCACTGAAAAGCCGACATGTGACATACTAGAAAATAATAGTCATAGGGCTTGGGTAACACTCCGCCTGCTTGCAATTCATCCTTGTAGTTTAACCTGTCTTCGGACCCCCAGAATTTTGTAATAACATGGCACTGCTATTCCCCATGTGGCTGATTTTAGGTGCCCAAAATCGACTTGTCCCAACCATAACTCTGAATAACTTGACCAGTGTATTAATAATATTAATGTGGCCACTTCATCTGTGAATGGGAATTATTTCTTAAAATAATATCCAGGACATTTTGTTTTTTGCAAAGGGACTTTTTTGGAGGAAGACTGCTCACATGCCCCTCCATGCAATAGCTGACCAGTAAGTACCTTCTCATGGCCTTTATCTGGAGCGTTACCACTTGAAGATGCTAGCAGATCTGTTTGTTCTAGGATAGATTTGAGGACTGGATTTTGTTTGAAGTACTTAACGGGCAGCAGATGAGCTTATCATTACTTAACATGTGAGAATAATGTTAAGTAAATTGGGCTCACGGGAAATTTTTGAAAAAAGTAAATTGGCTTCCCTGACTTTCTGGGAAATACACTGTGGAGAGTGAGGCCTACAGACCAAGAAGGTCCCAGATTCCACCCTAGTCTGCATCAAGTTGGCTAATCTCAGTTGAAACACTGACAGGCCTCCGCACCCCTTTTTGTTTGGAAAAATCAAACCCTCGTCGTTTTCTCACTAAACGCCCACCCATGTGTAATTTCCAGTAGGAGTCCCTGTACAGTGATCAGGAGCGGGAACCCTGGCTGTTCTCTGCTCCTTAGCCCAGGGTTGCCGACTTAATTAAGTCGTATTGCAATTATCACAACATCGAAACGTCGAGCTGAGAGAAACTTTGTAGCTCTTGGTCAGTTACTTTCAATGTAGGAATTTGAAAATTTCAGCCCAAAAGACACAACTAGTTTTTCCTAACCCTAACCATGTACTTCCTTTTTGTAAAGCCAAATGTGTAGATTACATTATTCTTAATTTTCAAATCATATGGAGGTACAGTATACCGGTGTTATCTACAACTCAAGCCAAGGATCCCTATTTAATTTTGGCACCATCCGTACATTCTATGGCTGACTCTACATTTCAGGCTAGAGTTCAGGTCATGACATTTGGTGCTGTGGTATTTTTAGATGTAGGCTGTGAGTTGCACATTCTGAGACCATTGAGGGGATATTACTTTACTCAATACCCTGTGAGCTGAACATTGCAGCTCTCTGGTTTGTTTACCAGTTGGTTTAATTGATGCCAGTTTCCAGCGTTCCAGTGACAGAAGCCAACGTCCTGAAGCCAAACTCAAAAGTCTAAACCAAGGCACAGCACACTTTGACTGGGCATCACTTGCCAATAGACTTGTGGGCTTTGTTGTGTGTCTTGTTTATGGCTCTGTCTGTCCTGTATGAATTGCTGCATTTATATCAAAATTCTCACTCCTGGATTAATGCCATTTTAAAAAATAGTTGCTTCTCCAGTTGCCTCAGAATTAGACGTTTTATCAGGAGGGGGTTAGAGCAGAGTTCCGTTGACTGGTCGTGTGCGGGTCTATGTAAGGGATTCCCCACTTGGTGTATTTACTGGGCCAGACTGATACAGTGAGGCAATTCCCAACAAGATAAATAGAGTGTCCTCCATACTAATTGAAAAATAGGACAACCTTTCTGGCCTAATCAGCAGATAACTCAACCTGTTCCTCTTGGACCCTTACCGATCTGGATACCCAGAGAACAGTATATTTGATTCTGTCATCGTGAAGATTTGGGACTGCTGAAAAGCCAACTGTAGATACGTTTCTCAAAAGCTACCCATCAGCTATCCTTCAGTTATTGGTGGATAATTTGAGATTTTTTTTTTCTTCAATTTTGCCCCTTCTATGCTGAAGTTGCTGACTCTTGTTGGGGAATGGTGTGTGCTGCCTTTCAGTACCTCTCCAAGTTGCTCATTTTGCTTCTGTGAGCTTAGACAGCGAGTGTCAACAAGCTTTTCAGCAGTGAGAAGATGTCATAGTAGAGCCTTTACTGTCCTCAGCAGTTATCCACAAAAGCAGCCTTCCCTGCAGCAGTCATTAGATGATGATTTGGAGAGGGAAGGTGGCTGATGTTTCTTCTTCTCAGCTCAAGGACACTGAAGCCAACTGTAGCGCCTCAACTACAAAGATCAGTTAACTCAGCGCAGACTGGGGATCAAATCTGAGATCTTCCTGGTCAGCACCACAACAGGGAGTTGGGGAGAGGGCGGGGGCTTTCTGCACCATTATTTTTATTGAACATCCATTTGTCTATAAGTGTGCATATGATTATTAATCTACTCCGAGCCCCATATTGAAGAATGTTGTCAGCTCTGACAGTGTCAGTATTTATAGATGGTTCAGACTAAACCACTCAATACCATGGCCTATATCGCTCAGCTGATGAGAGAATGCCCTTGAACTATTTTTAAGGAACTACCGTTGTTCCTTATACAGGCGTCCTGGTAGTGACTAAACCAAAAACAACAATATTTTTGCCATCCAGATGTTACAAAAGAAATGTTCCCTTGGTACTTGCCATCTCATCCACTTCCATCTTACTCAGGCCTGGAACTCTTTACACCCTTCCCCAGTCTTGCCTTCCACTTACAATCTACACTCCTTCTTCAAAGCCAGTTTTGATGTCCCCTAATATCTCATTTACCTCATTTTCTCTCCTCATTTCAACCTTGGTGATGTCCTACACTATGGGGCTTGGCCTTTCACTGAGTAGGTTTCCTAATTTTAAAAAATCATGTTAAGTCCATCTTTAGTTTCTTTTTCTTCACTTTAAATCATATCTAATATTGACCTTTTATATTTATATCCAAGACACAAACAAAAGACATTGGGATCTGTTGCATAGAATATATATTTAAAGCTGTGGGCCTTTCAGCTTGATCCATTTTTTGGATCAATATCATACCCCATATTCCTGTTTTGCCTCC
This sequence comes from Heptranchias perlo, assembly GCF_035084215.1. Taxonomy (NCBI): domain Eukaryota; kingdom Metazoa; phylum Chordata; class Chondrichthyes; order Hexanchiformes; family Hexanchidae; genus Heptranchias; species Heptranchias perlo. The sequence continues at coordinate 9,004,652 of NC_090357.1, forward strand.
AATTTTCTCCCCTCTCCTGAAGGTACTGACTTGTGCTGGGATCTATTTTGATGGTTGGCTTCCAGTACCTTCCCTAAGTGCTCATTCTTCATATTTGAGCCTTGTGAAGAAACAGAAGTTTTGAGTTCATGAGTTAAATTATTGAGGCAGATGCACTAGTCAGACCAGCTTTGGAGCATTGTATACAGTTTTGATCACCATACTTCAAAAGACTTATGCATACATAGGAACAGGAGTAGGCCATTCAGCCCCTCGTGCCTGCTCCGCCATTTGATAAGATCATGGCTGATCTGTGATCTAACTCCATATACCCGCCTTTGGCCCATATCCCTTAATACCTTTGATTGCCAAAAAGCTATCTATCTCAGATTTAAATTTAGTAATTGAGCTAGTATCAATTGCCGTTTGCAGAAGAGAGTTCCAAATTTCTACCACCCTTTGTGTGTAGAAATATTTTCTAATCTCGCTCCTGAAAGGTCTGGCTCTAATTTTTAGACTGTGCCCCCTACTCCTAGAATCCCCAACCAGCGGAAATAATTTCTCTCTATCCACCCTATCCGTTCCCCTTAATATCTTATAAACTTCGATCAGATCACCCCTTAACCTTCTAAACTCTAGAGAATACAACCCCAATTTGTGTAATCTCACTTCGTAACTTAACCCTTGAAGTCCGGGTATCATTCTAGTAAACCTACGCTGCACTCCCTCCAAAGCCAATACGTCCTTCCAAAGGTGCGGTGCCCAGAACTGCTCTCAGTAATCCATGTGCGGTATAACCAGGGTTGGAGAGGGTGCAGAGAAGAACAATGAGAATGTCCCATGTGTAAAAGGAATCGGCAACAACAACAACTTGCATTTATATAGCGCCTTTAACATAGTAAAATGTCCCAAGGCACTATGAAGAAAGTTTAGAGAAGCCTCAGCTCTACAATCTAGAGAGAAGGTGGTTAAAGGGGACTCCACTGGGGTATAAGAAGCATTAAATGGTATAAATAAGTTAAACGTAGAATCTTCCATCAGGGTGAATCTTAATGAGTCCCTCACATTTGTCCTCATTATGATCAAATTTGAAGAGGGCTAATTTTGTTCTGATTTTTCTTGTTCATCTTGAATTTGTTCAAGCTGGCATTAGGTATCTGATGAGCATCATAGACTGGACTCAATTGTTTACTATTGGAACAGACTGGCAGAAGCCTCAGAAGGGGAAGGAAGGAAATAAATTGAAACCTCAATCAGCTATGAGTTCAGTTCAAAACCTGTATATAATGTGCACATTCTTCACTGTCTTTGCTTGTGTTTTCCCACAGTGGTTTGAACCGTCGCAGTTTGGAACGTGGTGGGCTGTTTTGTCGACCAGTATGAATTTGGCGGGCAGCCTGGGCCCACTCATCGCCACGACAATGGCCCTTAGCTACAGCTGGCGGGAAACCCTCTCCCTCTCTGGTTCCATCTCTATTGGGATAGCATTCCTATGTCTGATCTTCATAATTAATGAGCCAATGGACGTTGGACTGCCCAACATCGAGCCAGGCCCGAAGAAAGGAAGCAAGAAAGGTACTGTGTTTGTACTGCCCTGGTCAATCATTTGATCGTCAGGCCAGTTTAACCTCGCATTCTTCCCCCACTTTGCTTGTACAGCCTCTGTCAGCCTTTTTCCTTTCCCTCAACTTTTTTCCTTCCTCCGCCACCTCCTCCTATTTTCTCTCTCTTAGCCACCCATCATGAAGGCATTAGGTCAAACTGGGTTATCTTATTTCTTTTTTCACCCCTCCTGCCCTGAAGGGGTTGACTTGCTGGAGTACAGCTCCACGGGCAGTAGGACCAACAGCCTTACAGCGTCTTATCCAAGAGGTCTTTGTTCATCTGTGAACTTTAACTATGAGTATTGGTTGGCTGTTTAACTTAAAGGTCATCCTAATCGTGACCTTGCGTAATTTCCATACATGTACATTTTAGGAACAGGAGTAGGTCATTCAGCCCCTTGAGCCTGTTCCGTCATTCAATTAAATCATGGCTAATCTATATCTTAACTCCATTTACCCACCTTGGTTCCGTAACCCTTAATACCCTTGCCTAAAAATCTATCAATCTCAGCTTTGAAATTTTCAATTGACCCCCAGCCTCAACAGCTTTTTGGGGGAGAGAGAGTTCCAGATTTCTACGACCCCTTTGTGTGAAGAAGTGCTTCCTGACTTCACCCAACAGGAGTCACTGAATACCCGGTCAGATTCAAAATCCTGGCGGACTTTCCTCCCTTCCCGCTCCCGCCACCGCCCATCTCACTCCATCCCGGGGGTGCTGAGTCTAAATGTACCACTCCAACTGCTACACTTGCAAGAGGTCAGTCTGATTTGCCATTTTAAAATATCTCTATCTCTATTGGAAAAAATTGGATAAAATATTTTGTAGAACAGAGGGTCTTCCTTTTATTATTACAGTAAGACTGCTGAGGAATCCAAATATTTGCCTACAAAAATGTCTAGAGAAACATCTCTTGTGGTGCTGGTGGCATAAAATCATTCGGAAAATGATATGGGGGTGGTGTGGGGGGAATTTTAGTACTCGGAAGGAAAGAAAATCAAACAGATCTCCAAGTAAACTCCATCAATACCACAAATACTTTGTTCCCTCGGAAACCTGTAATAACGTCCTGTTGGCAAGTGAGTTTCTCTATGAAATTCTAGTTGAAAAACATCTGGGCCTTTGTGAGTCATCTTCCCAAGCTTTTGGTGCACTCTGCCCTGTACATAATGTTCAGGTACATCTGTATATGGAATTATACTGAAAACTATAGGGTATCTTTTCATGGGTTTTGTATAAACATGGACTTCAGAGATTGGCTGACGGAAACCGATTCTTGTCATTGAACGATTGCTGCATAAAGTTCTACATTTTTTTAATCGTTGGCAGTGGACAAGTGACAATTTTCACATAAATGGAGCATATGGGCAATGGAAACTGAAGTCTTGTTTGATGCTCTTCACAATGGGATTGGTGTTAGCAGCTGCCACAGGGCAGGCCACACCTTGCACTGTTCGAACCTTCCAGCGGAGGGAGAGGAGCAATGTAGATGCTGGATTCCCTTCTTTTTTCCCAATTTTCTTTCCTCCTTTCCTGACTCTTGCTGGGTGAGTGCTGGCAGAACCTGCAGTACCTCGCCCGAATGGCCCTTTTCCATGAATGAGCCTAGGCAACTAACGCAGAGCAGACAGGGGATGAACCCTAGGTCCTTATGGTCTGTATGGCTGAGAACTAGATTGGGCAGTGAATTTACCCATCGGACCATAGATTTTGGATAGACTTTTAATATCGGGTAGTGGAGACACAGACAAGCAGCTGGAAAAAGGAGATGAACAAGGAAATGGTCTGGGCTGGGACATAAGCGAACAGTCAGTCGCCAAATGACGGGATGCAGAGTTTTGATGCTTAAATGAACAGAAAGCTGTTGGAGAACACTGTGTGGGACGGGATACAAGCCAACAGTTAATGGCTGAAAGGTGGGATGCAGAGAATGGTGCTGCATTCTGACTGGAACAAGATGTTCTCTTCCAGTTACCATTTGCTCAATTTAGAATTGATATCTTTACAGGCGATAGTCTGGAGCTCCCCTGATGGTTTAGTTATTAAATTCGCTGCCCAGTGTCAAACACAAAGAAAACTACTTGCAAAGAATAGCTAAGGTGGTGTTTTGTAGCCGAACCACGCAGATCAGGAAAGTGGCAGGTTCTGATCTGTGCTGTTAGCTTACCTCAGCCAGGATAACAGTGGGACTACAATTGCCCTCAGCACTCCGGGGTTTGGGAGAGGAAAAGATGTAGATTGGCGCTCCTGCTTCTGACGCGTAAAGTTGCTGGAAGGTGTGCAGTGATAAAATCCTGAGCTTCACTGTGATGTGCCCACGGTGGTTGAATAACCTCCTGACATTCACTTTCTAGGCTCGTGAATGAAGGTTGGTTATTGGGTGAGGCATTGGGACACCTATTGAATTGTCACCCAGAAGGCTGAGCACATGGAGGGAAGAACATTGCAGATTTGTTAAGTAATAGCTGAGGACTCTATTTTGGGTTTTACCTCTCCTCTTTACCAAGTTCTTCTCTACAATTTTCATGATTGAAACAATGTGTTCTTATCATGGGTTTAGCACGACAGAGTCACTTAGAGCAGAAAGCAATGAGAGAGCTGAAGTGGACATTGATATTAAGTGAGGTAAACCGGCCTTTTGGGCTCAATAATTGCGTCCGTTATGGGATGGTTACTAAATGTCTGATTATTAGTGCCATTTTTTTAATATTGATTTGTTTAATCAACGAACTGGGTAGGTCATTGGGTTGGTGCACTGCTATTTCAACTTTAGGTCCCGCACAGACTATTGGGATGAAAGTCTTCTCTTTCTGCTGAATGGAAGAGTCTTAATGGGTGCAGTAACACAGAAAAACCAGCTCACAGTAGGGCAATAATTGGCAATAAATCTCATCTATAGAGGTCCCTGTGACCTCTGGTATGGGAAATGAAAATGCAGGAGTGCCTTTTGAGGTTGGGGAATAAGCACATTATTTGGGACATGGAAAGGGAGTTTTACTCCACATTTGGCCTGTGCTATAGCTGACCTGGGATAACTTGACCCTTACACTAGATGACCAAAGTGGAAGTGTTTCATTTCTCAACACTAACACCCCTTATCTTGACCACAATAAATTCCCATGAGGTTTCCAACAGTAGGTGATAAATATAATTTTTTTATATATAAACAAGGTGGCAATGGAGTTGGGAAAGAGGCTTTCAAAAATTGTTCTACAAACCATCTAGAGGCAAAAGCCTGCAGCCACATCATTACAACCGATATAGCAAAATTGAATGTGAAATGTTGATGTAGCAATTTACAATAGTAAACGTTGACATAAAAGCATGACAAAAACCATAACAGGAAGTAAGTTTTGTGGACAGAAAGTGCATAATATTTTAATAATGTTAGAGGTGTTGTCAATTGCAATGTGACCAAAGCTAAGCTAAACTTGCCTAATTTACTGGTGTTTTGGCACTGTCAATCAAATAATATTTCCTTTTGACTTATCTATAATCTATACCCCCTTCGCCTCAATGACACAGGATCTGCTGGAGATGAGAGCACTGTGAAAGAACTGCTGTTGACCCCATATCTGTGGGTTCTGAACATTGGGTACCTGGTGGTGTTTGGAGTGAAGACCTGTTGCACTGACTGGGGGCAGCTCTTCCTCATTCAGGAGAAGGGACAATCTGCACTTATAGGTAAGTTGGCAAATATCCTGAAAGGAACTCGTGTGAAAACAATACAAGTCTTGCTGAATTTTGCCTTCCTATTTGTGGTGTTTGATTGCTAATAGGAAAAGTGTTTTTGATAACTTTTCAAGATGCCAAAAGCATTTTCATTGCACCTCACAGAAATTTCTCAAAGCATTACAATGAATTCATTTGAAGTACAGTGACTTTTTAAAAATTCACTCATGAGATGTGGGTGTCGCTGGCGAGGCTGGCATTTATTGCCCATCCCTAATTGCCCTTGAGAAGGTGGTGGTGAGCCGCCTTCTTGAACCGCTGCAGTCCGTGTGGTGAAGGTTCTCCCACAGTGCTGTTAGGTAGGGAGTTCCAGGATTTTGACCCAGCGATGATGAAGGAACGGCGATATATTTCCAAGTCGGGATGGTGTGTGTCTTGGAGGGGAATGTGCAGGTGGTGTCGTTCCCATGTACCTGCTGCTCTTGTCCTTCTAGGTTGAATGTCAAGAGGAGATGGTCATTGCTTGGCACTTGTCTGGCGCGAATGTCACTTGCCACTTATGAGCCCAAGACTGGATGTTGTCCAGGTCTTGCTGCATGCGGGCTCGGACTGCTTCATTATTTGAGGGGTTATTATGTAGGTAAATGTAGCAGCTGTTTTACACATAGCAAGATCCCACAAACAGCAATGACTTTTTTTTGGATGGAATATTGGCCAGGACATCAGGAGAACTTCTGCTGTTCAAATAGTGCCACGGAATCTTTAACGCCCCCCACCCCGCTCAACCGCCGATGTGGTCTTGTTTTAACAAATTATCCAAAGGATGGTACTTCCAACAATGCAGCTTGGCACTGCATTGGACTAGTGCTTTAGATTATGAGCTTCAACTCCTGATATGGAGTTTGAACCCACAACCACCTTCTCACTGAACTGAGGACTGAGGATGCTTGTAGCAGATCCAAGCTGACACACAAAGCAGTTGTAAAGATTATATAAACCTTGTTTCCATTATTATTCTAGAATTAGTCACTTTTATTTCTTTATCAAAAATGGGGTGTTGGGACTCTTGCAGTGGCTCAGTTGTCTGGTGTGATGCTGAGCTGCACAGACCAGACAGTCCCAGGTTTGATTCCTTGGTCTGAGCTGTGTTAGCTGATCTCAACCAGGATGGCAGCAGGGGACCTGCACTTAGTCTCAACAGCCTGGGGCTAGAGAGGGCAAAGGTCAGCTGGAATCTTGGCTGATTTGTATTTTGACCTCTCTCCCTAATCCTGGGGACCTGAGGCCAATTGCAGTGTCCCTACTGTCCTCCTAGGTGAGATCAGCTCACTCGGTGCAAACCAAGGGTTGAACCCTGGACCTCCCTGATGTTGTGCAACTTTGCTAGAAAACCCTACTTTTTAATTTTTCTTTTCTTTTGATGCTTGCAGGTAGCTCGTTCATGAGTGTGCTGGAGGTTGGTGGTCTGCTGGGTAGCATTACTGCCGGATACCTGTCTGATAGAGCTGTTGCTCGGGTATGTGCGCACAGACCCCTCTTACACTGCTTTGGGTGCATGACTAGATTGCCTCTGAGGTCTGTACTCTTCCAGAATAGCTGGAACTGTGCTGTACGGTATTTACGAATGATCCTTTGCTGTTGCGCTTTGCTGGCTATTCCCACTGAAGTTAAATGAGAGTGATTGTTAGTGTCAATGCATTCAAGGTTTTTGTCCTGATAATGGTGGTACAAAAATCCGCCCCTGAGCTAACAGTGCTGGAGGAAAGCAACCAGCTTGGGTAGGTCAGTGTGCTCATCAGGATCCGCATCACAATATCTTTGTATCTTTTTTGGACAGTTTTAGATGGTGGAGTCATTTCCCCCCCAATCCCTTTGCCAGTTGTGTATACACTATGAACTGCATGCAGTTTGAGGGTTGAGACAGTCTGATGATCCCTGGGCTGGGACAGGCAAAGGATGTTTGGGTGCAGAGCATTCATCCTGTGGGATTGGAACATTGCTTTTGGGGAGAGGGGACCTGTAGAAATTAACACAAATTTCTGACAATTTCTGCCCATTAAACTGTACAGGTGACCAAGGATAAGCCACCACTTCAACAAGAGGAGGGAAAATGAAAGACTAGCATGGGATGTGGTAATAGAAACCTGCTATAAACAAAATGCAGTTTCATCTGCCCTTTTTAAAAAGAAAATCATGTAATCTTTCATTTTAATGTCTATAAAATTCCATAACTTAAATCTTTATAATGTGTTGTGCATTAGTTTGTACTGTGCATTTCACAGCTACATGTTTTGTTTTAAAATGACTGCACCTGAGGGTCTGGTTGGTTGCCCAGAGACTTGGGTTCCAATTGAGCCCAGAATACTGAGACAAAAGGTTGGTTGTAAGGGTCCTTTTGTGAAATGGTGTCCAGTTGTGGTTGGTGTAGGTCCTTTGCACAAAGTTACCCTAAACCCCAGGATAAATCGGTACTAAATTGTCCGCCTCCTACAGGAAGCCCTTCAGAGCGGCTGGCATGGAAACTGGTGTTGTAGATTAGATTAAAGGCACATTGCTGTGATGTCGTAGGGTGAGCTTTACTCCGCATTTGTCCCATACAGTGCTTCACCCAAGAGTGTTTGCTCGTGACATGGTGCCAAAAATGATTCATTTCGAGCAGTTTTTAAAAAAAAAAATTATCTTGTGTTAAAAGTTGTGGTCCCTCATCTTGGTATGCAAACAAAATACATTTTAAAAAGAAAACCTGTGCCGTCTGTGCATCTCTTCCAGAACGGTCTTCGAAGTCATGGGAACCCTCGACATGGGCTTTTGCTCTCCATGATGGCAGGAATGGCCATAACGATGTACCTCTTTAGAGTCACAGTAACTACAGAGTCTGCAAAGGTAACAGAGTAGCTTCTTATTAATGTTCCAATTTCTGCCGAATGTAATTAAAAGTAATAATGGTTTGTCCCTGGTATTGTGGATCATCTGGGGTTTCTCGGGCCTTCTGGCGCACCACAGTGTGGGATAGTCCGGCTGGAGTCTCGGTTGTTATGACCATGATGTAGTTTCTGTGTTTCTTTCCCTCCACTTTCTGCTGAAGTTACTTAGGTGTTTTATTTTCTAAATGGGTACCCACGATGGTGAGCCAATACAGTCTATCTCGTACCAAGTAACGGGAACTTTGCATACAAGTGATGGTAATATTTATTTGGGTGGTGTATTCTCCAGTACCAACATGAAATGCCATGGACAGGAGGGCACAGGCTTGATCTCTGACCACAGAGATCCCAATCTTTTCCATTCTCTGGGCAGAGCTGCTGAACTGAGGTCGGGGATCTCCCCAGCAAAGAAAGGAAGAAAGTGGCCAGTTAAATAACTGGCTTCGAGGGTTAAATTATGAAGACAGGTTTTATAAACTTGGTCTGTATTCCCTTGAGTTTAGAAGATTGAGTGGTGATCTGATCGATGTGTTTAAAATGTTAAAAGGATTTGATAGGGTGAGATGAAGAGAAACTATTTCCTCAGGTGGAGGAATCGAGAACAACTGGACATAATCTTAAAATTAGAACGAGGCCATTCAGCAATGAAATTAGGAAGCATTTTTTCAATACAAAGGGAAGTAGAAATCTGGAACTCTTTCTCCTCCCCCCCCCCCCCCCCCCCCCCCACACAAAGGCTGTGGGTGCTGGGGGTCAATTGGAGTTTTCAAGACTGCGATCGATAGATTTTTGTTGGGTAAGGATATCAAGGGATATGGAGCAAAGGCAGGAAAATGGAGTTGAGGAATAGATCAGCCGTGACCTAATTGAATGACGGTGCAGGCTCGAGAGGCTGAATGGCCTACTCCTGTTCCTAATTTCCTAACTGTCCTCTTGACTATAGAAGTTGTATAATTGTATGAGACCTTTATGGGGGGCAGAGGGGGGAAGAGAGTCGGAGAGAGAAAAGGGATCTAATATCTTCAAAAAATAAGTAGTGCAGAATACACAGGGACTGCTGTTCTCTATAATACAGCTTAACAGTGACAATGGGTATTGTGGTAGTAATTTACATTATAGGCCTGTTTTGAATGATCCTCAATATTTCATGTTCATTGTCCCTTTACTTGTTAAATGTATTTTTGTTCCCATTTTACTATTCAGAGTTGGTTCACTGGTAGACGACCTCCTTGTCAGCCATGAACATCTTCATGACTGGCATCAGTAACTATTCTATCTCCCCTGCCTGGCCAGTCAGTGCCTCTTGTGTGCATACATGCAATTCCATTTAGTGCCTCTGCTGATTGAAACCACCCATCAGGGGCAAGGAAGTCAGAGATGGTGATGGGCAGCCCTGGGATTCAAACTTTTTTAACTCTCGTGTTTAATTAAATTTGTTTCAAACTTCAGCAAATTTGGCATCTGCATGTTTTCAATATTTAGACTGTGGGGTGGGGGGAAAAGCAGCCAGGGTTCCCTCTTGTGACCGACATGTGCTTGTGTGTGTGTGTACACGCGTGTAGTCGGTACGCAGGCTCAATGGTCAAATCACTTGCCAGCATTTACTGTCCACTTGGGTGTGGTGCCAGAGGATGACTTGCATCCATGGAAACCAAACTACCCAGGGAAATTGTAGGAAGGGGGAATAATGTATAATTAAATCACATTACCACAGGACTTCTTGTGAATGAAAGTTGCCTTGCTGTACTTTGATCATTGCCTGTCTGTGATGTTCTTCCTCTTTATTTCCTCAGGAGACTGAGCTCTGGACATTAATCTTCTTGCCTTTGACTCAAATCACCAACTTAACTGAAGATGAGGTCTCTCTATCGCTCCCTCTTCTCTCTTGTGATCGCTGTCTCCCCCTGCCTCACCTGCTCTTATTCTCTCTGTGCATCCATTTCTAAACCCCTTGTAACATTCCTCCTTAATATCTGCAGAAACGTGTTTACACCAACATTTCCCAGAAGCTGATGATATTGTCCTACATTTATTCAAAGTTTACAATGGATATTTGCATGTCCACTGCAACAACTTGTGGTTCTGTACATTTCTGTAAACTTGCTGTAAAATGCTATGGATTAGAAACGTACAGAATTTCTTTGAGTTGCAAAAAAAATACAGAAGACCCAATCCAATTATTGTAGTTCAAATGGTCTCTATTGTGTGCAACTTCCCCTCATTTGCTTAAGCCCCATAAAAACAAATGACAGCCTGTCACCTGCACTGAGAGCCAGGACTGGCTTTTGGTTTACTTCAGTAGTTTATTTGAATTTCTGATACTTCCTGACCATTTTGCAACAGTGATACTGCCGTAGTGTCACCATTCAGAAGGACTAAACGTCTGTGGTGGTAGAAAGTAGTTATTTAGCAGTAATCCATTTATTCCCAAACCTGTGACCTCCACCACCTAGGATGGCAAGGGCAGCAGGCGCACGGGAACACCACCGCCTCCCAGGCACACACCATTCTGACATGGAAATATATCGCTGTTCCTTCATTGTCGCTGGGTCAAAATTCTGGAACTCCCGACCTTAAAGCACTGTGGGAGAACCGTCACCACACGGACTGCAGCGGTTCAAGAAGGCGGCTCACCACCACCTTCTCAAGGGCAACTAGGGATGGGCAATAAATGCCGGCCATGCCAGTGACTCCCACATCCTGAGAGATTTTTAAAAATATATGTACGTATATATGTTTGGGCTGTACAATCTTTATACTAAATCACTTTTTCCCTCCCCACCTTTCTCTTTTCTCCTAGTTATGGATTCTGTCCTTGGGAGCCATATTTGGCTTCTGTTCCTATGGGCCAATTGCACTGTTTGGAGTGATAGCCAATGAGAGTGCACCTTCTAACCTGTCTGGGACATCTCATGCCATTGTTGCTTTGATGGCAAACGGTGAGTCAAGAACAGAAATGCAGCTAAATAATAAGCGCCAGCTTCAATCTTTATACAGTGGAATCTGACACAGACCGCTCTGCCTTGTGATCCCATAGTACCCAAATTTAGATTTCTGTTGCAGAATTTGGGGTTTAATATTGCCTTTCGAGCTTTTGGGGATTGGAACACCATTTTTTTTTTCATTCTAGGGACTTAAGGGGGAGAATTTCCTCAGGATTCTCCAGCCCGTAACTTCTGCAGAAGAGTTGCGGAAACCCCGGGAAAAACGGTGGATGAGCAGGAGAATCCCTGTGGGAATTCACTCCTTTACCGTCAGCACTTCCCGCTAGTTAAAACTCCCTCTCGTCTTCTCAGCTCCAACCGGAGATCTTATTTTTCTATTTCCGTACACGTGGCCTCTGAGTGCGACTGCTAATTTTATTGAATTAGGAGCAGGAATAAGTCCAAACTTATTTAAAAGTGTTTTATGGAATTCTGTAACACTTGTGATGAACAGAGCAGCTTACTCCAGGGGTTAATCCTTACAACCACCTGAGCGTCAAGGGCGTGCAGGGAAGGTTTTTTTGGTTTGTAAATGCGGTTCCTCTCACCGTGATCTCCTGATCTCAGCTGCTCTGTTGCTGGGAACTGCAAGTGAAGACCAAGCTCTTTCTCGGAGAGGGATGGACAAATTGAAGCCACTCACTCCAGTCCACACTTGTACGGCCACAGAGACTTGGGTTTAGATTTGCTATGACTGATGGCATGACCGTCTCCCTCTGTTGGCTGTAACTTTGAGTGGTGTTAATCCAGTTCCTGCTGGGCATGGGCCCAAAACACACAACTGGTCAACAATTTGGTACTAAATGAGAAATCTCCGACTGACTGTACAGACAGCTGATGTGGTAAATTAACAATAAATCACACTGTGGGTTGCTGGTAAAGTTGCAGTTAAAGAACATTATTGGGGCAGAGTAGAGAAAGCTTTACTGTGTATCTGGCTGTTTTATATATGACCTGATATTACCTCATATTGACACTGGGTACCAAAAAATGTTCCACACTGCGTCCCTAACATCCTTCAATTCCATTAGCACACGCGTTCAACAGGGAAGGAATTAAACTGTGCAATAGATTTCATGTGAACTCTTGAAACCTTGTGTTCATAACTCAAAGCTTTTCCTTCGTCTTCTCAATTTCTGCCTTGTGTCCTACAGTGGGCGGTTTCCTGGCCGGCCTCCCATTCAGTACAGTTGCTAAGATTTACAGCTGGGACATGGCATTCTGGATAGCGGAGGTCACCTGCGCTATCACCACTGTCGCCTTTTTCCTGCTGAGGAACATCCGGACCAAGATGGGCCGCCTCCCCAAGAAGGAAGATTGAAAATTCAGGAACGCTCGTCCGGTAGAGAGGCTGCTGCTTTGATCATGTCGGTAAAGGCCCACGAGTGAGTGCAGTTCTGATCACACCATTACTGTGAGTCCGTCTTCAGCAATTCCCATCACAAAATTCCCCTTTTCCAAATCCCATCCACAATTAGTGAGACAAACATATGGCTCTCAGCCCGATATTTTTTAAACTGTGAATCTCAGCTATTTACTCTTTTTTTAAAACCAAAAGTTCAAAATTTATTCGGCTACTGTGCTATGGGTTAAATCTGGCTTGTAGTATTTCATGCTTTTTGCCACCAGTGCTCCTCCTTCCTGCACATCACTGTGGTTTGGTTGGTCGTGGTGGCTGGCCTGCATTTTAGTGGAATTATACAAAGCTGCACAGAATTGTTTGTCAATAAAGCCATAATTTCTCTTTTTTTATAAGCCACTCTTTTAAAGTAATCTAGTCCAGCTGCACAACATCAAAATGTCATCTTACTCTGGTGCGCTGCAGGTGGAAGAGAAACAATTGCAGCATGAGGATAGGGGGAATGCAATGTTAGTAGCTGGAACTCCATAGGACCTCATCGCCTGTGTAATTTAAAACAGTTGGCTTTGTTTTAAAATTTATCCTCAGATAGACTCTAATTGTAGCCTCCAATAATTTGTTTTTCCCATCCTGGAAAACCCAACGGACTTGCAGCTTGCTCATCACATGATGATATGCTGCAAGAGTCAAAGATCAGCAATAGAACTATGAAATCACGTACTGATGCACTACATTAGGTGTGTGTTACACATCTACTCAGTCTTTGATCAGTATAATTGTGTTTCTAATTAATCCCAAAAGTAATAGATGTTAATCTTCATATTTGATTTTATCAACGGGTCACATCTTATCATCAATCTAATATCAGCTGCAAAGGAGTGGTATTACAAACCTTGTAACATTTCTGTGGATCACATGATGTAATCTTCAGTGATGTCACAAGGTTGTTTGTAGTACATGGGCTGGCTAACTAAGTGCATGCTGTATGTTATTGATGGTTCCACCCAGTGTAATAGCTGATCATAATGCCCACTGATAGTTTAGTGACTCACAGCAGTGCGTTGAACAGAATGTATTTGAGGTCAGCTGGTGAGCCATTACCATGTGATATCACAGCAGCTCCCTACTGTTTCGTTAACGGTTGCATTCTCAATTTACTCCGTCCGCGACTGGGTGGATTTTAATAACTCTTATCCCATCTAGTTGTAGAATTGACCTTCCTACCACTCGACTACCTTTTATAATGAACTAAAAACATTGTCTATTTTACTGCTTCAGTTTAGGTCTTGCACCAAGAGAAGAGATCAATAATAGAGGTGAATCCTGGAAAGTAACTTTCCAAAAAACAATGTTTACATTGTGATTATACTTGGATTAGGTCTGATGTATAATGAGAACAGTGCATTGGAATAATATGCTTGGCTCAGCACTGTCACTTATTAACAGTCTAATGAAATTAATATGGTCGTTACCTGTTCCAAGAACCACCTGACTGGTACAGGAAGAGTTCAAACATTAATTGTAATTAACTGGCATTTCAGCAGCAGGAAGTTATCCAGTACCACGTAGTCACAGTCTGCACTGATTGGAGGCATTTGGAATAACGGAAGCTCCATTCACATCATGTTACGATTGGAGTTAGTTCATTTTGCCCCATATTTAACAAACTTTTAATTTCCTTTTTACACGGTCCCCATTGGCGCACCATCTTCTGTACCTGAGCGAGGTTACATGTTCTGTCCCTGAGCTGCTGTCAATGCTACGCTTGTGTTGTACATCTAAGCAGTGCACAGCGACTCGACTTCCAACGCTTTTTCTCTAAAGAAGTTGCACCTCGGTCGCCCACCACACCCTGCTATTGGGTAAGATCAAGAGGCTCGCAGGTAGGGACTCTGGCCTCAATACTAGACGTACCACTTCAGGGCACAACAGAATGAGTGTGCAGAAGTGCAAGGGGTCGCAAATGCCAACTGATCACTGTACAGAGGAAGTCTCTTAAACCAGTTTTGTCGCTGTTGAATGGTTCTTTTCAAACACTAAATATTTACGCTAAAAATCTGGAGTGGGGGGAGGGGGGGAAGTGGAGAAAGTGACAAATACTGTTAGTGTTGTAGCAATGATTGGAAAGCTGCTGGTAATTTAAATGTTCACTTTAATGTAATTAATATAACTTACACACTAACTCTGGCCTTATATTGTGTTTAACTCTGATTGCTAATCACACATAACAAATGATTCAAAGTAATCAATGAAAATGTGATTGTTGAAGTTCTTAATAATGCTAGGCTTGTGTATTAAACAATACCAGGGAACAGAAGGAGCCAGTGTGTTAAAGGGAGTAATAGAATGGCTGCCTGGTTGCTGCTCTCTCAATAGGTACAATTACTTCAAACTGTATCCCAAGTCCTTTTACTGCGGTGAGTGTAAGAGGAGATGGTACACATTCAAAACCAGCCTTTTAAAAACATTTAATATGAATAGTAACCAATAGATATATTTTAACACATAAGCAAACTAGCTTGACTCTTTGACTATGGCGGGTGGGAGAGAATGTGCTTGTGGAAATGTAATAATCTGCTCAGCAAAGCCTGTGAGAAGTCTTGGAACCAATATCCTTCGTTAAAGCTTCAATGCCTAAGGCTTTCGTGCAGGACCTTTTTGAAGATCGGCCTGCAATGTAATTCAGGTACTGTATAGGTTGCTGGAGATACAGAATGCCTCGTGGGGTGGTCTTGCTCTTTGCCTGAGACAAACTCCAGTCCCACAGCCCTGTGTAGGTGTTCACTTGCTGACCTGTATAATCCAATCTCCTCCCCCCTCCCCTGACATCAGGAGAAGGTCTGCAGCCAAAATCTCAAAATGCTGCTTACTGCCCTTTGAGCACCTGCAGACTTTGGCTAATTCAGGGCTTAGGATGGAAGTTGTCTGCAAATTATCATCACTGGAGAACACCAGAAAAATACCCTTTTTAAAAAGAAATAGGATTCTTTAGTTAGTCCCTGTATCCTTTTTTTTGGGGGGGGGGGCAGCACTGCAGCTTGAACTGGTATTAACCACTTAAACTATATACCATGACAGAGGGAATTTCATATGTAAGGAAACTGTCCCAACACCCTGCATTCTGGACCTACTCCACAAGGATAATAAACCATTGCTGTTTCGACCGGATCTCTGTAAATTCTGCCTCTTTTTATATTTAAACTGAAGTGTTCAATAAGTATCTTTTACAGGATAAAACTTGATGTGACAATGTACCGGGTATCAAACAATGCAGTAAGAAGCCTTTATAATAAAACATGTGCATATATACATATGAATGAGTTATGTGTATGATTGCATTATGATTACACACAAAGTTGTTTTTTTTAATTTGTACTCATGGTGAAGGGATATTTAGTGTTGAGGAATGGAATACTTTTTCCATTTAAGATTACCAGTGTCAGCAACAAACACTCAGTTCAGGTATAGCGCCATTAGATACAGAGTAAAACTCCCTCTACTATGCCCCAACAATGTATTTTCCCAACCTCAGCAGAACAGCCTCTTTTACACTAGTATGGCATTTTGCTATTTACCACAAGAAACTCTGCCTTTTCTGACCAAGCTTGCCAATCAATACCAAGTTTGGGACAGTTTTGCAATGTGGGCTCTTGGGGACTGAAGAGAGACTCGTTTCGTACAGGGCCCTTGTAGCCAGAGTGGTTCTTAAAGCAGATATCTTATGTTCAGTTGTTTAAACAATCATGCTGACATCTCAGAACTAGGGACATGATGTGTGGAGGGGCCATGAAAAGTCCCAAAGTGCAGGGGGTGCGGGGATACATGGCTAATCATTTATGCCTCCAAGGGGCTGGTTCAGATCATTGACTTCCCTTTTAGCTGCAGTTACTGTACATAGTCAGAAGAGGTCGTTTACCTTAAACAAAAATGATTCTTCATAGGAGTTCCAGTTAACACAGGGCAGTAAACTAGCTGCAGTGACCACATCCAGAATAGAATTCTGAAACTCGTCCAGAGCAGGAGGCCTGGTGGTACAGTGTCTTGCTCCGTGAACACACTACAATGGAGCAGTTAGACCTTCTCCCTGTAGTTCCTCCCGCAGCCAGTGGCTGATCTCCATCGGGCTATCCGAGATCCCATAGAGAAGCAAAACCGGTTCCCCAGAGGAGGAACAGGTGAGTCAAACTTTGGTGCTCCCTCATTCCTCCTCGCAGTCACCCCCAGGGCAACTATGCAAAAAAGCTGGGAACAGGGCCCCCTTGTTGGATTGGAGAAACAAAAACAAATGCCACTACCTCTAATCGTCCAGAAGGCTCTTTTTAAATAAAGCAAATCTGGCCAGTGCTAGTTCAATGCAATACTCAATCTACACCAATACTTAGACAATCTTTCTTTAATTTTTAAATTTCAAATGATCACTTCTCCCCTCATTTTTAAAATGTGCATCAGTAGCACTGTCAAGGAATCAGCATACCATTCACAAAATAATTTATGAAGTAATCTTTCAATACAGTGCCATCTGCTTTGATAGGAACTTGTGACAATGAATTAATTTGAAATTCACAGGAGTGACAGTATTCAATGTTACCCATTCAGCAGAGTCATTTTCCAATAAAGATCAGGATGTATCGTGCACACTCCTGACCTGCAACTGCACCACAAGAGCCTTACTTCCGTCACAAGTTTACGCTGAGCAAAAGCCTAGTTATCAGATTCCAGGTGGGCCAGTCTATAGACGAAGGTCACAGATTCCAGTCACACGGTTAGGTTTGTGAGAAGGAGGTTGCAAAGGTGAGTGTACAACTTGGGCAAGTCTTCTGTTCCTTCAACCACAAAGAGATGCACTGTAGTCGAGGGGAAAGAACACAATGAGAATGAGAAAAAAAAATACACAGAACAAGAAACAACTAAGTGACAGGCCTGTGTTGAGATTAAGATACAGGTTGAAGGATCTCATTGAATGGGGGCAGCAGAACAATCAAAATGGCCACTTCACTCTTCTTTGAAAAAAAAATGCACAAGTTTTTTTTTTTCCCCCTCCTTTCACAAGAGTACTGATTTGTTTTCTGCCATACTGTTTTATGGATTCTGGCAGGCTTGTATTAACCATGGTCCAGTGGCCAATCTTTGAACATGAGCGTTGGCAGATTATTCAACTATGAAGAACATAACTGCCGAGCCTGATCCTGTTCTCACCCAAAACCAAACACCTTCACTTCCCAGTAGTGGTTACTGGGTAGCGAGCAAGAGCAGGAACCCTGCCAGCTGAAGGGGTACAGGTGCAAATTGTTACCAAGAGCACCAAACTTGGCAATGAACCTGGGACCATCCTGGTGTGTGTGGCTCCATTCCAGACTGGGCCGTACATTTGGCTATTCTTTATAATTTCAATTTTGACTGGATCAGCTCCACGCTGGTGGGGGAGCGGGCAACCAGACAAATGCACCATAGTCTACGCTGCCTTTGGATCAGTTTCTAAGAAGCTTTTATCCCTGACTTCTATCAGCTTTTGGCCATGAATTCCCTCTTGTTTATTTGATCTTCTATTGGTTATAATCATGTTAAGATGGTTTTTAATGCTTCCTTCGGTTTGAAGAGCATTGACCACAATCAGATTTAAATATGGGATCACTGTTCCCTCCTCCCACATCTACCAAGGCATCGCACCACAGACCCATAGATGCATGTTATTTAAATCCATCACCTCAGCCATCCTGCTGGCACAGAGGTATTGTTTTTGCCTCAGTACCAGAGACCAGGAGGGCCCGGATTCAATGCCTGATCTGAGCTGAGTTAGTTATCTCAGTTGGGGGAGCGGGCTGGATTTATTGGCACTATAATGGTCCCAGCATCCCTAGGACAGGGAAGAGACCAACCAGTGTTTCCATTTATGATCACTACACAGTGACCGCTTCTGAAATGGGTACACGTATGGAGGTCGGGATTAATTGGATTGCAATGCCACCCACAGTTGAATAGTCTGCCAGGACTCACACAACGAACGGCCATTTCAGTCTGGTATTGAAGGGTGATCTACCGAGGCAGTCAACACCTTCAGGAGAGGCGAGGATGGGAAGGAGAAAATTGGAAAGGAAAAGAAAACAAGCCTTTACCTCTCTGTGGTATTTGTGTCCACATTTCATCACAAAGAGGCGACTGCTGGTCAGTTCTTCCTGGCAAATCACACAGGGATCCTCATCCTCCATCTAGGAAGCAAGGGCAGCGTTAAACAAGCAGCTGACAGGCATCAAAGAATGAGGCTGAATCATGGAAATCTTGGCACAGGAGACCGCTCAGCCCACATATTGCCTGTTCTGATCCCCTATCCGAGCTCTTACCCCTTCCTTTTAATATATTTTGGCTTCAAGTGTTTATCCAATTCTCTCTCAAGTGCTGTGATTAATTTGGCTTCAGAGACACTTGTGGTGATGTATTCCATATTCTAATAATCCTTCGAGTGAAAAAGTTTCTTCTATCCTCCTCCTTTATGCTTCTAATACTTATCCTGAGTTTATGCCACTTGTTCATTCATCAATGTGTGGAAATAATCTTTTGCTATTTAAACTCTCTCATCCTTTCAACACTTCAATTAGATCCCCCTTTATCCTACTCTGCTCTGGTTATAACCCTCATTTTTCCAAGTCTCTCATCAAGCAGGACACAAAAAGCAGGACAAATCCAATCCGGCCAACTACCGCCTCATCAGTCTACTCTCAATCATCAGCAAAGTGATGGAAGGTGTCGTCGACAGTGCTATCAAGCGACACTTACTCAACAATAACCTGCTCACCGATGCTCAGTTTGGGTTCCGCCAGGACCACTCGGCTCCAGACCTCATTACAGCATTGGTCCAAACATGGACAAAAGAGCTGAATTCCAGAGGTGAGGTGAGAGTGACTGCCCTTGACATCAAGGCAGCATTTGACCGAGTGTGGCACCAAGGGGCCCTAGTAAAATTGAAGTCAATGGGAATCAGGTGAAAAACTCTCCAGTGGCTGGAGTCATACCTAGCACAAAGAAAGATGGTAGTGGTTGTTGGAGGACAATCATCTCAGCCCCAGGACATTGCTGCAGGAGTTCCTCAGGGCAGTGTCCTAGGCCCAACCATCTTCAGCTGCTTCATCAATGACCTTCCCTCCATCATAAGGTCAGAAATGGGGATGTTCGCTGATGACTGCACAGTGTTCAGTTCCATTCGCAACCCCTCAAATAATGAAGCAGTCCGAGCCCGCGTGCAGCAAGACCTGGACAACATCCAGGCTTGGGCTCACAAGTGGCAAGTAACATTCGCGCCAGATAAGTGCCAGGCAATGACCATCTCCAACAAGAGAGAGTCTAACCACCTCCCCTTGACATTCAACGGCATTACCATCGCCGAATCCCCCACCATCAACATCCTGGGGGTCACCATTGACCAGAAACTTAACTGGACCAGCCATATAAATACTGTGGCTACTAGAGCAGGTCAGAGGCTGGGTATTCTGCAGCGAGTGACTCACCTCCTGACTCCCCAAAGCCTTTCCACCATCTACAAGACACAAGTCAGGAGTGTGATGGAATACTCCCCACTTGCCTGGATGAGTGCAGCTCCAACAACACTCAAGAAGCTCGACACCATCCAAGATAAAGCAGCCCGCTTGATTGGCACCCCATCCACCACCCTGAACATTCACTCCCTTCACCACCGGCGCACCGTGGCTGCAGTGTGCACTATCCACAGGATGCACTGCAGCAACTCGCCAAGGCTTCTCCGACAGCACCTCCCAAACCCACGACCTCTACCACCTAGAAGGACAAGAGCAGCAGGCACATGGGAACAACACCACCTGCACGTTCCCCTCCAAGTCACACACCATCCCGACTTGGAAATATATCGCCGTTCCTTCATTGTCGCTGGGTCAAAATCCTGGAACTCCCTTCCTAACAGCACTGTGGGAGAACCGTCACCACACGGACTGCAGCGGTTCAAGAAGGCGGCTCACCACCACCTTCTCAAGGGCAATTAGGGATGGGCAATAAATGCTGGCCTCGCCAGCGACGCCCACATCCCGTGAACGAATAATAAAAAAAAATAACTATATCCTCTCATCCCTGTTATCATCCTAATGAATCTATGTTCCATCTTTTCCATGGCTCCAATATCCTTTCTATAACGAGGTGCCCTAAACTGCACTCAGTAATTCGACTGTCACCAACTCCTCGCTTTTTTTATTCAAAGCCCTTAAATAAAACCCAGAATCCAATTTACCCTTTTAATGGCGTGTTCCACCTGCAATCCTGCTTTTAAAAATCTGTGCATCTGCACCCATGGGTGACTCTGTTCCTCCACTTCACTGAGAGTTTTGGCATTTAGTTTATATTTCCAAACTCTGCGCTCTCCCCCCTCCCCCGCAAAGGTGTACAACTTCACGTTTATCTACAGTGAACTGCATTAGCTAAAGGTATACCCTCTCTTCTAACTGATATACCCTCCTGCACACTTCCTCGCAGATTGGCAGGCCCCTAATTTGGGTGTCAGCTAATTTTTGATATTAGTCCAAATCATTTATGTATATCATTAGGTTAATCTTTACAAAGAAGCAAGGGGCAGTGGCTGGCACGATAAGTTGGCACAATGGATGCCTACATTCAAGGTCCTGGCCACGCTTATGGAATAAAAATATTCTCTTTCTCTGCTGGTGACTTTGGTTAATTTCAATCTGGTCAATCTCAACCCACTTTCCAGTGGACACAAACTGACAATCTTGCTCAGAAAGACATTAAGACCAGCTGACACACAAAGCAAACAAGAAACTACATAAGGATGTAGACTACCTGAAGGCCGAGTTCGGTACTGACTCCGCTCTGATGTGACAAACCCTTCATAAATCCTAGCCGATTCACTTTAAAGGGATCCGGTGTAACATTTCTCCATGTTGCTGATGGCAACATCGGATCTGCGGACAGGGTTGGATAGTCCAAACTTATGTTCTGTGGAATATACAAAACACATCAACTTTAATCCCATCCCAAGAACCCAAATTTTTTTTTTAAATCATTGTTCAAGTCATGCAGATCTGTTAATCTGAAATTTAATCTAGTTAACATGACCCATCACTCTGAATCCCTCTGGTGTAGACCAAGATGAAGCCCAAATAGAAACTCAATTTTGAACTTGCTCCAAGGGTCAGCCCAGTGTGATGGGGTTTTTCTTAGTCTCCTGATACGAGTGTTGAATGCAGCAGCAGGCTTCCAGACAAATCTTGTACAAAAGACATGACATAACGGGCGGGCGATCCGCTCCGCCAGTTTAACGCACTGAGCAGTAAAGGTGCAAAATTACCCCAGTAAGTCAAAGCAAAGTAAAAGTTAGTGCAGTGTCCACATTCTACCTCTAGATAAGTTTAGCAGGCTTTGTGAATGCAATAAAACACTTATTAAATGGGACAGTGGCAACTAATGACAAATCATAAAAAAACTACAGGAAACTTTATAATTACATCGATTAGTTGCCCTTGAGTCCTTTCTACTGTGTCTAACAGGATGGCTCCAGCTAACACTGGTCCAAATGCAGAAAGACTCCCTCTTGCATTTTGTATCTTAACTCCTTTTGAGAATCATATGTATAATCTAATAAATTAAAAGACAGTACAAGCATGCAATTAAAAGCCTCCTATACACTTACCCCAAGGAGTGGCTGATGGTTTTTGTTAAGGACTGATACTTGACTGATGATTTGTTCAAAGGACAGTCCAGCCAATGAGTTATTGTTCATCATGCGGACCTGTCTTAGAAAGACGATCATCGTTTCCCTGTCAAAAAACGTTACAGAACGTTAGTCCGGACTGACCATTGGAGCAGACAAGGCTCTTAACTACAGAGGCGCCAAATTCTCTCTATATCCATTCAAGAGAGATCAAACAACTGTATTCATTTGTGGAAAATACAGTAAGGAAGTAATTTACACATTAAATTGGGCAGAACCATTCAAAATTCAAAACAGACTTGGAACTAATATCAAATCCATCCTCAGCCTCCAATTTTCTCAAGATGCTGACTCAAGCTTGCTCAATTCTTCATGTGTGAGATTAGACAATAAGTTTTAACAGACTATTTGACCGTAAGAAGCATCGTAGCTGAGCCCAACTGACGCAAACACACGGAGTCAGTAGATAGCAATCGGAGCTCGGGAGGAGAAAGTCAGCCAGAGCTGCCCCTCTCAATCACCATCTAATGACCTCTGCGAGAAACTGCTAGTGTATGAAAGTCGGGAGTCTGTGGAATCAGGCTTGGTTGTGATGCTCTCCTTGGTTGAATGGACTGGTGACACACTGCCTGGGATTCCAGATGAAGAAAAGCCACTGGGGTGAGGTACCGGATGGCAGTCAGCACAAGCTGGTGCCTTCAAGAGAGGAGTGAAAAAAAATAGGTCAGTAGGCATGTTGTGGAGTGAGATGTATTATCCCCAACCTGACTCCAAAGGGCATCTCTTTCAACAACCACCTAATAAAGACCAAACTGATCCAATAGGTGGCTCAAACTGTAACTGTTAAACCCAATCGGAAAACTCCCAATATCCCTCTCCCTGGGATATTTTAACTGGGTCACGTTCTGGTAGAGGGACTTCAAACTTGATACATTTTTCACCCACTTTTTGTTCTCCTAATTCTAACAATCAAGTTTCTTAATCAGCCCAGAGGTTATTAAAAAATATACGATCGGGCCCCTCAATTCATCAGGTTGTTCACCTGTTATGTTGTGGGAACAACTCAGTCAATCTCTCTAGAAGTCGCTCCAAGTGGTTGGGATTTGAGCTTCCCGCTTGGCTGGGATTGACTGGACCAATCGGTGTCTGGTGTGGTAACCCAGCTGATGCTGTCTGCGCTGACAATCCAGGCGACATCGATCGCTGGAACAGTTCAAAAGCAGATTTTAGACCAAAGCAGTATTCTAATCAGCAGCAGAATGTAAACTATCGAAGCAATAAAGCACACACTGCTTTAAATTTGACCCGTGGGCCAGATTTTCCACATCCCCAATTAGGCTGGCTCCCAGAAGGAGGCCAAAGCTGCTCAATCGTTCAAATGAGCTAACCACAGAAAATTGAAGCAGTCGTCTCACTGTGTTCATTTGCAAGCTTTGCGGCAACAACAAGGCACGAAAACCCAAACTTAGCCTGGGGAAAATCTGCTCCTTGATTTCGATAGGGTGTGGAGGCTGGTGTATTTACAGCTTAGAAAGAACAAGAGGAATGTTCAGCAGAGCACTGTAGTAATAACAATAACATAGAGGGAGACAGGAATGGTTTTAACAGAGACCTATTGTTGGAGACTAGAGCCTGGGAAGGGATTGCATAGCTACCATCAGGCTTTTTCCAAGTATATTGTGCAGGCTTGTGAGAGAGGTCCTAAAACAGCCTCCCCAGATATGGGAGCAGTATTCAAGTCTTGGACAGAAAGTTAAGAGATGTTGAACAGAAGTGTTTGGCATGAAAGAGGAAATCAAGTTTTTTTCGGAGGTGGCTTCAACAATGGAGGAGATAGGAAGAGTTCTATTTGAGATCAGAAGAGATAGTGAGGCCAATGACAAGAGATTAAGGGGGACTAAGGGTGATGTTCAAATTAAGAGATGGTGGCTGTTGGTTAGACTTGTGAGAGCAATTACAAAACTGTGTGTTTGAGGAAACTAGATTTCCACTGACCCGGGGGGCATGGAGGGGTTGACTCTGTCATTGCACTGCAAGGAGAAGGTAGGTTGTGTGTACTGAGGACATGTGATTTGAAAGAAGTTATCCATACAGAGTGGAATCGTCAGCAAAAGAATGGATAAGATTGAATGATGAATAGAGAAGTTCATCAACGTGAAAAGGGAGACATAACAGAACGCTGGGGAATTCTTGGGCTGATGAGAGAGAGTCAGTCACAGGAAATTAAACTCTGGTGATTCAAAGGAGGCAAGCAGTAGGAATGTCAGAACAACCATATGCACATACAGCTCTTTTGGATTAAAAGTTGGAGTAGAAAGCATAATTGGAAACAGGAAGAGTCCAAAAGAGGTAAAACTTGGCTTTCAGTGAGAAACAATAAGTGAGAGCAGGATGACTGGAGATGAAAATGGACAGAACTAAGATATCATGAAAGTTACAGAAGTGCAGAAATAAAGCAGGAGGAACCAACAGACGTACATAAAAGTACATAGAAGTTACAAGAAGGAAACAGGCCATTTGGCCCAACTAGTTTACACTCCACACGAGCAAATGGTTCTAATCACATTTATCCACCTTGCACTTTATTCAACCCCTTTTCTTTCATCCACGTATCCAATCTAATCTTGAATGTTGACATGGTCTCTGCCTCAACCACTAATGCTGGGAGTGAATTACACAGCCTCACAACTCTCTGTGTGAAGAGGTTTCTCCTGCCCTCTGTTCTAAACCTCTTCCATTTAACCTTGTACATAAGGGCCCTCTTCTTGACCCAACTACTGGACGCAATCTGCTATTATCTATCGTGTTCAATCCTTTCATAACTTTAAACACTTCTATTATGTTAATTTGCTTTGATCTAACCAAATATGAACCAATTTTTCAAGTCTTTCTCCGTATTTTGTGTTTCTTCATATCAGGCAGCATCTTATGAATATGCACTGTATCCTCTCAAAAACCTCAATATCCTTCCTATAAATGTGGCTTTGGATGTTTCACAGACCGTGTCAGGTTCTGAATCTTTAGGTTGTACCTATACAGGGAATTTATCTCGCTCCCAACTACTATGTGCATTAGAAAATAAACTAGAATAGGCCATGGCAGATTCAAAATAAAGTTAGCGATTAACATTTCTGTTACTGACAAATTGACACAGTACATTAATATGCGGTGACTTGGACTGAAGAGATGCAGCTTCTGACCGTGATTCTCCAGCAAGGGAATTCCATTCAGTTGGCTGCCTGAGTACAACATTCCTTAGAAGGAAGGGAATAAAATGTCCAAGGGATGTGGAGCTAGGTGAGGGGAAAGAAGGCATGTCAATCTGTGCACACATTGGAAGTGGCAGGGGGGAGACTCGAGTGGCAGATAATGATTACTGCATAATACCCATCAAGTCGTGGTGTGAATAGGGTGTTGGTGGCTTTATTTCAAGAGCAAGGCTTAAAATACACTCAATAGAAATAAAAAGTTAAACAGTTGATCACAACGGTCATTGCCAAGCACAAAAGAAGGCATAACTTTAAGTCCAGGTGTTGCAGGTGAGTGTGGATTGAAGAGTGGCAAGGATCTCGTGTTAAAGGTGGCCTTTCAGAAGACAAGGGACAATCATGTCTCCTATCCAAAGGGACATTGAGCTTTCCTGCCTTTTCTCATAAAAGACGTCTTCCAATGAGAACAGGAACAAAAATCGTATGGCAACATGTCTCGACGGTGCAGCCTACCTGTGTTATTCCCAGCTGATTATTCAACGGAGCCAATCCTGGTGGAAATGCTGGCAGTGACGAGGTTGTTCCCTGGCTGTTGTTATTTGTGGGAAATCCATTAGAAGCCAAGAGCTCTTTTTGCTTTGCCATATAGATAAGCTAAAGAACAGTTTGTTGTTAAGAATATTCTTATCTGCAAGATTTACACATCCAGATAAGTCACAATACATCCGACAGTTGTATATACATTTTTGCATTTTAAATAATTGTATTAACAGTAAATAAAATCCCCTCATTTCCCTGCAAAGACGTATCTTACATATTCAGAATTAACAAAACCGTATATAGTGTTTAATACACAATGCTTACCATGAAATCAGACTGGGATGGAGGCAGGAGAACAGGAACCTGAGGCATGTTACTCAACTTTGCTCCATTCCGAATCAGCTCAATCTGTTCATTGAAGGCGCTCTTCAAAAAAAAACATAAAAGGAAAGAAATACAAACTGTGAAAAATGCTGTCCACAGCAAAGTTAGCCATTGGGCAAGAGATTTCTTGTGGAAAATGAACACTATTTATTCAAAACTTTATCCTCTTAACACTTCCCTTTTGTTTGGTTAAAGTAATTTTTAAAAATAAAATAGTTAAATGAAGCATTCTAAGAAACCATGGAAACTGGATCACTACGAGTTAACAGTGGCCTCTTTCAGTTTTCTAACCATTGCCTTTCCCCTGTCTCCCCCAGTCTTTAAGTAATTATTGTGTGCTGTATTGAGCCAGAATGGGCACAGTATTGGCATACAAAATTCATCGACGTCAGGATTTGACAAACAGTGGGCCATTTTGCAAACATAAGATACAGCAACCTTGTGGAAACAGAAAGGGCACCCTCAAGAAGTAGTCAACCCATAACCCTTGTTTTGGAATTAAACAGTTGCCCTCCTCCCCATAGGGAGCAAATTCCCCCTTCCCTTCACCGATCTACAGAAAGAAGTTTTCATGGAGTTAGCAATTCACTTGCCTGTGGGTGTGGACTCGGGCTTAGGCAAAGTCTCATTATATGCTCCTAACGAGGACAAGCAAGACTAACGGCAATCTAATTATGAATATGGACACTGCTACTCGCAAGAGAATTGACAACAGCTTCGTAAGACAGACACACTTTAACCTTTCCCCCCAAAGAAAGTCACAGCACTGAGGTCAACGTAGCAGTACGTTGAGCAACCCACTCTATTCCTTTTCACACCCACTTGTATCTCAAGGCTGCTAATTTCAGGGGATGGATTAATTCCCCCATTACTTTCCCAGATAGTAAAGGAAGCAGAAGAATTTAAACAAATAAGGCAAAAATTATGAGGGAAACAGAGAGAAGGAAAAGATAAGAGGGAACAATTTAGAAAGGAAGCACTGACCACTGTTTGGTGTATTTTTGATTTGATGTCAGCGAGCACTAACTCGTATGCCAGCATCGCAGCCTTGACGTCAATCTGCACTGTGGGCGCACTGTGGGGACAAAATAGGCGGACAAGTAGTTTCTTCAGATCCGCCCTCTCACCTTTACAACACAGCGGCGCTGGACTTAAAGAGCACCCGCCTGTCAGTGGTAACCCATGCTGAAAGAGGGAAATGGGTTCAGATGCACACATGCCTTAGCTCTCAACTGCAATGACGCTGTGCTCGGCCGCATGATTCAGCTCAATTTTCTCTTTGCCCATAATGCAACCTCACAGGATGCATCAATGTGCTCATTCTGTCGAATCCAAATGAACAACGGCTTCCAAAAATATATGTGAGTGTACTTCTTTTATTGAGTTCTCAAGAAAGTGCACTTCATATATAAATGAAGCCACTGTGTGTATATATATATGTGTACATTCACAAATATTTTACAAGGTCTTGTACATATAAATGCACATTCACACATAAGTATAAGTATATTTCACCTATGTATTTTATGAAGTCAGTGTTTATTTTGATTGCATGGTGCTTTGCACAAGGAGTATACTGAAACATCTGAATGTATGTTCTTGAGAATTCAATAACAAAAAATTTAAAAAGCAACATTACGGGTGAATCCTTTTTCCCATTTTCAGTCTGTACCCTGTAACTGTTGCACCCTGTTTGCAGTGACCATCTAATGACAAATCTAACATTAAAAACTACAAATGCTGGCAATCTGAGATAAAAGCAGAAGACACAACAGATCAGTCAAAGTCTGTAAAGAGAAAGGTCAGGCCCTCTTCTAAAACGTTAGCCTGTCATCATTTTCAAAACAGGTGCTGACGAACCTGCCGTGCATTTTCTTTTTTTAATATATTGTAGATTGGCAACTGCTTGTACATCCCTGGTCTTCCCCGTCAGGAGAGTGAAGGTTATCAAGGTCCGAAGGAACCATGAGAAAATGACTGGCTTTCTTTCTCCTTAAATACTTTTTTAAAAAAAAGACTTTATAGCAATGCAACCTGTAAATTAGGGATACCTACAGGACTGGCATCAGATGTCCTTTATTTGCAGGTATCCCTATTTTCAAAATGGTCACTGTATGTACAGTAAATTATTTGGGACTGTCAGTGAGTGTCCTTTTATTGGAGGTGTCCCTTTGTACAGGTTTCACTCAACTTATTCATTGGTACATTCCATGTCTCTTCAGCAATGATTTGTTGCTGTTCTCTGAATATGATATTTGAGCCAGTGAGATACACTGGACGCAAGACATATATAAAATTATACTACATCTCAATGCCACTCAGATGAATTTTGGTCAAATATAAATATCTGTCTGTGGAGGTCAAGAGCTGAAAGGATCAACAAACTTTATTACCTTTAAATGAGACTGCTTTTGAGTGTTTTAAAAAGTTGTTAGCTCAATCGGTCCTATCTCACTGCAGGTCCGCAGGAGAAATAGACGTAACAGTAAGCCTATCAAATCTTTCACTGTTCTGCAGGCTGCCTATGATACAAGGTGGGAATGCAGATAGGCAGGGACACAGAAACAGGGACACACTGAAAGCGGGAGAGGGAGTAGAGAGTGATACTCCACTGGAAATCACTTATCGCAAATCACTTCAATTTGCTAATACTGTGCTTTCGTCATCATAAATGCCCGTTGGTGAATACAGGTGTAATTATTTAGCAAATGAAACCGAGGATTCTCACATGATTTGTGGCTCAGTAAAGAGATCCCCACCTTCATTGTGCTGATGGAGCTTCCTTACCTCATGAGCTTCTGCCTCAAGCCAGACAGTTTAACTTCTCCTTCCTTTGCAGCTTGCTCAAGAAAAGCAGTCCCTTTATCTCGTCCACACTCCAGGACTTGGACCTGAGAAACAAAAGCAGAAGTCCAGGCTGCATTCCATAGAAATTAAGGATTCAGACAACTTCTCTCTCCTCTCCTCCCACTGAATAATCAGTCTAAATCTAAAGAGAGTTCAGTAGCTTGCCCTGGGTCACTCCTGAATCCCTCACTGAGTTTGGTGATTTATCACGCGTCACTCCTCATCCTCTCATTCCTAACCCAGCAAAATCCATCTCCATCTCTCAGATCCACATCACTTTGCCCTTTGCTCTCACTGCTCATATTGTGAATGAATCTGTGAGCAGACTCAGCCAGCAAAAAAGAGTAGGGGCATTTATTTTCTCCAATTAGGAGTAAGGATGAAGATAAATTTCCAATTCTTTCCCCTCTGCTCTTGAATGTGCTGACTCATGTAGGATTCCAATGCCAGCCACCCTCCAGTACCTCACCACTCTTCATGCATGAGCCTCAACAGTTTAATGGTGGCAGGCTATTTGACCATGGTGAGCAACACAGCCTAGCCCCTCCTCCCCTGCTGGCCATACACATACACGGTCATTAGATGGCAATCAGGAGCAGCCTCATTGCTCGGTTGTTTTTGAGCTCCCCTGCTGGACTAGAACAGAACTGCAGACCATGTGTAATGCCTACCCGAGTTTTCCCTCCCCAAGCCTGGGGGCGCTGAGGCCAATTAAAGCCTAACCCTCACCACAGTTGATAATTTCTAAGTCAGCACAGGCCAGTGCTAAACCTGGGGCTGTTCTGGTCTATATGGCTCAGTACCACAATGGACAGCGCATTTTCCAACCAATTCAATGAGAGCGCCTGAGGCTGAATTTATCAACTGATGGAACATCTGTCTTGGTGCCAACTTGACTCATCAGCACTGAGTACTGTACTGGCAGAAGGAAGAAACGGCGCATGCCTGTGGATCTGGATATGCAATGCCTAAAAAGGACTTACATCTCAAACAAAAAGTTGGAACGAGGATGAAAGGGTTAAAGCAAAATTAATACTTCACTGAAGTTAACTGAATTGACTAAATCATGACAATCTGTTACCTCAGCAGCCATCGCTCTCCTCATGGCTTCTATGAATTCATCTTTGCTTTTTGATGATTGTCTCTCCAACCGAGTCTTCTCCTGTAGCCACTGTTCTCTGCACAAAGAGCATCACAACAGCCAATGCCATTTTCTACATTTCAATTCTACCGTCACAGACAAATGACAACATTAGATTAAAAACTAGCAATGTGATTGGATTAAAGAGGCTACATTCCTGAAATGACTTCCTTGTTTGATACATCTAGCTTTTATACAACACCTTTAGTTGAGAAAAAACTTTTGAGACAATTTATAGAGGAAAAAGTGAACAGATCCTATCGGTGACAATTGGGAGGCCTGGAGTCAAGTCTCAGCCTCTGCTATGTTGCTCTTTAGCTCCCCTGCTGGCTGTAGAACAGAATTACAGACACTGTAGAAATGCTCAGAGGCAACTGCTCATCTTACATCAAAACTACAGCACAGAAACTGGCCATTCGGCCCAACTGGTCTATGCCGGCATTTATGCTCCACACAAGCCTGCTCCCTCCCGACATCAGCCAACCCTATCAGCATTTCCTTCGATTACTTCCTCCCCTCATGTACTTATCTAGCTTCCCCTTAAATGCATCTATGCTATTTGCCTCAACTACTCCCTGTGGTAGCAAGTTCCACATTCTAACCACTCTCTGGGTAAAGAAGTTTCTCCCGAATTCCCTGTTGAATTGATTAGCGACTATCTTATATTTATGGCCTCTAGTTTTGGACTCCCACACAAGTGGAAACATTTTCTCTACTTCTACCCTATCAAACCCTTTCGTTATGTTAAAGACCTCGATCAGGTCATCTTGCCGAAACAGCACAGGAGGCTATGAAAAAGAGAAGCTTTTTAAAAAAAGAACACACACACATTCTCCGGGTCAGAAGTGATACAAAACTTTTATAATCTCAGAGGAAATCCAAAAGCTGGTCACAGCTCTGGAGTGTCAGAGAGGCAGGCAGAGAGCAGGAAGCAGCACCAGTTGCCACTGGTACCGACTGGCACAGTGGAGCAGCAGGCATCAGATGGCAAAGGGGAGGTGCAGGCACAAGCACAGAGTAGCGTATGGTAGTTGGCACTCACTGTTCCCGCTGGGCATTTTTCTTCTGGTTTTCCATCTCCTGCTCTTGTGCCCGGATCTGCTTCTCAGACCTACACAAAGTAAAATATTCCAGTTACACGCCTGGCTCCTTCTCAAATCAA
Source organism: Heptranchias perlo (assembly GCF_035084215.1). Classification (NCBI taxonomy): domain Eukaryota; kingdom Metazoa; phylum Chordata; class Chondrichthyes; order Hexanchiformes; family Hexanchidae; genus Heptranchias; species Heptranchias perlo. Next base: position 9,036,141 of record NC_090357.1, read on the forward strand.
ATTTTAAATTACAAAATACCCCAAGAGCACAGTCACCCAGATGGCTCAGTGGATGAACGCATCATACAGTCTTACACACTAGGTGCTCCCATATTTGATCCTGGGTACTCAATAAACAGGGGGTTTAAACCCTTCTCACTTTTTGACCAGCTCCTCTTTGCTCTGGAGTGCCTCATGAAGATTTTTGATCTGGTTCTGAAGAGACTTCTTGTCATTTTCTTGCATTTTCCGCTCGTTCTCCACTTCCTGTTTCAGCCTCTGCAGCTCTGCTGTTTGTTGCTAAAAAAAAAACAGGAATATCCATCATTCCGCACTTACCGAATGACCAATAAATAATGACTAATCTCAGCTGAACCTTCCTTTCTTTCCCATTCCTCCCACCCCGTTCACCCCACAACACTCAAAGAGGCAGCAACCCTTTCATTACAATTAGGAGACCTTCTCCCCAGCCTTTTATTAAAAGGTGTTCCCCTTCATCTGTCTCGGGTCGCTCAATGTTCTGCACCAGGACAAGGAACTGACTTGCCCCAAGGCCTTCACCGACGTAACTCTGAAATCAACAACTACGTGGCAGACAAAGCAACCAACAGTGACCCTTCCTCTGATACCCATTCCTTCAAACTTAGGTTGTGCCCAGCCTGAACTTCGAGCCACACTACCAGCGTCCAACCATGGCCACTCACTCAGGTCCAACTGACCTGGGAAACAAAGCCTAGCTTATTTTGCATTCTAGCATCCCAGAAACAAAAGCCAGAATGCTGACCTGAGTGACCACAGATCGTTGGATGACTTTGTTGTTTTCTTTGGCTACAATACCTCAAAATTCATTTCTGTGCTTTTGCTGTTCTCTCTTCTTCAAAGTAATTGGCACAAATATCTTTGGCAGCTGACAGTTTCATTAATGAATCCTGAACTGCAGTCTCAAAGCTTACATAATCTTCATAACATGTGGAGCCCAGTTTGATCACCTGCACCTTGTACCACTGCTGTATGGGATGGTATTTCCGTTTTTCCCTGTATAATACTTGATCTATTCTTACGGTGTGCCTTTTCCCATTTTCAACAAAGTTCTGGAGTTTGAGTTCAGACAGCTCATGGTAGGGCAGAAGTTGAAGCTCCCTAAAACAACCTATAACACTGCTTCAAATTTATTGTTAAAATTAAGAAAAATAGAACATTTAAAAAAGTTTAATTCCAAGGAAAGAAAGACATGCATTTATGGAGCACCTTTCAGGAGGTCCCAAAGCACTTTACAGCTGATAAAGTACGTTTGAAGTGTAATCACTGTTGTAATGCAGGAAACGCGACAGCCAATTTGCGCACAGCAAGATCCCACAAACAGCAATGTGATAACGACCAGATAATCTGTTTTTAGTGATGTTGGTTGAGGGATAAATATTGGCCGGGAAGGCGTCCTTTACAGAAAACATGTCTGTACAGAATGGGCAGCGACTTGGGAAACGGCTCCTTTCTCTCCAGCACTGACCTTGTAACTGTCCTGTGTCTTTCCCTGCCGTTTCATCAGCTGCTCATACTGTGCATTCTTCTCCTCACACAGCAGCTGCCACCTTTGCGCCGTGGCCTCCAGCTCTGCAAACTAATAAATGATATTAATATTACATGCCTTATTCTTCCGCGGCGGAACAAAATGAAGCTTTTGCCTCCCCCCCACCCCCCCCCCACAAAAGGCTCGGCAACTTTAAACAGTGAATTGCTGAGCCGTTTAACCAGGGAGGTTCCAGGTTCAATGTGCTGGGTTAGCTGATCCATGACAATTGGTCGTAACTCTCCTGGAATATGATGGGGGGAAAGTGATCAGGGACTACTGCAGGAAGTGTGCAATCCCGGTGAGGGCAGGATCGGGCTCGGGCTGCACTGTGATGCCCCTCCTCCCCGTAAAAACCCTGTGATCTCCTGGGAGAGGTGAATAACCAGATTAAAAACCCAGGCCAATTTGGGAGAAAATATCTGGGAAATTCCCCTCCGACTCTCCCCCACCCCAGGCGATAGAAACTAGTCCAGATCACCACACTGGCTCTGATAATTCTATGCAGTACCTACCTTTTGTGAGAGGTGATCGCTTCCCTTGTGGGCCCTCACTGTTCAGGCTCACACGTGAAAAGGGTGTGATTTTAGGGAAAGATACACGGAGACCGTGGGACTGTATCCCAGCAAGAACCTTCAATAAAGGAGGGGAGAAAAAAATTCTCCTTTCTCTCTCTCTCATTTTCTTCCTGTATCCCTCTTCCTCCTCAAGGCCCCGACACTTGCTGGGGTACAGTTCCACGGGTCTCCCCCAGTACCAACATTCAGCACACATTTCCCATCATAAGCCACTCGGCAGTGATCAGGGGTGGGAACCCCAGCTGATTTTGCCCCTAGTGACTCCTTCAAGCGAGAGCTGGCCCTGTTTCTGGCTGGAGTGGAGATCACCTCTTACAAAAGGTAGGTACTGCATAGAAATATCAGGGCCAGAGTGATCTCCTGGACTAGTTTCGATCACCTGGGGGGGGGCGGGGGGGGGAGGGGGGAGACTGGGAGGGGAATTTCCTAGATATTTTCTCCCAAATTGGCCTGGGTTTTTAATCTGGCCCTTAACCTCTCCTAGGAGATCACAAGGTTTTGGGTGGGGTGAACAGTGTATATATTGTGATGCACAAGATATCACAATCATGTGGGGCAGGCTGGATGGACCAGAGGGTCTTTTCCTGCCTGTCATTGTTTATATGTTCGTAATAAAAAGGGAAGTTGGGGCCAGACAAAACCCACTTTCCACCACCCCAACTGAGGTCAACTAATCGTAAACAATTTTACAACACCAAGTTATAGTCCAGCAATTTTATTTTAAATTCACAAGCTTTCGGAGGCTTCCTCCTTCGTCAGGTGTTGTAAAATTGTTTACGATTGTCAACCCCAGTCCATCACCGGCATCTCCACATCATGACTACGGTCAACTAATAGCATAGACCAGGGATCAAACCTGGGGCCTTCCTCATCTGTACGGCTCAGTACCGCATGCATCTACACACAAAGACCCTGGAGGAAAGCTATAACTTGCTGTTTTATAGAGAAACTATAAACAGCAACCTCTTGACACATTCTTCATTAATACGCCTTTGTTGACTGTGTTTAAATACTTCACAAGTGCACTGGACTGATACAAATTTAGCCCAATCATTTGAAGTCCCAAATGAATGCAGGTGATGTCCCAAATGAAAACAGCAGCCTTGTCAGCAGCCTGGTTGGCCAACCAAGAGCACTGCAGGCAATAAGGGGGCCACCCCCACTGTGGAATGTGCCAGATACAGTAACTGGTCGCTTTATGGAAGCGTTCAGTAAAACATGGGCTAACTGCCTGAATTCCGCAAATGCAATTCATACCAGCGGGTGGGATTAACCATCAGTATAGGTCTAGTGGATACTGGCACTGCTCACTGTGGTGTTAAAGCATAGAGGCCAGAAGGTCTCGGGTTCAGTTGCTGCTCTGTGCAGAGTTAGCCGATCTTAGTTAAGACATTGATTGGGATACAACAATTTGCCTCTACCTTCCCTAGGCTAGATATGAATCCAGGATGAGTTTTCCCTGTGCCCAATTGCTATCCAGTGGCCCTGCTGGAAAATGTGTGGGTCAGGACAAGATTGGGTTTGTCTGTGATGCTCTCCATGGTTGCACAGCACACCAACACTCACTGTCTGGGCTCACACACCAACATCAGCCACTGGGACAAGGTATTGCAGAGTTCTAGGCATTTCGAGAGCACCCAGTCAGAACAGGAGGTAAGGAAACAAAAAAAAAAATCACAGAAGTTAGTGAATTTCAAGGAGACTGCCAGGATTCCTACCTCATTCTTCTCCCTGATTTCCTGCTGTGATGCCTGGGAAATGTCCTCCTCCCTGTCAGTGAACACAGACACTTTCAGTATTCAATCTTTGGGCTATTTTCCGACAGAGACGTAAAATAAAGAGTAATAATGAAATAAGGCAGGAGCCACTCTAAGAGCTTTCTGTCTCAGCTGTTCTCTGCTGCAGGTTCCAACTACGCAGGGACTCGACAAGCAAAGTAACTACTGGGGCAGACAAAGTAACATTGCTTTTCAATGTCGTCGGCAATCTCTGGGCAACAGTATACACGTCTTCAAATGTCTTACCTACTTTCTATGCCTGTGGCCAACACAGAGAGGGGACAAAAGGAAAGACAATTGCTGCTCATTTCAAGTCCATAGTGGAGGGGAGGAGAGGGAAGAGAGAGGCTGCTCACTGTTTGGTAGCAAAGTTACGAACAGTTCTGTAAACACTGTACAGGTCTATCGAAGTGCTGGAGCTCCAGTTCCTCAAGCCAAGTTCCTCACTTCAGCTCTGCCGCCACGAGGAAGGAGGGGGGGGCGGGAGAAGTGAAGCAAGGCGTTTGCCTGCGGGGAGGAAGAGGAGGAAAAATAAACGGGAGGGAGGGTCTGTTGGGTCAAGCTGCCCTCAGCAGCCTCTGATGGCTGGACGCTCGACAGCGCTGGAAGAGCCTGCGAGCAGCCTTCCTGCCCTATTGGTTTGTGTGAGGACGGTGCGGGGCTGGGAAGACCAGACCCCCTTGTAGATTCCTGTGCAGAGAATCACTTTTAAACCCATAATTTCACCTTGGCCATTTAAAAAGCCCGTCTGTCCGGGAGATGCGGTCTCTGTTATACGTGTACCTGTCCTCGTCTGCCGTGCTCTCCATGTCCTTCTCACTGACGTTCTCAACGGGAAGTAGGGACTTCTAGAAAACACAATGTGAAAAAAAAGGAATTGTTTATTCTACACTTTGAACACAATAATACATAATTAAAGAAGATACTGTGTGTCAGGGCTCCCCCCAATGACCAGGTGGGTAAATGCACAGCCCCCAGTGTTGTACGGAATCATATATCGGTCCAGCTCGATCACTACTCTGTGTTGAATCAACCGGGAAGGCCTCGGCGAACTCAGGCCAGGGAGGAGGAGGAAGAAAACCAGCAAGGATTTCTGTTCCTGGAAAGTGTGTGAAGGCAGCATTCAATCAGAGTGTGATGCCCCCCAGGTTCAAATAGTCTGTTTAAACTCACACGTGAAGAATGGTCACTTGGATGAAGTACTAGAGAGAGCAATTGGTCCCCTTGGAATTGTGGCCCAGCACGTCACAATGCTTTGCCGACCTGGACAAACGGGAATGAAAATTGGAAAGTAAACTAAAATACCTTTTTGCCTTTGGTCTTTTTCTTCTTTTTCTTCCGACTGGTTTTCTGGGGGTCGTTCTGCAATTTAAAATAATTTTTTTTTAAAATTAGATTCTGTCAAAAAAAAACTTCACGGCGGAATATAGTTTGACCCGAGTGGGGGGAATGAACCAACGATAGTCGTAGCCCAGGCTGCTCGAGTTATTGTCTTTAAGTCTCTGGGGAAACAAGGCAGCAGGTGCGATGGAGCACAGTTTCGATCCTGCCATCCACAGAGTTACCTCATCTCGGGGAGAGGTTCTGGGGGTGTGTGTGTTGGCGGGGATGGGGGGGCGCGTAGAACCTCTGTACTGGAAGTGATGCTTTCTCACAGGCAGGAAAGAAATCTGGAGGTGAGGGACTATCGTTGGTCCGTACCCAAGAGTTCCCCCTAACCCCCACCCAGCTTCCACCAAACACAGGGAGAACGAGACCCAGTAACACTTACCGAACTCTGTGGCTCTGAAGGCTTTGAGCTTCCCTCCACTTTCTCTGTTACTTGCGATGAAACTGAAATTTCCTGCAAGATTGAAACGAGAAAATGATGAGCTCCCTTGATGGATCAGCGAGTTAATCCAGTGACCTCCTGATCCACATAGGCCAGGGAGGTCCCAGGGGTAGGTCCTCTGTACATGTTAAGTTACCTGATCTCAGTCAAGCCCACCAGTACTGATGCTGCGATTGGGCTCAGTGCCCCATGTCAGGGAGGGGAAGAGTGATTCCCTTCGGACCGCCTGAATATAACTTCTTCACAGACACAGGAAGTCAAAATGCATTACTACTTTTATTTTAAACAAAAAGGTGAGACGTGAATGAACTACTGTATGGAAGACCTGGGTTTGCATAATGCTCTTGGCTGGTTGTTGATACTGGTATGGACAAGGGGCAACATTTTCCTGCCTGCATCCACCACCGCCCCTCCCCCCGCAATGGAAGAACACCTCGTAACCACAGTTACTTGGGCGCAGGCCCAGCTCCACCGCCAAGAAAAGCCCGAGAAATACAGGGGCAATGTAAAAGACGTGCAGATCTGTTTCACCAGGTCTCTTCCCTTTTTCTCCTGGCTTTTGCACCTGGGGAAAATCATCCCTGAAGTTTCTACCTCACCAGAAGGATTACGGTTACAGAAGAAAGGAAAATAGAGGAAAAATAATACACATGCTGCTTTCTCTCCCCCCCCCCCCACCCTCCGACCCCAACTTTCTTTTAATACATTCCCACACTCCAGCATGTGGGCCGTACTCTTTGTGCCCACGCGACGTGGAACCAAACCAGTGGTGTTGCTCGCTGCTGTTCATGTAACCTGCTGAATAGTCCCACATTGCAATGGCGGCTTGGTGGAAGCCCCAGTGCACTGTGGCATGAGGCGGCAGGAAGCGAGTTCATGTCCCCAATCCTCCAAGCAGCAAGCCACCCATCACCACCAATGGAGGTGCCAAGGAGAGGCCAATCCCTCAGCCAAGGGAGACTCGACACCAGCCACATTCCCCAAGAGGCTAATTCCCAATGGGAGTCCCAGAGACGCAATGACCTGGCCACCTGCTCACTCACCCACTCTTATCAGCCGGGGATTATGCACGGAAGAAAAAAGGTAGAAAATACATCAAACGGGGGAGGGAGGTGGGCGAAGAAGAGTTAATAGAAGAACTTGAAGCGATGTGAAAAGAGCAAATGCTGGAGGTGCATTGCAGGTTGACCAGTCTCTGATAGACAATCAAACTCTACTGAAGGAGTCCCTCCCGAAATGCAGGCATAAACGGTACGACTCCCTTCACCAGAACTTTCTTTCCCTTTTAGGGGCTGCTCAACCCGCCGTGCGTTTCCAGCATTTATTTTAAGCAGCGAGAATCGGAATTAAGAGTGTTTGAGGTTAGAAACCCCGAGGTGAGGTTTCAAAGTTTCGATCCTACCTCTTCTGTGATATCTTGATCCAGTCCGGTCTGTCTGTCCCCCCCGGCTCCCATTTCTTCCGCGGTTTCTTTTTCGTTCTTCCGTTCAGGTGTGGAATTGTCTTTTAGCAGTTTAAGATTCTCCTTCACTCCTGGCAGAGACTCAGCTTTGCTCTCCCACATTTTCATTGCGTCCGTGGGTTTTGCCCCCATTTCTGCAATGTTAAGAAAGCGTTTGAGGACTCCTCCTGCTGTCAGTTAGTTCCTGGTGCTCTACTAATCTGCACGGAAAAAGCAGCTTTTAAAAAGAAAAACTGAAAATGCTGGAAATACACAGTGGGGTCTGTCGACATCTGAAAACAGAGGGGACAGGGCAGAAATGGAGATCAATAAATGCGAGAGCAGCGAAATATAATAAATGGGGGAAGGAGGAGGTGAGGAAGAAAATAACAGGCAAAAGTCCGAGGAGTGATGGCTCCTGTCCGAGAAGAGTTAATGAGTTCAATGGCTGCAAACAGTTTTGTTTTTTTTGCAAAGCTGAGCCACAAATGGAGATCATCTCAATGAGGCAATGAAAAGGCACGGAAATATACATTGGGAAAAAGAACCACCATTACGGAAAATATGAAATAAAAACCATGCAGTGGGTCCACCAGCTCTATGAAAACACAGCCAACGTCCTAGGTACAGACACCCACTCTCTCCTCCCCCCGGCCGGAACCGCATCCTGAGGAAGGGTCAACACTTAGGAAGGAACATAGGAACAGGAGTAGGCCATTCAGCCCCTCGAGCCTGTTCCGCCATTCAATTAGAACACGGCTGATCTGTATCTTAACTCCATCTACCCGCCTTGGTAACGTAACCCTGCCTTGCTTCACAAAAATTTATCAATCTCAGTTTTGAAATTTTCAATTGACCCCCAGCCTCAACAGCGTTTTGGGGGAAACATGCTAAATAAACAGAACCCACAACAAAAGGGGAGAACAGCCTGATCCTATATAGAGGCAGGAACAAATAAGGCCTAAATAAAAATATATAAATATACAATATTAAAATCCCCCTATAGGAAGAGAAGGACGCTCTTATATACTTCTGGGGAGAAAAATTAAAATTTTGGTTGCCCTTCAGACAAGGATTGCATCTCCAGAAGTAAAAAGCACAAAGATAAGTAACATAATGGGTTCAAATCCCACGGGTCTGTGATCCTGATGTTAATCCTTGTCTAAAAGGCAATTTATGTTGAGGACTCCATGTCTTCAGCACTCTTCATCCTCCTCTAGGGCATAACTCTCTTGGCCAGGATGCTTATAGGATTCCCTGTTCTCAGTTGGTGCTTTGATCAATCTTTCCCTTTATCTCACTACTTCACTTTCTCTTCTTTTCCTCTCCAATATCCGCCCCCTCCTGAGGGCACTGACTCATGCTGGAGTACGGGTCCACATACAGGCACCAGCTGCCCTCCTGTACCTCACAGAGGTGGCAGTAGGAGTGTGATTCAGGAGCAGAGGCCCTGGATGATTTTCTCCCTTATCCACCCCAACAGCATGGAGGCCAATTGTACATCCCCTACTACAGCTCTGCCTGAGATCAAATCTAGTTTTCATATCTTCACACTCTTCCCTTGGAGAGAACAGGGTGATGCAGTGAAAGGATTCACAGGCTGATGGACAGTCTGAGGTGAACGCTCCTCCCATGGTTGTAACCCTCTTTCTACCAGCCGATAGGATGGTTAATTCTACATGGTGGGAGGATCTAGTGGGCTCCCACAAACCATACGATGGTGTGGGGGAGGGGGGGGGCGGAAGAAATACTTGTGAGCTGCATCCGGTGGGTGTGACGCAGGCATCTCGCTGAATATCAACCCAGAATTCATTGCCGAAGCTTCGGTCTCCACTCGCCGGGACTGTCTGGAGTGGGATCAGAACCCTGCACCTTCTGACCCAGAGGCGGGATTGCTCCGATTAAGCCAAAGGCTCACTACTATCAAATCGAGTCTGCATGGCTCAGTCCCACACTGGGCACGGCATTTCCCAAGTCAGCCATCAGAGACGCTCCCCGCTTCTTTTCTTTACACTAACCCTTTCTTTGCTCGCCTCTCAAAATAAAACACTAACTTCCTGACTGGGATCGCACTGTGCCTAGAAACAGCACAAGTAGTCAGAGATGCTTTCAGGTATATTAGAAGCCAGCCAAAGCCATTTTACCCAAATCAGAATTTCAGAAGCAGTCAGTTAACTACAATTTTCTTAAAATCTGACATTGCAGCACTCCTTTAGGACTGCATTGGAGTGTCAGCTTGAATTATGAACTTGAAAATCGTTATGGGACTCAAACCCATAACTTTCCGTCTAAAAACTTAAAGAGCTACCAACAAAACCAAAACACCATCAACAAGGAGAAAACCAAAATGAGGATAAATTCCCTCTGGTCACTAAAGTGTAAGCACAAACATAAAGGAAGTATTCATAATTTTGCAAATCACAGGGAACCTTCCCATCACATTATCCTGGTTCTGCCCAGTGGGAAATATTGGTACAATTGCAAGCTCTCTGCTCCGCAGCTGGAGCCAGCCCTAAGGAGCTGTGAAAGGCAAAGTTGGTCCTTACGCAAGTGGTTTTTCATGGCAGTCATGTACTGTCCGATCATGTCTGAGCACTGCCTCCCCATGAATTCTGCAATCTGCTCATGGTCCTTCCACAATAAATAGCCGGGCTTGAACATTATATCCTCAATCTCCTCACGGTCTTTGCCGAGGCGACAGAGGGATTCCTTCGTCTCGCCCCACATTGTTAAAAACTCCGCCTCCGGCACGCCCATGTAACCGTCCCGCGTTACCAACCGCTTCCGCAGGTACAGGAGGCGCAGGAGGCTGCCTGACTTCGAGGGGTCGTCGGGGGACGGCTCCACTTTCCAGCCCTTCCTCGGCTGCGGAAAAGACTTGACGTGCATCATTAAAAAGACGATCAGGGTAACGTCATATTTCTGAAACTCCAGCGGGGAAGATTTCTGTGGATACAGCAAGCCCCAGTCGGAGTGGGAGAGGAAGGTCGTTTGGAACTCCCGGAAGTGGCGATGCAGTTCTGGTTTCTTTAACTTCTTAATCTCTGCCTGCAGGTCCCTGAGTGGCACGTGCTCGGTGAAAACCTTCTGTGCCATCCGCGTTCCTTCCAGAATGATGAGGTACATTAGACGGAAGAAGTTACAGTACGAGTTTCGCTCATCGGCTGGGAGATCCTCCCGTCTTCGAAGCTTTTTAAGTGGCATGTATCTTTTAAAACGAGGTATGTATCCATCGCCTAGAGGGAAGGGGAGAAAGGGCAAGTGTGATTTCATGAATTGGCACAGGGTGCGGCTGAAGAGTTGCAAAGATTGTATATTAATGAATCATAGAATCTTACAGCACAGAAGGAGGCCATTTGGCCCATCGTCCCTGTGTCGGCTCTTTGAAACAACTATCCAATTAGTCCCATTCCCCTGTTCTTCCCCGTAGCCCTGCAATTTTTTCCCCTTCAAGTATTTATCCAATTTCTTTTTGAAAGTTACTATTGAAACTGCTTCCACCGCCCTTTCAGGCAGGTAGGAGGAGGCTTGTGTGGAGTACAAACGCTGGCATGGACCAGTTGGGCCGAATGGCCTGTTTCTGTGCTGTAATACAAACCAGCGATTGAACCTAGGACTTGATCCTCATGGCCCAGTACCGCACAAGAGCCATTGGGGAAGCTGTACAAGTGATCTGTACTCAAAACTATAAAGCTCCATTGCAGAAAAAAGCTAACCAGCACATGAGGCCATCAATCGTGTTCCATCTCTCCACTACTTACGCAGCTTTTCAAATTCCTGCTGGAACTCGTCAAGACATTTTTTTAGTGTCGGGAAGGATCCTCTCTCTTCTTCTAAAAGGAAAACAAACTCAGCCTTCTCTGCTGCCGACTTCATGTACACAATTACTTCCAGCAGCCGCTGGCCCCTGTGCATGGGCGAAGTCTTCATTAACAGGTCATTTTCCACGTCTGTCAGAATATTTCGAGTCTGCAGACTGTAAATAAGGTCTCTTAAAGGGAGGCCGCTCAGCGGTTCTGCCAAAACCTCCAAGTACAGGTACAGAAAACTGTCAGCACAGCTGTTCCCTTTAAATGAAAAAAAAAATTGAATAGTATTAGCGTTTAGTTTGAACGGTTTTAGGTGTTTAAATACTGGAACCGTCTGACAGCATCAAAATCCAGTCAGCTTTTCCCCCCTCACGTTATTGTACGGCCTGGAGTGCAGGTCTATGACTCGGCTCTTCTTTGTTCTTCCATCCTCCCCTGAATGTGTCAAACCCCCCCACTCTGGCACAGTTCCACGGGTGCTGGGATAACTTAGCACAGACCTGGGTTTGGAATCTGGGCCCTTCCTGGTCTGCGTGGTTCAGAAATGGAAACTTCACCTTGGAGCCAGAGTTGGGAGAGCTCTCGAGTTTCTAAGCAAAGCGTTCGGATCAAGGACGTTTATCCTAACCTTTTTGTTCTCTCCCTTTTTGTGCTCATCAAGGTGAGGGATGTCTGTGGCGGGGAATGGAACGCCCTCCATTTCAGGCGTGCGGTATCAGCACCAAGCACTCCCTGGCCAGGTACAGCACAGCCAGACACCGAGCCAAGAACCCCGATTTTAACGTGCGGTTTGAGAAGGGGTGGGGTGGGGGTCACGGAGCCAGTGTCAAGCTCACGTGGCCAAACCGACATGAAGCCCGGGCCATTTTAATCCCCCCGGGGCCTCACGACTATCTTCAGGGACTGACTCCCACCCAAAGCCAGCGGGATTGACGAGCAGGCCAACGGGCGGGAGCGGGATTTCGGGCGGCAGGAGGCCACCGCCGGGAAGCTGAGGGAACGGTCTCCGACAATAAGGTAAGTCGTCGGGGAGGAAGTTGGAGGACGATTGCAGTTGGTGGTGGGGGGGGGGGGGAAAAGAGGTGGTCAGGGGAAGCCTAGGGCACGGGAGACCCAAGATTTTCTCGTTGGGGCCCAGAGGAGCACTCCTGCTTCTCCTGGCCCACAGCAAACCGTTAAAACTTTACAAAATCTCAGCTTGTTGGGCCTCTTCCGACAGTCGGCACTGTGCGCACTCGCACGGCCCGGGGTTAAAATCGCGTCGGGGTCCGAATGACATCATTATATTTATATGGCCCACCCCTGCTTGCAGCCATGGCCTAACTCCCCCCATCCCCCCCAACCTCCAACCCCAAAACCAGACTTAAAATAGCAGCTGGCCGGTGCGCAGTTGTGAACAAGGAGTTAAGTACTCTGCCCCTATTTTAACCCCCTGCATGCCCCGTTCTCAACAGGCCCGGGAGCAGGGGTGGGGGGGTGAAAATCGGGGCTAGGCTCTCTCTAGTCTGCCCCAACAATGTACTTCAGTCCCAATTGCAGAAGAGCCTCCCCTCTACTGCATCAGGGTGGGCATTTTTCCATTTCCCACATCAACCATTCTTACTGACATTGCTACTTAACACAGAGTTAGAGGCAGTTTTGTGCTGTAGGCCCATGGTCACTAGGAACTAACAGTAACCTAACTTGGTGGGATTATGGTGCAGATGAATGATACCCGGACTTCAAGGGTTAAGTTACGAGGAGAGATTACACAAATTGGGGTTGTATTCTCTAGAGTTTCGATGGTTAAGGGGCGATCTGATCGAAGTTTATAAGATATTAAGGGGAACAGATAGGGTGGATAGAGAGAGAAACTATTTCCGCTGGTTGGGGATTTTAGGAGTAGGGGGCACAGTCTAAAAATTAGAGCCAGACCTTTCAGGAGCGAGATTAGAAAACATTTCTACACACAAAGGGTGGTAGAAGTTTGGAACTCTCTTCTGCAAATGGCAATTGATACTAGCTCAATTGCTAAATTTAAATCTGAGATAGTTAGCTTTTTGGCAACCAAAGGTATTAAGGGATATGGGCCAAAGGCAGGTATATGGAGTTAGATCACAGATCTGCCATGATCTTATCAAATGGCAGAGCAGGCACAAGGGGCTGAATGGCCTACTCCTGTTCCTATGTTCCTAGATGAGCTTTTAAGCACACTACTCAAATTTGGAGTGCTGTATTCTAATTCTTTATACGTGGCCAAGTAACTAAATAGCCCATAAAGCCAAATGATTTGGAGAGCTCCGTCCTGTAGAATCACCAGGAAAATTTCCAACATACCCATTTCTTCCAGATTCTGGACCCACTTGGAAAGCTCTGGCTTGAGACCATCGATTGCGACCAGCACGGAAGTAAACTTGCGAATCTCCAGATTGGAGTTCTTTTTTAATACAATTCGAAGGAGGGTACCAAGCTTCGATGGGGCAGTGCTCTGCTTCTCCACCTCTTCCTGGTCGTCTTCAGAGAGAAACCGCTTCAATTTCAAGCGGTATAGCAGGAACGAGATGTCCTCGACGCCTTGTGTTATCAGCTCCTGCTCCGAATGGACTGCTCTCCACAGGCGACATTTCGAAGGGTCAAAAACAATCTTATCTGGAGACGGTCGAAGAGAATAAAAATTGGATCAAATTAAGGTTGATGTTACATACGCACATATCTGCAGTGTGCGTGGTGTCTCAAAGAATAATGCAGACCTCTTAATTGTCCCGATTTTGCAATGAATTTCCTGTTACACTGTCCTGCCTTCAGAGTGGCAACCACAAGTTTAAAACTAATTTTGTGTTCAAAATTAAAAGGGTTTTGATAACAACAACAACTTGTATTTATATAGTGCCTTTAACGTCAAAAAACCTCCCAAGGCACTTCACTGGAGCGTTATCAACAAAATTTGACACCGAGCCACATAAGGAGGTATTAGGACAAGTGACCAAAAGTTTGATCAAAGAGGTAAGTTTTAAGGATCTTCTTAAAAGGGGAGAGGTATAGAGCCAGAGAGGTTTAGGGAGGGAATTCCAGAGCTTAGGGCCTAGGCAGCTGAAGGCACGGCTGCCAATGGTGGGGTGATTAAAATCGGGGATGTGCAAGAGGCAAGAATTGGAGGAGCCCAGAGATCTCGGAGGGTTGTAGGGCTGGAGGAGGTAACAGAGGTAGGGAGGGGGCGAGGCCACGGAGGGATTTGTAAACAAGGATGAGAATTTTAAAATAGAGGCGTTCCCGGACTGGGAGCCAACGTAGGTCAGCGAGCACAGGTGATGGGTGAACGGGACTTGGTGCGAGTTAGGATACAGGCAGCTAAGTTTTGGATGAGCTCAAGTTTATGGAGGGTGGATGATGGGACAGGAGAGCACTGGAATAGTCAAGTCTAGAGGTAACAAAGGCATGATGGAGTAGATAGTTCCGTTTCCACTGGCAAGAAGGTCGGTAATCAGAGGACACAGATTTAAGATAATTGGCAAAAGAACCAGGAGGGAGATGAAGAGAATTTTTTTCACGCAACGATTTGTTATGATCTGAAAGGGTGGTGGAAGCAGTTTCAATAGTAGCTTTCAAACGGGAATAGGATATATACTTAGAATCATAGAAGTTTACAACATGGAAACAGGCCCTTCGGCCCAACATGTCCATGTCGCCCAGTTTATACCACTAAGCTAGTTCCAATTGCCTGCACTTGGCCCATATCCCTCTATACCCATCTTACCCATGTAACTGTCCAAATGCTTTTTAAAAGACGAAATTGTACTTGAAAAGGAAAAATTTTCTCGGGTATGGGGAAAAGCAGGGGAGTGGGACTGATTGGATAGCCCTTTTGAAGAGCCGACACAGGCACGATGGGCCAAATAGCCTCCTTCTGCGCTGTATGATTCTATAAACTACCCTCCAACCTAAAACTGTTGGGACAAAACGAGTCTCAGATACTATTCACTCAGAGGGATTGGCACCTCATTGTATTTTGATGGTGCAAGTTTAAGGCTGTGTGTCATTTAGGTAAAATAAAGGTGTCGATCCTTGCAACCGGGGGGGTGCGGAAAAAACAAACCAAGCACATACCGGACTCTTTAAAACATCTTTAAATTCTATTTCGATTTATGGAAACTGTAACAATGCATTAAATTCATTAGAAGCACATAAATAAAAGGAAAATACTAGCTTATTTGAAAAGTCGTGGATAACCCCATATAAAATAAGTGTCATTAGTTTTCAGTGTCTCGCTGGTTGGAAGATGTAGATTAATGTAGAGAATCAGAAATAAGATGGATTTGAGGCTAATCCATTTACCTTCAATTTTTGCTTCTGTGGGAGATTTTTTCTCGGATCCGTTTTTCTCTACATATCTAAAGTACAGAGATGTGTGAAGTTCGTTAATTTTAACAAAACACCTTCATTTTATTTTTCTTGCCAATTTTTTTTCTCCTTCGCCTCAGGTGCAGGCGCCAACTTCTTGCTGGGGCGGGATTCCATGGCCGCCTCATTTAAATGGTCATCCTTCACGCGCGAGCCCAGACAGTGAGGCTCGGCGGGCTATTCGACTGCAGTGGGCGTCACCACTGCACCCAATTCTGTTTGTAACAGATGTATACACACTTCCAGCAAGGGTGAGTTCATTTGCCCCCAACCCAAGGTCACTGAGGCCAATTGTGTCACTCCCTAAGAGCTTCCTGACTGAGATCAGCTAACTCAGCGCACTCCAGGGATCGAGTGTCCTGGCATTGTCCTGGTGTGTGTATGGGTCAGCTACTGGATTTTCTGAGCCACCAAT
The DNA here is from genome assembly GCF_035084215.1 of Heptranchias perlo. Taxonomy (NCBI): domain Eukaryota; kingdom Metazoa; phylum Chordata; class Chondrichthyes; order Hexanchiformes; family Hexanchidae; genus Heptranchias; species Heptranchias perlo. The sequence continues at coordinate 9,051,916 of NC_090357.1, forward strand.
GGGATTTCTTGGGTTTTTATCCCCTCCCTCCCCCCCCCCCCCCCCGTTTCCCCTCTGGTAGCTCAATGAGTGCTGATGTGGTGCTTAGCCATTCAGATAAGGGCCGGTGAACGGAGGTCATGTCTGCTTGTGTTGCTGGTTCAGGAACGATTCGAGAAAGAGCAGAGAGCTGTCCCGGTGTCCTGACCAACATTCTCCCCCTCAAGCAATGCCATAAACAAAAAAAAGAAAAACAGGCTAACCCCGGTCATTCGTCGCACTGCTGTTGGCGGGTCGTTGTTGTGTGCGAAATGGCTGCCTCAACTGCCGACACAACAGCGACCACTTGGGCGAGATAACGGAGGACTGCGGGCGCCTGTGGAACTGCACCCCTGCAAGGAGGCAACACCATCAGGGGGAAAGGAGAAGGAGGAAAAACAAGGGGGAGAAGCAAAGAAAAAGAGAATTGCTAGCAATCTCTTATTGCTATGTCACATGGCACAGTGCATTGGTAACCCGATATGCCATGCCATGCGGGCGGGGCAGCTCAATTTTTAATACATATGATTTTTTCCTCTACTTACAATTGGCTATTGGGATCTGGAGGAAGTTCTTCACACTAAAAAAGGGGGAGAAAAAAAAAAGAAATCTTATTTTAGAAAACTACTACAGTAAGAGCTCACAGGGCAATTACAGATGAGGAAGGCCCTTTGGCCCATCTTAGTTTGTCCGTCCACAATGGCCCTAAAGTCCCCCCATTGCAGCATCCAATTAGTTCTTAAATGATTCCAGGGGTTTCACCTCCAGCACACTATCCAAAGTCCATTCCAAGTACTGATCACTCCCTGCGTGAATAAGAACTTCCTGATATCAGTCTTGAATTTACCTTGTACTAGTTTGAATCTGTGGGCCTTCATCTTTCTCTTGCAATTTAGTTCAAAATAATTGTCGAGATTTACTCATAAAAGGTATATCAGATAGTAAGTAACATGCATCAGATCACCTCTCGGACACCACCTTTCAAGGCTGAAAAGCCGGTCTTTCTCTGTTCTTTCCTCATAACCCAGACCTGTAACAGTAAGGATCAGGCTCGAGGCTCTTCCCTGCACTGCCTCCAGTGCTTGAATGTCTCCATGACTGGAACTTCCCGAGTGTATTTCAATTTAACATTTACCAAACACAACGTAGGCCTGTTACACTTCTGACACACTTTCCCCAATTTTGCAACGCTGGAGGGGGGGGCGCGGTGGGAGGTACTGACGGCACAAACCGCACACCCAACATATGCTTTTACCGGGTTTTTCTTTTCAGCTTTGGGAGTTGACTTCTGGCTTTTAATGCTTTTCTCAGGCTCCTCTTCAAGGATCTCATCTACAACAAAACAAATGGATAGAGGGGTGAATGTGCACACCAACAACAGCAAGTTGCATTTATATAGCACCTTTGATGTAATAAAATGTCCCAAGGCGCCTCACAGGAGCATAATCAGACAAAAAAATTGACACCAAGCCAAAGAAGGCGACATTACGACATGTGACCAAAAGGATGGTGGACGAAGGGAGTCGGGGATGCGTAAGAGGCCAGGATAGGAGAAACGCAGAGTTCTCGTAGGGTTGTAGGGCTGGAGGCAGTTACAGAGATAGGGAGGGGTGAGACCACGGAGGGATTTCAACAAGAGGATGAGAATTTTAAAATCAAGTCGTTTGGGAACCAGGAGTCAACGTAGATCAGCGAGCATAGGGGTGATGAGTGAACAGGACTTGGTGCGAGTCGGGATACGGACAGCACGAGTTTTAGATGAGCTCAAGTTTATGGTGGGTGGAAGATGGGAGGCCGGCCAGCAGAGCATTGGAATAGCTGAGTCTGGATGTAGCAAAAGCATCGAGGACGAACCAGACAGACCTCAGCTCATATACTTGTTCCTGCTCGCCCTGACTCCTTTCCTGATCTTCTGGGTTTGGTTCCATTCCTCCTGGCAGCCCTCCTTCACCTCATCCAAGGGGTCATGTGTGACTCCAGACAGTATAGGCAGACTATTCGATTGTGTGGGAAATCATAGCCAACCTCAATCCTGTTCTTGCCCAACTGGAACATATGTATAACCTACCAGTGGGGGCAGGAACCCCGACACAAAGGGTGGTAGAAGTTGGGAACTCTCTTCCGCAAACGGCAATTAATACTAGCTCAATTGCTAAATTTAAATCTGAGATACATAGCTTTTTGGCAACCAAAGGTATTAAGGGATATGGGCCAAAGGCGGGTATATGGAGTTAGATCACAGATCAGCCATGATCTTATCAAATGGCGGAGCAGGCACGAGAGGCTGAATGGCCTACTCTTGTTCCTATGTTCCTATGCTGTTACCCCCCCATAGTCCAGGAACTGCAGCACCCCCATCACGAGCTCAAGTGCAGCTGTGCATAGACCAGAAATCAGATCTGGATCCTTCCTGGTTTACGTAGCTCAGTTGCACACCAGATGCTACCTTTGCCTATAAGGCCATCGGGGGTGGGGGGTTGGAAGGGAACTGTTTCTATTGTTCAATCTCTAATCAGAAATCTCACCTACTTCTACCCAGTTTACACCATGAACTCCATGAATATCTCATTCAGTTTGAGTCAGCGCTTAATGGACCCCCCAGGGTTTACACAGAGGGACTGCACGCAGTGAATTTCATGAGTCAGGAGGCATACAATGAACGGCCAAACACCAGCTAAGCAGATGGGAGTTTCTAGCTTATTTTTTCACAAATGGGAGATGGAAAAATTCACGCAAGAAAAGTGATGGGAAAGTGCAAGAAACACACAGACATAGACAGACAGACAGATAGAGAGAACAAACCAGAGAAAAGAAAAGCAATTGGAAAAGGAAGTGCGTGTGGCAGACATTTTTCTCCTCTGACTCACCAAAAATCTCGTAGTTTTTTTCGGTTAAGTTATCAATCAGGTTTTCCCAGGCTGCCTGGAAAAGGAAACAAGGAAACAAGGCTAATGATTTTTCTATTCTTCCTCGACACTACTTCACTGGGCACCAAAATTCTTGATAAAAGGAAACTCCTTCTGCCATGGAGAATTCAAACCCGACACAGATTCACCTCATTCACTCATGTAGCACTGAGCCTGCTTGTAAAGCCCATTTATTTTAAATGGGTTATCACCTCCATTAAAACAATGGGTTACCACCTCCATTAAAACAATGGGTTATCACCTCCATTAAAACAATGGGTTACCACCTCCATTAAAACAATGGGTTATCACCTCCATTAAAACAATGGGTGGAGGAATGTCATATGAAAGTGTTAATTGTTCATCGGCTATTATGGCCAATAGTAATTTATAGCCCAACATCACGTTGCTCCAGAGGAAGCTTGAGATACCACTGATCGGGGCCCGGGGATAAGAGAAGAAGCCCGTGGACGCATCCCCCCCCTCCCCCCACCCCCCGCTCTGACTGCGGAGTGGGAGGAGGAAGTTGCAATCCCATTGTTCACGTCTGGATTGGGGCCTGGCCTGACTTTATGAAGGAGGAAATATTTTTCAAAGTTATCAAAGAAATTCAGACCTGATGAATCTAAAATTTACCTGGAATTCTTCCCCTCTGAAAACTCGGATTGCTTCGTGTCCTTCCAAAGATTGAAAATAATCACGGCCGTCGTCTGAGTCAGACACCAGCTCAGGCATGGGGCTGTCCTCGCCACTCAGGATGGTCCCCTTTTTACTGAATAAAGCGTAACAGGGAAAATAAAATAGGAACAGGACTGAACAATGACAGGAGAAAACGAGACATAGGAACATAGAAACAGGAGACGACCATCCAGCCCCTCGAGCCTGTTCCGCCATTCAATTAGATCACGGCTGATGTGTATCTCAACCCCATTTGCCCGTCTTTGCTCCATATCCCTTGATACCCTTACCGAACAAAAATCTATCAATCTCAGTCTGGTAAGGTTCAATTGACTCAGCATCCACAACCTTTTGGGGGAGAGAATTCTATTACCCTTTGTGTGAAGAAGTGCTTCCTGATTTAACTCCTCAATGGCCTGGCTCTAATTTTCTCAGGTCGCCCAAAATCAACTAAAACTTGGCGATAAGTCCCAGCAGCCCTGCGGGGAATGATCACACTTGGGAATGATGGGGTTGTACCAGCCCTTGCACCCACCCAACTGATTAGAAACAAATTATTCACAAGGAAGAGCAAAGGGGTCGTGGGCTTCAGTTTCAAATCCCAGACCAATTAGTTCCTGAATTCAGTCGAGTCACAGAGTGGAGAATCCAAATAGAGGCCACAGGGAGGGAGCAAAATAAAAAAAGAAATCAAATCAAAAATAGGAGTGGTCAGCAGGCCATCCTCAGGCACCGCCCGGAAACTAGTGCAGAGTATCACTGGTAGTGACAGGGAGCAGGTAGCTTTCTTCCCGACTCTCCTTACCCCAGGCCTGGGAAAAGTGGAGGAGGAAAACTTCTCAAAAGTAAATATCTATACTCAGCAGTAGCACTCCCTCCTCCGAGTCAGAAGGTCGGTCGGTTCATGCCTCACTGCTGGAGTTGAGCACATAACCTAGACTGACACGCCAAGGGAGTGCTGCATTCTCGCAGATGCAATCTTACAAATGAGAAGGTTCACTGAGCGCCCATCTGCCTGTTCTGGTCAATGCACAAGATCCTTATTTGATGACAGGCAGGGAGCTCTTATGATGTCCTGGCCAACATTTATCCCTCAACCAACACAACCAAAAAAAAAAGGAACAGATGATCCGATCATTTATCTCACTGCTGCGTGTGGGACCTTGCTGTGCGCCAACTGGCTGCCGCATTTCCCTACATTACAACAGTGACTACACTTCAAAAGCAATTCATTGGCTGTAAAGAGTTTTATGACATCTTGGAAGAGTGAAAGGCACTTTATAAATGCAAGTTCTTTCTTTCGTTCATACACTGAATATTCAAAAACAAGATTCCAACCAAAACAAGGGAACTTTCACTCAAATTCTCTGAATTAGTCATTGGATTGCAGGAATGCACCATCTCTCAGCGTGTGACATGGAATAACTGAGATTTTTAATATTCAACAAGTCATTTAGACAGAACAGATATGGAGGACAGAACACACCCGGCAACCCAAAAGAAATTTTTTTTTCTCATTTTAAATTATGTCTTCACTAATAAATTTGGTGTCTGTGTACTATTACTCAGTGCATGTGCTGACCTCTCAATCCCACAGAGGAAGACATTTAAAAATAAAATCACCTATGCATTGCGGGATAGAGGGCACAGCTGTCCGGGGTGGGGGGGAAAAATAGAAAAATCATTCGCTCACCTTGCATTTTAGTTGGACAAATCACAGTGGCTACAGGTAGTTATAGGTTGAACCTATTTATTGAAATACAGGAAATGCAGAAATTCCTCAATTTTTATTTAAAAATACAGTATCTACCCTCTCCCAAAGAATCCTTTTGGGCAAACAATTCAAATGTTGAACAATCCACTTACCTCGAACTGTTTTGCCCATTTGATGTTTCACAGTTGCCTGTAAAAATAAAATGTATGTCAGCCACTGCGGGAGTTCCTGCACTTGCTCAGTGTTTGATTGTAACTCCGCCTCTCTCTCCTTCTTTAAGACGCTTCTTAAAACCTATCTCTTTGATCAAACTTTTAGTCACCCGTCTTACTATCAACCTCTTTGGCTTGTGTCAATGTTTGTCTGATTACACTCCTGTGAAGCGCCTTGGGATGTTTTACTACGCTAAAGGTGCTGTATAAACGCAAGTTGTTGCTGTTGTCGCTGCACATGGCACAGTGTGTGTTTACTGGCTCGCTGTACAACAAATATGACAGCTACAGTATGCAGGTCAGCGCGATTCCCTCCTGATTTTCACGTTTCAGAACATGCTGACCGAAGGCTACACAGAAACGTACTTTAACTTGGTCCCCTCGCAGCAGTGAGCCCCCCACAACCTTCCAACGGTTAACTTCACCAACTCTGGCTCCTTTAGTGACAGCGGGCCTGCCGACTGATTGAAGCCAGTACTTCCTCAAAAAACAAATCTCCAGCCTTCACTGGTAATAGAACGGGATATCTACTCTAATCCCCTCTCCCTGCTCTTTCCATGCATCCCATAGAATCGTAGAAAAGGATTTGCCAGAAGACGTTGATAAACATTTAATTACCTTTTTTCTTCATTTCCACTTGAATTTCACTATGTTGTTCCTGCAACACTGTGATGTCACTTCCTCCCGCTTGGCAGAGGTCGGTGCCTCTTCTGTTCACTATTCTAGCATATTCCGAGTAGCCTGCTGACAGGAGGCCTTTAGCACAGAAGTAATGGCCCTGGGGAGCAGAGTGAATAGAACAAGATATTAAAGCTACTTGGGGCAGGGGGGAAGAGGGGGAACCAACAACCAACTGAGAGTTTACACTTCAGCTATACAAAGAACAGAATCAGGGTCACTGACTTACGGGCGACAGGATAAGTCGCATTACGTTTTTATTACGTGGATTTCTGGGATTTTTACTGGTGTTTTGGGTAACTCATTCTGCAATTTTCCGTGAAAAGAGAATTCTAGTGGCCTTGAACATAAACCATCCAACGAAAAGCAGGAGCACAGAGAGTTCAATCATACTGAAAGACAAAATAAATGCTCCACTTTGTGTAAAATTTTATCTATAAATTATTCATAATTTTCTGTAACAAGCAGTAGGAGGCCCCTTATTATATGAACAGAGGAGTTGAACACACAGGCTTTTCAGAATTCCAGTGCGAGGGGTCAATAATGATTGCTGCTAAGTAATGAGACGTGCCTGATTTTTTGTTTGTAACTTGTTACTATTTTTTTTTAAAAATCAATGCAAAAAAGCCTGCCAGTGCTGGGGAAATGGAACATCTTGTCTGCATCCAGTGTCCCATGCTTCCCTCTTACTCTTCCTCACAATTGTGTCTATTTCTTAGGAACAGAGGCCAAGCCCAGCTGGACTGAAGAAACACAGAAATAATAGGGTGGCAAGAATTATGCACATTTAAAAAAAAAAGGTTTCTCTTTGGATAACAAATATGCTTTTAAAAAACCCCAAAAAGAATCAACTAAAAGGATGACTCCTACCTTAAAATAATCTGGTTTTAGTACTGCTGCTCTAATACTGTCCAATATCGCCATTCTGAAAGGAGAAAAAAAATTATCTTTATGTAATCAAATCAAGCGTTTCGTCTCAAAAGACGACTCCAGGAGAGATTCACACAAACACTCCTACGAAATTGTGAACCTGCTCCTAGCATCGCACACTTCTTAAAGGGAGTAGAAGGGGAGAGGGGGGCAGTGGCATGCAGGCCACTGGTGCTCACAAATCCAGCCATTTTACTTTGGCTTCACTATTGGCTGCGTAAGACCCATGCATCGCAAACCTGCAGGACTAGAATGCCACCGGAGCAATGAAAGAGCAGCCAGATACTGAATCCACAGCCTCACTCCCACCCTCCCAGACAGCACTGACTGTAAACAACGGCAAGGAGGGGGGAGGGGGGGGGGTGCCTCATTTTTTTTTTGTGACTTGTTTTGATATCGATGCAAAGCATGTCAGTGCTGGGGAAATGGAACATCCTGTCCGCAGCCAGTACCCCGCAGCTCCTTCTACTCGTCCTCCCAGGTAGTAGTCCCTTCACTCTTCAGTAATGTTCACATGTGGATTAGCGACCAAAGGATCAAAGCAAGTTCTACAAGATTCCCCAAATCAGCATCCCACTTAAACTCCCACGGGGGCAATACATCATCCAAAACATTGAGATTCAAAAGACAACCCGCTCCCCCCATCATGGAATAGGATCCTGGTAAATTTATCAAAATGTGTTCTAATGGATTGAAGCATAAAGATGTCCCATTTGTTACAAGGAAAGTGTCCACGGCCGGGACTCACCGGTGATCATTCAGCTGCAGGTAACAATAGGCTCTTCGACAATACAATTGATGATTATAGGGGCTGGAAAAGAAGCATTCCATTAATGATAAACACCACTTAAATTACATAATCACCACCTTTAAATTGTTTATACGAACTGAATCATGACCAGGTCTGAACTCCTCATTTTGGCACAGAACAATGTCCTGGGTGGATGCCATGTAAGTCAAGTTAGCCCAGCTCTAGGACAAATAGCCCTGGTAATTGCTTGCTAGGTCAACTGATCACATCCTGGTCAATTGCCCGGGTGCTGCTATTGGCCTTAGTGGTCCTCCCAGCCTGAGCCCTTCCAGCCTGCCTCAGTCCTCCCAGCCTCCGAATTAGGGAGGGAAAGGATAATTTTTTTTAAAAATCAGCCAGCCTGATCAGCATCCAACGATCCCTGTTTTAAAGTGCACGTGCGCAGATATCAGCTCAACTGCAACGTACTGCACGATTGAACAGCCTGAGTCTAGGCTCACTCATGAACAAGGGCCATCTGAGTGAGCTACCAGAGGACACCCAGGTGCCTGAAATCTGCACCTTCATGAACCTGGGAAACTTTTTTTTTTAAACATGTACTCTTCTTACCAAACGGACAGGGGTGAACGGTACCTTGTTTCGACTGCCTTGCTGTATGTGAGGACGGCAGCTTTGAATTCACTTATATTCACTTCATCTTCACCTTTCCTCTGAAGATGCTCAATCTTCTAATAACAAAACAGACAAGATAACTGTAATGGTAAACCCACCCCACCCCCCCCACAATCTTCACTGCTGCACACCCCTTCGTGCAAGTTTTGTGCCTTTTAAATATTACGTGGATGGTCCCTGCTGGCTCAGTGGGGTAAAAGTGCCAGGTGCGGAACTGAGCCTCACAGACCAGAAAGGTTCAATGCCTGGACTGTGCTGTTAACTGATCTCAATGAAGGTGGCAGAGTGGGCATTGCATTGATCTCAATGTCCCAGAGGCTATGGGGGAGGGGGAAGAGAAGAAAAGGACAGGGGGGAATTAACCAAAGTTGCTGCTCCTGATTACTATTCCTGCTGCAAGTGCATGTGTGTCAATGCCGGATGAGGAAAGGACTGGACTCAGTTGAACAGTCCACTTACATTCACTGTCCCGGCACATATGTGAAAAATGGTCACTTGGATAGGGTACTGTAGACAATCGCTTCCTACAGAACTGTCGCCACCTTCAGGAGAGGAGGAATAAGCACAAAAAAATCGGAGGGGGAAAAATATATATTGAATTAAAAGGATGACTGTGGATAGGGGTACAACTTAGACAATGGATTCCGCAAAGGAATAAGGTTCCCCTGCAGAGAATAGACCAAAACAAAAGAACCAGGCAGACAAATATCAGGCAGCCGTTCAGCAGAGTCCCATTAACACTGACTCACTAGCTGCACTATGCAAAACAAATTGTTGAAAGCACTCAAAAGGGTAGGCAGGTCACAGGAGTGCTCCTGAACCACAAAAGGACACTTGATGCTTCTCCTCCTGTCGCTCAGCTTTTCACACACAGGATTAAGGTCATTAAATATTGCCTGAAGCTGAAACAGGGAAAGAAAATATGAAACTTTATTATCTCAAAAATAGGTTTTAAAACCTAAGCCCCCTGGCAACAAATGGTTGTTGCCTTGCCAACAGGCAACGTCACCCAACTGCGTACACAACTAGCAAAAGGCAAATATGTAGGACTGATATAAGGAAGCTCTCCACACAGAAAGGATCGATACACTTTCACACAAGGTAATGGAGGCGAAAGCCCAGGAATTGCCTTAAGAGAAAATTGGATGATATGATGGGTGGGGGCGGGGGGAAGATAGTGCTGGGGATTGTAGGGTCTTTCCAGATCTGGTGAACAAAGGAAGACCCCTAATATATACTTCTGCAATGAGGGATCTATTCCATAACATGTCGGGACCTGAGAAAGCACAGACATGTTTGTGCAGCTGAATGAAAAAAAAAAGGTACTGACCTGATTGTTTGCTTCACAATTTCTTTCAAAGTCACTTAGCACAGAATCCCCCTCGGCAGCAAATTTCTTTATATAATCTGCAACTGAACAGAGGAAAACGCAAGACGTTACGTCCATCAACAAAACACGGGGCTGTGAATGGAGATTTCGTACATGGAAGAGAACACCACATTCCACAAATACTGAGCTGCAAACAGTGGCCATTTCTCCTTTGGCTGTTAAAAGTGAGAATTGCTGTCCTATAGCTCAGTTGGTAAATGCACTGATCAGTCATTTGTGCAAGATACTGGAACCATACAGACCAGGGAGTTCCCCAGTTCAATCTCCAGTTGTGTTGAACTAGCTGATCTCAGTCAGGACAAAGGTATGGATGCTACACAATTGGTCTCAGCACCCTTGGCTCAGGTCTCCCATCCATTTTTTGTGTGTGTGATTTAGGCCGCCCTTTTATAAGAAGTTGGGGGTGGGGCGGGAGTTAGGGTGTGTTTTTATTTACAACAAATTATAAACCAAAATAAGTGTCAAATAATAATTTTATTATAATGATCCAGGATGCACTCCAGTCCCTGCGGTGCCCACCGGTCGCGGAAAGCCTCAAGCGTACCGGCAGACACCGCGTGCTCCCTCTCCAGGGCCACCCGGGCGCGGAGATTGCCGCAGAAGAGAGGCAAATCCCATCCTCATTGCTCTCCAGTGACCTCTCCCGGAAAGTGTACGTGTGGGGACAGGACTGTGCTTGGCTCTGATCTCCCACGGGTTGAAGAGCCTATTAACATTCACCGTCTAGACTCATACAAGAAGAAAGGCCATTTTGGCAACATACCCACGGCATTGTAACCCAGCATCAGTCATCAGCTTCAATAAAATAATAGGAGAAATAAACATGGGCAATTTTTTTAAAAACTCAGAACCACGTTACTTAATGAAAGTTTCCCATCCGAAAAGCCAGCACCACTGTTAGACGGCCCTGCCGCTGAGTAAGAAAACACTGCAAGTCTTGTGAAAGTTGTAGAGAAAGCAAAGGCATATGTGCTTACCACAATAAGCAAGTTTGTAAGTGTGCATTATTGGTTCTGCATTATTGATCAGTCCCGTTCTTTCCCTGTTCGTTCTTCAGTCAAGAGGAACGGGTGTTCTGGACTGGACTCATCGGACCAGAGGCTTCTTCTAGGCCAAACTCAATGGTCAGCCCAGCCTGCCTCCAACACCCAGCTGCCCTCAATGGACAGCCCAGCCTGCCTCCAACACCCAGCTGCCCTCAATGGACAGCCCAGCCTGCCTCCAACACCCAGCTGCCCTCAATGGACAGCCCAGCCTGCCTCCAACACCCAGCTGCCCTCAATGGACAGCCCAGCCTGCCTCCAACACCCAGCTGCCCTCAATGGACAGCCCAGCCTGCCTCCAACACCCAGCTGCCCTCAATGGACAGCCCAGCCTGCCTCCAACACCCAGCTGCCCTCAATGGACAGCCCAGCCTGCCTCCAACACCCAGCTGCCCTCAATGGACAGCCCAGCCTGCCTCCAACACCCAGCTGCCCTCAATGGACAGCCCAGCCTGCTTCCAACACCCAGCTGCCCTCAATGGACAGCTCAGGCTGCTTCCAACACCCAGCTGCCCTCAATGGACAGCTCAGGCTGCTTCCAACACCCAGCTGCCCTCAATGGACAGCCCAGCCTGCCTCCAACACCCAGCTGCCCTCAATGGACAGCTCAGGCTGGCTCCATCGTTCTATGTTTTTTTCTCGTCTTGAGATTTTCCGTGCTTCATCCAGGCTTTGCTTATATCTTACGCTTCAACAACACAGGAATTGCTAGACGAAAAGATCCACCTGGTTCGCCTTCTACTCTCCTGGTAGTCGCATGATACAACAATAATGGAGTTGTTGACTAATCATAGCAATCAATCTCTATCAATTGGTCTACAACAGATCCAGAAATAAAATAGAATCATAGAATGATACAGCAAAGGAGGAGGCCATTTGGCCCATCGTGCCTGTGCCAACTATTTGAAAGAGCTATCCAATTAGTCCCACTCCCCTGCTCTTTCCCCACAGCCCTGCAAATTTTTCCCCTTCAAATATTTATCCAATTCCCTTTTGAAAGTTGCTATTGAATCTGCTTCCACCACCCTTTCAGGCAGTGCATTCCAGATCATATCAATGCGCTACGTAAAAACAAAATTCCTCATGACACCTTTTTTTTGCCAATTACCTTAAATCTGTGTCCTCTGGTTATTGACCCTTCTGCTATTGGAAACAGTTTCTCCTTATTTACACTATCAAAACACTTCATGATTTTGTATCAAATCTCCTCTTAATCTTCTCTGCTCTAAGGAGAACAACCCCAGCTTCTCTAGTCTCTCTATGTAACTGAAGTCCCTTACCATTCTAGTAAATCTCTTCTGCACCCTCTCTAAGGCCTTGACATCTTTCCTAAAGTGTGGTGCCCAGAATTTAAATGAGGCGAGGAAAATCCCAGTGGTGGAAAGATTTAGGAACCTCGGTCCAAAGTCACCTGTTCCTCACAAAAACGCTGCACTTACCACATGTCATGTCTCAAATTACTCATATACTGTATAAAATATTCATCTCCAACAACCCTCAAAAGGGTGAGTGTTGCTGATGTAAAATTATCCTACTATAAGCCAGGATAATTAAAGTGAATTGGAACAAACAACACAAAAAGGACCTCTGAAAGTTGCACTTCTTAAAAAAAAGTATGTCATAAGTTGCAGCCTCATAGAGAAGGGAACTTACAGTGTGCCAGCAGGATTGTAAGGGCTGTGTTCCTCTGGAGATCTGTCCACTGAGGGGCTATATTGTCAATAGGAATTTGTTTTATTAAAGGCTTTGTACAGCAGATGATCTCTTTCAGTTCAGAGTCGTCCTAGAGAGAAGGCACAAGAAATAAATTGTAAATTCCCCTTTGTTAGGAATAAGCTCTCGTTCCCCCAAAGACTCGTGTCACCAAGGCAAGGATGGTGCAATTGGCTGCCGCAAACCTTGGGGATGGGAATGGTAAAAACCAGCCATGGTCATTACTCCTTATCACTTTCCAGCTTCCAGTGTGTGTGTGTGTGTGTGTGTGTGTGTGTGTGTGTGTGTGTGCGTGCGCGCGCGCGCGTGCGTGCGTGCGTGCGTGTACACAATGGATGAGCAATCTGGCTAGTTTGTGATGGTCCCCGCAGCCAAATAGCCTGCCAACTGTAGGTTTTAAACATTTACTAACATGAAACAGCTAAAATATGTTGACATAAAATGGGTGATATTATATGCATTACAGGAAAGACAGGCACTTCACTGCAGACAGGTCGCCAAGGCAACACTTGAGATATTCCTGTGGTCAACTAACTGAAATGTTTAATGAGATAAGGAGGAAGAACAGGACTTTGTCTGTTATTAACCACAATATAAGTCGAAGCCAGAGTGAGTAATAGAATACATTATGATGTGTGATGTTTATACCTATGATTGTAATGCTATAATAACATAATTAACAGTGGGTAAGTTAGTTTAGGGAAAATGAGAAAATTACTGAAGGAAAGCAACTGAATACTGCTTGACACCAAGGACTGTGTCCCTTGTAAATGACAGATTAGCAAAATTACAGCTGCTTGTGCTAGCTTCCCACCAGAACCAAGCATGAAGTCAGGGGTCTGTCGGGTGAAATAGATTGTTCATTACAGAGTATAAAAAGGTGAGAGCATCCTGATGTAACAAGGCAGCCTGAACTTAAGACACCATGGTTGCATCCAGCAGGCTGCCTGATGTAAGTTACTGTGGACTCGGGGGCTTGCATGTTTACTATGATTGATGGATCAATATAAGGTACGGTAGAGGACGGAAAATATGCTAATCTTATATTTCTTAATAAATCACTGGTTAGGCCTCAGCTGGAGTATTGTGTCCAATTCTGGGCACCACACCTTAGGAAGGATGTTAAGGCCTTGGAGAGGGTCCAGAGGAGATTTACTAGAATGGTACCAGGGAGGAGGGACTTCTGTCAAGTGGAGAGTCTAGAGAAGCTGGTATTTTTGCTCAAGCTCATAGCAGAGAAGGTTAAGGGGAGATTTAATCGAGGTGTTCAAAATTATGAAGGGTTTTGATAGAGTAGATAGGGAGAACCTGTTTCCACTGGCAGGAGGGTCGATAGCTCGAGGACACAGGTTTAAGATAATTGGCAAAAGAACAAGAGGAAAGATGAGAATCCTTTTACGCGGCGAGTTGTTATGATCTAGAATGCACTGCCTGAAAGGCTGGTGGAAGCAGATTCAATAATAACTTTCGAACGGTAACTGGATATATACTTGGAGAAAGAACAGGGAAGTCGGACTTATTGGAAAGCTCTTTAAAAAAGCCGGCACAGGCACGATGGGCCGAATGGCCTGCTTCTGTGCTGTAAGATTCTATGATTCTAGGAATGAAGTATTGAAGTGCTGACATTAGACTCTTGAACATAATAATTAGTAAGTCAAGGTGACTTATAGAGACTCTTGCACAGAATCTTACACCAATACTCACTGTTAAGGTTCACTGATGAATAATGACCACTTGTGCAAGGTTCCAGAGGGTGATCACTCCCTATGGAACGTTACCCCAGCAAGGAGCCTACATCTTCAGGAGGTGAGGACAAAGGAAAAAATAAAATCTCTCACAAAGGAACCTCAAATCAAGACGAGTGGCCTGCAAAGGCTGGACTCATCTTCTTAGTGATTACAACAGTAATGACAGCATCTGCAAACACTTTTAGTTTCGCCCTTCCTCATTTCTCCTGGTCGCTGACATACAACAGAACAAGAGTTCTGTGCACTAACAATACTCTGGGTTACCACTCAGTCAGCTCTGGGATAGTCCCTCTGCACCAGAGCTGGAGGCAGCTTTCTCCATCCTGAATTACCACATGATGCCCAGACTCAGGCACATACCACACACTTGTGCAGCTCCAGCTGGTGTAATGGATGGGTTTTAATCGGCTCCTTTACTGATCGCTCACCTTCGCTTGTTCAAAGTTCTTCAGGAGGGCAGCAACAAATCCATTATGGTTCTGAAATAGAATCGAGAAAGAAAATGAGACAAAGAATTCCTGACTGCAGACACACTCTTTGTACAGTTTTAATTGTGAGATGTTCCATGTGTCCTTTTAGCTTTTAAAGTTTATTGTTCCGAATCCTTATTAACACCCCTCCTCCCAGCAAAAAAAAGTCTTCCCCTGCCAGAGCCCCTCAATGAGAGAACAGTCTTGTGATCCCTCCAAGGTATCCATCATTTTATAGTCAATAAACTTAAAAATAACTGGGCAGTGCAAGCACAGGATTAGGCTTGACTGTGATAACTTCTACAGTGAATAGCCTACTAACATTCATTGTCCAAGATACTGAACTCTGCCAGTGACTGTGGAAACATATTGCCATGAGTCAGAGCTTTCAGGAGGAGAGGGGAGAAAAAAAATATACAACTGTGCAGGCAACAGGAGCCTGGGAACTCATTAAACATTTAGCAAGTCCTGGAACACTGGCAGGAGATCATAAATCAGCTCCGGTCTGACATGCCAGGAAGTGGTTACCTGCATTTAGCCACCAGTGCAACTGCCATTGCAATGAGATTTTCAAGGTAGGAAGTTGTAACTTACACATTTTTTCTTTATCTCTCCATAAAGTGTCCACAAGATTTCCATTGTCTGGATCACAGTTAAATCCACGGCTTCATCTTTGCAGTTCCTGCAGGATGAGAAAGAAAACCAGTTTGATCTGAGTCATAACCGAACATCCAATGGTGGGAGGGAAACTTGATCTGCCATTACAAAATGAAAAACCTTCTGCCACTCATATTGCACTTTCCCAACAGTCCCATTTTAACCATGGGCATTTTATGGAGATCACTCTGATGCCACTCGGACTTCTTGTCCACTGTCAACCACTGCGTGGATTTCTAGGAGGCCCTTAACAAACTCTGACATACATTCCAAGCTGCCACAGTGTGCCACAGAATGATGGAACACAGAATCCAGATAACAGCCCATATTTTAAGCCTTCCAATTTTCTCCCCTCTCCTCCGTTCCTGAGTTCACCGACTCCCTCAATCAGCGCCCAGGGCAGCAGTTGCCTGCTCATACCTGGCCCACATGGCATCATTCAGTGAGTATTATAGAATCATAGAGCACAGAAGGAGGCCATTCGGCCCATCGTGCCTGTGCCAGCTCTTTGAAAGAGCTATCCAGTTAAGGGTAACCAAATTACAGATACAATGATCACAATCAAAAAGTATGTTAAGGGGTCCATGTATTTCACAAGTTATACTGTCCCATCCCTGGTGCTGTACAATACTGTAGTAAAGTAAACCTGAACATTGTTCCCCTTAGTTTAGGTCGTGGTTTGTTTCTCTCTCATTTGTGTGTCTTTCCCAGACCAGTCTTCTTCTATTTCCTTTTCAACGGGATACATATAATTTCATTCCTTTATTGCCTCTTCAGCTGGGCCAACAAATTAAAACTACCATTTGGTTAGAAATTGTACTTTGTGTAAAAAAATTCTGGCACTAAGTTTTGGAATTTCATTCAGGAAGGCCACAGGACAGACTGTGTCGGAAATGGTAAATATCACACTGGTATAGTAGAGACCTTCTAAAGTTAGAGCAGAGGAACAACACGGGCAGAGTTGAGAAGGAGCTTTGTTGTGCATTTAACCATGCTGCACATGACCTGGAAATGCTCGATGCTGACACTGGGTGGCTACCCAGTTGGCAGGCTACGCAACTATGGAAAACAACACAGCCAAACCCTGCTGTGTCCTCACCTGGCATCCACACAGACGCACTTCCAGCAGTGATCTGGAGGCAGTGCAGAGAAGAACCATAGGGCTGAGTGTCAAAGGGCTGAGTTATGAGGGAAGACTGGAGAAACTTGGGCTTTTCAGCCTGGAAAAGTGGCACCCAAGAGGTGATCCTAGAGGTATATGAAATAGTTATGGGTAATGAAAAAGTTAATCCAGATTATTACTTTAAATTAAATTGAGAGAGTAGGACAAGGGGGACAGGTTCAAACTAGTAAATGTCTCTTTCAGGACTGATATCAAGAAATTATTCTACATACAAAAATGATTAACACATAGAATAGACTTCCAAATAGACTAGTGGTGATGAAACTCCTGGGATCATTTAAGAAACAATTAGATATTGCAAAAGGAGACCTTTGGGATGGATGAACTAACCATGGGCTGAACAGCCTTCCTCATAATTATGTTGTGATCGTGTAAATAAAATCCCTGGCTGATTTTCTCTTCCCTAAACCTGTGGCACTGTGGGCAGCTGTAGGTCACCGGAGACCTTCCTCATCTGTATGGCTCAGGGACATCGATTTTACCCGTGAACCATCAGAGCAGCCATTCAAATGACCCAAGTTGAGAAAGAAAGACTTACATTTATATAGCGCCTTTCACAACCTCAGGACATCCCAGGGCGCTTTACCGCCAATTAAGTACTTTTGAAGTGTAGTCACTGTTGTAATGTTGGATACGCAGCAGCCAAAATTGCGCAGAGCAAGGTCCCACAAACAGTAATATGAAATAACCAGATAATCTGTTTTAGTGATGTTGGTTGAGGGATAAATATTGGCCAGGACACCGGGGAGAACGTCCCTGCTCTTCTTCAAAATAGTGCTATGGGATCTTTTACGTCCACCTAAGAGGGCGGAAGGGGCTTCGGTTTAACGTCTCATCCAAAGGACGGCACCTCCGACAGTGCAGTACGCCCTCAGTGCTGGCACTCTAGTATCAACCTAGATTTTGTGCTCAAGTCTCTGGAGTGGGACTTGAATCCATGACCTTCTGACTCGGAGGCGAGAGAAATCAGAAACTAGGGGGCGAGAGGCAATTTACTAGCAGAAAAGAGAAAAATATTTTTGAAATGAAATGCTAATGGAAGGTTGTTTGCAGGTATCTCTCGGTAGCTGTCAGCAAATGTCCTACATGTCACATTGGCAAAAAGTTTTTCACAGAGGGAGATGTAACCTAACAATGGATAGAAAACAAGTGATTAATAAAATTACAGGCCCCCCAATGGTGCCATGTGCTGGAGCACTAACCCACGCTGCATGGTGGCAGGATGCCAATCTGCCCACTCGATTCCCATTTTGTCAAGCTGCCAAACCCACAAGGCAGTGAAGAAGAGGCCATTTTCCTCTTCAGACAAAGGAAAATGCAAAATATACACAGGGTGCAAACACTCATTAGCCAAGGCCTGAGCTACTAACCAATCCTCAACACTTTACAGCAGCCTAGGAATAGGCCAACCGCCTGCAGGCTTGGATTATGAATGGTATGTGAGATTTAAGGATGGAAAATGAGAGCGAGAGATGGAGAGAGAGAAACAGTATCTAAAGAGGGACATTTTTCTATTTGCTTTTAATATGGAATATTGAAAGTAAACCAGGATGATCTCACCTGCAGTGACAGTTTGGGCATCACTATTGGCCTCAACACCCCTGGCCTGGGGACGGGTTCCCACCCCTGGCTGCTTTCTAGTGACCCCTTCGGGAAACTTCACGCATATGCATGACAGGATCAGGCTGGGCTGTGATGTTCCCGCTTCCTGCACAATGTTTGGGCACAACCTTGAAGAAAGAGCACTTGGCCACTTGCTGGCCCGTGTACAACTGTACCGTGCACTTGCTGGCCCATGTACAACTGTACTGTGCCAAGCCTGATGTTGTCCTTACCGAACATTCCATGCCAAGGCTTCTTCGACAGCTATTCCCAAACAAGGACCTCCACCACCCAGAAGGACAAGGGCAACAGGTGCATGGGAACAACACCACCTCCAAGTTCCCCTCCAAGGCACACACCATCCTGACTCGGACATATATCGCCGTTCCTTCATCGTCGCTGTGTCAAAATCCTGGAACTCCCTACCCAACAGCACCGTGCGAGCTCCTTCACCACACGGACTGTAGCGGTTCAAGAAGGCGGCTTACCACCACCTTCTCAAGGGCAACTAGGGATGGGCAATAAATGCCATCCTTGCCAGTGATGCCCACGTGCCAAGAATGAATAAAAGAAAGGAGGAATAACTGCTAGGAAAAAAAACTATATGGGACGAATCTGGATTTCCATTTTGTGCAGTTTGTATTGTTAACAATCTTCTAAATTAAATCTCTGATTGATACAACTGAGTACAAATTCCAAACTCCTTGCTGCAATAAACACACGCTCTTTATGAGGTTGTAACCAAGCTCACCAACCAGTCGTTACAAGTTGAGTGTTTTATGGAAAGTAATAATTCCTGAATGTTTTCCTATAAAACAGATGGGTAGTCAGGAGGAGGAGCTCAACTTTCAACCTAAGTAACATTTTGGTGGGGGAGTGGCAGGGGGGGTGCAGCACGGAATGAAGGCTCAGCCATAGGCCATGTAAGTGAAGTGTAGCCAAACTTACTGGGGATTCATGGCCTACTTTGGGCCCCCAGAAGTTTTGGATTGTCACAAACCTTTCACTTACTCAGTTTGGTACAAAAATTACAAGCAAACTAAGTAATGAGAGAAGAGTATGCATATTGAAAGATGGCAGTAATTGTTCAGTAATGTGTGGGGTGGTCATCTTGAAATGAGAATTAGTTGAAAGGCTGGGGTCAGGGTCTTAACATTACAAAGAGTTGAAAGGTATGAATTTTATCTTTATTGCACAAAGTCAGTCAGCTGTGTGTTTAATTTTAACATAAAGCAGTGGGTGTGAAGGCTGCCGCTGGCACTCCTACACATTCCACACAACGTTCAGAGCAAGATACCAGCTCGGCTTGTCAACAGATTCTAAGTCTGTGCTGCCAAGATATGGCTCCTGTTTCAAAGCTTCTGCCCCAGCAGGTCTGTCACTGGCTGCTCAGAAAAAGGCAAGCTATTGTCAGGCAAGGAAAGGTGAGATTTGGGAGTGGCTGCGCCTTGAGATCAGGTTTACGACAGGAAAGTGATTAGATCAGTCAAATGGACTATTATAAGGCAAATGGCTTAAAGGCTCAGTTTAAGCTCATCTAATAGCTCAGTGGCAAGTGTGCTGCCATACAGACAAGAAAGGTCACGGAGCTTTAACCCGGTGAGGGTGGGGAGGATAGGCGCATCACACATGGCTGTTTCCAGCAGGGCTAATTGGATAGCGATCACAAACAGAGACCTGGGTTTGATCTTTTCCCCCCATTCCTGGCTCAGAGACATTGTTACCCAACTCAATCCCTACTGCCATCCCACTTGAGATTAACTTTGAGCTATGAGAGAAGTTTAAGGAGGACCTCACTGAGGTATACAAAATATTAAATGGCATAGACAAGGCAAACCTAGAATATTACTTCATGGTCTGTGCTGAGTTGAGAACATAATAGTCAAGGACAGGAGTATCTCATTTGGTCTGTAGAAGCTCATCCCTTGATACATTAACTTTCCTAGTCCACACCCAGTCTTTGCCTCAAATACACTGCCTCGCAAATTATTCCAAACATTCATCACCTTTGAGTAAAGAAGTTCTTCCTAATCTATCTGTCCTAAATTTAACCTTCACTAATTTAAATTCATGTCCCCGGGTCCTACTAACCCAATTTACTTTGAAGTAATATTCAGACTAAAGGATCCCCCTGTGCTGCCAAGTCCCAGCAACCTAACCCCAGTGCTGTCAAACTCCAAGTCTCTCACCCAGATCCACCAAAGCTCAGGATCACCCCCCTGTGCTACCAATGTGCAAGACCACCCCCCAGTGCTGCTAACCCTTACTCCCCCGACCCAATACTGCTAAATACCACATCTCTAACTGCAACTGGTACATCTTGCATACTGTTTTGCTGTGCATTCTCAGCTTTAAAATTGGTAAAAAGGATAAAAAATTAAATACATATACAGATAAAGGGAACTTGCATATACAATAAATATCACTCATTTATGGTTTTCACAGAATAATGAAAAGTCATGGAATTCAATTCCTAAAACACCACTATAAATCACACAATACCATTTAGTAAAAATGGAATTTGACTCATTCAGTTACTGTAATTCAGTGTCCATGGTGTAGTCTCCTTCATGGCATAAACACCACAATAGCTGCAAAACAGTTTCTCTGACTCACCAAAGAAGATATGCAAGTATATTATAACATAGAATTTTGCAGCTCAGAAGACCATCCATCCCACCACAACTGTACCATCTCACTGAAAAGCCTACTCACTTAACCCATTCCTGGACCTTTTCTCCCACACACATTAGAAGCGAATAGGCTTTAAGCCAGGTTGAATAGGCTTTAACCGGGTTTAAAACCTATTCAAATCATAATTGAAATGAAAAGTTACAATTTTTTTTTAAAAGTCAGCCAATCTGGTTTCCTTTCCTGAAGTTACTTTTGTTTCTTCTTAATGACTAGAATGCACAAATGGTTAAAAGTAACAGGTTTCTCCACCATCCATGCACTACAGAAAGTCACGCACTAAACTAGCACGGCATCATTTGTCACTGCATTGCCAATGAGCACATTAAGGACTAGGACTGTAAATTTAAGGTCCCCGGTCCTTGCGTTCACTGCCATGGGAACTGTACATCGAGAGAGTGCAAGTGTTCCAAAGACATGTCTATAACATTGAGGTCCACAAAGTCTCTGTCCACCACATCACCAGTATAAACACAAACCCATCTTCCACTTTACTAATTTTTTTAAAAATATTTTACCGTAAAGCTTCTCCAGTGGCTTACTGAATAAATGCATTGACTGTTGTGGAACTGAGCCATAGTGGCCAGGAAGGTCATGGGTTTAATCTCTGATCTGCGCTGAGCTAGCAGATCTCAGCCAGAAAAACAGTGGCTCTGGTGCCCCAGGACTAGGGAGAGAGATGATCAAAAAAAGTGATGGTTCGCACTCCCGATTACCACCCCGTGATCCTGGCAGGAAACTGCCTGTGTGGGTGGCAATGATGACAGAATTAAGTTCAGCTGTGATGCCCCCACAGTAAAATAGCCCAGCAACACTCATTATCTAGGCTCACATGTGAAGAATGCTTGAGCAAGGTACCAGAGGGCAGTCAATGCTGGTGGAGCTGTGCCCCAGTACGAGTCAGTGCCTTTGCAGAAAACAAGTTACTGTAATTCCACCGGGTGATTCTAAATGGGACGTTTTGTTCTCATTAATGCAGTGTATTTTCATAAACTTACACTTTTTTACTGAGAAGCAATCCTTCCTGGGCCCACTTGAGGTATCTCGTTGGCTCGTGTTGCTGGCTGAAGAGGAGCTCGTTAAACACATTTATAAAAGTGAGGTGGCAGTGTTGCAGATAGCGCTCTGACGTCATCTTGCACCAATCAGAAGCCATCTCTTCTAAAGGGAGAAGATCATGAGGGAAACAGTAAAACACTGACAGTGCAGGATGCAATTACTTTCTTATTCACCATTTGACTCTTAAATTGAATCTTAATACTCCTTACATATAACTGAGGTATCTATAACATCAGTGAGTTATTTAGAGGTTTATATTTTAAGCACCAAAAATGACAACTGTGAAAATAGGAGAGCAACTTACACACTGGTTTTCTCTCTTATTCACTGCTGTTACAAAATGGTCACATTAGAACTATGCTGGGTTAGAAAGAATTTGTACAAGAATGGTCCCAGCTGCTGTGCCTGCCTCCGCCACACAACAGAGTGTGCCTGCAAAAGAAGTCAAACACCTCTCCTCCTCCAAGACCAAATTCACAACAACCTGCACTCCCAGGCAAAACGCAAGGCACAACACCACAGATTCAAAATAATCTCTCACACTGTAGCATCTGGATTATTAATATAATACAGTGCTAGAGGCTCAATTATTTAAGGGTCTTTGATCTGCGCTGACTTTATCTTACCTCCACCAACTCCATAAAATCAATGGGACCCCAAACACTTGGCTAGAACAGTCAATGTGGCACAGGCAAACACATCAGTACAAATGGTCGAAATTCATTTAGCTGGTTCCCCTATAGCTTAATGGGTGAATTCACAGTGTGGTGTGATACTGAGCCACACAGACCAGGGAGACCTCAGGTCTCATCCATGCCAACACAGGAAGAATGGACATTGGGAGTGGTATTGCCAGGCTAGTGGCACTTGACCCCCATAGTCAGCACCTTCAACAGCATTTAAAGAGCCGCATTGGCAGAAGAATGAGGAATGATACGAAACATGGCAGGCGGAGGCTAACAGAAAGGAATAAAACATTTTAAAATTGAATTATTAAAAAATATAAAAAAAACACTTACCAGCTGATATTGAGGATTTCATGGTCACAGTTTTCTGTAATTAAAAAGATTTAAGTTAAAACTTTGGGTTAAAAAAATCTTCATAATGTCTTCACCTCCACTCCCTGTTACATCCTATTCTATAATTTTACAAAATATGTTTCCTGAAATTGCTCTTAACCTCACGATTATACAAACACACTTCTAGACACCTATTATAGCACATACACAAGATTCCATGAGATGTTGTTCACTGGATTTCTTTCATAATTTTCCAATGTGTTGGTAACAGCATGTGACAGGAAGTGAAACATTTGTATGAAGCCTGTGGCAGTACTAATAATATAGCATCACACGACACGAAGCAAGTCTGTTACAAGGGGTATTATTTGGGTTATCGCCATTTTCTAAGCTATGGGCAGGATTAGGGAGGAGCAGCGAGGTGGGATCATGGACTGAGTTCTGGGAATAGCTTCCCTCAGTGGCTTTAGGTATCAGCTGTGGCTCTGTTGGTAGCACCCGTGCTTCTGAGTCAGGAGGTTGTGGATTCAAATCCCACTTCAGAGGCTTGAGCACAAAATCTAGGCTGACACTCCAGTGTCAGTACTGAGGGAGTGCTGTGCGGTCCTTTGGATGAGACGTTAAACCGAGGCCCCGTCTGCCCACTCAGTAGGCTGTAAAAAGATCCCACAGCACTATTTCGAAGAAGAGCAGGGGAGTTCTCCCCGGTGTCCTGGCCAATATTTATCCCTCAACCAATACCTAAAAAACAGATGATCTGGTCATTATCGCATTGCTGTTTGTAGGATCTTGCTGTGCGCAAATTGGCTGCCGCATTTCCTACGTTACAACAGTGACTACTCTTCAAAAGTACTTCATTGGCTGTAAAGCACTTTGGGATGCTATATAAATGCATGTCTTTATTTTTCTTTTTCAGCAATTGTATCCTGACAGCTCTGGCATACAAATCAGATGAGGTTAGATCCCCAGTCTGTGCTGAGTTAGGCGATCTTAGCCAGGGCAGATGTACAGCGACCATAATGGACTTCAGTGTTAATAGGGGAAAATTTGTCTGGGTCTCGCTCCTGAATCGCTAAGCAACAATTCCTGCTAGGAGTGTGCGTGGATATTGAGTGAGGACAGGATGAGACTCAATTCCGATGCATCCGTGGTAAAACAGCTTGCTGGTGCTCACTGTCAAGGCTCACATAATGAATAACGACCATTTGGACAAGGTACTGAGGTGATTGGTGCCTGTGAAACCATACACCCAGCAAAGGGTTAAACCCTTCAGGAAAGGAGAGGAGAAAATTGGTGAGAAAAAGACCGAATAACCTCAATAATTAATGTCTCCACACAGGCATTAGTAGAAAGAACAGGCTTTTTTCTCCTCCTCCTCCTCCTCCTCCTCCTCCGCCTATTTCTGTTAATTTTCCCTACTCTTCCTGCTCTCCTGCAGGCATTAACTCCTTGTTTCACAGGCGCCAGACACCTTTGGTACTTTGTCCAATTAGCTAAATATGGACCTTTTTTAAAAATGCACCCAAAGCATGTTAAGGAACAACCACTGTTTGACAGCTTTCAAACAAGCAAATATAAATGGACATATATCATGTATTAATTTCCATTTTACATTCATAGCCAAATACAACAGCAATATAAATTTCTACTGTTATCAAAACACATTGGAAGGGGCAAGGGTAGGGGAAGCATTAGATTGGATGTTACATTCTTTTCAAAGGAACTGATACTTTTTAATGTTGCTTTAGGGCAATTGTAAATGAGCTCATGTTGCTTCTCCAAACGCTACCTATTCAGGTCTCAGAGATAAACTCACTGGGGCAGAGATTCAATTGGCTTATCGGGCAACTAAAGTATCAACAAGGTTGATGGGCCAAAGGCCATTTCTTGTTCTGTGGTCTTTTTAGTTATTGTGTTTTGTTCTTCTGCTCAGTAGCCAATGACCCCTGGTGGATGTGTGTGGACATCAGGTGAGGATGGTATTGGGTTTGGCTGTGATGTACTGGTCAAGTAGATTCCTGATTGAAGAAGTAGGGAGCCACCATTGCCCCTGGAACCAAGTCTGAGCTTGAATCACCTGCCTTCAGGCGAGGAGGATGTGGGGAAGGAATAAAGAAAGAAAAAGAACTTACATTTATATTGCGCTTTTTATGACCTCGGCCCATCGCAAAGCGTTTCACAGCCAATGAAATGCTTTTGCAGTGCAGTCACTATTGTAATATAGGCAAATACACCAGCCAATTTGTGCACAGCAAGGTCCCACATTTAGCAATGAGATAAATGACCAGGTAACCTGTTTTAGTGATACTGGTTGAGGAATAAATATTGGCCACAATACCAGGCAGCACTTCCCCGCTCTTCTTCGAATAGAGCCATGGGATTTTTGCATCCTTGGTTTAAAATCTCTTCCAAAAGACAGCACCTTCGACAGTGTAGCACTCCCTCAGTACTGCAATGGAGTGTCAGCCTAGATTACATGCTCAAGTCCTGCAGCGAGGCTTAAACTTACGACCTGTGAGGGTGTTATCGCTGAGCCACCGCTGACACCTTAAAACAGGATAGTGAACGGCCCTGGATGTAGCATGCTGTTTGTTTATTCCTGAGGGGACTTTAACTAGGACAAGTGATGATTTATTATCGCTTACATCCGCTCACAAACAAGACTTCTTTTACAAAATTGTGGTACTCAAGTAGAAAATCACACGACATAGTGTAGAAATTTACAGATGTTTAAAGGTGCTGATTCTTTTGCCCCAGCGAGGGGCGGTTTGGATCCCGCGAAAGGGTACGGGATTCTCACGGATAATGACCATTCACAGGTGCATTCAGGAAATCTCCCCATTTCCCATATGGCCAGTCTATCCTGGTCCCAGCACAGTAGCAACTTGTGCTTCTAGTGACTGACCTAGATCGGAATTACTAGTAAGGAGGACAGGTCCAGATACTCAAACTCTCTGAAATATGCTGGGATATGAAAAATAAAATCTAGAGGCAGGAACATAGAGGAAGTAAGATTGGTCTGAGCATCTTTCCTGCCAGTTTCTGGCGGGCTTTCCCTGCACAGTATTCATTCCTGATTCATTTCAAGCTGCAGGCAAAACCCTTCAAAAATATCACCACTGACTAGTTGCCCATCCACAACATCAGTCGAATGACTGGTGGTGCTCAGGGCAGACATATAGATTAACCAAGGACACGTCTCCCAATCAATCGCCGCAAACAGCAAGCGGACTAAGATCAACGTTTAGCAGACACATGGAGGATTAAGGCCCCTTTCCCTGGAATTCTAACTGTGCTTCTCCGTCAGAATCCTCCCCTGCTCCTTCTCAAACCATTTTGGGAAACCGTATCGGATAATTAAAAAATATATAGAATGGTTTTCAGACGGTTACGTGTCGCCTGGTAAAAAGGCTGAACAATTCTACACTTCAAAAATGACAACTTAAGTTTTTTTTGGGGGGGTGGGTCCCAGATTGTAACCGAATTACGATCTACATCCGTTTGGCTGGAATGTTACAGCAGAGCATCGCAGGGGGGGGAAACAAGTCCGAAAACAGGTGTCGTTACATGTGGGCAACGTGTCCGATGCCTTTTGTTTTTTTTCGCTTATTTCACACGCGGGAAGACGAAGCGATCGCAGATGTTGCCCTTTTCCCACCGCTCGCTACAATGTATCAGCCGGGGGTCTGCTACAATGTATCGGCCGGGGGTTCGCTACAATGTATCAGCCGGGGGGGTTCGCAACAATGTATCAGCCGGGGGTTTGCTACAATGTATCAGCCGGGGGGTTCGCCACAATGTATCAGCCGGGGGTTCGCTACAATGTATCAGCCGGGGGTTTGCTACAATGTATCAGCCGGGGGGTCTGCTACAATGTATCAGCCGGGGGTCCGCTACAATGTATCAGCCGGGGGTTCGCTACAATGTATCAGCCGGGGGGTCTGCTACAATGTATCAGCCGAGGGTTTGATACAATGTATCAGCCGGGGGGGATCGCTACAATGTATCAGCCGGGGGGGTTCGCAACAATGTATCAGCCGGGGGTTTGCCACAATGTATCAGCCGGGGGTTTGCTACAATGTATCAGCCGGGGGGGGTTCGCTACAATGTATCAGCCGGGGGGTTCGCTACAATGTATCAGCCGGGGGTTTGCTACAATGTATCAGCCGGGGGTCTGCTACAATGTATCAGCCGAGGGTTTGCCACAATGTATCAGCCGGGGGTTTGCTACAATGTATCAGCCGGGGGAACGCTACAATGTATCAGCCGGGGGGTTTTGCTACAAACGGCGCGTCGACGCTTTGAAATGAACCAACCTCGGTCGCTCACGATACGTGGCTGTGACTTTGCCCACCGATGTCTCTCCCTCTCTCTCTCTCTCCTTCCGATCCTACGAAAGGGGGAAAAAAACTCACACACATTGGTACTGAAGCTATCGCGAGCGTTGGCCTCTTCCGCGCAAAAAAGACATTTAAAGGGTCATTGTACCTTTGAGAAATTGTTGAGAAACCCCAATGTGCTACATCTCCCAATATTTTCTAATCATTATTATTATTTTTTTAATCTGTATGCTTTTGTGTGGCATTTTGAAATGTTACTCAATAGATTTAATTATGGTCTACAGACTGAAATGAGAACGCGATTTGCAATGTGCTTTACCTGCCTGCCAGCTCTCCCCCCTCACCACAAGTGTGTTGTCATGATGTGGAGATGCACCACGGTGATGGACTGGGGTGGACAAATGTAAGGAATCTTACACCACCAGGTTATAGTGCAACAGTTGGACTATAACCTGGTGTTGTAAGATTCCTTACAAGTGTGTTGTGTATAAGGGTTGATATTGCTTATCGTTCTGGTCAGTTTTATAATTCATATGGAGGCCAGTTTAAAAGGTACACGGACAAAATGTAGCGTCACCAGTGTGATTTGTTCAAAAAGGAAGTTTAGAATAACTGAGTTCTGATGAGATTACCTTAACTAACTTTCTGTTTCATATGCTGACTAGCATCCTGTTTATTGCCAACATCTGTTCTTATCTCAGATTACCAGCATTTTCAATTTATTTCAATTGGCTCACGGTCCATCAAATTTTAAAATTCTCACCCTTGTCTTCAAATCCCTCCAGGGCCTCACCCGTCCCTATCACTGTAACCTCTCCCAGCTCTACGACCCTCCGAGAACTCTGCGTTCCTCCAACTCTGGCCTCGTGTGCATCTCCCACTTCCTTCGCCCCACCAGCGGCGGTCCTGCCTTCAGCCATCTAGACCTGAAGCTCTGGAATTTGCTCCCGAAACCTCTCCGCCTTTCCCTCCTCCTTTAAGACTCTCCTTAAAACCTACCTTTTTATATATTTTTTTCTTTTTTAGGCTCCCCCCCCCCGCCTTAAAACCTACCTCTTTTGACCAAGCTTTATAGTCACCTGTCCTAATGTCTCCTTTTTTTGACTCGGTGTCAATATTTTTGTTTGATAACACTCCTGTGAAGCGCCTTGGGACGGTAAAGGCGCTATGTAAATGCAAGTTGTGGTCGCTGTTGACTTTGGTCATCCGCCGCAGAGGGCGCTGTGCGGCGGGACACCGGACGGTGCCCATCGCCCAGGGCTCTTAAAGGCGATGGTTCTTCGCGACCTCCCCTTTAATGATTTCGCCGACTTTTAATGAGCCTCTGTTAGGCGTCGGCGGTTTTGTGATGTGAGCGGGTTGGGTGACTGCTCGAGTGTCCGAACCCGAGTCCCGGGGCTTCGGCCTCCCGATGGGTAACAACAAGAAAAAGAAGAAGAAGAAGAGGGTGGCGGCGGAGGCGGCGCCGGGGGCAGCGTTTTACTGCGAGGTTTGCAGACAGACTTTCTTCGGCGGCCGGGGACATGTTTACGGGCTGAAGCACCAGGAGAGGCTCGGGGCGCTGCTAGGCCGCTTCTTGCAGAAGGTAATGAGGGGAGGAGGGGAGAGAGAGAGAGACCCTGGGACAGGGGGCTGGGAGATAGACCGCTCTTAAAGGCGCTGTGTCTGCGAATAAACAGGTGGCAGGTGGTTTTTTTTTGTGTGGGGAAGGGGCTGCTCCTGGTCTGTCAGCTGCTGAAAGGGTTTTGACTCCAATCTGCCCCAACTGAGCTGTGTTTGTCAACAACAGGAAAATGCTATTTTTTTTCATGAAGGCATTGCCCCTTTTAAAAGGTCTTCTGCTGTGTAAACATAACCCTATATATATAACCCTATATTCCACATCGTTCACCTGAGGAAGGAGGTAGCCTCCGAAAGCTTGTGAATTTAAAATAAAATTGCTGGACTATAACTTGGTGTTGTAAAATTGTTTACAATTATATATATATATATATATATACACACACAAACACACACACGGAAACAATTACTTCAATTGACTCCAATTTATACCTTGCAATTCACCTAGGAGAATCTTGGCTCACCTGTGCCAACTCTGGATGTTAATGGAACCCTGCAGACTGCACTATTGCAAACAGGGTAATGAGACACTGCCCCCAAGACTATTGCAACATCACAAGCTGCTGTAGGTGATACAGGATCCCCATCGGTAAATTGGGAGATTAATAATTTATATGAACTGCTCACGAAGGTACCACATAGTCTTTGTATTACATTTGTCAAAAAGGAATTTAATTTTCTTTCTTCCTTCCCCCCCCCCCCCGCCACCATGGAATTGGTCCATCCTTCCTCTAGTTCAGATGGTGATCGACCTGAGCCTGTAATATCTGTCATTATTTGCCACTGCGATATGCCACCTATAAATTGGCATGCACGTGTAATCCGAGCTTGCAATGTGCAAAATTACAACATCGACAAGATGCTCTAAGCATCAGTCCACTTGTGTTCATTTTACCTACCTTTGAAGGTGAGACACTCTCACTTTTTTAAGGTATCTTTCTCTTCTATTCCTACTTGATCTGCCAATTTTTGACATCTCTGGTTACATTTTACTTTTTTCCTTCTTCTCTCCTGAAGCCATTGGCTCCTTGCTGGTGTCTCCTTCACGGATGGCAGTGGCCATTATTCATTCATAAGCCCTGACAGTCTGTGTTGGTAAGCTATTTGACTGCAAGGGGCACCACATATGAACCCAAGCCCTTCCTTGCAAGACAAATACGGACAAACACACGCACTTGAAGCAGAGGCAAGGTAGCTGGATAATTATTAGCAGCAGGAACCTGATTAATTTTCCTCCTGCACCTCGGGGGCACTGAGGCCAACTGTAGCATCCCTATCATCACTCCAGATGAGATCAGCTTACTCAGCACAGAGTAGGGAATGATATTTGGAGCTTCCTAATCTCTGTGGCTCAACCATTAACTGGATAAACTCACCGAGCCATCGGGGAAGCCTGTTTCTATCTTGTGTGATGGCTGAGAGGGCAGGGTCACCAGGTCCCGCACCTTTGTCAGAGTCTCTCTGAAATGGGCCAATCAGAGTTGTGTAAGACAATGCTGTGCCTCAGCTAAAACTGGCAATTCAGTGTGTATGCGCGCACTTTCTGTTTCTAAAAGGAATAAGCAAGTCCATGGTGGTAGAATTGCAACATTAGTGATCCTATCATCAATACTGCCAAAAAAACAATCGCAGCTAATTCAACAACATCTTTAAGAACGTATGCAGTTATGTTGGTAATTGGAGTCAGATACAGAAGGGCACACAGTGATTGATTTTTTTTCTTTATTATGTAACAAATGTTGGACAGTGCATCTGTTTTGAAAAAAAAATTGTATTTCTAAATTATTCTATAACTGATGTCTACGAGCAGTGGGTTTCATTCCATTGAGTGACATCAGCCAGCAGTAAAAATCCGACCACTGCCTACTGGGGCCTCAAGTCACAAGCTGTAATCGGGCTCAGCCATTCACTCTTTTTAACCTTCAGGATATAATCAAAACCACCACTTTTAGTGTTCAGATTATAATTGATAAATATTATCCCAGAGCTTACAGAAAGAAGTGACCTTGATGCCTTCCAGCTCTGGGTTTTGTACAGCATAGTTGCACACTTCACTTACATTTGGGATAACAGTTTACCATTGTGGCCAGTACCTGAAATTCTTTACACTGTACAATCTACTCTTAATTTGAAGTTTCTAAATTGAAATGTCAGTTAATTGAAATCATGCACAAAACAACATCTGTGCTGTTTTGTTAAAATTCAAGCCATTGGAAAATTTGATTTTTTTTTCAAGCAAAAAAAAAGTAGATTGTGAGGGTGGTGGCATTCCTGAAAGCTCCTACGTCAATGTTACTTCAATCAATTTGCACCCGGTTACAAGGTCGTTATTCACCCGTGTGTCTATTGAATTTAGGTCAACAGGATCTATTCTTATTAACTAATAGAGAATAACACAATGTTATAATTCGAGCTCATGCCAGATATTCTCTTATGCCTGGTGTAAAAAGTCTATAGGCAAGCCCTCATCTGTCTGAACCGAAATGTGCCCTTCTCTTCGAAGTAATCTGGGACAGCAGGCCGTAGGGTGAACAATGAATTGTTGTCACCGTTCATCCTTTACTGTTGAGATCCCAAATGATTTCTTGGGTACCTTATCAGATGCTCAATCTCTTTGACTGACCACACTGATGAAGGTAAGACTTAGAATAAAAACTACACATCAAGTTTATGAAGAAGTAAACTGTGTGGATAGTCACGGGTGTGAAGCTCCATCTTGTACTCCATAATGTTGTTATCACTTCCATTCATCCCCATCTCTGCTGCCTTCCTCAGTGTGAAAACATTTAGCACATTTCGAGCTAGTTATTGGAGATGTTGATAGGGTTGGATGAAGTAGGGTGGGAGGAGGCTCGCGTGAAGCGTAAACATCTGCACGGATCATTTGGGCCGAATGACCTGTTTCTAGTGCCGTACGTTGTATATAATGTGAGACAAAGGAAGAGTTACTTGTCTGCCAAGTTTTCAACAACAAAAAAAAATATTCTGCACTTAAATTAAGAACCTGACAGAAAGGTACTGCCAGGCTTTCAAACAAATCCATGTTTCCTGTTTATTTTTGTAAAAGTTGTAAATCTGATGAGTACAATCGAAAGAAGCTCACAAAGGAACGGAGGTCCCTCTAAAGGTGGTTGCTGTTGTTCCCCAGGTTGAGGACGCTCAGAAGGTTCTTAAAGAAGTGAAAGTGGAGAAATATGACTTCACGGAGCATGAGCAGAACTTCTGGTGCTACTGCTGCAAGGGGGAGGTGAAGAAAAACATCACTAACGGGAGCCTCGCTGTGGTGTACGGGGGGCTGCTTGAACACTTTGTAAGGTACTGGAGCAGGGGGAGCATCTCTTTCCCACTTTGTCGTTATAGAATAAACAATTTCCTGTCGCAGTGAAGGAAAATTCCAGTGACCACTACTGACGGCCATTGCAAATATTCTGTGCTCGTTGCCCTAAAGGTTAACTTTATTCGCAACAAAGTAAGAAGCACTAGTATCTTAGTAGATGTGGTTGATATGATTGTTCTTCAAATGCTAATTTTCTGACTTTCTTGTGTAGCTCAGAACACTTGAAGCAAACCAACAAATTCTGGTGGGAAAACAAAGCTGACATTAAACTGAAAGACAAGTTTCTACTGTCCGGAGAAGCTTATGAGAAGTAAGTGGTGGATTCAACTCTGCAATTGGATGCTGTATTGTCAAAAAATTGACTTTATTTAAGTCAGTAGCAAGAGCACGTTCAAACTCCTTTTGAGTTCATTTCCAGCACATGGTGAACGTCCTGATCTCACTGGGTAGAAATTGTCACTGCACAGGTTAGAGCAGGACAGAAAATAATGGAATGGTTAAACCTAGGTCCTGCTGGTATACCTCCAGCAGCTGGTCACAAGAACAGCAATGGCAGAGGCCTGAGTGGTTATGGAATGTCACATGGCCTAAAAGGGGGAATGGGACCCATTTTGAAGCAGTCCTACAATGTTGCTCGACACACTGTCCCACAGTGATAGAAGAACAGATACGAACGTACGAAAATGACAGGCAGGAAAAGACCAACCGGTCTGTTAAGCCTGTCCCATACAGTCATGCCACATCCGAGCATCATGATCTGCAATGATCCCACCCGCCAGCAGCCTTAAAATCTCCTGGAAGAGGCAAAAAAAACATAGGCCAATTTGGGGATAAAAGGAATTTTGGGAAATTCCTCTCCAACCCTTCAGGGCAATCAAGCAAGTTCCAGGAGACCACTATGAACATAAGACACGCTAACCAACAACCCACCTACCTTCTGTACGCAGTGCTATCAGTCAGGAACTCGTCCAGCTCCCCTTTGAATGCCTGCGGTAAATCCGGAATCACTGCACGAGCCGGCAACCTGTTCCTATGTTTGCCCATATGATATTCTTGACCATGTCTTTGAGGGAGATGCAGGCTGATTACACGGTACTTTTAACTGAGGTTTGGGGCAAGTTGCCTACCTGCTTCCTTAATTAGGGACTTGCCTATGGTACGGGAAACCAATTAGCAGGGAAGGACAATGTACTTTAAAATGAGGTCAAAATATATTTTTTTTTCCCGTATTTTATTAAGGTTCAAAACAGCTGTTGCAAAAGCAGTAGAAAACTATGAAGAGAAGGAGGATGAATATATTAAACAGGTATTTGTCAGTTAAATTGGTGAATGGGGTTGTGTGCAGTGTTACCATTACTTCACGTCTTGCACATCTCGGCTGCATTGTTGCTGAGTGGGAGCACGAGGCCTCCCAGACAGATGGAAAGATTGGCGGGAACATCATCGGGCTCGACCATGCAACACCGTGTAGCCTGTACAGCTTGAGGTTTAGAAATATATTGCCTGCCTACACTCTCAACTGGGGGAGACACAATGGGGGGAGGATTGTGGTGGAACAAAATTTTTAGTTTGTTGAGGAGAAGGAGGCTGATTGGTGTAGTAATGCTATAACAAAGAATTAGTAGCCCCTCTTTCTCAACCATTTAAAGCAATTAGATTCATGCATGCTGTAAATCCTCTGAGTGACACATTTCCGTAGTCAAAATTATGGTGCATGTACCTGTGTTTATGGAGGAGAAAATCTAATAGTGTTATTTAAATAAAACCACAGTGACTACTGATAGAATGTAGAGGTATGTTTTCCAACCAGTGCTGTTGAACGAGCTTGTACTAAAGTCCTCTGGGCTTTTTGTAACTCTGGTGTTAACCCATTTATACGGGAACAATGCTGGTCAGAAAATATATCCTATGCCCTCCTAGTGCTGAGGATCTGCAAGGGACACTCTTGGTTATTGCTCCAAAGAAGCTCTGTCTGACATCTGACTAAGGCAATAATAGTTGAAATCACTCTGTGATATTGTTTATGAAGATGTTAATGTATTTGTATGGGGGTTAACCCACCCATCTTATTTTAAACAGATTAATGTTTTCATTCAAATAGCAGATGGTGGAATTTAATACAAACCCACATTTGTTACTAATAATGCATTGTGTGTGTTTGTGTAGTGCTCCATTCTTTTTAAAAACAACAATTTGTAAAGGCAGGCCTGTTGTTTTCTACTGCTTAATGGATTCCATTGTGTCTCTTGACTTTTTCACTCCAGTAATGAATGATTTTCACATGTCATCTTGTGGATTCTCTGTAGGAAGCAGAATATATTCGAGAAGTGGAACGGAGAAGACAGGAAGTGGTGCAGGCTGCCTTTGAGGTTGGTTTTACCTGGATGAGCCTGAACAGTATCCATGGCAACTGTTGTGTTTTATACCTACTGATCTATAAATTGCACAATGATTCTGAAAGGTCTAAATTAGGCTCCCCTGATGGCTTGCTGTTAAAGCAGTGTGTAGTTAAGCCATAGGAAGATCCCAGATTTGGTTCCTGATGTGCTGTTTTAGCTGATCTCGGTGAGGGCATTGTTAAGGGTGCTACAATTGGCCTCAAGTGCACTTAGGGTTAGAGAGGGAAGTTAGGCAACTAGAATTCTTGATGTCGATCGCTATCCAGCAACTCTGCCCCTTCTCCTCCTCCTCACCCCCCATTGGAAGTGTTTGTGTATTGATGTTGCGTGAGGACAGGATTTGGCTTGGCTTGACTCTAATTGATTCCACCAGGGGCAAATAGCCTACCAACATTATCTGTCAAGGCTCGCAGAATTTAGCCACTTGGGTGAGGTAGCAGAGTGTGAGTGGCAACAGTGGGACATACCCCAGCCAGAGCTGTAGCCTTCAGAGAGGAGAGAATTTTTTTTTTTTTAAAAAAGATGAGGGAATTACAAAATTTGAAGTGATGCTGTGTTTTTCACTTTATTCAAACCAAACAGAGCTCCTATCAAAAGCAACTGCTTTAATTCCCACAAAACTGGATCATAGAGTTGACCTTTCCTTTTGAAAAGTAGAGCAGTTATTTGCAGTAATGTCCCTGAGCAAGTTTCCGTTCATGTAGGAACACTTTACTCCCACTTGTACTTTTGTTATTCATCTGATTTCTAACTTTTGATTTGACTATGCAGTGGAGGAAATTGACCCAATTGTAATTCCTCCATTCTATAAACAGTTTTAGGAAATGAGCAGAGAAATGGGATTCAAGTAGATGGCTCCAGTTCAATGGGCTGAATGGCCTCACCCTGTGCTCTACTTTCTATGGTTCCATTCCTTTTTTATATACATTTGTTGATAGAAATCTCTGAATCTGCAATCAGAATTGCATTCCTCCAACCTGGTTAGTCCCAGACCTCAGCTGTACTTTCAAAGGCAAAATGTGTTGTTTCTGCTGAATTAAGAGATGGAGTGTATTGGACAGAGTAAAAATGGATGGTGTGTTCAAAAAGAAAATTAGAGGGAGCCATGTAATAAATACTGAGATTATTAATACAGCCTCTCTCACTACTGGAAAATTGGCTCCTAAACTGCATTTTAGTGAGAGTGGATATATTTTGAGTTTTCTACCTGTGTCTTTAAAGAAAATTGAACATCTTTGTCTGACTGTACCCTGGAATGAGTCTGTGTCTTCAGGGGAGGGGGGAAATGAGGATTTTCTTAAACTGTGAGTTCAAAGTTTATATATACAAATTATATTTTCCAATAGGTGCATCTTTTTTTTTCTCTCTCCAGTTCACTATTGGGAATAATTTTAAAACAGATCCTCTAAAAATGGATGTAGTAAATATATCCTTAACTATACAGTTATTCCACAAAGCAGACATTATTTACTTTGGTTGTAATGGTTTGTCATCTGTATTTGATACAGTGTACTACTCTACTCACGTTAATATTTCCTAGACTGGCACATTTGAGCACCAGTCTTTCATTTTAGGAAACAGGACGCAAAATGAGGATGTCTGGAAATTGAAAAGTATTGATTTGCTTTCGAAGTGTTTCTCTTTCCTCCCCTCCACCCCTTGGTATTTGCTGTTCCTCGTGGTTTCACACAACCCACCCTAACTGGGGTAGGAGCTCTAGATTTCCATTTCAGTCAGTCACTGCTGCTGTGTTCTGCAAGCATGCAATGTCGTTCAAGCAGGGCGAGCCAGCCTTTGCCCACTGCCCCTAAGGGTCTAAGGTAGAGGACATTCTCGGATCTTATATTTGTGTTGTCTAACAATACATCAGACAGCTTTATAACATGGGATGGATGTGACTCCTGTACCCAGTCCTGAGATCTGCCTATGCAGGTGAGGAGAATTGAGTTTATAGCAGTGAGTCCGTTGTCCAAATAGTGTAGGGGGAGCACA
Organism: Heptranchias perlo; assembly: GCF_035084215.1. NCBI lineage: Eukaryota > Metazoa > Chordata > Chondrichthyes > Hexanchiformes > Hexanchidae > Heptranchias > Heptranchias perlo. The sequence continues at coordinate 9,088,738 of NC_090357.1, forward strand.
TGCAAAGTGAAGTAGAATGCATTGTGGAATATGTCCTATTTACCAAGATCACCCTAATCTTAGAGAATAAGACTTGTGTAAATATTAATTATGTCGACCACTGGAGTTGAACACCTGGAAGCTGCTCAGATTTATTACAAAGCATTACAGATGAATATTTGGGTGCTTATGCATCTCTATTGCAATAGATGTGTTGATGCTGTATTTTAAACTTTAAGAAAAATAGTGTTGATTTTTCCTGAATCAAAACCAGCCACAGGCAGAGCAGACTTCTTTCGATGGACTCCCAGTGTTTGCAATCGATCACTATGACAGGTAAGAGAAAGGTGTTTTCCTTTATTAAATCTATACTGGTATGCTATAAGAACATAAGAAATAGGAGCAGGAGTAGGCCATACGGCCCCTTAAGCCTGCTGCGCCATTCATTAAGATCATGGCTGATCTTCTGCCTCAAATCCACTTTTGCACCCTATCCTCATATCCCTTAATGTCCAAAAATCTATCGATCTCAGTCTTGTACAAATTCTATATAAATTCATTGAGTATATTCATCATCACGACAGCCATTCCTACCTGTGACACGTTTAGGCTACGTGCTCCAAGAGCAACAATTGGCTTCATTGTTCCTGGGCTAGGGAGAGGAAAAATTTGCCAGGGTTCCCACTCCTGATTGCTATCCATTGACCACTGTTGGAAAGTGCTTATTTGTGAATGTTGAGTAAGGGCAGGGGCAGGATCAGGCTCTTCGGTGTGATCTCCCACGCCCGAACCTTCATTATCAAGACTTGCATGTGAAGATTGACCAGGTATTGGATGACAATAAGATACTGGAAGGCTGCTAGCACTAGTGGGACCATACCGCAGTAAGAGTTACATAAATCGAGAGGCATTGCTGTAATTCTAACAATTTGTCCCACATCCCAGAATATCTCCCTCTGTCTCTAGTTCCTGGAGAACATGTTCCTTAGCATTTGCAAGTCCTCCCCATGCTCTTATTATGATGTGTAATCTCAGAGGCCAAAGCTCTCACTGTTACCTGAATCTCAACTTGTGGGATGAGTCTTAAAAGACTGATAGTGAAAGTTATTATTAAACCCCATTGTGTTGCTCTATGTTGGAAAATCAACATGTGGCACCATGAATGTAGGCTTGTGTGCATTTCTCCTCCTCCCCCACAGCTGCGTGCAGCTGGTGAGCCGGAAGCCAGATGTCTTCAATAGGGAAAGCGGCAATTGGAAAGTGTTGTCATGTGCATCCCAGCAGCTGGCTCTAGAGTGACATTGGCAGAGAAAGAGAGACCTTGGATCAGGTTACTCATCCTTTCACTTAGAGCAGGTGTGCTTGACCTCAAAGCAAGTCTGGCTCATCTTCAAACGGCTGGTTTTGGAGTGGCATTATTAGAATCTCGAGGGATGTTGCTGTCTTATTCACAGATATAGGTGCAGCCACTGGAGGGTGGAGGGGTTTCAGAATGTCTGTTTTATATACACCCCCACCCCCAAAAGTTTTTTTGACATGGATTTTCTTTCTTTTCTTCCCTCCCCCCTCAAATCTTGGAATTGTCTGGGAAGTTTCTTCTCCTTGCTCTTCCCCCTTCATGTGCAGTTGTACTTTTGACCTCAGATGGTGCAAGGTAGGGGAGAAAAATAACTCCTATAGCGTCTTGCCCACAACAGAAAAATACAGTGCATTTTAATCAACCACCAACCCCAAGTTCATCCATCTTGATTTATTTTGTTTGTGTCTAGGAAGGGTTTTATATTAGAGGAACATAGTCGCTGACATTCAAATATAAAGCTGGCAGTCTCTAGAGACCCAATGGTGTTGGGGATCCACATTTTCATGGATCCTGTAAGCTGCTGGAGTTTCCACTTACCTTTTTAATGGTAAAATCTTTTTTTCCAGGAATGTTAGTCCTGTTAAACAGGGGAGGGTGGCAGTCAATTAAAGCTGGCTCCAAGTACCTGCTATTCAGTACTCAGCCATGATATGCACAGGCAGCCTATTAACTATTTGATTCAACTCCTGCGGTATTAAAAGGAATTAATGTAAAATATACATTTTTTTTTTAAGAGTTATTTTCTTCTTTCTCCCCACCATTCACCAACTGAGAGGGCTGGTGTGCATTCTGCTCCTAGCCTCTTCCAGTGCCAAGCATCAACTAACCACTGAATCAACCCTCACTCTCCTCTCCAGTGGCCAAGTACCTGGCTCCCACTTCATTCCTTCCTGACCACCATCTGATCAAGTCAAACTTCCCTAATTGGCACAAAAGCAAATCTGATTAGCTGTGCGGATGGGGGAACCTATACCACAGGGAGATGGAAAGGGGGACATAGAATGGTTACAGCACATTCAGCCCGTTGTGTCCGTGCTGGCTCTCTGCAAGAGCAGTCCAGCTAGTCCCACTCCCCCGCCCTTTTCCTGTAGCCCTGCAGATTTTTTCCTTTCAAGTACTTATCCAATTCCCTTTTGAAAGCCATGATTGAATCTGCCTCCGCCACCTTTTCAGACAGTGCATGCCAGATCATAACCACTCGCTGTGTAAAAAAAAGTTTTTCCTCATGGCACCTTTGGTTCTTTTGCCAATCACCTTCCTCTGGTTCTCGACCCTTCTGCCAATGGGAAGAGTTTCTCTCCTATCTACTCTGTCTCGAACCCTCATGATTTCTGAGACTAGCGATTGCTTAGATGGTTTTCTTATTCCAGCATAAAACTGCTAGTGGGAAGACTCACTGAGAACATCTGGTAACACCATGAATTCCAGAGGGTTAACGAGGAGCAGTGAAAGTAAAAATACTGTAAGGTCTTAAGTTCCCCATCTTATTGGTGCAGCGGACTGAAACACTAATGTGTGGTGCCATAGTATAGTGAGATTATAGGTTCATGGTTTTTATTTCCCTGTGCGTTTGAATTGCCGAGTGTAGTCAAGCCTCCGAGCCCTGTGAGTATGTTGCATGCTATCGCCTATCGCTGCAGGTAGACCATGGTACAGAGGAAAGATGGATTCATGCTCCCATTTGATCCCAAGGTTTTTTTTTAAACAGTTAAGGGGGAAAAAAAAACATACATTTTTGCAAAAACCAAAACCACTCAGCTAATTCTGTTCTTTCTCTGCAAGTCATGGTGTTAATACCTATAGCGCCGAAGAGGCAGAACCTGGACCGAGTGGAGTAAATGTCCCTTATCGTTCTGGTGATCTGACAAATGGGCAAACCTTGACTTTCGTTGGTGACCAGGTGATGTGTGACTATATAGCGAGACTACTTCACTGAAGTGTCAAAATGTGTTTTAGGTGCATGACTATTATATGTTGCAGTCAAATACATTAAACCGGAAGGAAAGCACTATCTGCAATGCTGCTGCACGTGATTCCTTTACATTGCACAGTAAACTAAGAGTGAATCACTCTTTCTAGTTTGGAAAGAAAATTTGCATCAGCTCGACCAACTCAATTCCACTTACTCTTTCTGTAGCCTTGTGGCATTTCAAGGCTACTTGCTGCAGAAATGAGCTTGGAGTCGACCTGCTGAGGCCCACGTCTGAGCTGCAGTTCCAAACGTGATTCGGAGTCAACTGGCTTATTTTAACGCCATGCTCACACTCCATCTTTAGTATAAACCACCTCGCTGCGTCGGTAAAATTGGTGTGTAAATCCAGTCTTCACGGTTGAGTGCTGAAATCAGACATATTCCATACATCAACCAGTCAGCTTCGGATTTTAAAAAGCTTTTGGAGAAAATGATACAGGTTGGAGACTTAGGTTTCCCCCTTATTTTCAGAAATACAAACGTCAACAATCCACTTTAGAAGACCTTTGTAGACATTTTAGGTCCCATTTATTTGTTATATATGAGGTGATTTTAATAAATTTGAGTAATACAGTTGTATTTACATAGTGCTTATGGTGTTGAAATATCTTCAAACGCTATATAATTGCTTTTGGAGTGGAGTGTCTACTGTTTAAGTAAACGTAGACTCTTGCAGACTGGACATATGAGTCCGTTCTGTTGATAGTTGACCATTACAGCGCTGACATTTACCTTAACATTCTCTTTTTTAAAAATCAAATTGTGCATTTTTATTTAAGATTTAATAAATTCAAAGTAAACTTTCAGAAGTTGTAAATATACCCGTTTGATTTGTTAGGATTTACAATTAATGTTTCATTGACTTTTTCTACAGTTCCAGATATCCAAACCAGAAACTGGGAATATTCACACAGGTGAAGATGTTATTTTGTGCATGTTTTCATTGTATAATGTAATGACTGACTGACTGATTTTGAAATGGGAATTAGGCAAAAGATGATTAAGTAACTTATGTATTGGGGGGTGGGGTGTTGTAGTCAGTGAACAAACATCTTTCATGTGGAGTAATAGTTCCACTGAATTAAGTGAAAAGTGGATTCTGGTGTAGTGATTTGAATAGCATATTCTGTGAATGCTGCTGTTTAACACGCAGTATTATTGTGGAATGCATTATTACTCAACTGTGCTACATTTATAGTACTGTAAAATCTGGTAAATAAATTTCACCTTAATGCTGGTTTTTGTGACCCTCAGGATGGAGATTGTGTATGTACAACCTATAGATTTTTTTAAATGTTTCTGGTGTACAGTATTTGCAGAAAACATTAATATTTTCCTAGTTACCCAACACATGCACAATGAAGGGATTTGTAAAATTATACTTTCTGCCTTTTTGGTTTCTCCTTTCTTCCCTTCCAGTTTTTTTTAAAAACATTCATTCTGGGGATATGGCATTGCTAGCAAGACCAGCATTCATTGCCCATCCCTAGTTGCCCTTGAAGGTGATGGTGAACCGCCTTCTTGAGCCACTGCAGTCCGTGGGGTGAAGATGCTCCCTCAGTACCCACCCAAGAGAAAAGCAGCATATTCCCAGACTTCCATATAACAGATGTGAAAGGATAACTCACCTGCTGGGTCTTTTAATTGTGCATATCATAAAGTTATCAATTACCCTGCCAGTTTGACTACAAAATCAGCATTTTGCTGAAAATGTTCCTCATTTAAATACTTCCTTTTAAAATTGAAATTGAACTTCCTGCCAAGAATTTTCAGGATCAGTTGTGAGGGGGAAGGGGGTAAATCTTGAATATCTGCAATTTTCATTTCTTTGATTATTCTGCAAAATTTCAAATTGCAAACCAATTTGCACTTAGTGAAGGAAATTAGAACACCAGATTCTTTTGTACAATAAAAGATGCTGCTTTATAGGTAAGTATTGTAATTTTTCTTTGTAATGAACTATACATGTATTAGAATTAAAACTGAAGCAAAACCTAGTCCGATTAAGACCGTGCTCTAGTGATTGTACACTTATCTCCCACTAATAATCTTTACATCTGACCTCAGGTGCTACTCCACCCTGGCTTATAGATGAGGAAGATGCAGATGCTACACCAAAACCGATAGGACCATCTTATGAGGAGTTTATCCAACAGAGTATGTGTTTGATATTCTGGTTGGCCATTTAATTAGAATGGGTGGAGATGTCCTAGAATCATGTGACTGCACAGAAAACAACTATCCTGTTAAATCTGGAACTGTACTTTTCTCCACATTAGTTACCTGATCCAATCCCATTCTCCTGCTTGCTCCCTGTACCCTTTAATAATCCTCTCTAAGAAATGTCTTTTAAAGAGTTTACAGACCATTTAAGAATAGTTTGTGACAATAAGGGTTCAAGTCCCATTCCAGAGCCTTCAGCATAAAATCCAGGCTGACACACCAGTGCAGTACTGAGGGAGTGCTATCTTTCAGGTGACATGTTAAACCAAGGCCCTGCCTGCCCCCTCGGGTTTAAAAAAAAATCCCTGACACTATTTCAAAGAGCAGGGGAAGTTCTCCCCGGTGTCCTGGCCAACATTTATCCCTCTACTAACATCTCAAACCGATTTATCTGGTCATTGTCACATTGCTGTTCGTTGGACCTTGCAGTGCACAAATTGGCGGCAGCATTTCCTACTTTACAATTGTGACTATACTTCAAAAAGTGCTTAATTAGCTGTACTGAGATCATGAAAGGCACTATATAAATACGAGTAGTTATACTTTAGGGGCTTAGGTTTCACATTTAAAAGTCACACTTTCAAGGCCACAAAAAACATAATGGAATACTGGGTTTTATGGCAAGAAGCTTAAAAGATGTATGATGAACCTATATAAAACCATAGTAAACCACAGTTGAAGTAGTGTGTTCTCTGCTACAGGGTGTTAAGACGAGAGGGTACAGTACATTCACTAGGATGGTGCCTGGTATGAGGAAATACAAATATGAACACTTAAATTTTAACTTTCATTAGAGACAATACAAAGTGATTTTATAGGTTTAAAATGATAGATTGCAGATAGAAAAACCAATTCCAGTGGTTGATAAGATCTAGAAGTGATTAAATGAGTGATTTAGGACAGAGCAGGATAATTTTTAAAGTGAGGTTATGGACTGCATTACTGGAGTTAAGGATTAAAACAGACTATGAACATTTAACAGTAAGTTGGATAGGTGGTTGAAGGATTATAAATAGGGCAGGCACATAAGATTAGAACTAGTGCTGGGACAAACACCACCCTGGACTAGATGGGCCAAACAGCCTGTTTACATTTGTATTTATCAAATCCTTTTGTAGAGGGGAGTTGCACTTACCCCCTGCCAACTTGATAGTGAAATTGAAATTTTTAAACTTTAGTTCTGGTGTTGGACAGGTACTTATTGAAATCTTCAGACACTCAAGATTTGTTTTTATTTTAGAAGAGAAGGAGAAACTGAAGAAACTTCCTCCACATAGAGTCGGTGCAAATTTCAATCACACATCAGAAACAGATGATTCCTGGTTACCTTCATTTGGCCGTGTGTGGAACGATGGCAGGAGATGGCAATCCAGGTTAGAGCTAATCTCTTATGATTCTCCACTTAGTTTCCAGTCCTGGCTGCATTGCTGTAAGAGGCAGGGGTATGGAGTTTCTCATCTCCCAGTCCAATAGATCAAATTTAAAATCTTAATGTATTCCTCCATAATCTCACCTTAACTTGCTTCTGTGCATATCTCCTTCCCACCCCCACACTTTTCAGACCCATTTGGACACACTTCTGCCATCTCAACTAATCACTGACCCAAGCTTTTGTTCACCTAACATTCCCATAGGGTTGGTCCTTTTCTTTTCTTAAGCAGTTTAGAATGTTCTCAAAGTAGTAAATAGTTTCCTTGCTCCTGTTTGAAACTGAATGGAGATAATCTCTAGCACCTTTTGACTGCTTTCTAAGCATTGTATGCCTTTCCTTTAAACTGACTTTTTTTCATTTTACAGACATCAGTTCAGATTAGAGGAGGGCAAAAAAGCAACCAGGAAAAGGAAGAGAGATGACCAGTTGAGCTATTCCAAGAGATGATACTTAGTGAGGGGAAAATGGCTGAGATTTTTTTCTTGTGCCTTGAAGAAATACTGACCCTTTAATGTTCATGATACTTGTGTTGTACTCAAACTTTCTGTATAAACTGCTGCACTGATTGTATATTTTTGATGAGTAAATAGTAAGATATGAAATCTGGCTTTAAATTCCAATGCAATAACCAAGAACTGTCAACTATTTCTTTACTAACTAGACAGATTTGCACCCATCACTGGTGTAATTGCAGGGTAAACCTGACAGCAGCCTATCTGCTATAAGCACCACTGTACCCAACTTTACTTCTGAATACATTTTTTGGCCCACTGGCATTAATTATAAACTTTTTTTCTGGTAAAATAAAATGATTGTCTATATATAGGTTTGCCCTTCATTCAAACTAGCCATAATGTATTACTAGAAGACTTCACCATTTTGGTGTAATAAATATCTTGTACTGAAATAGAAGTGGGAGAATCAGTTATTTGATGGATATATTACCTCGTTGGACCAGATTTTCAAATAATGGCATTGAACTGTTCACAATCAGCAGTGCAATAAATTTCACCATCTAACATGCAAAGCAGGACAGCCATTACTTGTCTACAGCGATGGAGACCATTGTTCCTCAAAACATGTACCTATTTTAGAAACAAGGCTACCCTGCTATAATAAATGAAGCTGCCAATGTGGGTGCTGAAAAATGCAACCGTTTTGTTAATTTGGATTGACATGTACTAAGAATCAAAATCTAATGGGCTCAGTGGCATGTTACAGTAATTGTTCGGATAAGGGTATTATGCAGCCTATTTCCAAAAAACTTATTCAGGATCTGTGTTTGCCTCTACAGTAAGTCTAAGACGGTTAACTTCTGGCCATGTGTGTGTGCTATAATTTAGACCCCAAGTAAAACATTTTACAAGCACTTATGGCAAGTGGAGGTAGCAGACACTTAAGAATGGCCTCTCGAGTAACCACCCACTATCTGATACATGTCGAGTAAGGTGCGGTGATCCATCCAGTAAGATTACCCCAGCTTCCAATTACCTCCCCAAGTTGGCCAAGAGGCGATTTCAACCTCTGTACAGGTTAAAAGGCAGCATAAGTGCCAACGCCAGGGAAATATCCTCACCCTGGACAAGCAATAACTAGCCAACGGGAGATGCACTCACATATCCTCACCTTTCCAATCATCCACAAGCAAGAACACAGACAAGTCCCTGGTAATAACAGCTTTATTTTTTTTTTACAGTTGAATCGAAATATCTTCACTAGGAATCCATCCCAGAACCTGAAAATAGAGGAAAATTATTAGCCTGGTCACAGGTAACTAGTTTAATGTTTAGCAGAAATCCTTTGCATGTATAAACTTAAGACAATTTTAATCTCAAAATAATCAACCCAAATAATATGCCATTAACTGATACAAGTCTGACAATCTGCTCCATTCAAATCTAGGGTGAATTTCAGATGCCCAAAATTAAGATTTAAAATTACTGCTGCCAATAACAAGCCTTTTTTTTTAAATTTCCCCTTTCCTGGAGGCTGGGTACAGTTCCACATGCACCCACTGGTGCCTTGACAGCATGTCTAAGATATTCATCCACATCACAGACTAGCCCAATTCTGTCCTCATCAAATGTCGACATTCTTCCAGCAAGGGGTCAATCGACAGCAGTCCTCTTAACTGACCCTCCCTAATCCAGGGGCACCAAGGCAAATTGGAGTGCCCCTCCTGCCATCAGCTAACAGCACAGACCAGGGATTGAATCAGAGCACTTGCTGGTCTGTCTGCACTTTATTCTGAGATGGCAGGGTTGGTACTCAAAGGATAAAATCAAATGGTCTAAAAGGCCTTCATCCAAATGTATCATGCCTCACTATTCACTGCCTTAATCAGTTGAGCCATCAGAGAAGCTATCCAAGATCATTTTTGAGAGCTTTACCACAGTGGGCTGCGCCGCAGAGAAGGAGTCATAGATGCACTTGTTTAACCACACTGCCCAGGGCTCACAGCTCCAGGGCCCTGTACATTGAAATCATGTACATGGGGAATTTGTGACCTCTACTCCTACCATCGGGGATCTCAATGGAAGCACACAATTCCCCACAGGACGGTCACTAGCAGCTGGCTCAAAAGCAAATCAGACTGCCCACAAACTACAGTATGCTAGGGAGCAAAAGACTAATGGTAAAGAACAGAAAATGCTGGACTTGTACATTCAGACCCCCATATTACCTGTTTATGCTTCATCCCCAGCAGCAGGTGCATCTCCTCCCTTGGTGTTTCGTGTATAGATAACCTGTGCTCTGTGTTTGCACACCAGCTTGATCATACCTGCAAAACAAAAATAGTTACACAGGAGAACCAAGCCCTGGGATACAATCCACCAAGTCAGAATTGCCACTAGCCACAAACAATGAAACGGCCTTTTTCAGGTGTATGTTAATCTTTAATCAATGCAGGCTAACGGGTTTAGGCCACTAGAAACTGATGCATATCCCATATCTACAAGACTGAACTCCTGATCACAGGCTGAACAATTTTCCACGGGAGTGGTATGTGCACAGGAAAGGGGGAAGAATGAAAGATGGGCAGAAGACACCCAAATCCACTTGTATCCCCCAAAGCAAAGCAGAGTCCCTAAAGAACAAGACCAGTTTGTCCTCTGCTGCAGTGTGCAGTACATGTGCCATGCTCTTACAGCAATTCTTGTTGTTTGAGTACTGTATTTGGGGGGGGGGGGGGGGGCGGAGAAAAGGAGATTGGGGACAGGTGTCAATGTGAAGACGATTGTGGGCAACTAAACTGTATCCTATTAGACAAGTTCCAGTAATTCAATCAAATGCGCAGCCACGTGACATTTATTGGCAAGATATGAAATCCTTAAAAAGGACATACTTGCTGGTTCCGCTCATTGTATTAAAGCTGACGTTACAAATCAGGTTTTCCATATGAAATAACCAGACTGTCAGCTATAACCTATCCATCTAAACAATCCTGTAATTATAACTGCAACGCAAAGAGGTTTTAGAACATGGCCCATATTTGGCCATTGCCTTGCAATCTCTATCAAGAAGGACAAGTGTAAGGAGTCTCAAACACCAGGTTATAGTCCAACAGCTTTATTTGAAATCAAGCTTTCCTCCTTCGTCACTCACCTGACAAAGGAGGAAAGCTCAGAAAGCTTGTGATTTCAAATAAAGCTGTTGGACTATAACCTGGTGTTGTAAGACTCCTTACATTTGTCCACCCCAGTCCATCACCGGCATCTCCACATCAAGAAGGACAAGAGCAGCAATTTAAAGGGAACACCATGACCTCCAAGTTACACACAAACCTGACTTGGGATATATATCACTCCTGGAAATCCCTACCTAATGCCATTGTGGCAGCACCATCACCACAAGGACAGCAGTGGTTAGAGGCCAATCACCACCTTCACAGGGCAATAAATGGAACCCCACCAATGGTGCTCACATTCCAAGAACAAATTTAAATAAATTAAAACTAAACTTTTGACAGTGCAAGAGTAAGAAATATAGACTGGGGTGGGGGGGGGGGGCGGTGTACAGAGCTAGAGGGAAAAGAGCGGCTGAGGAAAGTACAATCATAGCTTGAGGAAAAGGAATTTAAGAACATAATAGGAGTAGGCCATACGGCCCCTCAAGCCTGTTCCGCTATTTAATAAGATCATGGCTGATCTTCGACCTCAACTCCACTTTCCCGCCAAACCCCTTACGAGTCCAAAAATTTATTGATCTCAGTCTTGAATATACTCAATGACTCAGCATCCACAGCCCTCTGGAGTAGAGAATTCCAAAGATTCACAACCCTCAGTGAAGAAATTCCTCCTCTCAGTCCTAAATGGCCGACCCCTTATCCTGAGACTATGCCCCCTAGTTCCAGACTCTCCAGCCAGGGGAAACAGTGTCTCAGCATCTACCCTGTCAAGCCCTCTTAGGATCGTAAACGTTTCAATGAGATCACCTCTCATTCTTCAGAGCATATAAGCCCATTCTACTCAATCTTCCCTCAATCCATGCTATATATTTAGCAAAACTGTTCCAGTGTTAATGTGTTTACAAGAGCAGTTACACAAATGGTCACTATTCACAATCAACCTCATAGCAAGTTACTAACAGTGAACACATCTATACAGTGAACAGCTGAGTGGTTTCTTCTTGTGGCCCCTACCACCTCCTGCTACATCACACAAGCCACTGACACACTGGAAAAACTAGCAAAAAAAATCATACCAAAATGCGTTATTACCTTTTGAAAGCAGTTCCTGGAGGGCAGCCCTCGCCAGAGAACCTCTGATCTTTAATCTTTCAGAGACGACTGCAGGTGTGATGAGTTTGTAGTTGGGTACCTCTTTCAACAGTTTATCGTATGTGGCTTTGTCAAACAGGATCAAGTTGTTCAGCTTGTCTCTTACTTTTCCCTTTGACCACTTCTACTCAGGATTGTACAAAACAAGGATTGTGGTCAATAGGCTGCAACACATCCTTAGCTTTTAGTAAAACTTTTACATACCAGCTCACTCAATTGAAAATACCAACAGAAAAGCCAATGGTAATACAGGTCCCCACCACATAACAGGTGCAAGCGTGCTAAAAGCAATATACATGCTAAACCCATCTGAATGGACCAAGACATTGTAACAGAGGTTAACCTGACCTCTCAGTAAATGTTATCAGCTGATTGGAGATTTGGGGCAGCATCAGTTGTTAAAAGTGCAAACTGATGGAGACATCAGGCAGCATGAGTCCAGTCACAACTGAGCCATTAGTTTCCCCCCCCCCCATCCCTGACCTCTCTGCAGTTCAGAAAATTATAAATACACTATTTTAATATTAAACATGGAAGTACTCATCTAGATTTTTCTTCCCATTTAAACAATTAGGAACCAGCCAAGATCTTCACTTATGAGGCTAGTTGTGAGATAGAGGTCTTTTACCGAAGCAAGGCGAATTCAAATCAAGGTTTCGGTGACACTCAGGCATTTACACCTAGATGGTCCATGGTTCAATCCTTGACCTGTGCAGAATTACTGATCGCTAGTTGGAAAGGGGGAAAAAGAAAGAAGAGGACAGCCATGGCTCCCATTCGTTAATGCTTTACAATGACCTAGGTTGGAAAGTGCACAGTAGAATTTGTGGGCAGAGGGCCAGGCGCAGCTGTGATGGGCCCTATGTTTTAAACAGCATGATAATCTAAGTAACAAGAATGGATGGGATTGGTCAAAGAATAACCCATACCCCAATCCCATTTATCATCTTCAGTAAGGAAAGGGTGAAGGGACACATTTGGAAAAAAAGGGTGACATTTTGGTCTCCCGTCAACAAGATTCTTCATAAAATGTCAGAGAAACAGAGGTTAGCCAGCACTAGTAACAATGTGAAAATCTCTTCAACTAAGATGGTAAGGAGACAATCTGCCATTGTAAAGTACTGAGCTATGCAAGAACAAGCCCCATGGGCTCACCTACACATTCTCCTCCTGGTCATAAAAGAACACTGAAAATGATCCAGGATTGACTGGTCTACCTGTTCAATATTTTCTTCTACACAACTGTCCTGCTTGTATTATACTAAGTGTTTGGCAATGCACTGTATTTGAGAGTAAAACAGTTGTTCCACCAAAGCATTTTCAAATTTGGATTTTCTAAAAGTAGGCAGGAATGTACCTTTATACAATCCTAGAGTTATACATTTCAAGAAAGCAGAAGGCAATGAGGCACACCAATCCCCATACCTGACCCAGATGCAGAGTTGCACAAAATGTCAACTGAAGATAAACACTAGCAAATCTGCTACTTTCCAGCTGTTGCACAGTTATCAATTCAAAATTATAAATTGATCAATCCCATCATTCCTTATCAAACTCACACTAATGCTTCCGATGTGTTTTAATTCAATTTAGCTGATATTTTCCTATACTTAGTAGTATACAATAATTAGAAAATAAACACAAAACACAAGTACTAAAACAAAAACAGAAAATGCTACTCAGGTCAGGCAGCATCTACAGACAAATCAGATAAGTTAATACTTCAGGTACCATCCCTTTGCTCAGCAGGGTCCACACCCAAAATATTAATTTCCCTTTCTCTGTTCTCTCTAGAGATGCTGTCCGACCCAAGTGTTTTTTTTGTTATAGATTTCCATCAGTTTCAGTCCTTTTGTTTTAATAGTTTTGCTCATAGTGTGAAGGGGTGGCTATTAAGGGCATACCTTCTTCTTGGCTTTGCCTCCAGTCTTGTTTACTGGATCTTTATCCTTTTTGCCCCCTTTGCCCCCATCTTTCTTCTTCTTGTCATCTTTAGGAGGCTAGGAGCAAAAAAAAAATTCATTAAGATTTCTAATGATATGCATTTTGGTGCATTGGAAACTCTCAAAATTACAATGCCTAAATCCCCGACAAAACATGAAGCAACTATCTCCTAACCAGTCAGTAAGTCGGGCCGGGAGAAGCAGGTGGGACCCGTTTCGTACAAATGGCCGGGGGGGAAGGGAGGGGGGAGGCCGCTAGAAGCGTGGAGCCGGGCCCCCCCACCCCACCCCCGGTGCGGCCTATCCCCTTCGCTCTCTTTCCAGCCGAGAAACCCGGGCCCTGTTTTCTTCCACCAGCAGCGCTTCCCAGCATCTACCCGATTGGGGGGGGGGGGGGGGCCTGTCTTAACCCCGCCGGCTTGGCCTATATAATCCGCTCGCCGCTCAGAGGCCTCGACCCGTGACCGCTCCGTCCCCCGGCCCGGGGGGCTCCCCCACACAGCTACAGCTCCGCGGAGGTCCCACCGGCCTCTTGTTACAACCCCCACCCTCCCGGCGCAGAGACCCTCGATCGCCGCTGGCCCCGGCGCCCTGGCCGGCCGGGACTCCGCGCTCTCACCATGTTGCCGCTTCAAAATGTCGGAGCGAAAGGAAGAGCCCGTGCGCGGACAGCCCAGGAAACCCCGGCACGGCTACTGCTTCCGGTCCGGGAACGGACATGGCGTCACGTCGCTTCCGGCTTCTACCCACTCCACCTGGGCTCAGTGGATTCTGACCCTTGAGTCTCCCTGAGTGCATCCAACTGGCCGCACGGATGTCCTCGTGGCGTGCCGGGGACGCGGCCATCGCCATCCAGGCGTTGAAATCGGCGCTCGGCCCTGACTCCACTCGGGATGTGGAGGCGGCTCAGGCGTGCGGAGCCATCCCGTCCAACCTGACCCCCGTTCGGACGGAGTTCCTCCTCGGCGCCAAACCCCGGAACCTCCCTCGGGGGGCCGCGCCTCACAACTTGAGTCGTCTCTCGGAAATTCCCTCCGTGCCGTTTCACACCGCGCGGAGGGATTTCCTGTACGGGCTGCTCCTGCACACCATCCACTTCCTCGCCCTCGTCTCTCGGCCGGACACGCCCTGGCGTGCCAGCCTGCCGTCCGGCGGAGACGGGGGTCCCCATTGGGAGGCTCTCTATACAGGGGTCCTCCCGTGTTACTTTGGGGATCTGGGGTGGAGGGTGGCGCACGGAGCAGTCGCGTGCAACCGGCGGTTACGCCATTTCACGGACACCCAGGCCGCTTGTGATTTCTGCGGCCTGGAGGAGTCCGTGTTCCATCTGTACACTGGGTGTGCGAGACTGCAGCCCCTGTTCCATTATTTGAAGGGGCTGCTCCTCAAGTTCTGGCTGCACTTCAGTCCCACGCTCCTGATCTTTGGCCGCCCGGTGAGGAGGGGGGCGGGCAGGTCGGTGGACGTTCTCGTGGGCCTGCTCCTGGGCCTGTCCAAGGTGGCCATCCACAGGTCTAGGATGATCGTGGTCCGTGGGGGCGGTCGCTCGGCCTGTCTGCCTCTCTTCCGCGGAATGCTCCGCGCCCGGGTGGCCCTGGAGATGGAGCACGCGGTGTCTGCCGGTACGCTCGAGGCTTTCCGCGGCCGGTGGGCACCGCAGGGGCTGGAGTGCATCCTGGACGAGGATAATAAAATTTTAATTTGAACACTTGGTTTTGGTTTATTTGGTTTTTAGTATTTAAGCACACCCCACACCCCCCCTTCTTATAAAAGGGGGGCCGAATACACAAAAACAAAAAAACAAAACAAAAAAAAAAAAGTCCCCTGAAATAGAAGGTGGACTGAGCAGAGTAACAGAGGCTGCTCCAGGCAACTTCAACCAATGGTGGAGCTGCTTCAATCATGTGTCATTGAGGAAAAAAATAAAAAAAAGAAAAAGAAAAAAAAAGTGCATCCAACTGGATTGTTGACATTTTAAAATGGATTAATTTTGAAGAAAATACACAATAAATATCAACATATGATTGCACGGCGTTCAGTTCCAATCGCAACCCCTCAAATAATGAAGCAGTCCGAGCCCGCATGCAGCAAGACCTGGACAACATCCAGGCTTGGGCTGATAAGTGGCAAGTAACATTCGCGCCAGACAAGTGCCAGGCAATGACCGTCTCCAACAATTGTAAACAATTTTACAACACCAAGTTATAGTCCAGCTGAGGAAGGAGGTAGCCTCCGAAAGCTTGTGAATTTAAAATAAAATTGCTGGACTATAACTTGGTGTTGTAAAATTGTTTACAATTGTCAACCCCAGTCCATCACCGGCATCTCCACATCACGTCTCCAACAAGAGAGAGTCTAACCACCTCCCCTTGACATTCAACGGCATTACCATCGCCGAATCCCCCACCATCAACATCCTGGGGGTCACCATTGACCAGAAACTTAACTGGACCAGCCATATAAATACTGTGACTACAAGAGCAGGTCAGAGGCTAGGTATTCTGCGGCGAGTGACTCACCTCCTGACTCCCCAAAGCCTTTCCACCATCTACAAGGCACAAGTCAGGAGTGTGATGGAATACTCTCCACTTGCTTGGATGAGTGCAACTCTAACAATGCTCACGAAGCTCGACACCATCCAGGACAAAGCAGCCCGCTTGATTGGCACCCCATCCACCACCCTAAACATTCACTCCCTTCACCACCAGCACACAGTGGCTGCAGTGTGTACCATCCACAGGATGCACTGCAGCAACTTGCCAAGGCTTCTTTGACAGCACCTCCCAAACCCGTGACTTCTACCACCTAGAAGGACAAGAGCAGCAGGCACATGCGAACAATACCACCTGCACGTTCCCCTCCAAGTCAGACACCATCCCGACCTGGAAATATATCGCCGTTCCTTCATCGTCGCTGGGTCAAAATCCTGGAATTCCCTTCCTAACAGCACTGTGGGAGAACCTTCACCACACGGACTGCAGCGGTTCAAGAAGGTGGCTCACCACCACCTTCTCCAGGGCAGTTAGGGATGAGCAATAAATGCCGGCCTCGCCAGCGACGCCCACATCCCAATAATAAAAAAAATAATTAACGAAAGTACAAATCATACATCATTTCTTGATTCACTAGTTAGTTGAGTGCATCTAACTGGATTGTTGAAATTTAAAATGGATAAATTTTGAAGAAAATACACAATAAATATCAACATAATTAATGAAAGTACAAATCACACATCATTTCTTGATTCCACCCCATCTATTTAACAACAACTTGCATTTATTCATCGCCTTTAATGTAGTAAAAACGTTCCAAGGCGTTTAACTCCTTGCATTCATAAAGCATTCATTTACGACAACTTGCATTCATAAAATATCTGGTCATGCAGCTATAAACTCTGCCATTAGTGGTGGAACGGAGGAAAGGGTGCAAAGAAGTCCAGAGTCAGAACATCATGAGGTGTGGTTGGCAAGTTGTCATAAGTGAATGCTTTATGAATGCAAGGAGTTAAAAAACGTTTTTACTATATTAAAAGGCATGTTGGACTGGAGGAGACTGTGAAGGTAGGGAGATTGAGGTTGAGGAGGGATTTGTAAAGAAGAACAAGAATTTTGAATTGAATTCATTAGGCTGGGAGTAATGGAGGTCAGCAAGGCCAGAAGTGACATGTGTGTGGGATCGAATGCAGTCTAGAGTGTAGGCAACAAAGTTTTGGATATTTTGGCTGTTTCATGCACTCAAAGTGACACACCCAGGACAGCAACTATACCTCTGTTAAGTGTTACACGTAACCCCAGCCCAGTCCAGTGAATCTAGTATTCACCCAAAACATAGCAAAGCACTATCTTTATTGAAAAGTTTTTCTTCGTTTTCCAAACACTCTGAGCAATGAATTGAAAAAAACTTGCGATTAATACTGTAACACAATACAGCTCATAATTCAGGAATCTAAAACAGCAATCTCACTTAAAGGAGCCTCAGATTGGTTGGTATGGGAAAGGCTAAAATATCACACTGGTGCAGTCGGAGGTGTACTTCTGAGGTTTGGGCTTGGCACTTTATTGGGGCAGAGTAGAGGGAGTTTTATTCTGAATTAACCATGTCGACACTGGGTGTCTGAAACGGAAAGTATTCCATTTCCAGCACTAACATCATGTACCTTGATGAGAACAAAAAAACACCAATAAATAAAACAACTGAAAAACAGTAATTGTTTATCTTTTTTTATTCGTTCATGGGATGTGGGCATCGCTGGCGAGGCCGGCATTTATTGCCCATCCCTAATTGCCCTTGAGAAGGTGGTGGTGAGCCGCCTTCTTGAACCGCTGCAGTCTGTGTGGTGAAGGTTCTCCCACAGTTCTGTTAGGAAGGGAATTCCAGGATTTTGACCCAGCGACGATGAAGGAACGGCGATATATTTCCAGGTCGGGATGGTGTCTGACTTGGAAGGGAACGTGCAGGTGGTGTTGTTCGCATGTACCTGCTGCTCTTGTCCTTCTAGGTGGTAGAGGTCGCGGGTTTGGGAGGTGCTGTCGAAGAAGCCTTGCCGAGTTGCTGCAGTGCATCCTGTGGATGGTACACACTGCAGCCACTGTGCGCCGGTGGTGAAGGGAGTGAATGTTTAGGGTGGTGGATGGGGTGCCAATCAAGCAGGTTGCTTTGTCCTGGATGGTGTCGAGCTTCTTGAGTGTTGTTGGAGCTGCACTCATCCAGGCAAGTGGAGAGCATTCCATCACACTCCTGACTTGTGCCTTGTAGATGATGGAAAGGCTTTGGGGAGTCAGGAGGTGAGTCACTTGCCGCAGAATACCCAGCCTCTGACCTGCTCTTGTAGCCACAGTATTTATATGGCTGGTCCAGTTAAGTTTCTGGTCAATGGTGACCCCCAGGATGTTGATGGTGGGGGATTCGGCGATGGTAATGCCATTGAATGTCAAGGGGAGGTGGTTAGACTCTCTCTTGTTGGAGATGGCCATTGCCAGGCACTTGTCTGGCGTGAATGTTACTTGCTACGTATGAGCCCAAGTCTGGATGTTGTCCAGGTCTTGCTGCATGCGAGCTTGGACTGCTTCATTATTTGAGGGGTTGCGAATGGAACTGAACACTGTGCAATCATCAGCGAACATCCCCATTTCTGACCTTATGATGGAGGGAAGGTCATTGATGAAGCAGCTGAAGATGGTTGGGCCTAGGACACTGCCTTGAGGAACTCCTGCAGCAATGCCCTGGGGCTGAGATGATTGGCCTCCAACAACCACTACCATCTTCCTTTGTGCTAGGTATGACTCCAGCCACTGGAGAGTTTTCCCCCTGATTCCCATTGACTTCAACTTTACTAGGGCTCCTTGGTGCCACACTCGGTCAAATGCTGCCTTGATGACAAGGGCAGTCACTCTCACCTCACCTCTGGAATTCAGCTCTTTTGTCCATGTTTGGACCAAAGCTGTAATGAGGTCTGGAGCCGAGTAGTCCTGGCGGAACCCAAACTGAGCATCAGTGAGCAGGTTATTGGTGAGTAAGTGCTGCTTGATAGCACTGTCGACGACACCTTCCATCACTTTGCTGATGATTGAGAGTAGACTGATGGGGCAGTAATTGGCTGGATTGGATTTGTCCTGGATCTTGTGTTGCAAACAATGTAAAGCGGTTCTGATGAATCACTCTACACTGATCAAAATGCAATTCATTCCCTTCCTCTTCCACAGTCAGTGACTCATTTTAAGGTACAGTTCCATGTTACCTCTCGCAAGTATTCATTCTTTATGCGCAAGTCCACGGGGTGAGTGTCGGCAGGTATCGGGAGCATCACAGCTAATGCCAATCCAGTCCAGACTTCATGTGCACACAGGTGCGCTTTCCATTAAGTGTCACAGGACTTGGAACTCTAGCCAATAATTCCCCCTCATTGGTCCAAGGGTACTGAAGTCATCCAGAGCACCTCATTCATTCATGGACTGAATGTGAGATCTGCCTGGTCTGTGTAGCTCAATACCTTGTGAGTTTCACTCCCTAGGCAATGGGATGTAGAGCAAATCAATGTATGGTTTGAGCTCATAATCCAGATTGACAATCCAGTGCATTACTGAGGCAATGTTGCACTTTTGAAGGTGTTGTCCTTCGGATGAGATGTTAAACTGAGGTCCTGTCTGTTGGTTGTAGTGAATTCTAGGCTTCCATGGTGCTATCTGAAGAGAAGCAGGGATTCATCCCAATGTCCTGAGCAACACTTCTCCCTCAACCCTTCGTCGTCCAGTACTTCTCCGGAGCGGAGAAACTACGCCATGTTCTCCGCAGCCTTCAACATGTCATCAATGATGACGAACACCTCGCTATGGCCATCCCCACACCTCCACTACTCGCCTTTAAACAGCCACCCAACCTCAAACAAACCATCGTTCGCAGCAAATTACCCAGCTTTCAGGAGAACAGCGTCCACGACACCACACAACCCTGCCACGGTAACCTCTGCAAGACATGCCAGATCATCGACACAGATACCACCATCACACGAGAGGACACCACCCACCAGGTGCACGGTTTATACTCCTGTGACTCGGCCAACGTTGTCTACCTCATACGTTGCAGGAAAGGATGCCCCAGAGCATGGTACATTGGCGAGACCATGCAGACGCTGCGACAACGGATGAACGGACACCGCGCAACAATCGCCAAACAGGAGGGTTCTCTCCCTGTCGGGGAACACTTCAGCAGTCAAGGACATTCAGCCACCGACCTTCGGGTAAGCATACTCCAAGGCGGCCTTCGAGACACACGACAACGCAAAATCGTCGAGCAGAAATTGATAGCCAAGTTCTGCACCCATGAGGATGGCCTCAACCGGGATCTTGGGTTCATGTCACACTACACGTAACCCCACCAGCGAACAAATGTTATCTGTTTTTAATACAACGGGTCATTGACTGTCTTCCTTCTCTCTCTCTTTTTTTTGGGGGGTTTGTATATTCGGTGGCCTTTTAGGTGACACCTTTCTGTCTGCTCACTGTGATTGCCTTGGCAACGGGCAGTAATCACCAGGCATTGTTCTGTGATTTTCAAATGCGAAGGATTCGAAAATTTCATTTCCATACCGTTCACCTGAGGAAGGAGGAAGCCTTCGAAAGCTTGTGGAATTTAAAATAAATTTGTTGGACTATAACTTGGTGTTGTAAAATTGTTTACAAGTATCAGAAAAAACAGATTAACTGGTCACTCATTTCAGTAAAACAAAAGCAAAATACTGTGGATGCTGGAAATCTGAAATAAAAACAGACCGCAGGAACTGGAGTGCATAATAGTTGCTGATAAATACTACTACGATTTAATTTGCTAAGTTGGCTTTTGTAATTGATCCATGAAGATGACATGGGTTGCCCCACTTTCATCAACAAAGAAACAATTTTACACCTTTTTAAGAGGCATAACTAAAAAAAAATTACATTTTTAAAAAAAGAAATAAAAATGCTCGAAACATTCAGCAGGTCAGGCAGCATCTGTGGAGCGAGAAACAGAGTGAACGTTTCAGGTCATAGGAACATAGAAACATAGGAACAGGAGTAGGCCATTCAGCCCCTCGTGCCTGCTCCGCCATTTGATAAGATCATGGCTGATCTGTGATCTAACTCCATATACCCGCCTTTGGCCCATATTCCTTAATACCTTTGGTTGCCAAAAAGCTATCTATCTCAGATTTAAATTGAGCAATTGAGCTAGTATCAATTGCCGTTTGCGGAAGAGTTCCAAACTTCTACCACCCTTTGTGTGTAGAAATGTTTTCTAATCTCGCTCCTGAAAGGTCTGGCTCTAATTTTTAGACTGTGCCCCCTACTCCTAGAATCCCCAACCAGTGGAAATAGTTTCTCTCTATCCACCCTATCCGTTCCCCTTAATATCTTATAAACTTCGATCAGATCACCCCTTAACCTTCGAAACTCCAGAGAATACAACCCCAATTTGTGTAATCTCTCCTCGTAACTTAACCCTTGAAGTCCGGGTATCATTCTAGTAAACCTTCGCTGCACTCCCTTTTTTTCCCAAAAAATATACCTTATTCATAAAATTTGTAGCAAAAACATACAATACAGTTGTCATATCACATTCCAAACGTACACAATACAGATTATACAATTTGCAGGTTAAATCAAGTACAGTTCAATAAACACATTGTGCATAATTACAGTTCATGACACTCTGGGGTGTCTCATTGCATTATACTCAATACAGATTATTGATTACAGATTCATCACAGGTACATTACAGATTCATTACAGGTACATTACAGCAATTTGAATTTTACATTCTGCCCGGGTTTTTTTTTTCCCTGATTGCAGCCCCTCGATATACAATGGCGGGAAGGCTCTAAATGGTTGCACTCCCTCCAAGGCCAATATGTCCTTCCGAAGGTGCGGTGCCCAGAACCGCTCACAGTAGTCACGATGACCTTTCATCAGCACTCTATTTGTTGGTGGGACTTTGCACAGAATGCCAGCCTACAGAGCACTTTTTTTCTTTTTTTCTTCTTTTTTTCCTCTAAATTAGGCCCCCCTTTTATAAGAAGGGGGGGGTGCGGGGTGTGCTTAACAACTAAAAACCAAACAAACCAAAACCAAGTGTTTTTTTTTCTCTTTTTTTTTAGGTTTTTTTTTCCTCTAAATTAGGCCCCCCTTTTATAAGGGGGGGAGGTGTGGGGTGTGCTTAACAACTAAAAACCAAACAAACCAAAACCAAGTGTTCAAATCAAAATGTTATTATCCTCGTTCAGGATGCACTCCAGCCCCTGCGGTGCCCACCGGTCGCGGAAAGCCTCAAGCGTACCGGCAGACACCGCGTGCTCCATCTCCAGGGCCACCCGGGCGCGGAGCAACCCGCGAAAGAGAGGCAGACAGGCCGAGCGCCCGCCCCCGCGGGCCGCGAGCATCCTGGACCTGCGGATAGCCACCTTGGACAGGCCCAGGAGCAGGCCCACGAGGACGTCCACCGACCTGCCCGCCCCCCTCCTACAGAGCACTCAGTGCAATTGATTTGTGTGAAATGTTTCAAGATGCCTCCTTGACCATGTGATGTACAAGCTGCTCCTTTAAGGGGGAGGAGGGGGGGGAGGGGCAGGTGCGCGCGGTGCGCTCTGGGAGTTGTAGGCGCTCTATTGCGCAGCTGCGGGGAGGGGGGAGGGACTACATTTCCCAGCGTTCCCCCCCCCCCGCGCGCGGCGCAGTGATGGTGGTTTTCAGCGTCTATGTGGTGAATAAGGCCGGCGGCCTGGTTTACCAGTACGACAACTACTCGCCCCGCTCCGACGTGGAGAAGACCTTCAGCTACCCGCTGGACCTGGTGCTGAAGGTGTACGACGAGCGGGTGGTGGTGGCTTTCGGTCAGAGGGACGGTATCAAAGGTGAGGGCAGGCCGGGGAACAGAGCGCTGATGGCGGCGGCGGCTGCTGCTAGGAAACGTCCCCCGTACGACTGGGGCCTAGCCCAGGCAATTGGGCGTTGAAGTGACACAGAAAAAGAGGTTTTAAACAATGCCCCTGGCTGTTGCTTTTACAGCAGCTATTGTCAAGTTGACATTCACAACTGTGAGTCAGTCAGACGTTCATACATCTTAGAAAGAAAATGGTACATTGCATTTCATTAATTATCCTTTAGCCGTCACATATCTCTAATAGATTCCAAGATTTCTTTTAAAAAATCTGTCAAGGGTGGGTGGAACTTGAGATGGAAATTGGGAAGATGTGTCAGTGCCAAGTCTCCATCATCATCATCATCAACAACCCAACCCAACCCAACCCACAGATGGAGCTCTGCATCTGTAGCGATAGATTTGAGTTAGTTTGGACATAAGTGTTTGGATTGTTTAATGTATAGTAATGGTAATATTGCACCGAGACCTGAATCTGTATCTAGGCTTTGTGTGTTTGGGTATTTTAGTTGTTTGCGAGGAAGCAGCTCTATTAAATACTTGCTCTATTTTTATGGATTGTTCCTTTCTCTCCTGAAGGTGCTGACTTGTCGGTTTGCTCCATGGGTGTCATTTGCTTTCTAGTTCCCCATTGCAGTGGTTGTCTTCATGGATGAGTCTAGACTTTCTATGTCAGTGTGGCATCACGACCAGTGTCAGTTCCTGTCCTTGCCTAACATTCACACATATGTATTTCCAGCAGCGGCATTGGATATTAATCAGCAGTAGTTCACTCTCCCTGCCCCCAATTCAGAGGCACTGAGGCCAGTTTTAGCTACTGCCACCCTACTGAGCTCAGCAAACTCAGTACAAACTGGGGAGCAAAACAGATGTAACTTTTTTTGCCTTCATTCCCCGCTCCTCCAATGAATGGGTATCAGGAGGGATACAAATGGGCTCTGGGGATAAATGGCAAAACAGAGTGGAGGAAGATGTTGTGATGAGATGTTAAACCGAGGCCTGTCCGCCTGTTCAGGTGGCTGTAATACATCTCATGCCATCTCATTTGAAGAATAATAAGGAGTCTGCCAGTGTCCTGGCCAACGTTTATCCCAAAACTGACATCACTTTAAAAAAAAATTGGTCATTATCTCATTGCTGTTTGTGGGACCTTTTGCTGTGCACTAATTAGCTGCCACATTTGCGAATGTAACAACGGTGAGTACACTTCAGAAGTTATTAATTGACTGAAGTGCTTTGGGACATCTGAAGATATAAAAGGTGCCATATAAATACAAGTTTGTTCTTTCTATAAATGTAAGTTCTTCTGCATCAGCACAGCTGTAAGACCTAGCACTCTATTTCTCTTGAGTTTTTCCATGTACCAAGCACCTGTCATGGTCAAGAGGAGTCCTACATTTATGTAAATGTAACTTTAATTTTACAGTTCAAATGTAGATTTTGTTACTGTTCATACCAGCAAGCCACATGGTAATTATTCTTAAAAGTACTTCTGCTGGCTGCAGAATTTTAAACTATTTTTACTGACCTGTGAGTCTAACTATTTGTGTGTTTAAGCTTTGAATACTATTGCTTTGGTGTTTCAATTTTACATTCTTTCTGCTTTTTTCCCAGTCGGATATGCTGTGCTTTCAATTAATGGGATTGATGTAAATGGAAGGTACATGACTGATAACAGGGACGTGATGGAGTATCTGAATACCTCTTTCAATTACCCTTTGGCAATTCGCTTTGGACGTCCTCGTCTGACGTCGAATGAGAAATTAATGTTGGCATCCATGTTTCATTCGTAAGTTTTGTAACAGCAAAAAAAACCTGATTTTTAGAATTGCTGGTGTTTCACATGGACAGTGAGATGAATGGTCGGATAATCTGTTTTCTTTTGGTACTGGTTGACGGAAGAATGCTGGCCAGGACACCCAGAGAAACACCAGCTCTTTTTCAAGTAATAGGATGAGATCTTTACTATCTATCTGGACTATGGTACTTGGGATGCATTTTCTTGTTACTCTGCTGGTGGTTGTTATACTATTTTGTTGTATTTTTGGCCCCCTAAAAATTAGCCTCTTAGTTCAAATAATTATAGATTTGGTGAGCCCTGTCTTCAGCACCTGGAATTTTGAAAATAGGACTGTTACAGGTCACAAAATAGGTTTGAATGAGGAAGGCCCTTCTGTCCATTTGATCTTAGTCTTCTAGAATACCTGCTCCCCTGTTTTCCTGTTAAAGCCTTAATGTCCATCTCAACATGTAGGACCTCTGTTTCATATCTCGTCCGAAGGATAATGCCTCCAAAAGTGCAACACTTCCTCAGTGCTGCACTAGAATGCCAGCCTAGATTATACACTTGGGCCCTGATATGGGGCTCAAACTTTCCACCTTCTGACCAGAAGTGAGAGTGCTGCCCTTTGAGTGGTAGTATGTCCATCTAACCCTACAATTACCCACTGGCTCCATTATCAGTCTCAACTGTGCCTCTTGAGAAGACCAGGCACTTCCCCAGACAGCCAGTTACCTCAATTTGTTCTTGTGTAGCAGCATTGATGGAGGTCTGAGAGCAAGTTTCTAGCCCATTCTTACCCCTGAAGAAGATGCAGTGAGATGTCTTTATTAAACTGCCAAAGTAAAGAGTGATGTTAGCTGGAAACAACAATGACTGTTATGAATTTGTCACTTTAAGAGGACTTGTTGCATCTCCGATGGTGGTGACCGAGGGTTAATTTGAATGCTGTGAGAAGCATGTGCTGATAATTGAATGTTGCCATTGTCCCAAGTCCAGTGAAAAGGAACAATAGAGTCAAGGAAGTAATTTAATCTAAAGTTTCCCTTGATCTCCATAAAGCTTTTTTTTAATATATATATATATATACTTTACTATTGCTCAAGTGTTAGAGTCGGGATAGACACTGTGCTGAAAGTTAGTGCACTATTGCTCAGTGTTCAGAGTGGGGATAGACAGGAAGTTGAAACCCACTCTGCTCACTTTTTGATCTGAGCCATATTGAGTGTGGAGGCACAGAGCGGAGGCTGCACTGTCTCCCAGCAGAAGGAAAGGAAAGGCATCCCTGCGTAGTCCCCTGGAATGTCCTGGTGACTGTCTGCAGGAGGCATTGGCAGTGTGTGCGATCAGGCTGTGTGCTCACCCTCTCAGCTGCACAGGTGTCAGGCCAGGCAGATGCAAACATTCACATGGAGATCTGTTGGGAAATGCACAACTGTCAGGATTGGAAGGAAAAACTACAAATGTTGAAAATCTGAAATAAAGACAGAAAATACTGGAAACAGAGAGCCGGTGCAGCAGCACTTGACAAAAGATTGGTTAATGTTTCAGATAAAGAACCTTTATCAGGGCCAACAAAGGGTCTCCACCTGAAATGTTAACTTGTCTTTTCAGATGCTGACCTGTGAACTTCCAGCATTTTATTTTAACTTTTCAGGGCTGACCATCTACACTGAGGCTCCAGGTATCCCCACTGTTGAAATTCCTGACCATATCGACACTGCAGCTGGGATCAGTTTGGAAGTACAAAGTGAAGAAACTACATGACACAGACACAATTTGTGCTTAGTAACGTTTCAATTTTAAAAAAAAATGAGTGTGCACATTCTTTACAAATTATATTTGGAATTGAGACCCTAAAATGATTCTACTGGCACTTGGAAGTAATGGCCTCTGCCTTTACATTTTGGGGCTTTTTGAAGGATATTGTACTGTACACATATCAGACCCAAAATAAGTTCTGTTTATATTCTCAGGTTGTTTGCAATTGGTTCCCAGTTGTCACCAGAGCCAGGAAGTTCTGGAATAGAAGTGCTGGAAACTGACACCTTCAAACTGCATTGTTTCCAAACACTGACAGGTGAGTAACATAGCAGAACATTTCCTATTTCTGAAGCTTCATACTATTTCATCCATGTTCCCTTTCTCCATAATATAGAAAGGATAATGTGATTACATTGTTGGGCCAGGGCATCTGCTTCGTTCTCCCTACTTCACCACCTCCCATTACACAAGGTGGTTGAGAATGAAAACCAGTCTTATTTATGATTTCCATTCTGACTGGATTCCCAATAAAATACCCCAGTAATTCTTGTAGCATTGTCCTGGAGGTTTATTATTGATGTTCTGAAGTTCCTCTTTAAAGTGAGTTATTCTGACTCTGTGTGTTCTGTGTTTTTCTTCACTGTTAAAGGAATTAAGTTCATTGTGTTGGCAGACCCTCGCCAAGCTGGAATTGATTCCCTCCTACGGAAGATATATGAAATTTATTCAGACTTTGCTCTTAAAAATCCATTCTACTCTCTCGAGATGCCAATCAGGTAGGGCTGAAACACTCGGTGGGAAACAGGGACTGCGAATGTATAGATTTTATATCTAGGAAGGGGCAATGACTCTCCACCACTCTGTACAGTGAAGTGTTCGCAGTAGATTCAGAGCCACAACCTGTTCTATTTTGTCAACCGCTCGACCTGCTGTTTTGGTTCTAAACTAAGTATCAGCTTCAGGTAAAACCACCGCTGGGATAGATTTTACACTAGAACCAATTCAGAAGTAGCACAGCATCTACGATCATTGGATTCACCGCTGTTGCCTGCTGCATTGCTCCTTTAACTTGCCATCTGTTCTCTCTTCTAATAACAGTAGGGGTCATTTTCTGACTTGGCTCTGGTAAGGAGCTTTTCCCACTGTTAATGCGTTTTTAAAAAGAACCTGCTGTTTTGAAGAAAGTGCCAAATGGATGCCGGTTGCTTCCACATGGAAGGGATGCCTGATGAAGAGTTGTTTGTTGTAGGCTGCTGTGGCCCACCTTTGAGTGGGACTGGCAGAATCCTGGGGAGGCAGATCACCCACCTGCTCTTGCTCAGCTGTAAATTGGTGGGTGGTCCAGGAAGCCCAGTAGATAGAGAAGAACGTGTTTGTCATTGAATTTCAACGGTTTCCACAATTTGTTCACTTGGTATTTGTATGTGTATACGTGGCTGTGTTGTCGATGTGGTTGTGCATATTTTTGGGGCATTGTGCTTTTTCGGCCAGTGGGTCATGTTCTGATTTTTAACTCTTGTTAAATAAAATATATGGGGTTTGAAATGTTTTCTATTATAACCCTTTAATTCTGTATGCAAATAATTGCCTGTTTATACTATCATATGATAGAATGCCTCAGATACATCAATAGAATTGCTTTTCATTTTTTCCAAGCTGCTTATTAATGGCTGAATTACCGAGAAATTTGAATGCTGTGGCGTTGCTGTGTTTTTTGTTTAACCAGAGTATAAGGTGGTCATTAACAGACATAGTCATAGAAGAGTTCTGTTGGGTTGCCCCTGGTCGTCCTTAAAAAAAAAATCTTTGAATTAAAAGAAGGCCACCTATGTGTGCTCAGTTATTGGTACTCTCTCCTCTGCATCAAAAAGTTGTAGGTTTGAGCCCCAAAATAGGTCTTTGAGTACATAATGTAGACTGACACTCCAATGCAGTACTATGAGAGTGCTGCATTGTCAGAGGCACCTGTTAGGTTTTTACAGTGTCACTGGTCATTTCTGTCAAGCTCAAAGTCATGTACCACTCCTGTATGCAAGTGGCTTTAATCTCACAATATCTGGTTACATAGCATTGCCCAGGGGTCAAACTGATATCCTTCTTGTGTCAATTCAGTGGGCTAATTGCTGCAATTCTCATGTTCTCCTTGTCTTTTGGATAGCAAAAGAATAAACAATCCATCAAACCATGCAGTTTAGGTTATAGATTACACATCCGGTTTATTAGAATTAGAAAATCATTACAGAAATCATACTTGATTAAAGAATGTTTAACTTGTACCTCCTTGGATATACAAAAATAATAAAGTTCACGACACCAACTCTCTTGGTGATACTAAACCTGGGCCAGTGTCCATAACATTCTTTTAGTATATTCATTCTTGGGATATGGGCATCATTGGCAAAGCTGGCATTTATTACTCATCCCTAGTTGCCCTTGAGAAGGTGGTGGTGTGCTGCCTTCTTGAACCGCTGCAATCCTTGTGGTGAAGGTGCTGCCGTAGTGTGTTAGGTCGAGAGTTCGAGGACTTTGACTCAAAGATGAAGAAATGGCGACATATTTCCAAGTCAGGATGGTGTGTGACTTGTGGGGAACTTGGAGGTGGTGGTGTTCCCACGCACCTGCTGCCCTTGTCCTTCTAGGCGGTCGAGGTCCTGGTTTGGGAGGTGCTGCTAAAGAATCCTTGGTGACCTAATGCAGTACAACTTGTAGATAGTATACACTGCAGCTGTGATATGCCGGTGGTGGAGGGATTGGATATTTAACCCACATAATTTATAAGTGAGGTTCCACCTAACCACCTCTTAGCCTTCATTCTCTACCTTGGTGAGCTCAGAAAAACAGACTGAGGATAAAGGCACAATTAGAAGAATTTCATAAACCTCAATTTAAAAAAAATACAATGTAGATGAAATATAATTCAGACTGCAATAATGCTCGAGTACATTATGTAATTTGTAGGACATGAAGTTGCTCCATATCATTAGTTTTTCCTGTGGGGAATTCTCAATCTTGTCCATTCCATGAGGGATGTTTAGACAGGAGACGTTGCTGCAGCAAGTGGTGGAATTAAACATAGTCTCTGCTTCTTGCTGACCTTTTATGAGATACTTACAGAGCAGAAATGGCTCAGGCTGTTCATAGCATGACCTGAATATTTATTCATTTGTGGGTTCTTGATTGCAACTGTGTGGTCCAATTCAAAATAAGCCCTCTCATGTATAGCTTCTGATCTATTTTTTTAAATTTAAAATGTGTCTTTTATCTGCAGGTGTGATCTTTTTGAACAGAATTTGAAAGTGGCTTTGGAAATAGCAGAAAAAGCTGGAACTTTTGGAGCAGGATCTTGATCTCAAATGGGAGGCTGTCCAACGTTGAGAGCGTTTGGTGTATTTTGGCTGTTGTGTACATATTGTGTTTGTGTTCAGAGGCACTGGAAATTTTTTAAAAAACTTATAGGCCAGAAAACTGAATTCCAGGGAAGTGTAATCTGGATGCAGAACTGTGATATGTATATATGGGAAATAAACACACTGTTACCAACTAGTTTTCATCCCTTGTTTTTTCCCCCCTTATGTTCTCTGCTTCTGAAGGCATTGACTCCTTGCTGGGTTAGGGTTCTGTGGGCAGTGGGCAGTGGGCACCCTCTGGCTCCTTGCCTAAATAGCAATCATTTGTGGGACAGTTGATTGGTAGGTGTTGGCAAGCTGTTTGACCGTGGGTGGAAGGGAATCACAGCCGAGCCGTGAATGTTTTGAGATGCGTCTCTTGCATTTCAAATGTCATACATGCAGCTTTTAGTCACTTTTTAAAAAAAAAACTTGTCATTTCCAGCCTACACATAAGCTTCTCCAACAACAGAGAATACCTACTAATTCAGCTCTGGATGCCCTTAAGGGCAAGTCATCTCAGGATAATACAGCAATTTGACATTACTGGGACAGAGCAAATTACGCACAATTCCTCTGCAGCAGAATGATATATTGTTACTTAGTATATGCTCCTGTTCTTGTGAAACAACATGTGCTTTGATTTACCATGAGCAACACCACAAGAAAGCCACTAGTATCTCCATTTTAAAAAAGGGGAAATAGATGACACACTTTCCCTTCTATTTGCCCCCTGTTCCTGAAGTCAGGGTCTGATTCTACAGTTACCAGCTAGCCTCAGTCAAGTGTCCATTTTTTGTATGTAAATTTAGAAAGTGAGGCCATCCCAGGTGAGCCAAATCCTGCCCTCCTTCCTCCCCCCACCAGTATCTTGCATACCTGCATTTCCTGCAGGAGTCACTGGAATGTAATGCTGGCCATTTTTTTTTAAAACTTAGCTCCATTCTCCCTTTCCCCTCTCAAAAACTTGAGGACAATGTAGCTGGTAGTAGCAGCTCTATTCCTATTCCAGCACCATCAGAGTTTGAACTGGGGACCTTTCTGGGCTGTATGGCTAAATATCACTCTGGTGCATTGAACATTGAGAAGCTCTTATTTGATGGATTAGCACCCAATCCTACAGCAATAGGTTGGTGATGTTAAGGTCTGTGTGTGTACCTGCCTCTTTGTAACAAAATTTAACATTTTGGAGGTTCCAGATTTGGTTTATGGTCCGCTGTTAGTTTCAACCAGGGTGGCAATAAAACCCAAAGGGGGAAAGTCACCTCAAAAAAGCACCTCCTTCTATGCCAGTGTGGTACTTTCACCTCCCACAGCAGTCATCCTTATTACCTCTCTACAAATGGTATACCATCAGTGTTGAAATGTGGACAGCTTTATGCTGCATCCAAGCATTGGGTTCAAACTGTTAAGAACCCTCAATCTGGCTTGATTCAAACCCCGATAATAGGATAGTATACCAATCTATTGCGGTCGATGTTCCTTCTAATTACCCCTGCTAGAATGTGTGTGTGAACAAATATCCAGCACAGACAGGATTAGGCTTGGCTGAGATGCACTCCATGGTAACATAACCTGCTGACATTCATTGTTTGGGCTCATACATGAAGAATGGGCATTTGAGCAACGTATAAGAAGGTATGTGCATCTGTAGAACTGTACCCCAGCAAGGAATCAGGAGAGGAGAAAATTCAACTTGTGCTTAACTCACCGTAACTCGATTCCATTAACCCAGGTATTTTATCTACATTCATATGTCTAATTTAGCAGAAATTAATTAATTGCAGTAATTCATCCAGAGAAAAGTAAATTTTGTCAACGTGTAACCTTTTGTATGTAGTCAAATGCAATCATTTAAACTCCGTGTTTGAGTTGTTTCTCATATATTTACTGTACTCAATCATTGCTTCCCATATCCACACAAATTTCATTGTCTGGAAAATCTGGCTAAGGTCACAACACCGGAGAACTACTGAGAAACCTTATTGAGCAGGTGAGGGCCAAAGGTAAACTTGTAATGGGTCCAGGCCCTGACTTAGATTTCAATACAATGTGACGTTTAATGTAAGGGAACAGAGATATGAATGGTGAAACCAGAGTGTATCAGGACTGAGGACCTACATATCCCAAATGCACAAAGATCTTTTTAATAAGAAAAAGTGGTTGAACTGCTAGCCTATAGCATTCTCCAACAGTAGAATCAATTTTTTCAGGAACTCTTGTATTTTTTAAAATAAAAATATATAGGTTTCCTTGGTGCAAAACTTAATTTCATTGTTGGTTAATCTAACTGGTTGTTCCATATTTTTAAGGAACTATCCTGTTACTAAAATGTTCTTTTCCCTGCCATTATCTTGCACGTTTCTTAACTGAGATCATAGTTTAGCACCTGTTAACTAGGTTCTACCAATGTTGGTTTATAGCAGAATGGCTGAAAGTGCCCAGCCTCTACTTGATGTCTCCTTGCAGCAGTATGTTGGAGGTGGGACTTCCCCTAGAGGGGAAATCAAAGGCACAAACTCACATCTTGCTCCATTATGGATTACTATACCCAATGTGCCAGATCACTATGCTACCTGATCAGTTTTTTAAAAATGCTTTTTCTTTCTGCCAACCTTTTGCTCCTTCCCTCCTCCCCTAAAGGTGTTGATGTGACAGGAGGATATCAGGCACTTCTATCTTCCACTGTAAAGCTGACAAGTTCCACACATATTCTGCAATTCCTACCTTTCTTTTTAGCACAGCAGCATATACCGCTTGCAATTGGTCACAGGAGGTAGTGAGATGTGGTTTAAAAACAACTTCTATTCACAGAAGTCATTTCATCAAGGACAGGCCAACACTACAGATACTGAAAAAGCAGACTTTTCCATTGGGTTGCATGGTGGATAATATAGAGAGAACCAAAATCACCAAATTTATAAAAGGTTAAGCTGAGTTACATCTTTCCTTCTTTGCCAAACATTTCTGCAATAGTACTTAATATTACCAGTGAGTTCCCCCAAAATGCTATTGACGCCACATCAATTGAAAATTTTAAAACTCAGATCGATAGATTTTTGTTAGGCAAGGGTATTAAGGGTTATAGAACCAAGGCAGGTAGCTGGAGTTAAGATACTGATCTGCCATGATCTAATTGAATGGCGGAACAGGCTGACTAGAGGACGTTTTGTCCAGAAATCTCATTCAAATAATTCAGATTTCCCTCCTTCAGCTTAACCCTCTTTCTGCGGTTCTTGTTTTTGTGTTCTTTCTCAGATTTGTATGAATGAAAGATTCAACTGCCCCAATCACTGAGAACATATTACAAAATATACAAGCAATGCAAACTTTCAAGTAGAAAGTTCCACTTGTCAAATTGACCCCTCGCTGTGGTAAGGTCTATGGCCACCGGTCACCCTCTGCTATCTTACCCAAGCAACCATTATTGGTGTGTGAGCCTTTAAAGCAACCTAGAGTGAATGTGATTGTGTCCTTACTTAGGTGTCAGTCGTGGCTCAGTGGTAGCACTGTCACCTCTGAGTCAGTAGGTTTATGAGTTCAAGTCCCACTCCAGAGACTTAAGCACAAAATCTAGGCTAACACTGAGGGAATGCAGCATTGTCGGAGGTGCTATCCTTCGGATGAGACGTTAAACCAAGGCCTCCTGCCCTCTCAGGTGAACGTAAAAGATCCCATGGAATAATTCGAAGAAGAGCAGGGCAGTTTTCCCCGATGTTCAGGCCAACATGTATCCCTCAACCAACTTCACTAAAACAGATTATCTGGTCACTATCACATTGCCGTTTGTGGGATCTTGCTGTGTGCATATTGGCTGCCGGGTTTCCTGCATTCACTTCAAAAGTACTTCATTGGCTGTAAGTGCTTTGGGACATCCTGAGACCATGAAAGGTGCTATATAAATGCAAGCTCTTTCTTTGTTTTCT
This sequence comes from Heptranchias perlo, assembly GCF_035084215.1. Lineage (NCBI taxonomy): Eukaryota > Metazoa > Chordata > Chondrichthyes > Hexanchiformes > Hexanchidae > Heptranchias > Heptranchias perlo. Next base: position 9,122,691 of record NC_090357.1, read on the forward strand.
ATATCTGATGTCCATGCACCCGCAATTCCAGCAGGGTCCACTGGATAATAACCAGGAGCTGAAACCTTGGCCAATTTGCCCTTTCATAATTCAGCGGGGCTAAGGCCAATTACTACAGCCACCCTGGAGAGCAGCTAACACAGCATAGATAAAGGATCAAACCTGGAATCTTCCTGGCATATATTTTTATTTTCATGTTGTACTCTTTCTGGCCAGGGAATGGCAGTCTTGCACTTCATAATTCATAAAATTGCTGAGCCATGAGGAAGCCTTTAATCCCATCGATCCTGAATTATCGCTCTGTCGCGGTTCAAGAAGGCGGCTCACCACCACCTTCTCAAGGGCAATTAGGGATGGGCAATAAATGACGGCCTCGCCAGCGACGCCCACATCCCATGAACGAATATTTAAAAAAATAGTTACACACTTTTGGCCAGGCCAAACTTCTGCCCACCTGTTGTATGTGCCCTCACCCTAGCCCACTTAACAAAGTCATATTTCAAGCGGGAGACCACAGCATTTAAGACGGAACTGGGGCTTCCACCTCAGGAGGAGGAGGATGGAAACTCGTGGCAGCTCCCCGCACTATAAATGGCTGCCCAATCAATAAAAAATAGACCAGTGCAGTTTTCAAATAGGTTGGTCGTTGCAATAAGGAATTCGGCTTTTTAAAATTTAAATGCCTTCCTCCACCCACGCTTTCCCCAACTCCCCCGATGCCCTTAACAACACTGGACATCGGAGAACACAGATTTCCCTTATGTCCGGGACTTCTAGGGCACAAATGGTGGGAAATATGTTGTAAGATATATTTCCCATATTTGCATAGTATCAGAATGCACTTGCTCCCTATGCAAATTCTGATGCGCAGAAAAATAAGCAGGGACCTGGGCACTTTGTGTTGTGTTCTGACACTTTTTGGAATGGAAATTCAGGCCCCATCATGTTGGTCAGCAGCACTTGTACATCAAATAACTAAAGATTTAGCTAAAGGAAACAGATAAAAACTGGAAGCACACAAGAGGTGCCTTCAACCTCTGAAAAGATAGGTTGAATGTTTTGAAGTGTGGATGCTTTGTCTTCAATCACCTTTTGGATCTTAGTCCCCTGTTTTGTATTTTACATTCCCATTTTTTAGATGGTGACGAACCTGCTCAGTGTGTGCAGCATTTATGGTTTTTATTTCAGATTTCTAGTAACATCTTTTCCTATTTCAGATGCTGAAAATTACATTCGCTATGAATTCAGCCACTTTTGCAGCGTGAGAGAGAGAGAAAAGAGGAGAGAAGGAAAGAGAACTGAGAAAAAAATGTAATGATGTTTTTATGTTCATGTAGGTGATCCTAACCTCAAATCTAAATTCATGTCCAATTTCCTGCCCGCTCCCCATAACCCCTAATTCCCTTTCTAGAAGTAAAGGGAATTAGGGGTTACGGGGAGCGGGCAGGAAATTGGACATGAATTTAGATTTGAGGTTAGGATCAGATCAGCCATGATCTTATTGAATGGCGGAGCAGGCTCGAGGGGCCGATTGGCCTACTCCTGCTCTTATTTCTTATGTTTTATGTTCATGTAGTACCCTTTCCCACCAAGAAATGGCGATCTTGTACTTCATAACTCATAATTATTCAGGGCAGAAACAAGCATTGCCTCCTGTCTGAAAGACTGTGCTATATGATTACTTAAATCTCTGTAATCCTTTGTGTTTTTGTTAAATATGCCCTTCCAACTTTATATAATTTTTGTTCCGCACTGTGCATTATAATTACATATTCCCCCACTTTATATTCATTCCTAGTACTACTCCCACTTTCATTTTTTAGCTAATTTATATCTGTGATCCTACTTTATATTCTTGTTAAGCATTAAAACTCTGTAACCTCACTTTACACATTGATGTTCACAGACAACAATTTAAAAAAGAATTTGGAGCTGAATAGGCCTCAGCAGCTGACACCTATGGCTCCTTAGTAACCAGGTCTCGATTTCTCTGGCTTCTATTACCCTGCTTTTTTTACCCTGGTCTCCATTACTTTTTCAAGCTAAGCCCCAACTTTCTGATTGTGTACAGGCCAAGGCCCACCAAAGGAATCTCATTGGATTTCATGCTCCTCTCGCTAAGGATACTGGTAAATCTGCAAAAAGGAAGTCACTTCTGTTCCTCTCACTCCTCCTTTGCTTCTTTTTTTCTACCTCTCCTGTTCCCTCTTCAAGCTTTTTCTCTTTCTCACCTCTCCATTTCTGGTTCTCCTGCTCCTCCTTCACTTCTGCTTTACTTCCTTCGTTTCTGTTTCCATCTACTGTTTCTCCTTCACTCTGTTTATCTCTCTCCCCCTCCTACTTCCGTTTCTGTTTCTTTCTCCATCCTTCACTTTGTTTCTCTCTATATCGTTCATTTCTCTTTTCCCTTTTCTGATCATTTACTTTTCTCTCTTTCCTCTTAATTCTTTTCACTTCTTTGTCCTCTCCCTTTTGTTATCCTCCTGTTTTACCTATCGGTTTCCTGTTTGTCTCCTCTTTTCTTTGCTGTGCTCCTTTATCACTTTTTCTTTTATTTAACTGTTCCCCCCCCTTTTTTTTAACTCAAATATGAGACCAGTGAATAACAAACCCACACAACAATAACTTGCATTTATATAGTGTCTTTAATGTCCCAAGGAGTTATCAAACAAAATTTGACACTGAGCCACATAAGGAGATATTAAGACAGGTGACCAAAAGCTTGGTCAAAGAGATAGGTTTTAAGGAGCCTCTTAAAGAAGGAGAAAGAGGTGGAGAGGTTTAGGGAGGGATTTCCAGAGCTTAGGGCCTAGGCAGCTGAAGGCACAGCCGCCAATGGAGGAATGAAGAAAATCACAAGATTTTCAAGCAAGAGGCCAGAATTGGAGGAGCGCAGAGATCTCGGAGGGTTGTAGGGCTGGAGGGGGTTACGGAGATTGGGAGGAGTGGCACGCAGTAGCTCCTGGCGTTTACGTTGAATATGGACTCCTTTTGTTTAATTATATTGGGTCACTTACGTTACACCTGCAAATGTGGAGAACTAACTGGCCAGTTGCGGAATGTGAACTATGGATGAGAGGTTGTACCTGGAGTTAAGGATATTCAAAGGCTCGGCAAAGTATGTCATGCTGCTTGCAGAGAGAGGAAAGTTTGTGATTAAGCTTGTGATTTGTTTTTGTAAATTTATGATATGCTTGCAATAGACTTTATTTTTAGGTGTACGTTGAATCAGCAACTGCCGTGGCAACCAGATTTCAGAGAGCTTTTGTGATTGGGGAAAAATTGAAAGTGGCGAGAAAGCTTTTTGTGAAACATGATTGGCAAATAACAAAAATAACCAGTTAGAAGGGGAAAAATACACTTAGCCAGTGAGAAAGAAGAAAATTGAGCTGCTGAATGGTTACAAACTGAATGTAGATGACAACGCACCGTAAGTTTTATTACAAAAATATCTTGATAGTCTCTGTTCCTAAAGTGCTTTAGACAGTTACTGATACAGTATCACATGGTCAACAATGCCGTCTGTTGTTTTGAAGAGTTCCCTTTTGAACTTTCCGTGTTAATGTGTGCTATTACGGTTGTTGTGGTAGGCATGTGGACAGGACCGAATATGAGGGAATGAATTGGAAGATAGTACAGAGTTCATTTGATTAGGATCGGTTGTTTTCTTGCTTAATTATAAAACCACGTGATTTGCAAATCGATTTGTTTTTATCCTACAGCGTACTTTATAGGATAAATTTTATGAGGTCTCGTGCCATTGGCGTGGTCCTTAATTTTCCGACTGGCTATGTGCAGGGCTCCACAAAATTTGCCCTTATATCTTCATATTAAATTAGTGAAATAAAAGCTGGAAATGCCCAAAATGCACAGCAGGTTAGTCAGCATTTGAAAGAGGAAGAAAGGGGACCTATTCAGGTCCCACCTGAAAAGTCAGTCTGAGCAGAAAATGGGAAATCGTGATTTGTACTCGAATCAGCTTTGTCACTGTAATTATTGACAGAAAGAACTTTGCTGTTTGTGGGATCTTGCTTTGAGCAAATTGGCTGCTGCTTATGCCAACATAACTACTTTGGCTGCACTTCAGAACGTAATTTATTGGTTGTAAACCACTTTGGGATGTCCTGAAAATGTGAAAGCTGCTTGATTAAGTGAAAGCACTTTCTTTCTTAATACATCCCTCATCTACCATTTGCAAACCGTTCTGAGACAATCCATTAAGATGGCAATGAGACAGAATGATTTGGGCACACACTCAGCATCTGACTTGCACACAAGAGACTGGACCATACCGCTGCCCAGCTACAGAGGTCATCCGAAAGCAACGTCAGATTCCACATGTACGCTGATGACACCCAGCTCTACCTCACCGCCACCTCTCTCGACCCCTCCACTGCACCTGATTTGTCACGCTGTTTCCCTGACATCCAGTATTGGAAGAGCAGAAACTTCCTCCAATTAAATATTGGGAAGACCGAAACCGTTGTCTTCGGCTTCAGCCACAAACTCCGTTCCCTCGCCAAGGATTCCATCCCCCTCCCTGGACACTATTTGAGGCTGAACCAGACTGTTCGCAACCTCAGCGTCACTATTTGACCCTGAGCTGAGCTTCCGACCCCATATCCTCTCCATCACAAAGACCGCCTACTTCCACCTCCATAATATCTTCCCCTGCCTCAGCCCATCCGCTGGTGAAACCTCCCATCTTCCACTGATTGTAAACTTCAGCTCATCCAAAGCTCTGTTGCCAGTATCCTAACTCGCTCCAAGTCCTGATCACCCATCACCCCTGTGCTTGCTGAGCTACATTGGTTCCTGGTCCAGCAACCCCTCAAATTTACAATTCTCATCCTTGTGTTCAAATCCATCCGTGCACTCACCCCTCCCTATCTCTGTAATCTCCTCCAGCCCTACATTCCTTTGAGAACTCTGCGTTCCCCAATTCTGGCCTCTTTCACTTCCCCGATTTCCTTTGCCCCTCTATTGGTGGCTGTGCCTTCAGTTGTCTAGGTGCTAAGCTCTGGAATTCCCTCCCTAAACCTCACTGCCTCTCTACCTCTCTCTCCTCCTTTAAGACGCCCCTTAAAACCTACCTCTTTGATCAATTTCCTAATTTCCCCTTATGTGGCTCAATGTCAAACTTTGTTTGTTAACTCTCCTGTGAAGTGCCTTGGGATGATTTACTACATTATATAAATGCAAGTTGCTGTTCTGCTCTATGTGCTGCTGTGAATTGAAGGCCATGTCTGAATTTACAGCACAGGATCCCAAGTTAAGTGAAGTGACACTAATGCTGCACCTGATCTTGGGATACTTTATGCCAACATCAGTTAAGAAAATTGTTCCACTCTTCAGGACTCTCACCTTGAGGAGTATAAAACTTACTAAGTCATTTCAAAAGGTTACTGGGCTGATCAGTGGCAAATGAAATTCAAAAGGGACAAATGCGGGATTGTAAAATAAAAATAGGAGGCATACATATTCTATGGGATCAAATTTACCAAAGGGAAGTTGAAAAAGATGGTGCTGGTTGAGTTGTTGCTCATCATGACCAAAAAGTGTGAGGTGACAATAAATTAAGCAAACAAGATTTTGGGTTATATTGCCAAATCATTTGAGTTTAATCCCAGAAGGCATGCTGAAGCTGCTCAGACCCATTAGTCTTACTTTAGTTTCATGCAAAACAATGGAATCGATTATCAGGAATAAACTCGAAGATAGAATAGTGGAGGCAAAAACTCTGCAATCATTTAAGAAACAATTGGCGGCCCTGGCGAGACTGTGGGGCCAAACTCGTTGGGTGAATTAAGATGGTCTAAATGGCTTTCCCGTTCCTTAATTATCCTGTGACCTTGTCAGGCTACATCAGGAACACTGCGTACAATTCTGGTCCTTGTGACGCAAGGGCCAATCCAGGCATATGGGAAGGTATAAAGAAGAACAACAAGGCTGATGTTGTTAGAGGAATCAGCTACAAAAAGAAGTATCTCCGAGGGAACTTTATAGAGGTATCTTAGATACTGAACAGATAAGAAAGAACTTGCATCTCTATAGCACCTTTCATGACCAAAGCACTTTACAGCCAATGAAGTACTTTTGAAGTGTCGTCACTGTTGTAATGTAGGAAACGTGGCAGCCAATTTCTGCACAGCAAGCTCCCACGAACAGCAATGAGATAATGACCGGAAAATTTTTTAGGTGTTGGTTGAGGGATAGATATTGGCCAGAACACCAGAGAGCACTCCCCTGCTTTTCTTACATCCACCTGAGAGGGCAGATACGGCTTCGGTTTAACATCTCATCCGAAAGATCATCCACAATGCGGCTCTCCCTCATTACTGCACTGGAGTGAAGGACTAGATTCTGTGCTGAAGTTTCTGGAGTGGGACTTGAACACACAACTTTCTGATTTAGAGGCGAGAGTGCTACCAACTGAGTCATGCCTGATAGAGAAGGTTGAGCCTTTTGGATATACTTTTGGATACACCAGGGCAGCAGAACAAAAGTGCACAGGTTCAAGGCTGTGAAAGGCAAGTTTAGTACAGATGCCAGGAAATAATTACTTTTGTAGACGATGATTAACAGATTGCAAGCAATGATGGCTGAGGTTGGGCTACTGAACACATTTGAGAAATAGCGAGATGCTATAAGGATGTGATAGTTGGATTGGTATTTCAAAGGATGGGATCAAATAGGCTGAAGGCACATCATCCTCCAAACATACCCTGTAAATCTGGTGGTGGGGAGGGAGGAACAAAGAGAAGTAACTGAAGTATAATACAAGTACGTTTGCTGTTTACATTCAATGTTATGGCTCTGTGGTTTGATGACATTTTTTAATCTATGAGAAGTATGAACACACAGCACGGTCAGGCCTCAGTAGGAAGTTTCCTAGAGCTGAAATTGCTCCGAATTTGCTGATGAAATCCTTTCTCGCAAGTCAGGTTTTTAATTTTGCCTCAGTAGACAAAAGAAAACTCATTTTGAATTGTATGTTAATGCTGAATTTATCTTTTAAGCCTTTAATCTCTCTCTTTCCCACTCTCTTTGAAATTTTAATTAGAATTGGATTTAATTCTTTACCTCTTTTTTTCGTCAGATACAAATGTCAAGATGATGTTTATATAATTCTAAAATGAAACTGCTGGATCTTGTAGTTACAGTCCACTGACACTAGAGGCTGCAAATGCCTCTTGACACAAATCCACATAATCCCACTCATCCTTGCCATGTCTATTATTCATTAAAAAAAGATATTGCAAATATGATACAAACAGTAGGTCAATCAGTATCTGTGGAGGGAACGGACGATTGACATTGTGGGTTGCTGCCATTCATCAGAATGGTTCCGATGAGGGGTACACACTCAAAATGTCTGTTCTCTCCCCAGATGCTGCTTTACCTGTTGTGTGTTTCCGACTTTTTTCTGTTTCTGCCTCTATTTTATTTATAATGCGTTCACTATGAGATGGTAACTGTGATACAAAACCATATGTGGTTGAATTTGTGCTGTGCGATAACAGTAACAAATGCATTAATGGACTCGTATGAAATTCCCCGACTGTTATTTTAACAACTCATTTAAAATAAACAGGGCTTTACTAATATAGCAGACAGAGGACTTTTGTATGAAAGTGTTAACACATTCAGGACCAATATCAAATACAAGAAAGTAATTTCATTGCAGGTTCAGATCTCATAAATTATGATATTTTCTGTGTTGTTATCTCAACCTCAAAATTAGTCGTTGCTTTTGAAATCATGCAGCAGTATCTGCATTTTTAAAAATCTCATTGATGCGGTTAATTTTGCCCATCTGGGCTATTTCTTTTATTTATTATTCCCCCCCCCCCCCCCCAATTATCCCCTTTCATTCCTAAATGTGAAGACTCCTGCCTAGGTACAGTTCCACAATGTTGGCAGCCTTCCAGTTTCTCTTCAAAGTGGCCATTCATGCATGAACCTCGGCAGTGAGTGTCGGCAAGATATTTGACTGTGGAAAGCATCACAGCCTAGGCGGATCTTGTCCCCACAGGACCGGGGACCATGGGTGCGTTTCCCCCCTCCCTAGCCTAGATGCACTGGAATCAATTGCTTCCCTGGCTGAGCTTGGTTACTTCAACAGAGAATGGGAATCAAACCTGGAACCATCTGCTCTATATGGCTTAGCACCCACTACTTTGACCATTGAGTGAGCTTCTTTGCTGTTCATTTTTATGGGGTGGGTTATTCCTTTTAGGTTTTCTCTAATGGGCGGGGGACGTAGGTGTGGCTATGAATGCCAACACTGACTGCCAATTTATTCCATGTGTGATGACCACACCCTGAGTACTGTGTTCATTCTTGGTTACCAAAACACACAAGGGAGACATTCCAGCCCTGAAGGCAGTGCAGATATGAGCCATGAGGGCGATCCCTAGTGTCATGGGATTGGGTTATGAGGACAGACAGGAGAAACTTGGAATCGTCAGCCTTGAAAGGAAGCAATGGGGAGGACTCCTTTTCGGGGTATATTATATATTAAATAGTATAGAAAAGTGAAATCAGAACACCACTTCAAAGTATGCAATGACAGTAGGATAAAAGTAAACAATTTTACAACACCAAGTTATAGTCCAACGATTTTATTTGAAATCTACAAGCTTTCGGAGTCCCCAGTCCATCACCGGCATCTCCACATAGTAGGATAAAAGGACATGGGTTCGAATAGGCAAAAAAATACATACAGAACTGATGTTAGGAACTTTTGTTCTCACACAAAGAGTGGAATGACTTATGTTTAGGGTAGAGGAGGCAAAAATTTACGAGCCATTTAAGAGGTAGTTGGATGCTGTGTTGGAGGGACTCTGGGCAGTTTCTGCAAATTAATCAAGAAATAGCGCAGAGTTGGGGAAATGGGGGAATTGTTAGGGCCACAGTGGATATTACAGTATGAAAACATTAGAGATAACACACAAAAAATTGTATTTCGAACGTAGCTCCACCGCCCCAAAGGCAAAGGAGCCGATATTCCACAGCCATTCTGGTGCACGCTTACTGCAACAATGGCGGGAATACGGCAGGACGGTCAGAAGACAGGCTGGAACTTGAATACCTTGGGTCCCAACCTGTGCTGCCAGTATCCGCGGGGATCTTGTAACCTCCACCTGCCCCCTTACAAGGGCTCCCGGGTAGGCCAGTGGCAGGGACTCCCTACGCTGGAGGTTCCTGCGGCCTCAGCCTCACAGGCACCCAGAGTACTTTTGGAGGTTGGAACGTGAGTGAGAAAGGCGTAGTAACCTCTTTAAGGATGCATGTGGGGACCACCATGGGGGTCTAGGCCAGTGAGACATCTGGGACCCCCACCCCCCCCCCCCCCCCACCGAAGACTTCCAGTAAGGTCTACGGGTTTTGTACGGTTACTCTTGCCCCCTTACAAAGGGGCCATGGGGCCAACCTTCATTGTTTTCTGGAGGTGGAACCCTATACCCGCCCCCGCTTGGACCTGATAACAGAGGCCAGGTTTCCTGGCAAATTAGGACAGATGGGTGCCCAAGATGAACCTGTAGTGGGACAGGTGCTCGCTGGCCCCACGCTAAGTTACCCTGCTCCTGAACCCAGCGGGGTCAGCACTGGAGGGCACCGACAGATGTGATCCCACCATAACTGCCGAGATTGCAGCTTGTCGAATTTGAAGATCCATATGTTTCTCTAATCTTCAGTTGAAAAGATGGCACTGGACATTAAAATAAAAATGAGGTTTCTGATTTTGAAAGGTCTTTTAAACTTTAGGCGTCCAAAATATGGTCCATTGGCCACGTGCGGCCCCCACACCTTTGCTATTAGGCCCACCAAGCCCAAGGAACTCCATTTCTATTTCTATTTCTTACTCCATTGGTTTCTCCTGTTTGAATTTGGTCAGTCTGGACGTTTGGAAAGATTCTCAGCACTGCGTTCATTGATGGATGAATCCAAAATCTGAATATCAAGATCTGTTAGTATTGGGATACATACAAGTTAGTGGCAACAAGGCAAGAATCCATGAAATGCAGCTAAGTGATTCACAAAGACAAAAAGTTTGGGTTCCTGTTTTAAAATTTAAATTTTATAGTTTAATTACTACTGATGATTTTTTAATTTTTTTTCCAATTTCACCCTTCTAATTTTTTCCCTTGGTGCTAGTGTACAGTTCCATGGGCACCAAAGGCCTCCAGTACCTGGATAGTAGAAACCATTGGACCATTGAATAGTGATAGACCCAACACAGGTAAACCCAACCCTGCCCACACTCAGTGTATTCATGCATGTACAATTCCGCTGGAGTCACTAGATAGCAATAGTGGGGGTAATTTTGATTTTGGGTGATAGTGTAAATCAGGCAATATTGATTCTCATATCCAACAAAGTCAATTGATGTATAATGGGCAGCTAAATCGATATCACCCGTTTTACACTATTACCCAAAGTCAAAATTACCTCCATTGAATGGGCATGCTGCCTGATTTTTTGCTGTTCCTAGCCCAAGGGGACTGAAGCCAATTGCTGCTTCCCTAACCACTGTTCTGGCCAAGATTAGTTAACACACCACAAATTCGGGCATCGTACCTGTTACCTTCCTGATCTCTGTGACTCAGTTTCACACGGTCTAGTTACAAACTGAACCAAGGGAAGAAAATTGATCTTTTTAAAGTTGCGACTGTTTTGAAAAGGTTCGAGAAAACTGAGTAACTTTTGGCCGAATTCGACAATTTGCTGATTCATTTTTCCACGTAGCAAGTGTTTCCCCTGCACATCGTTCCTATTTCTGCCTTACGTGCTTGCTGCCACATGTGAGGGAGAATGGGAGGGTGGGACAGTCTGGTATGTTAATTCCTCTATGATCATCACCACACTGGATTTATGAGGAAATGATTCCAGTGGGAAAATCAGAAAAATCTCAGTATTTTCCTCCCTCAGGATTTATTATAATTGAGAAACCCAGATGGAGAGGCCAGTCACAAGCTGAAAAGAGTAGAAGAAAAGACAAGTTAAGTCAAGAAGTAGTGGGTGGTGCCGCCAAGGTTGGCTTCAAAAAGCCCTGTAGGTGCTAGGAGGAAGGGAAAATTAAGTGAGGTAAGGAGTTACATAGTTTTCAGCCCCTGGCAAAGAACAGCTTAGAATAGGAGATTTTAACCCCCATTTCCCAGTCTCTCTCTCTTCCCCCGGATCCCCACTCTCAGCCCCCATACTACAGTGCCCCTCTCTCACCATTCCCCGACCCCATTCCCCAGTCTCCCTCTCTCACCATTCCCTGACCCCATTCCCCAGTCTCTCTCTCCCCCTCCATTCCCCGTACCCCACTCCAAAGTCTTCCTCTCACCCCCCCCAAACTCCCAAGCCCCCCGACTTCTGAGTCCCTGCCCCAACTCCTGAGCCCCCCCTCCCCCGACAGCCGAGGAAATGGAACAGTGTGTCACCCTTACACACATCCTTGGTCAGCTGACGAACAGCATGGGTAAATGAATGAGATCAAGATAGCTGCCTTTTTCCTCACCATGGGAATGGTTTATTATACTGGATGGGGCGGAGGGGAAGATGAAAAGAATAAATCAATAAAAATTAAGTGAGGAAAGAAAGCAGGAATTCCCAGCCAAGTGTGTCTATTGTGGTGAGAAACAGTGACTCAGCAGCTGGGGTTCAGCAATAATTTCTGCATTGATCCTGCGTGTTGTAAATTAAATCGAGTTTGTTGAAAGCTTTTCAACTTTGTGGACACAGAACTGAAAAATGCATAATATGAAATGAGTTATTTTGACAGTAGAAATACATTTGTTGTCTTTGTGACCAGCCCATCTGCTGCAAGCTGGTATTGACCTCCAAAATTTACTGTCAAAAGATCCTGTTATTATCCCACTCCTATCAAGTGTAAATATTTGTAGATGTGCAAAACAGTAAAAATGTCTGTGACACAAACTATTTACAATGGGAAAGTCTGTTTCACAGAGTTACAATTTTTTTCCCTCCTGATTAATGGGTCTCATCACCATCCTTCAAAGCCTAAAATGGGAAGGCAATGATTCCTTAGTCTCTCCCTCAAGACTATGACAATTTTTTTTTGCTGGCAAAGTCTGAAACTGCCAGACCCACAAAAGCAAAAAACAAATTACACCAGCTGTTCTTCTTAAAGAAATGGGCTTTTGATGACAAATGAAGTACAGGTGGGACGAGACGAGACGGCCCCTGAAGTAATGCCCTCAATTTCATTTATTGCAGAACCGGAAACAATTACTAAAGGCCAGCCATATGTCATTTTAATTTACAGAATGGTGACTTTAATTCTACCAGCATATTGAAGCCTTTGTGGTAAGTTTAAATGATTTTTGGTGTCATTTTCAATAATGATAAACTTTGCTACAGTTAGGATGTTAACTTGATCATAAATTATCTAATTTTTTAATGAATCAGACAGTACTGTAATAAAATACTTACATTATGATAAAGATAAGTCTGAATGGTATGTGCGCCTAAGGTGAGAATCTTTTAAAAATTTGTTCTTGGGTTGTGGGCAATGCTAGCAAGGCTGCATTATTTATTGCCCATCCAAAATTGCTCTAAGAAGGTGGTGGTGGACAATCTTCTTGAACCACTGAAGTTTTGGTCATGATGGTACTTCCATGTCTAGGTTTTAGGAGTCTTTGTTTGGGCGGGGGATGAAGGAGCATGGGTGGAGTGAGATTTGAGTCAGGGGCATGTTGAAGCAGGGCCTGTTGGTCTGTCTTTTGGGAGTACTTTTTCGAATTGGATTGCTGGATTTTGCTTTTGGCCGTAAGCGATGGCAGTGAGACATATCTGGGAGGATAGGAGTTTAAGTTTTTAAATGTTTTGTCTGTGGAAAATAATTGATCACAAGGGGATTTGATCCATCAGAATTGATGTTAAATGGGCCTCCATTCTACTAGTTTTTTATTTTAAGATTCTTTGCCTCAAAGGCTACATCAATACTGTAGTACTGGCTAAATGCACTGTGTGATATCATGCTAAGCCATATAGACTTGCAAATGGAAAGGGAAGGGTTTGAATCTGGTCTGTCCTGAGTTGGCTGATCTGACTGGGGTGAGAACATTGCAATTGGCTTCATCATCCCTAGGATATGGATGGAAAACAAAACTGACAGGCTTTTTGATCCTGATTCTTAGCTAGTGACCCATAATGTATATGGATGTCAAATGAGGACAGGCTCAGCCTTGGTTGATGGTCCCAAGGTTAATATGCTCACCACCAATCACCATCATCAGGAGAGGAAGGTTGAAGAGAAAAAAACAAAGATAAAATGACAATGCTCTTTATTAAGTGTATTAGTTTATTAAAGCAATGTTTTTTCTGATTAAAAATCAAAATAAATTAACCCCCATATTTTATTAAATATTATTACTTAATAAACCAAAAAGTCTCCCCCTAAGTATTCACCAGTGTTTCGTGCCATATAAGCATTACAGTGCGAATCCTCTGCTCCAAATCCAATGCCATTATTTACCTACCTCACACACAATAGATCTGGTTGAGGAAGTCCATTTGGCACATCCGAACTCGTCATCCAGAAAGAGCCTACTGTCCCCATCTAACTGTTTATTATTGGTTTTTGCATTCACTTTCCTACTCAGCAATCTATTCCATGCGTAGATACTCCTTGTTTGAAGAAGAGCTTCCTCATTTCAGTCTTAAATTGGCCTTTTGTTAATTGGCCCTTGTTTTACAATCTCGGATTAGCTTGAAGTTGTGTTTAAGATTTACCTTCTCTATACCATTATAGTCTTTTATACTTCCACGAGGCCATCTCTCATTTCCCTATATGGAAGGATGAATCGCCCAAGGTTTTCCAGTCTCTTTAAAGCCCAGCCCATTTATGTTAGGGATCAGTGTTGTGTATCTTCACTGCTCTGTCTTCAGGGCCTGAATAGTGATAAGTTTTGCTTAATTTTAGATCATACACTTGCAGTGAGATTAAGTGGCAGGCAGTTGCACAGTGCTGGAGCGATTCATTATAGCACTTTGTATGTACCTGTCTCATAATTAGGAAGAAACATCAGTGATGGGCTATTTCCTTACTGCCAATTAAAGATGGGCCTTTTCAAATTTTTGGATAGCAACTGATTTAAAAGAAACAAGGGGAACATCAGTCTAATATTGACAGATTTTTGTCTGAATTATAGTTCCACAACTGAGGGTGGATCAAGGATAAAAAGAAAGAAACTCAGTGTGGTTCTTGAGGAATCTGCCTGAGGTCTCGAAACTCCGTCTCATTCAAATATGTTTTAATATCTCTTGTTATTTTAGTGTCTGACTTCAGTTGATTTTGATTTTGAACTAAATGATTTACATTTTAAGCCCAGACACGTAAACTTGTTGAGGTCAGCCACCTCGGTCCATTCTCTGGGATTCCTTCCCCAAACCTCTCAAGTTTTCTTTTAAGACCCTCCTTAAAACCCACCTCACTGATCAAGCTTTTGGCCACCCTTCCTAATCTCTCCTTCTTTGTCTTGGCGTCAATTTTTTCCCCTCATGCTTCTGAGACAGTTTGATATGTTCTTCTATATCAAATGTGCCATGCATTGTTCTCTCACTAAAGTATTGAGAATGTGATTATGCCCATGAATATCATCCTGCATTTTTGTTCCTATAGTTAGTTGATAGGAGTGTGTGAAGATTTGTACTATAGCATGGTTTACTCATCTTTGCTGACCTCCATTCACTCGCTGTTCCCCAACACAATGAATTCAAAATCCTTGTTCTCATGTACAAATCCTTTCATGGCCTTTGTCCTCCCTGACTCTGCAACCTCCTCCAACTTTACATCCCCTTTAGTGCCCTCCAGTCCTCCATCTCTAGCCTCCTGTGCCTCCCTCTTTTCTACCTTCAATGGTCAGGCTGTCAACCAGTCCATGCTCTGGAACTCCCTCCTTAAACCCCTTCACCTTGCTGCTCCTCTCCTGCCTTTAAAAAGCTGTATGTAGTGGAGCCTAGGCACCTCATCACAGGGAAGGACAGCTCAAGGTCTTAATTGACATTGGCCAGGACAAGGTCACTTGCCTGTCCACTCATCGAGGGGAAAAAAAGCATGGCCTATGGAGAACTAATGAGTAATGGAGAAAATTTCAGTATTAGATAATTGAATGCCAGTTATTTCCTGGCAACCCTTTCCATCTGTTGATTGCCTTCTGTGTAAAGAAATATTTCTTGCTTTCTGTCCTAAATTTCCCTTCACAACCCTGAGCCTATGTGACCCTGCTCTATTCCTTGGTGCATCTGATAGTATTGCTCCATGTTTACTTTCACTTTTTTTCTATTCTGTTAAATATTTTTTATATCTCTAAGAAATACCATCTTATGTGCCTCGTTTCAAGGCTGAAGAGTCCTGACTTATCCAACTATTCCTCTTGGCTTAACCCTCTAACACTGTCTTGTTGCTCTCCTCTGCGCCACTGCTAAGGCCTGGGTAGTTTCCTTAGAGAAGGCAATTGTTCATGAATTTGACACGTGCAAATTGACTGCTGTGTTTCCTACATTACAACAGTGGCTGCACTTCAAAAGTATTCCATTGGCTGTGAAGCATGTTGGGATGTCGTAAGGTTGTAAAAGGTGCTATATAAATGCATGTTCTTTTTTTCTTGAAGTCAGAAATAAGCAATAAAATTCTATACACTAACTGGCTAGTGTGTCACTATCAATAAAAGCATTAAATAGGAAATTCTCATGTACGAGTGGTACAGATAAATTCATTTTACTATTCCCAATATGTTGACTTCAGCTATCTTTTGTCAGACCAGCATTCAGTTCTTAATATTAACATGGTAATAAGCTCATTATTGGATTAAATTCCTTACTGCAGTCTTGTTTATGATAAAGAACAATGGCATTGATAATGCACTAATATATCACAAGGTGCAAACCCTACCAGCAATATGGAATAGTTATTAAATGAAACATTACATTTCAATTATTTGTTCATTTAAAAAAAAATTTCTTACACATATCGGAAATGTGTCTTGTCTGGAAATTTGCTGAAATAGCAATATTCTCACTGCTAGGCTGAGATTACGCAACTCAGTACTGACCAGGCACTGAATTGCCGACCATCCCAGTGGCTCAGGAATATGCCATGTTGTGCAAGTTGGGTTATCAGGAGGTGCAGGAGTTAGGTGGTGTTTGGTGTCCACAAAGAACAGGATGTAAGTGAGAGAGGCCTCCAGATGACTTGGCGCTCCGATATTCCTTCCTCTTATTTCCTCAATTTGGCATTTTCCCAATGGCACAGTGTAGATCAGAAACATTCCATGTGTGGAATAGTGGAAGTGAATCCATAGGCAACTGCACCACCCTGTGTGTGAACAATTCAGGTGTGTGCCCATACTCGGGGCCACTGGTTTATGGTGACTGAATAAGTCGAATTCTGTTTTTATTACACGAGATTTGTATCAGTGTTTTGGTGATCACGTCTGTGATTGCAACCGTTTTCCCATGAAAACAGAAAAACAGTGGACTTGTCTATAACAAAGGAGCTGCTATTTACTATAGTCAGGGCTATTTGTTTACAGTGATTGAATAACCTAAATTCTGCCTTGATATGTGGGATTCTGGGATTTTTACCATTGTTTTAGGGATTGCATTCTGTAGGTCGTCTGTTTTTCAGGGATCAGTCTATAGTATATATTATACACAAGGCCACTGGAATCACATAGTGTAATATAGAAACCCATTGTATCGTACAGAAATCCGTAGTATAGTGTAGTTATAGTATAGTAGAATATAGTTATGGTGTAGTATAGTATAGAAATCATAGTACACACAGTATAGTCTCCAAAGTATTATATAGAAATCTATAATATAGTATAGAAACCCATAGATTATAGGAACATGTAGTACGGTATGGATGAAACTCAAAGTTGATGAGGGTTAAAATATTGTGTAACATTATTGTACAAATACATTGAACAGAACTTAAAAGTAAAAAGGACAATGTCTGCGCTGTCACTACGAAAGCAATTTTATCAATCAAGTACATCTCATTTCTGTGTCGTAAGCCACAGGCTGTGTGGCAGAATATAAACTTAATCTCAAAGCAGTACTTCACTCTGCACTTTGAGTCAGAAGGTCATGGGTTCAAGTGCTGCTCCAGAGACTTGAGCCCATAATCTAGGCTGACACTCCAGTGTAGTACTGAGGGAGTGCTGCACTGTCAAAGGTGCCATCTTTCAGGTGGGATGTTAAACTGAGACCCTGTCTGCTTAATCAGCTGGACATAAACAATCCCACGGCACCATTCAATGAAGTGTAGGCAAGTTCTCCCACTGTCCTGGCCAACATTAATCTCCCAGCCAATATCACTAAAACAGCCTCATTGCTGTTTGTGAGACCTTGCTGTACACAAATTAGCTGCCACGTTACCTACATTATAACAGTGACTACACTTCAAAAGTTGGTTGTAAAGCACTTTAGGAATGTTCTGAGGTCATGAAAGACCCTATATAAATGCGAGTTCTTTCTTTCTTCAGTTAGTGTCATCAGCTGCAGCCTGATTCAGTTGGACATCTGTAAATGATCACACTAAGTAAATTCTCCTGTATAAGCAAATTTGATCATGTTCTAGTCTGTTCTGCACTCACACCTTATCTTTGTTGAAATCCAGAACTGTAATGTGGGCTCAGCATTCCAGTGCTTACAGAGTGAAGCTCTGCCATTTATACTCCATTGTGAGCCTGGGCATCTACACCAGATGGCCAATGTCACAGGGAGATTTATTTTTTAGCAAATTTCCCAGGCCCTATTATGTATTCTCTATCACTTTAAGAAGGCTCAGGAAGTCACTATCACAGTTCCCCTTATGGCTTAGTGGGTGGAGGCACTGAGCGGACACACTGCCTAGGGTGAAACTGAGCCATGCAGACCAGAAGGGCCAGTTTTCATCCCTGGCCTTTGCTAGGTTACCTACAAACAACAGTGACTACATTTCAAAAGTACTTAATTGGCTGTAAAGCACTTTGGGAGGTCCTGAGATCATGAAAGGTGCTATATAAATGCAAGTCTTTCTTTCTTTATCTTTCTTTCTAGGTTCACTGATCTCAGCCAGGGGATCAGTTGGAATGCTACAATTGGTCACAGCATCCCTGGGTTAAGGAGGGGAAGTATCAGCCAGGCTTCTCACTCCTGATTGCTAGCCTCCGCTGGAGGGTGCGCGTGTTTGTATATTGGGTGAAGACAGAATCATGCTCAGCTGGATAACCCCTGTGATAGAATAGCTCGCCAGCACTCAGTGGCAGAAAGCAAAGGGTAATGGTCGACGGGTGTTTTTGCGACTGGAAGGCTGTTTCCAGTGGAATACCGCTGGGCTCGGTACTAGGACCTTTGCTTTTTGTGGTATACATTAATGATTTGGACTTAAACGTAGGGGGCATGATTAAGAAATTTGCGGATGACACCAAGATAGTCCGTGTGGTTGATAATGAGGAGGAAAGCTGTAGACTGCAGGGAGATATCAATGGACTGGTCAGGTGGGCAGAAAAGTGGCAAATGGAGTTTAATCCGGAGAAGTGTGAGGTAATGCATCTGGGGAGGGCAAACAAGGCAAAGGAATACACAATTAATGGGAGGATACTGAGAGATGTAGAGGAAGTGAGGGACCTTGGAGTGCATGTCCACAGATAGATAAGGTGGTTAAGAAGGCATATGGAATGCTTTCCTTTATTAGCCGAGGCATAGAATATAAAAGCAGGGATGTTATGCTAGAACTGTATAAAACACTAGTTAGGCCACAGCTTGAGTACTGCGCACAATTCTGGTCACCACATTACAGGAAGGATGTAATTGCACTAGAGAGGGTGCAGAGGAGATTTACGAGGATGTTGCCAGGACTGGAGAATTTTAGCTATGATGACAGATTGGATAGGCTGGGATTGTTTTCCTTGCAACAGAGGAGGCTGAGGGGTGATTTGATTGAGGGACCTAGATAGAGTGGATAGAAAGGACCTATTTCCCTCAGCAGAGAGATCAATAACCAGAGGGCATAGATTTAAAGTGATTGGTAGAAGGATTAGAGCGGAAATTAGGAAATTTTTTTTCACCCAGAGGATGGTGAGGGTCTGGAACTCACTGCCTGAGAGGTCGGTAGAGGCAGAAACCCTCAACTCATTTAAAAAATACCTGGATGTGCACCTGAAGAGCCATGACCTGCAGGGCTACGGACCATATGCAGGAAAGTGGGTTACGGCTGCGTGGCTCGTTTCTCAGCCGGCGCGGACACGATGGGTCGAATGGCCTCCTTCTGTGCCGTAAATTTTTCTATGATTTTCTATGATTCACTCTAGTCACACACATGAAGAATGGCCACTTGGGCTAGGTAGTAGATGGGGACCAGCACCCACGGGACTATATCCCAGCACACATCAAAGTAGGCAAAGGGAAGAGAGAAAATGGGGGAACAAACTCAGTCATATTCGCTCTACCTTTTTAAGGAGACTCAAGGATTCATAATCTTCAATAGATTGAAGGTTTATTTTAAATATTAAGCAAACGCACAGGAACATTTTGTGGAAGATAATCAGATACTGATGTCAAGATGATGTATTGTATTTAAGAATCTTCTCAGTGATGTTGTTTCTAAGGAGGTGCCTCCTTTGTTGCTAGTTACTCATTATCTCAAGTAATTTCAAAATACAGGCGTGGTTCATGTAAACTGGTCCTGCCGCGAGCTTCTCTTTGGCCTACTTCTCATTTCCTATTTAGAGACACGTTGCAATAAAGCTGCATTTTCCAACATGATATTTGTTGTGGTTGAGGGTGCTTACCAAATGGTGGCCCAGAAGTACACAATACTCTCAGTCTCACAGTGCTGGATGGCAGGCATGATTCTTCATGTAGTTAACCACAGCTATTTGTTGAGAGAAGAAAATAAGCACTTGCATTTTTATAGCGCCGTATCATATCATCAAATTGTCTCAAAGCACTTCGCACAACTATCAGTTTTTGGAGAGCAGTAAGTGTTGTTATGTAGGCAACCACAACAGAAATTCTGTGCAGCGACTTCCCACAAACAGCAATGAGACGAAACATAAGAAATAGGAGCAGGAGTAGGCCATACGGCCCCTCGAGCCTGCTCCACCATTCAATCAGATCATGGCTGATCTTCGGCCTCAACTCCACTTTCCCGCCCGATCCCCATGTCCCTTGATTCCCTTAGAGTCCAAAAATCTATCGATCTCAGCCTTGAATATTCTCAACGACTGAACATCCACAGCCCTCTGGGGTAGAAAATTCCAAATATTCACAACCCTCTGAGCAAAGAAATTCTTCCTCATCTCAGTGCTAAATGGCCGACCCCTTATCCTGAGACTATGCCCTCTAGTTCTAGACTCTCCAGCCAGGGGAAACAGCCTCTCGGCATCTACCATGTCAAGCCCTCTCAGGACCTTATATGTTTCAATGAGATCACCTTTCATTCTTCTAAACTCGAGAGTAAAGGCCCATTCTACTCAGTCTCTCCTCATAGGACAACCCTCTCATCCCAGGAATCAATCCAGTGAACCTTCATTGCACTGCCTCTAAGGCAAGTATATCCTTCCTTAGGTAAGGAGACCAAAACTGTACACAGTACTCCAGGTGTGATCTCACCAAAGCCCTGTACAATTTCAGCAAGACTTCCTTACTCTTGTACTCCAACCCCCTTGCAATAAAGGCCAACAAACCATTTGCCTTCCTAATTGCCTGCTGTATCTGCATGTTAACTTTCTGTGTTTTGTGGACAAGGACACCCAAATCTCTCTGAACACTAACATTTAATAGTTTCTCACCATTTAAAAAATATTCTGCTTTTCTATTCTTCCTACCAAAGTGAATAACCTCACAACTCCCCTCCATCTGCCACCTTCTTGCCGATCACTTAACCTGTCTATATCCCTTTGTAGACTCTTTGTATCCTCCTCACAGCTTACTTTCCCACCTAGCTTTGTATCGTCAGAAAACTTGGATACATTACACTCGGTCCCTTCATCTAAGTCATTGATATCGATTGTAAATAGCTAAGGCCCAAGAATTGATCCTTGCGGCACTCCACTAGTTACAGCCTGTCAACATGAAAATGACCCATTTATTCCTACTTTTTGTTTTTCTGTCCTTTAACCAATCCGCTATCCATGCTAATATATTACCCCCAACCCCATGAGCCCTTATCTTGTGTAACAACCTTTTGTGTGGCACCTTATCAAATGACTTTTGAAAATCCAAGTATACTACATCCACTGGTTCCCCTTTATCTACCATGCTAGTTAAATCCTCAAAAAACTCTAATAGATTTGTCAAACATAATTTCCCTTTCAAAAAACCACGTTGACTCTGCCTAATCATATTCTGATTTTCTAAGTGCACCGTTACCACGTCCTTAATAATGAATGCCAGCATTTTCCCGACGACTGATGTCAGGCTAACTGGCCTGTAGTTCCCTGTTTTTGCTCTCTCTCCTTCCTTGAATAGTTGGGTTACATTTGCTACCTTCCAATCCGCTGGGACCGTTCTAGAATCCAGGGCATTTTGGAAGATCACAACCAATGCATCCATTATCTCTGCAGCCACCTCTTTTAGAACCCTAGGATGTCGGCCATCAGGTGCAGGGGATTTATCAGTTTTTAGTCCCATTAATTTCTCCAGTACTTTTTGTTTCCTAATATTAGTTACTTTAAGTTCCTCACTCTCATTAGACTCTTGGTTCCCCACTATCTGTGGTATGTTTTTTGTGCCCTCTATTGTGAAGACAGATACAAAATATTTGTTTAATGTCTCTGCCATTTCCTTATTCCCCATTGTAATTTCTCCTCTAAGGGACCCACATTTACTTTTGTTACTCTCTTCCTTCTTACATACTGGTTTTTATGTACCAGTTAGAATGACCAGTTAATCTGCTTTTTGGTGGTACTGGTTGAGGGAAGAGTGTTGGCCCAGGACATCAAGATAAACCCCCTCCTCCTCTTCAAGTAATGCCATAGGATTTAAAACATCCACCTGTACAGGCAGATGGGACCTTGGTTTAATGTTTCATCTGAAGGATGAAGGCACTGACTGGCAGTGAAGGTTTTCTCAATGAGACAGTTTGAGAAAAGAAAATTGGGGGTGGGGGAGTAAAACAAACTAGGCCCCTTTCACCACCTCCCATTGTCTACAGAGTGATATTGGAAAACACCTGAGACTCACGTTCTTTGTCTCATGTCATAGAATTGGAGGGGGGGGGGAATTCTAAACAGAGGGGTTAAAATGGGGGGAGAGGAATGTAAGTATACTAATTATTTAATAGTTAGTCAACACAGTAACCAGCTTCTGCAAAAACTTCAATCCATTTTATACTTGAGATACTGGAATGAAAAGTCTGCTGAATTGAATTTAAAGTTTTCACTTCTGTGCCCTTCACACTCAGTTTATGGCTTCACTGCACTATATATCTTGGGATCACAACCAATCAACATTACATTATATTTTGTAAATGATCACAGGTCATGTGTACTAGATTTCTATGGGGGGCTATTGGGAATAATTGGCTGTGATGGAACTCTTGATATCGGATAAAATGAAGTAATTAAAGAAATAATAAATTAAAATGTATGTATCTAGTTGTTCCCCTCCTCCTGCTTTCTAACTCCTGTTGTTGCTCCTGTTGTTTTACATGCCTCTACATCATGCATTGTTCTCTGACTGTAAAAAGCAGACTATTTGTTCGCTGGGAGGTGACATTCTGCTCTTATACAGGGTGTATGAAGGTGCTGGATCTATCAGCTGATTTTCCAACTAATTTCTCCACCCTCCCTCTGGGGAGAGATCTTCCCCAGACAGGCTGGTGAGGAAATCAGAGAAGGTAAATTATGTCCTAACCTTCTGTGCCAGAGGCACCTAGTACGTCAGCATGCTGCCTTTTGATGGGAAATTATACGTTCTATTAAAATACTTCAATTGTCTTTGGTTACAACACATTGTTATATATCACAGTCATAGTGTACTATATACGAGGTAAAGTGTTCATGGTACAGAGTGTGGAGATGCATTTACCTGAGGAAGGAGGAAGCCTCCGAAAGCTTGTAAATTTCAAATAAAATCGTTGGACTATAACTTGGTGTTGTAAAATTGTTTACAATGGTACAGAGTGATTACATGTCAGCCTTACAAAGTGGCTTGTGGTCGACCCTGGAGACTGATGCTGGGAATTATTAGTTTGTTTAATATCATTTTTTTTTTCTGCTCAGCTTTGGAATCCGCCAGTGCGTCATACTAGCCTGGCCAACAGGATGAGCTGGATACTTCTTTCAGGCCACAGTAGATGTGCTTTATAGCTGGCCACTAGGAGGTGCACAAGATCAGTTCTGAATAACTGGCTTCCAAGTGCCAAAGTGCATAGCCTGCTATTTACCTATGATTGCATGGCTGAAATCAGGAATTCACTGCAGGAGTGGCAGGGTCAATCCTGCACTTGACTGCACTGTAGCACCCTGAGCTCTAATCTGTCCTTTAAAAATTATAATTTTCAGTACTTCAATCATTCAGTTCCCCTTTGGCTCGGCTGGTTGGTTGGTATGATGAGGAGGGTTCTGTGTTTCCGTCGGTGAGTTAACTACTGCAAGCAGGCTACTAGCAGAATACTATAATTGCCCTCAGCATCACAAGGTAGGGCGGGGGGAAATCAGGGAGGGTTGCCTCCCCTGATCACTGTTTAGTAACTCCTGCTGGAAAATGTGCATAGGATCGAGCTTGGCTGTGACCCTGCCACAGTCAAGTAACCTGACAACATTTAGGCTCATACTTGAATTATGGGTACTTGGAAAGAAAAGACAGATGTGGATTTATACAACTACTTGCCACCTCTCAAAGCACAATCCATTACTATTTGGAGACCTGTGACTGTTATGTAGGAAAACTTTGGGCACAGTACTAGCGAGCTCCTGTGGAACTATATCCCAGCAAGAGTCAGTGCTTTCAGGAGAGGAGCGGGGAAGGGGGAAAAATAAAACTTTAAAAAAAGAATAGTGATAAACTGAAGTCTCTGCATAGTGTTTAAGTTGGTAAAAATCCAAAGTGTCACATTGGAGTCTTGTTATGGGTGATGACATGTTGCTTTCTTTCTCCTTTCTCTGATTACTTCATCATGGTCAAATTGTAGTCATTAAGTACTTTTCCAAGAGGGGCACATAACTCAAAACACAAAAGCCGTCAAAAGAGATCAAATTAGAGAGGGTCGGTATTTCAAATCCCAGAACACAGGATAATGTACCGCACCTGGAACCATGTTACCAAGAAGTCAAGAGAGCAAAAAAATGTTGCACACGGTTGAAAGCGCCTGGCAGAGAATTCAGTTTGTGAGCATGCTGTATATATTTTGGCACTTTTTGGAAATCGTAAAAGAACCACTTTAAAATATGTTTTTTTTTCTTACCCCAGCCCCTGGATGGTTTGGTGAATATATGCACCAAGTCGTATGGCATTAAGTCAACTACACCAGAAGAGCCTGAGTTTTATCTCTGGTCTGTACTTGGCTCAGAAGGTTGTGGGTTCAAGCCCTACTCCAGGCCTTGAGGACGTATACTGATGAGATGTTAAAACTGAGGTACTGATCCAACAGATATAAGAGATGGCATTAATTGACAAAGAGCAGAGGAATTGTCAGGGCTGCCATTTATCTCTCAACCAGTGTCACCAAAATAGAATAACTGGTCATTTATCTTATTGTCTTTTGTGGGACCTTGCTGTGTGCAAATTGATTGCTGCATTTGCCTGCAGAACAACAGTGACTATACGTCAAAAGTAATTCATTGACTGTGAAGCACTTTGGGATGTCCTGAAGGTGTAAATTCAAATTCTTTATTTTCGCAATGGCAACAGTTTGGGCACTCAATTGGCATCAGTGCTGAAATAGTAGTGAGGAGTAAACTCAGCCAGCGTCCCCTCTCCTGATCGATATCCAGTGACTTCTGCTGAAAAGTGAGGGTGAGTGAACATTGGGTGAGGATTGCATTAGCTTAACTGCAATACCCCTCCATGCCGACACTCATTGTCTAGGTTCACACGTGAACAATGGCTATTTAAGGGTATTTAAGGGTAATGGGTAAGGTACTGGAGGGCTGTTGGTACTTGCGGAACTGTACCCCAGCAAAAGTCAACGTCTTGACAAGGGGAGACAAGAATTGAAAAGAAAACTTTTTTTTTGATTATTTATTCAACATTTTGGACTAAAAACTGATTGTTCTCAAATAAAAATAGGTTTATTGTGTATGTACTTTTTTTCTAACTCCTTGTCTGCTTTCCTTACAGTGTGTAGAATAAACCACCCATAAGGTAAAGGTCTAGTCTCTTGTGCATCTGTCTGGTTTGTCTTGTGCAGTGTATGTCACTGTTTAGTGTGCCACACAGTAACATAACTTTCATATGCTGCGCCTTATATGTAAGTAAATGAACAACTCTGCCACATTGCATGCCAAAGTTGCAATTGAAATACAAAGACATTTTTTGGTGTGTGCCTCTTGCTCTCAACATTCTTTCTGGGCACTTCAGAGACCATTCAAAATCCCAGCCCCCGTCATCCAATATTGTGTATACAACTGCTGTGGAGTGACGGACAGCACAACTTTGCGCCTGGTGTACATGGCTCCTCTATCTCTGGGCCAAGGACATTAAACATGTTCTAAAGCAAAACCACCCATGAAGCTACATACACTGATGCTGTTATTTGTGGTATCTGTTTCTACTAACATGCTATTCCCAGACATAGGTATTTCATGGATTCCTCTTTTCTCTTATTGCTTTCTTGCATGTATATTATGCCTTGATTCTGTAATTAGAATTGCAAGATTCCCAATTAAAAAGCATTGCTACTTTTCTGTAACACTGTTTGTCCGTTCCTGAACGGACAGTGTGTAAGTGCATCCAGTGTTCTGAAGAAGCAGTCACTCACAGGATTTATAGACACTGGTCTGACATACACAGTTTATAGAGATTTAGATTCAATTTTGTTTGATAACACTCTTGTGAACCGCCTTGGGACGTTTTACTACGTTAAAAGTGCTACATAAATGCAAGTTGTTGTTATTGTTGTTGTCTGAGGAGCTAAAAAACAATTTGGAATGGATCGTACAGAGCCAGTGCTATTGATGGTAGCGACTTCTTCCAACTTCTCTCCTATTACTACATTTCAAAACCCCCAGACACATAAATCCTTGCCAGCAGCGTCATTTCTCAATTCACTATTGCTTGGCTCAGGAAGTGACCCTTCCAAGATCTCTTTAGCAGCAACAGGGAACTAATCAGGACTTATTTACCTTCCCAATGTCCTGGCTGCTACTGAAGGTAGCCAGTCAGCATATGCCTCCTGAGCGCACACATGTACCTTAATAGCAAAGACTTCCATTCAGAACACATGCAGGTGGTGTGTAATTCTAGAAACAATGGGGTAACTTTTTGGAGACCCCAATCCTGACGCAGAGTCTTGCGTTATGAGAGTGCAGATTGGAGAATTTGAACAGCGTGCCTGATTTGTGGCAACTCTGATATTCCAGTATTCGAGCGAGACTCCAAGCCAGGAGGAGAGTCTCTGAACATTTACACCATTGTGTTTATGGATTTCTATAGTAATTTCCACCCCCTCCCCCACTGATTTTCACATTTTATTTTAACTCATGCTGGGATATGGTCCCATGGGCACCAGTGCTACCTTGGCCATGTGTTAGCCTAAATAGTGAGTATTGGCAGGCAATTCAACCATGGATAGGGGTCTCACAGCCATAGCCAATCCTGTCCTCATCAAAAGTATGTGCTGGGGGTGGGGGGGGGGTCAAGATAGGAATATGTAACTGAGGCCCATTGCAGCACTCCTGGTCCTGCCCTGTCTGAGATCAACTATTTCAACATGATCTACTGAACCATGCTACTTTAGTTAGCAGGTCTATGCACTCTATATCAGAGGGCTCCTCGAGAACATTTGCATTCACACATAAATGATACTGGTTGGACTGATGGCAAGTGTAGAGCAGCATCCTAGGATAAAAGTTTTACTCACCTTAAAAAAGCATGTCCCGCCATTGCCACACACCAATACCGAAAACCGCTATTTTTGACGCAGACCTAACCCGAATTAATCAGGTGTTTAACCTGAATATTATTTTGAGTTTTTCTGTTTGTATTTTTTAATATTTCATTTAAACATTAAATACTGGTACAGTAATTGGGCAGCTGGCTTGAAGGAGATATATGAGGGAGATGAATTAATCTGCGCAGTTGAAATAATAACATCATTAAATTAATGACAACATCTCCTAAATTAATGACCATCTCTTCTGACATTAATTCAACTGCATCACACTACTGGGATGAGTTGCAACTCCCAGCTAAATCCTCTAATGATGTCAGAAGCATTGATTTCTCAGCCAACTTTTTTTTCCTGAAAAAAGAATGAAAATAGCTGGGGCTATAGTGGGGAAGTTTTCTCTGCTTGCTATTCATTTTATTTTCTCCTCCTTTTGTTGTGTCTCCTTGGACCACACACCAGTCCCTGGCTGAGAGAACAGACAGACCACCTCCTCTGAGGTCTAAGCCAATGCTGTTGTACTCCTCTCCCTGGGAAGTGTGCAGGAGGATGACTCTTCTTCAATATTCTGCTTTTCCTGTAGGTAAAGATCCAGGATCTGCTCACTATCAATGTCTTGACAGCACAGCCAAAATTGGGAACTTGCCATGTGCCAAGCTAGGGAATGAACCTAGCCCCATCCAGCCCCTCCACCGTACACTGCTTTCAATCACCACGTCACATCACTAACATATGGATGTCAAAGTTAATCATAATTCTTAACTCCCTTATATTGGGATGTGCTCTTTAATGCTGACTTTAAAGAGAGTGTGGTGGATGAGTATAAATTGACATGTCTAGACAAAGTTGCAAAAACGCAGGATATAACTTTAAGCAGCTATACCACTCTAATAAACAGTCCCACTGTTTCAGAACTGTTCTCGCAATCTCACTGAAAATACCTTAAGTCTCTCACATATTTTTAAAATTATATCACGCAATATATCAGCATTTGGTCAACTGCCCTAAGATTTCACTGCAATCCATTTCTAGAACTTGCTAATGACATAATTGGGAAGGTGGCTTGAAGGATTTTTAAACTCGGCTGTATGAAGGAAATAAATTTATGTACTTAAAGGCAGATCTACTATGTCTCATATATTCAGAGTAAAACTCATTCATTTTGATTAAAGATATAACCAACTTTAAAAAATAAACAGTTTTCTATAAAATGGGCTTGCAATCTGTCAAAATTTTTTAATGATAAATCTCACTCCTAACATCTCCCAAATGTTAAAGGCTCTAACTCAAGACAAATTTCTTGCTGGACCAATGAAAGTCCTGTTGCCATACACTGCTTTACATAGGTCTTTGCTGCAAGATCTCAAATAGTGAAGATAAAGATAGCCTCAGACCAGTTATGTCTGCTGTGGTTTTACATTGGAAGCTATATTCAGAACAAAATATTTAGATGGGTCCGGCTGCTAGGTCAGTTCAAAAGTTAGATTTCCCCTCAAACTATTTTAGATCTGCAGGGCTATGGGGAAAGAGCGGGGGAATGGGACTAACTGGATTGCTCTTACAAAGAGCCGGCATGGGCTCGATGGGCCGCATGGCCTCCTTTTGTGCTGTAACCATTCTATGATTCTATTCTATGATTCTATCTGTCCACTATTACCTGTACTGTAAATGTGTACTGATCTGAGCAAGGACTCTCTGTGCTTTCTCCCACAGAAACCTCTCCCCGTGATGCCCCAGAGCCAAAAGAATCTTGGTTCCCAGCACCCCCATTCCCCACAACTTCCACAGAGACCATGCACCACACAAACCAAGCACCTCATGTGCCTACTGTTCCACACCCCTCCCCACCCACTCACCGGCTCACCACAGCCCTCTTACAAGGAATGGTCACAGCCCTGTCAGTGAATATTACCATCCAAATGCACATAACTGCGGGTATTTTCCTCTGCGTTAGCAACATCATAAACCTACCAGGAAGATGTTCTCTAATGGTTATGTCAAGTGAAATCATAAACGTGTTGCTTTAGAATGCATTTACGGTTTTATTAGAAATAGTGAACATAGGAAATCTTCCCACTAAGTTAATGATGTTGCTAACACAAAGGAAGAACTTGCACTGTATCTCACCTCTCAAAAACATCCCAAAGCTCTTCACATACACTGAATTACTATAAAGTGCAGTTATTGTTGTGCAGATGAACGTGGCAGCCATTTTGTGCACAGAAGTGCCAGGCAGTAATGAAATGAATGCCCAGTTAGTCTCATTTTAGCAACCAGAGGAAATATTTCTCTTTTGTTAGAACCTCGGTATATGTATCTCCCTGTAACCTACAATATAACATGGATTTTGTGTTGTATTATGCTGTGAGAAAGTGTGTGTGTTTTGCACAATTCAATAAAATTCTTTCATTTGTTTTATTAAGTTGTGTACATGAGACATGTTATTACCTGCAATCAAAAAAGAGAATGATAAACTCTTTGAGATCAAATCTCTTATTAAGGTCATTTTTTTTGGTTTAACCCAGCTTATCTGAAGATGCCTTTCAGTCTGTTCATTTAAATTAAACATTTTTGGCACAATGGAGTTGATTTAATCAGCTCTCCACTGCACTGCCCTCTTAAATGAAGCATTCTATTGGCAGGTCCATTAGGCTGTATTTACATTGTATCCATAGGCAAAAAAAAAGCGATTCTAATCCAGCCACCAGGTTTTATTGATCTGATCGGCTATGATTGCCTTTTTTTTAAGTTTCCACGTGAAAAAAGATACACAGCCAAGGTCAGTAAGACAAAGGGCAATGCAGCCTAGACAAGATTCCCAGCCCCAACTATCACTGCCACCTCTTCACCATGTGCATTCAATTTTTTTTTTGTGTGTGTGGAACTGTTTGACTCTGGATTTTGAGGTTACTCGCTGTTGTAAATCATTAAAACCCATCCAACACACCGCCACGTGATCCAGCAGGAGGACTTTGTAACAAGCAAGTTACTTTGAAACAAAAGATGAAAGTCTCCAACTCCTTTTATTTTTTTTTCGTCTGTGTCGGCACATTTTTGTTTCTGGTCAAAAAACAGAAAGAGGCTGCAAATAAAAGGCAGACAAGAAACTCCCTTTTGCAGGATGGATCCTGTGAGCACATTTTAAGCAGCACTGTGGCAGTATTTAGACTTCAGATTGACAACCTCGAGAATAGAAGTGGCTGCTTCTGACGTAA
Organism: Heptranchias perlo; assembly: GCF_035084215.1. Classification (NCBI taxonomy): domain Eukaryota; kingdom Metazoa; phylum Chordata; class Chondrichthyes; order Hexanchiformes; family Hexanchidae; genus Heptranchias; species Heptranchias perlo. The sequence continues at coordinate 9,152,964 of NC_090357.1, forward strand.
AAGGTGGATAGGGTTGCCATAGAGACAAATTCGCAGGGTAGTGAGAAGGCTTCAGACCCCGCCTTCTGCACATATTACCCTGGAGTTTTTACGTCAATATGCGTCAGCCAGGATAACATGATGCCTCCTGCAACGACCGGGACCTTGTAGCTTTATTTTTCCTTTTGTTGTCTCCTAGATCGGGGTTGACTAGTCAGCTTCCCTTCCCCCCCTTTTTTTTTCTTCCCCCTCCTCCTTTCAATTTACCCTGATATCACCTGGCTCGATCCAGTGTTTTTTTTTCCTTTTTAAGAAAAATTAACTTAATTTTTTTTTGCCTGTGTGTGTTTGTGGTGTGTGTGTGTATATGTGTGTAGTTGCCTTATACCGGCTCCCAGCATGGTCATGGCGGATTGTCCGAGCAAATTGCATCGGGGTCCCGTCCGGGTGGGTTTTTATGATATAGAGCGCACTTTAGGAAAGGGCAATTTCGCCGTCGTCAAACTAGCAAGACATCGCATAACCAAAACCGAGGTGAGTGAAACCCTCCTTTACCTTCAGAAGGACTTATAGGGGGGGGGGGGGGGGAATGCTGATCCCGGCCGAATGGGAAGAGCTGTGTTGTATCATGAACAGGAGTTAATACAGTCGCATGTAGGATTCAAAAATAACTTGAAGAAACTAAATATTCGTGACAAAATGGTATTTTTTTTGCATCTTTTTTTTTGTTTTTGTCAATCGTTCTTTCTGAAACTATGTAAATAAGGTTTAGGTTTTGAGACTTGAATGGGTCTCGGCGAGCTGATAGTTGCGGTGTTAAGCAAATAGTACAGACATTGGTTCGTATTCGGTCGTGTGTCAGCTCGTGTCAGGGACATTCAATACAACATGCCAAGTTCTGGCTGCAAAAGGGACACACCCAGATCATTTGCACATGTAAAATAGAAAATAGTCTTTATGTAATGATCCTCACAGTAATGTGGTGTAAATTGCCTGGCAGTTTTTAAAGATTATCCATATAGAAGCAATATTAATCTCATTCATACATGCAACTGTTCTTGCTACTCTTGGAATTCATATTTTTGGCCTCCTTTAGTTGGAGATTTATATATTAAAATTCACCTTCAATAATTAGTAGATTTCTTTGTTTTTGAAGGACAATGGCATAACCGTGTAGGTGAATAAAATATGGTGGATAGAGTTTTACAGAGCCCTTTAGTAAAGAAAAACATTGGAATGAGTTTATTTTTGGAACAAAACATTACTTTTAAAAAAATTTAATTTCTGACAACATTGTTCCTAAACTCGGGTTTTATTGTATCCAGCTGCCCAAACTGTTAATGTCTTTACAGCCATGCGGAAATCACCTCTTTGTATGATACAAAATGTAATTGGTCTCGAGATTTGTCTGGTTCTCTGTATTTTTATGAATACGTCAGACACAAATGTAAGACGATAATTTTGCAACAATACGAATAAAGGCAACAATGTTTCAAAGCATCCGCCTTGTATAACTGGATACAATACTGAGGAAGGTGCATTTCCAATAAATATATTGGAGTGAAACAGGAATTTGAATTCCATAAAGCCTTCTGTCCTTTGGCATCGAAAATTGCACTGATTTACATATTTAATAAACTTAGCCACTTACTGGATACATTGTATATTATTCCAGTCGTTTTGGAACCATTTTGCTAAATAGAAATGATGTCCACTTCAGGCCAAGTCCTACAGTTGGAATTCTTTTCATCCTGAACTCGGCTCTAGATTTCCTTGTGACAAAATCAGTTCCCTTGAAGATTTAACAAAAATTGGCTCCGATCATATCTAACCGTGCGAGCTGAGAAATAAAAGGATGACCTTTTAAAAAACGCATCTTAATCCTCTTTGGAATATTGCATAAATGAACTTTGGAGTGAATTAAACTGCAGGTTGGAGGGAAAACATATAATTAGATGTGCGAGCTCAATTGATTTTCCGCTGGATTCCTTGGTGACTGGGAGTTACATTAATGAAAACGCCAGAGAGGTCGGAGCTGGATAAAACTTTTGGGACAGGTATAAAAAAGTTTTAATTTGAAATCAACTTTGTTAAAACTGATCCCATTTCAAATGTAAAATGATCAGAATTTATTTCAATTCAAAAATACATAATTTGTCACTAATTTATATTGCTCCCTTTCCTTTCTTTAACTGGCCAAGGTATAAATACTGAGGAAGGTGCACATACAACAAATATATTGGAATGAAACAGGAATTTGAATCGCATAAAGCCTTCTGTCCTGGGCATTGAAAATTGCACTGATATACATATTTAATAAACTTACTTGACTGGCCGGTTCACGGGATTAAAATGACTTATTTTAAAGAGGATATTTAATTTAAAAAAAAAATCACATCTTATTTGGTCAGGTCACAGGCGCTGAAATGTTTCATGTTTTACGCGTCTCTCCCAGTGTTTCGCGTTTGTTTACAGATGGGGATTGCATTGAGACTCTTGATAAAGCGAAGAGTGTGTTTGAATTAATTGACGAGAGGACCTTTCAGTCATCACATGTCGGGAGGAGCTCGGATTACCAGCGTGTAAACTACCTCTAACAATTGATGGAAATATTCGGGACAAAAGTGACGTGATACCATTCGACCGGGAGCTTTTACATCAGAAACAACTTCTAAAATCTTCACAGAAACTTTCCCCCTCCCCCCCCCCCGACTGATTTCCCCCTCAGTTTAAAAAGTTTCACACTTTTGACAATGAATAATGTTAGCGAGGTTTAACTTTCAAAAGAGAAAAATATACTTGAAAAGCAAAAATTTGTAGGGCTATGGGGAAAGAACTGGGTGGTTGGGACTAGTTGGATAGTTCTTTTAAAGGGCCCGCACAAGCACCTTGGGTCAAATGGCCTCCTGTGCTGTATGATTCTATGAAGGTGGCCATTTGGCCCACGGTGCTTGTGCGGGCCCTTTAAAAGAACTATCCAACTAGTCCCAATAGAACATGGATTTTGTGGCAGAAGAGACTTTATTTTTAAGTAAATCCATTTTTTAACCAAGCACATGAGTTTTGTTTCTATTTCGCCTTCTGTATAAAAGAAACATTTATCACAACGTCATTTAGAATGAAATAGCTGTCTGTCTCCAGTGGCAATGTGGCGTGGGTTTCAATTTAACATGCTGCCCAGGGGTTAATGTTAAACCACCCCTGTCCCCACCAGACATGATGTGGAGATGCCGGTGATGGACTGGGGTTGACAATTGTAAACAATTTTACAACACCAAGTTATAGTCCAGCAATTTTATTTTAAATTCACAAGCTTTCGGAGACTTCCTCCTTCCTCAGGTAAATGTTTAGACAAGTTTGGAACACAGTAACTGTGAACGTGTTTTAATATTTCAGGGTGGAATTGGTTTATTTTAGTTTTTGACTTGAGGATGAGAGTGTTGATAGTTTCAGATGCTTGTTTCTCTTTCACCCTCAAAAAATATTTATTGTGGTTGAAAGAAAAGCATCAAACACGCTGTTAGCTTGGATCATCTCGAAGATGACTGGAATGAACGGCATCAGCTTCGGCAAGAATGAAAGAGCAGTCATCCCTTAAAACATCAACAGGATGATCAGTGTAGATCCCCGGTGCTTGGCACAAGTGTTCCCAGCCTCTCAAATCCTGCAATTACCAGGAGCGGCCGTTGAGTGGGAGAGGATGTGAAGCTGACTTGTGAAAGTCCCCCCCCTCCTCCCCCCGCCGTGCTTTTCAGAATGATTGTACCTTATCGGCAAGAAACATACAGGAGAACCAATCGCGTTATGAGTTAGCGGGCATACTTTAAAAAGTGTTCTCAATTGAGTTCCCACATTCTCAAAACAGCTGGCTGGCGTTTTTTTTGTGGTAGAAACGAACAATTTGCTGCCTTATGATCATTATTTAACAATTTCCAACTTCACGGTTGCCCCATCCTTTACCACAATGGACATTAATTTCAGCCAGATGTTTGGGGAACAAAATCGGATCCAGGGAGCACGATGTGTACAAACCTCCCCCCCCCAAAAAAAACCCAACCTGTTTATAGGCTTTAATCTAAGGATTATGTAGTGAAATTGCTGAGTTTTAAATTCTAATTTAATTGATTATGGGGGGAATTTAAAATTGTACATATAAATATTGCAGTGTTTTTTTTTCTAAATTTGATAGGTCGGTTGGATTTATTTAAGATTTTTTTAAACATTTACTGAAATATTTTCGACTCTTGGCATTTGGGTTATCAACTTCTTTAGAAGTGACCTTCTGTAAATCCCTAACAGAACGTCCACAGCGCAGATCCAGGAATTAGAGACTATTCCCCAACTGTACACGAGGATATAAAAGTGTAGCCTTTTACCCACAGCGCATGGAAGATCAGTAAAGGGACTCTACACACTTGTGCAAAAGATGGCCACTTGCGTACAACCCCTAATTCTCCACGTTCTTGGTTATCTTCGATTTTTAAAAAAATAAATAAAAGTTGAATTTTCCTGCATTCCTTCCAGGTTAAACGCTATCAACAGCTGGATAAGCTCTGTGGTGGAAAGTCCCCCCAGGGCGACAAAGGCTGGTTGAAAGCCGCTTTAGGGAGTCCCTTAAGAGGAAAGTTTTACACATTTTGTGCTTCTTGCTGTCCTGCTGGGATCAGTCCCAGGGATTGAAGGACATGTGTCTCTGGACAACCCCGCCCATGTGAACCTCAGCCCGGGGGCTACCGACGCCCCCTGGGTCCTAACCCCGGGTGTTCCCACTTGTTGCACAAATAATTCCTTCAAAATACTTGCAAGTTTAAAATTGAAATATTCGTCAGATCTCTTTTCTCCCCCTTGTCATAACCCAGTGCAACCGAAATATAAATCTAAAATAAATACTGTAATAATTGCAGAATGTAAAAGTGTTACTTTTATTTATTTTTAGCATGTAACTTGTTTGTTAGGATTCTTTTTTATATATTCTGCGCTGGAATATTGAAGATAAATTGATTGGAGATGATAAACTGGTCACGCCTACAAAACCACGTTCCATAGATATGTGTATGTTTATGTGTGATATTCCGTCTGATCCCCGTGCTGTATATTTTGAACGTTTCCGAAAGCTTTCGGTTTCCTTGATCTGTACAATGTACGTGCTACGTGCTACGTTACAATTTATCAATCAAAGGCCACAAAGAGATTTATTGCATCTTTGTTGCAAAGTCTTGCATGAACTGCCGTGTCTTACGGGTAATCCCGTGTATCTGTCGGGGCGGAGGGAGGGGTATGTCTATATTCTAAGACGACTCTTGTATTTCGCCATTTTCCGTTTGTGTTGGGTTAAAAGTTCAAGTAAAAAGTCATTCTCCCAGTTCAAACACGTGGCGAGCTCGTGACACAAGGATGGCAAATTGTTTAAAATAATTTGCCATTCAGTAAAATGTATCAAAACGCAACATGTGAAACTTACAAAGCAAAACAAACAAAATCTAATTTATAAAAAAAACTTTTTAGACACTAGTACAGAGGCCGTTTGGGAGGTAACTGCACAGAATACAATTTTGAAATAAATGCATCCTCTGCTTTCCCCCAATGCCTTTTACTGGGCTCTATTGTCAGTACATTTTTTTTATTCGTTCACGGGATGTGGGCGTCGCTGGCAAGGCCGGCATTTATTGCCCATCCCTAGTTGCCCTCGAGAAGGTGGTGGTGAGCCGCCTTCTTGAACCACTGCAGTCCGTGTGGTGATGGTTCTCCCACAGTGCTGTTAGGAAGGGTCGGCTGTCTGCAATATGATCTATGGACACTTCCTACATAGTGGATGGGTCAGGTGCATAAGTATGCAATATACATAGCGATCGCAATTTACTGTGTATCACCATCCAAAAATGGATAATTCAAGTTTCTTTATAATTCATTGATTAGCAGATGCATATTGATTTTAGTTATGTGTCTTAATTTGCGTTTGATATAGCTTGGGATATATACAAGCACCAGTGACACTTTTTAAACCATGGGTACAAGAGTGGATTAATTTTTCAGAAGCCACCTGTTCTCCTTATTTCTTATTTATTTTAACATGTGTTTACAATTTTTAGAAAATTTATTTCAGAATGATGTCACCCTGTATGTTATTCAGATCCTCTTGCTCAAAAATCACTTAATAAAATTCAAACTAACGTTGTATGTGCAATACACACTGGGAATGAAATAAGGCACGTGCATGGAGGCTGTAATAACTCATTCTTATGACGCTCTTGTGTTAGATGGTCAGCACCAATGACGTATACTTTGGAATCATACAGCACAGAAGGAGGCCATGAAGAGATGATAATACAATAGAATCTGTATGAAAGGAATAATTTTACTATTCAACAAGCTATCATTGTTTTTAAACCGAAGGTACGATCACATACAAATTCCATTGCTGGGCTGACACCATCTGTGACTAGAGTTATCATCACTGGGGAACTAGGAGTGAGGAATCACAGACATTTAAGTACAGAAGGAGGCCCATCGTGACTCTGCTGGTACCAGCTCCACATTGTCTACTCTAGTTCATTTTTCCTGTTCTTTCCCTCATAGAACCATGGAATGATACTACACAGGAGGAGGCCATTTGGCCCATCATGCCTGTGCCGGCTGTTTGCAAGAGCTATCCAATTAGTCCCATTCCCCTGCCCTTTCCCCATAGTGAGGTTCAAACCTATAACTACCCATTACAGAAGCTACATGCTGACTGAATTGAAGTTTTTTTTAAGGTAAATTCAGTCTTGGAGGTAGGGGATCTGGGAAACATTCCTGCAGAGGAAAATGTAGAATCATGGAAATTACAGTACAGAAGGAGGCAGCATTTGGCCATTTACACCAGTGACGTGCTGTCTCTTCGACTACTATCTATTCTAATCCCATTTCCCTTTCTAGTTGGATAATACTGACTGGGTTCTAATGCTTTAGGTGATTTTTCAGTACATTAACATTGAGTACATTGTGGAGTTTTACTTGGAGCTGATGTACTTGGTCACCACCACCTTTTGTCCCTTCCGACACGGCATACTTGGCCAGCTCCCCGGGCAGCAGCGGGCACACGGCGGTCTGGAACTCCCGCAAGCTGATGGTGCGACGCTTGTTGTAATGGGCCAGGCAGAAAGCCTCACCCCTGATGCACTCGAATATATCGTTCACAAAGGAGCCCATGATGCTCACGGCCTTGGAGGAGATGCCGGTGTCGGGGTGAACCTGCTTCATCACTTTGTCGATGTGGATGGAGTAACTCTCCTTCCTCGACTGTCTCCACTTCTTGCTGCCCTTTGCTGGTGCTTTATTCACAGATTTCTTGGCGCCCTTCTTGGGAGCTGCTTTCTTCTCGGGCATTTTCAAACTCAATTTCAGACAGAGAAATGTTTTATTTTAGTACCTTCATTTTAATGCAGAGCTGCACTTATTTTGGTAGTTTTCTCTGCTGAAGGTGTTGACTCCTACTGGGGCACTGGTGATTCTCTGGTACCTATTCCAAATGGCCATGTTGTTTGATTATGGTGGGGGGGCATTGCAGCTGAGTCTGATCCTGGACGCACTTTCCAGCAGAGGTTACTGGACGATTTTCTCCTCCCTCTTCCCCCCCCCCTCTCCAGGATACTGGGGCAGTGAGGCCAATTATTGCATTCCTACCATCATCCTGGCTAAGATCGGCTACATCAGCACAAGCTAGGAATTGAACCTGGTCTATGGCTCATTTGCACACTGCCTTTGTTGAGCTACCAGTGCAGTTCTGTGCAGCACTTTCAAACCTATTTAAACCAATAGTAGGTGTTATGTTATATTAATAATAGTGGGTTCCCTAGTTGAAATGCTTGGTGAGTGGATAGGAATAAGTTACAAAGTTGTTTATGGTTTTATGCAATTTGCTGCAGAGGCATCTCTATCTTGATTTGTAACATGAAGCTATCAATTGTGCAGGGAACTACAGCTTTTAAAGAATTTGTCACTAATCAGCTAAAAGAAAATTACAATACACTGACCTGAAGTTAATTGACCTGTTTAAAGTAACTGTCATATTTGAACTAATTGGCTTTATTCTTTTTCAACCACATTAGTGCTGTCTCTTGCCATGCAAACAGAATTAGTGGGTCTTTATGCAGAAAATAAACACCTATTCACTATAAATACTGTACACAATATGTGGAGATGCCGGTGATGGACTGGGGTTGACAATTGTAAACAATTTTACAACACCAAGTTATAGTCCAGCAATTTTATTTTAAATTCACAAGCTTTCGGAGATTTTCTCCTTCCTCAGGCAAATGTTTCGAGATCTTGAAACATTTGCCTGAGGAAGGAGAAAATCTCCGAAAGCTTGTGAATTTAAAATAAAATTGCTGGACTATAACTTGGTGTTGTAAAATTGTTTACAAAAGTACACAATATGCCACTGTTGTGAGCTTACAGATAATATTTGAATTAGTCTCATAACTTGCTTCTAATTGCCTATCATATATATTGGTATTTTTATTTTTGGCCTAAAGTTATTTAAAATACTTGAATGTTTAGATTCCTAATCTACAGGGTTTTGTGACATAAGCAAGATAGTAATCATATTAGTTGTAAATGGTTATTTGAAATCTGTATATAGGTGAGATAAGGGATTGTTTGCCTGTGTGTATATCCATAAAATGGGAGGAATGAGTAACAATGCAGTAATGTTGGAGGAGATGGCCTGGCATTATCGTCAAGGATAGAAATAAATTTTCGAATGGTTCAAAATTACTTAATTTTCCAGTGAATTGATTGCAGGAATAAGGAAGTTACACAGATAGAAAATAATAGATTGATATCTGCTTTTCTGATGGCTTAAATTGATATCTGCTTTTCTGTTGGCTCAAATGCTTTGCATCGTGTGACACAAAGCCATAAAGACTAGGGAGGTCCCAGCTTCCATCTCTGGAAAGTTAGCCCATCTCAGCTGTTTGAGGGATGGTGTAGCTGGTCTCAGCACCCCCAGTGTAAGGAGGAGAAAAATTGCACAGGGTTCCTCCTCCTGATTGCTGTTCAGTGACTTGTGCCAGGTGTTGGTGTGATGTTACATTAGAGTTTCGGATGGATGCCTTCCCTCACCTCAATGAGCCACTGACACTTGCTTGAAACATATAAAAATGCCGGGCAGGAAAAGACCAACCGGTCCATCAAGCCTGCCCCACACTTGACGCAAGGAGCATCATGACTAGTCCCTTCCTAACCCCCTTAGGTATGTAATCTGCCAGGAGAGGCAAAAAAACCCAGGAAAACCCAGGGCCAATAAGGGGGGAAAAATCTTAAATTCCTCTCAGATCCCCTCATGCATAAGAGAGAGTCACTTGGGTTACGGACTAGAAAGCTGCCACCCTCAGTGGTACCACAGCCCAGTGTGAGTTGGTGCATTGAGAGTTGAGGGAAATTGGATGATATATTACATAGAATTACATAGAATTTACTGCACAGAAAAAGGCCATTCGGCCCAACTGGTCTATACCAGTGTTTATTCTTCACATGAGCCTCCTCCCACCCTTCTTCATCTAACCCTATCAGCATAACCTTCTATTCCTTTCTCCCTCGTGTTTACCTAGCTTCCCCTAAATGCATCGGTGTTATGTTTGATAGCCTGTTCCCCACCTTGACCTTCACCCCGTAATGTGTCTTCATGATTTGATTATTTCTGAGAGTGGTACATGATGGTTTCAAATTAATTGTTAAATTTTGCCTTGATTGAATCAAGTCTAATATGTAGTGTGCGCTGGAAGTTTTTTTTAAGACTGGGACAGAGGTTTCACCCTATGTCACTAAAGTGATTTGATTGATGCGTTCCAATGTATGTAGTACACATGAGTTCAAATCCAACCCAGACTGATTGGTTAGAAGTCTTATCTCTGTGCTACTTGTAAGGGTTCTACACAAAATGTTTGGGCAGTCTCAATCCAGTTTGGTTGTGAATCCACAACACCTGAACTAATTGGCATCCTTTTTTAAGAAGCCTCGCAGGTGTGAGAAATGGAAATGTTACCTGGTATCTGTTGGGGATACCCTTCTTGGAGCTTCAGGTTCTATCATATTGTTGAGACACAGCAGAAAGAGCTTTATTCAGCACCTTGACTGTCTGCATCTGGCCTGAGAGTGCTTGATGTTGATGTGGAAGAGCATTCCACTTCTACTGACTGACCAACCAAAGCACAAACTGAAGAAAAAAAATAAGTACTGTTATATTCTAAAAGTGCTTCCTGTGATATGTTAAAATCCTTCTGCTTTACTAAAATTGTGGGAAGGATACCAGCAGGGCAATTGGTTTACAGTGACTGAATAGGTATAATTCCATTTTTTTATTATCTTGGAGGTGCTCCTGCTCTGCTACCCTGACTTCACCGGAAGTTTGGCGGAAACCCTGTTTATGTGCAGCAACAGGGTTTCCGCTACACTTCCAGTGAAGTTCCGGCTGCAGTGCAGGATCAGCTCGGAGAACGTTCCCAGCCCAGGATTCTTTGCTGGTGTTTTGGGGTTCGCATTCTGTGATTCCATATGTTTCTTCACAAAAAGCAAAACTCAGTAGCCTTGGATATTGGATTAGGAAGTATTCACGGATAGGGATTGTATTTGGCTTTGATGTGTAGCATAACTTGAGGCTTAGTTTAGTTTGTTGCGGTTCAGAACTTTAACATACATTTCTGAAAGTATCTAATGGCAGTAGAACTGAACCATGCTGGGCCCACATGTTGTACAATACTGGTTTTGTACTCCTTTTTTTTTTAAAAAAAAGCACAGATAGGAAATGCTCAGATTTTAACTTGCAGCCCTCAGCTGAGTGTTTCTCTACTGCTGCAAACTCATAAATCTTGTCCAGAAACATATCTGCACTTTCACTTTGCAGGACTTGATTTTACTACGGTGGTTGTCTGCAATGGACCAGTACAAGACGGTGGTCAAACTAGAACCACAGAGTTGAAACTTCAGTTTAAAAAAACTTTCTCATTCAAAACAGCTAGCGAAACACATAGAGAGGTTAGAGCAGAAAAAACGAAGAATGATTCTTCAATTCAATATAAATCCTGCACCAAATCAGAAAATAATCAGCCCAACGTAGATCCAGTTACCAGAATGAAGTGGCGAGACAGACAAGACATGATGGTGAGCTTACTGCTTTGTTGCAGTCTGCTGGGCACTTACAGCCCTGCACCCTCGCTTCAAATTGACTCGTGTGATCAGGTGATGAGTTCAGTGTAAACTGAGGATGCTCAGAGCCTCAGCAAGAATGAACTGGATTGTAATTTGGTATCTTAGCTGTCAATGTCCAATTGCAGATTTTTATTTAAATCTTGGAAAAATCTACGTTCTTCAGGCAAAATCAATGCCTATGGATTTTCAGTGACCTTGGTCATGATGTCTGATTTGATTATCATAGAAATTACAGCATAAAAGGAAGCCATTTGGCCCACTGCCCCTGTGCCAGTGCTAGCTCTTCAATTGGAACTATCTCCTCTAGTCCCATTTCTCTGCCTTTTTCCCCTGTATCTTTTTATATTCTTTCTTTTCAAATACTTATCCAGTTCCTTTTTTAAATGATGTAACCCTTTTCTTTTCCATAGTCACTTGCGGTAAGGCCATGTGTAACCCCGTGCGAAAAATAATTCTTCTAACTTCCCCCTTTGTCTTTCCAGTGATAATTCTCAGTCTATGCCCCCTTGTTATCGATGTGACAACTAATGGAGACAATATTTCGTGATTTATCCTCTTTTTATAATTTTGAAAACATTTTGGTGAAGTATTGAGGTTTCAATGGGATTGCTTATGAAAACCTCAGAGATTGAGGTGGAAAGACTTCTGGGATTATTACATCATAGATTGCAAAAATTCTGCTGTCCTTTAAAAAGTTAACTTTTCAGTTTTTTTTTCTTTCTTCAACTTGCTTCCTTCTCCTGAAGGTCATCGTCTCATACTGTGATAAAAACAGAAAGTGCTGGGAAACACTCAGGTCAGGCAGCATCTGCGGAGAGAGAAACTGTTAACGTTTCAGTTCGATGACCTTTCATCCTCATGCTGGGGTATCACTACACAAGCACAGGTGGGGTATCACTACACAAGCACAGGCCACCCTCCAGAACCAGGTCCAAGTGCCCAATCTTCATGTGTTAGCCCATGCAGTGAGCTTCAGTGGGCTATTTATTCACTGGGGTATCGCATCTAATCCCGACCGTGTCCTCACCTGAAGTTCACAAATGGACACTTTCCAGTAAGAGTCACTGCGTAGAAATCCCCAATGATTTTTTTTACCCCCTCCCTAACTTACTAGCACTGAAGTCAACAGGAGTGCCCTGTTTGAGATCAGCTAACTCAGCACACACCAGGGATAGAAAGACCCTGCGACCTTTGTAGTCTGTGTGGCTCCATTAGACACTGCTTTTACCAACTACATAACAACAATCACTGCACTTCACAAAAACGACTTCACTTTGAGATATTTCGATGACATGATGCAGTTTATAAATGCAAGGGTTTATTTTTCCCTTTAACTGAGCAATGGAGGAGCTTTACCCCTCCGGCTGATGTCAAGGGTTGAGGTAATGCAAGGTGTATTCCTGCAGTTCAATCTATGATGATCTAAGCAGTGTATTGTAAGGGTGAGATTGCGTACATTTGGCAATAGAATTGCAGGTGTACATATCGAATGATTTAATTTTAATATAGAATTCATTACTTGTCAAAATTACATGTTTGCAGGTTTGTAATTTAACACTGGGATCTATGTTTAAGGTCCAGACTTTATGGGCAATTATTGGGATGGCCATCTTGCCAATATTAGAAACTGATGGAAAACCAAACTGGGGTGAGCGTGGGGTATATTTTCTGATTGGTATAACACCTGTGTGAAGGGCGCAGTGGGATTTAGTACAAACTTTGGTCATAAAATAGACCTGAGCAATAGTAATCTATAGAAAATCTTTGTATAAGTGCACCATGGAAAACATTGTTTTGCTTTTTGAATGAAAATGTAAATTGTCCTTTGGGGTATAATGGGAAAATTTGGGAATTTTGTGGATTCATAAACCAGGTGAATCAGGATATGCAGAATCCAGTTTAATGGGATGCATCAAGATCCTTTTTCAAATTCAGTGTCACCAATGGATTATTTTATTTGTTTCACCAATCCATAGTCAATTACATTTTCACTGTTCCTGCAGGCGTGGGAATGGAGAACTGATGTCTAGTACTTAAAGTGCCTTTGTTGGTAGAATGACAAATTAGAGACAGGTGGAGTGATGAGGTGTAGCCCCTGTTGTACAGTATGATGGAATGCTTGGCCACAGTTGTGTGCCTGCAGTCCTTTACTCAGTGAGTTCTTGATCTTGGCCTTGTTGAGGTGCCAAGCAGAGGCGATGAACTTCCCTCTGGCAAGAATCATCCCAGTCCATAACCACTCACATCCTGGCAGCCGGTATCACAGTGACGTTTGTCCATGCTTGGGAGCAGGCCAACCTTTTGGTTTGGAGATGGCACATATCATGGAAAGTCACAAGGTAGGTGGATAACAACCTTTCTTTTTTAGAAAGGAAAGGCTTGCCAACAAAAAAAAAATCAAAAGGGGGAGGGGAAAGGATGTGTTACCAGATATATAGCTGCATCTTCCTGGTACTATATAGTGAGGTTTGGGGCTGGCATTGCAGTCACTTTGAGATCGATGGGGGGGAAAGAAAAGAGTTGCAACTGAAAAGAAATCAGTCACTAATCAAATTGCATGGCCTGGCTCCCATAACTGAAATATATTGCCCTGCTTATTTTTTCAATGGTTCGTCAGCACCTGTTCAGTAGATGCACACGAGAAATTCCATTTGAAAAGGTAGCTATCTCCCTTTGCAACCTGAGTGGCTTTGGTTGGTTCGGTTTATTGCAATTGCCTCCAGCTGGCGCTGTTGGCAATCTTTGTGCTCGTGTGGTAAGTTTTGCTGTGGACTCTCCCAAGTATAACACACCAATAGTGGATGCAGGCTGTGTGAGAAAAGTCTTTTTTGCAAGAGCAACAACTTAACGTAATTTTTTCCAACTGCCTGGGGTGGGGAGAGAAGCCAATTCCAGCATTATCTGTAATTCTCATAGCCCACTCTTGATGGGGAATGCACTTATCTTACCGACGAATCTTTTTGAGGTTTCTGTTTTCTCGCCCTCTCCCAGAATGTCAGTCCTTTATCTTAAGTAATGATTGGTAAAGGCTCATAAAACATTGGAGCAAAGTTGCACAGTCGGCGTGTGTTCCTTTTTTGTATCCAGCGAAGTAATCTTGTGGTTTTTTTTCTCTAACTTTCGATAGTTGAAGGTCATGTCACCATGTATGCATGGTCTCCTGATTTCCAAAGATAGCGCTTGATGTTTTACCCAGTGACATAAAAATGTACTAATAAACTTCTGAAGAAACTAGCGCCCATCCTTGGTGCTGCAGAATGAGAGTAGTTGATTTTTATGACAAGGTCTTGGTGAAGTGTTGCAACAGAAGAAGGAAAATACCTGGGTAGCACATTTTATTCAACAGTGGTTTTGGTGTTTAGATTCATTTCTATTAAAGTATAAAAATCGTAAACTTACTCATAAAACTCATGTTTAGGATTTCATTTCATGTGGCGTACAAAGGGTATCTTCCCCCTTCCCCTGCCCCCCTCCATTTACTAAATCATTTAATAAGAAATTGTGTAATTGCACTGCACTCAATGAAGTGAGACAGATACGATGGATATCTAAGGAGTGCACAGTGCTTGAATTTCTCATCCAATTTCTACACTGTTAAATTCATGGAATTGTTTGTACCGCATGTGTGTTGTGGGAATTAGAAATATTCCACATTTTCACACACATGAGGTTCTTGTTCAGTTGCAGAATTCAGAACTACTTTTGTTTTTAGTCATTTTTAAAAAAAAACAGTTTTTCTTCCCCTCTCTTTTCCTTGACAATTTTTTTTGCTTTTGCCTCCCGAAGGCGTTGAGTTGTCGCTGGGGTACGGTTCAGTGGGTCTTGGTTGCCTTCTGGTACTGTGGCCAAGTGGCTATTATTCATGTGCATGCCTTGACATTGGGTGTTGATTGGCTGTTCAACTGCAGGAGACATCACAACCAAGCCCAGCCGTTTACAGCCCTGTGTCAATGTTAAAGTCACAGGTTTGCAGACCATCTAAATCTTCATGAGAGTGCAATTGTTCACTGGATGTTATGAAAGTGATCTGATGTGCAGAACTGAAGAGGCAAGCCAGGGTTTACTTCAGTGTACTGGCCAAGAACAAACTTGGGAGATTTTGTTTTGTCAACTCAGCGAGCTATTGTACAATTGCCTTAGAGCTGCTAGATTTGCTTCTAAATGAGGCTGTATATGAGTTGAGATGGGTTCAGTGAACTCAATACTTTATTGTCAAGAGTGCAACAACTCGAGGAGAGGCTGACTCCTCACATGACCAAATGGGAAGTGTTTTTTTTCCCAATTTCTTTTTTACCATTGAGAACAACAATGTTGAATGATGAGTAACCTGGAGCCTGCCAAGTGAGGCCATCAGTAAAGCATTACTGTGTTTCAGAAAAGGACTCGTAACACATGGCAGACAGAAATGTTCAAACCTACATCAATTCAAGTTACATGCATGTACTCATTTAAATGCTTGCATATGTTGGCAGTGCTTCTGCAGTGGAGGAATATCAACACATGCACATATATAGATGCATTTAAGGGGAAGCTAGCTCAACACATGAGGGAGAAAGGAATATATGGTAATGCTGATAGGGTTAGATGAAGAGGGGTGGGAGGAGGCTTGTGTGGAGCATAAACACCGGAATAGACCTGTTGGGCTGAATGGCCTGTTTCTGTGCTGTAAATTCTATGTAATATTAAAATTGCATATCTAGTACACATTTCATATGTCACATTTCAAGTGTCACCCTTGCATTTTCTGTGTCACAAGTGTAAAGGTTCAAAGAAACTCTTCAGGAAAACAAAATACCAGAGCCAAGATGTTTGCAGTCTCTTAACTGACATTTGCATGAACTCAATCAGTATTTACTTAACAGCAATAACCTCTTGATTATCTCTGTGAACCCAGAGGGTAATTCAGCAGGACTATGCTCCCGGCATGGAGTGCAGTGAGATGGGATCATGGCTCAAGGATGGATATCCAACGCAATAGGGCTAGCAGTACTCCCATCTGTGAGGCTCCACGCCAGGAATTCCAGAGCTTATGGCCTTGGCAGCTGAAGGCACGGCTGCCAATGGTGGGGCAAAGGAAATCAGTGATGTGCAAGAGGCCAGAATTGGAGGAGCGCAGAGAGGTGAGGGTTGTAGGGCTGGAGGAGGTTGTTGAGATAGGGAGGGGCGAGGCCATGGAGGGATTTGAAGACAAGGACTATAATTTTATAAGCAATACAATGTGCATTACATGGTATAACGTTCCCATTCTTATAAAATAGCACATATATTGTCTTGAGTTTCCACGAGTAGTGCCACAGGAGATTTGCTAGTATATTAAAATTAGTTTTAATACGTGGTATGAACAGATGAACAAATGATTGACTAAGTGAAGAACATTCCTACTTGTAAGTTATTCAGTAAGCTCACTCCTGAAACTGTATTGCATAATCATTAGCCTCTATTTGCATCACCAATAACTTATCTAAACGACTACCCATTTCACACAAGTCAGCACAGGATGATCATTAACGAATGTGGGTTTCTGAAGTACAGTCCAATCCATGAAACCTGTCTACTATATCAATGTAACATTTGTCACTTCTGCACCACTCCCTGAAAAGTAATGCTCCTTGGAAACTTGTTCTACTCACTGGCAAATACCTTAATTGTGATACAACAGCTTGCATTTCTGTGGTGCTTTCATGTGCACAGGGACATCTGATTGCTTTACAGTGCAGTACACCAAGAGTAGCTCCCAACAAGGAGGAAGAAAGGGTAAAAGAGGGTTTTGGAATGGTGGGGTGGAGGGGAGGCGGGGGAAGTCATGGCCAAAGAGGCTTCTGAAGGCAGGGGAGGAAGTAACGAGGCAGAAGTGATGGGGGAGAAAGTTCCATAGCAGCTGAATAAGAAGCCACCGATGGTGGATTGGACGGAGTGATGAATGAGGAGTAGGCTGGTGTAGGAACGTGCATCTGGAAGGGACACTGAGGTAGGGGGGGACAAGGCCATGGAGGGATTTAAGGTGAAGATGAGGAGCTTAAAGATAATACACATGAGAATAGATGATTAGCCAGCATGTTCCACAAGCAGGTGCGGGCTGATAATTCAGGGATGATAACTTTATAAATGGAGGGTGAATATCTTTCACACACATTAAATAAATATGGAAGTTCCACCATTCCACTTGTGTATGGTATGTATGTATGTGATTCACAATATATAATATGGGTGTGAGCTTATTTAATTTGTTTTAATGGAAGATGACGACCATATTTTATCAAATGGGAAATGAAATATATTGTAGAAATGCCTAGTCTTTTGTTATTCTTAAGTAGTCACTTTATTGCACTAAAGAAAGACTTGCATTTGTATATTGCCTTCAGGATGTCCCAAAGTGCTTTACAACTAATGAAGTATTTTTTAAAGTGTAGTCACTTGTAATGTAGGAAACTAACTACAACAGTCTAAATGGTGGAACTCTACGGTAATTTGAACTGGTTAAGTGTTGCATGCTGTTTGGTAACAACTGGCTCTATGACCAGTCTGTATAATGTTCAACTTATTGGTAATGTTAGTTTAAAAATATTCTAGGCTGTTATTCCTGTCATTAAATCAGCAAGAGCAAAGAATAAATTCGGCGACTTGCACTCCCAATGGGAGTCCTGCTTGTCGGGAGCACTCGTCAGATAGAGCTACAACCCTGTAGCACCGATTCTCTGAACCATGCTCCCGTTGAGTGAAGCTCCCCTCTGGAAGCACAGGATCACTGAATTTACCCTACAGTGTCAGCCTTGGTGATAATCTTGCCTCTCAGTCAGAGGTTGTGGGTTCAAGCCCACTCTAGGACTTGAGCACATAGTCTAGGCTGACACTTCGGTGCTGGAATGAGGGAGTGCTGCATTATGGGAACACTCATAATGAGACGTTAAATCTAGGGTCTCGTCTGTTGGTCCGGGAGGACATAAAAGATCCCATATTACAATGCAAAGAAGAGCTGGGAGTTCTCATTGTGTTGGCCGACATTCCTTCCTCCACCTATACCAATGAAGAAACATTATCTGATCACTCAGCTCGCTTGTTATTTGTGGGACCTTGCTATATGCAAATTAACTGCCACCTTTTATCCACATACTAGTGACTGCAAGTCAAAGTAACTCATTATATGTGAAGTGCTTTGAGATGTCTGACAGAAAAGATAAGGCACAATGCAAATGCAAGTTCTTTCTAATCTACTTGCCTTGGTTAAATACATAACCAAAAGGAACAGGTTAAAACCAGTTGCACAGTAAGTACAAAGCAATGGGAACAGATGTAACCACCACAAACTGCAGCCTCTGTCATTTCTTTATTAATGTGTCTATAAATGCATCATAATTACTGCATTAATAAAGTTCTGTTAATTACAGGACTTTATTACAGTGAAAATTTTTTAAAAGTCGTATTTCCACTTGTCTGCTACAAGAAGCACAAAGTAACCGCCTAAATAGCGTTTGCTGAGTTTTCTTGGACACAGACCTCCAATTAAGGGCCATACGGTGCGTTAAGTGTTACTGTCCCCAGTATTGCTGGGGAGCACTGAATGTTATTGTCCTCTGTATTGTTAAGCACTTGGGTTTGGGTTACTTTCCATTCAGTTCTCAATCTGAGGCACATCATCTGTACTCTTGATGTGAGTTAAGTTGTGACATCTCCCAATGAGAGGAAGGAGAACAGAAGTTGGGTGGGGGGGTCGTACACAAGATTATCTGCAGGGGAATTAGTGGGAGCCTGCGAGGGGGCCTTGTGTTCGAGCCTTGTTGTAGATATCAGGCTTGTGGAATAAAAATACAAAAATAGCATTTAAATGTCGTATACATTGTATAGTGTAAAATATGGTGCATAAATTATACTTTCACACTGGTTTTATACTCTGTGAGTTTGGGGTGTGGAGTATACACTGTTTCTTAGCAAATTTTGTCCTGTTGGTTTATGGGGCTGCTGCCCAGATTCAGTACTGTGCTGCTATTCCTTGCACTTGTTTTAGGCAATAGGATTACCAACAGATCTCCCATGGCCTTGCTTGGGGTAAGTCAGATGATATGCTGTTTTATAACAAAAGGAGTATGAAACCCATAGTGAACTATTCTGCTGCTAAGGTGTTTTTGCATTTAACTTGACCTGTTGCCTTTAGGCCAGAAGGTCTGATTGTTGTAAATAGACTCAACCTGAGGTCAATTGGATCTTAATTGCTGGAATATTTGTAGGTTGGCGGGTGCTTGTAAATTCCACACTACAAATCGGAAAATCAGCACCAAATAATAGCCTTTCTCTTTTTTAAATACGTTTGGTGCTTTGAAGTGGGACATCTGAAGTTTGACAGGTGTGTGCTATAGACTAGATGATATCCCATGTTTTAATTGCTCTTTTATGTTAAGGAGGGATTATTGCTTAGAAACAAAAGTGCATGAAAGTCTTTCTCATTGATGTAGATAATATGGGTTTATTTGGTACTTATTGCTGGGCTGGGTTCTGCAATGAGATGATTGAAGAATGATTTTTACTCCATGGTGCACAGCCCAACACTTGTAGTGTAACTAGAGAATAACACGTGGGCTGGAGTGTGTTACAAGCCACTCACATGTCAAGGGTTTGAGATGACGTTGTTAAACCTCAAGAGCAAAGTTTCTGTGGTTTATTGGTGTCATCTCATTCTCAACCTCAAGACATTGCATTCTTTAGATGCACTTCAACCTGTGTTTATGCTGGTGAGGTTTGTTGCGCAGTTCTAATCTGCACTTCAGAGAGTTTTTTTTAAATTGAGAAACCTACTTGTGTCACAGTCCATATTGCAGGACACAACCAATGTAGAAAAGAGAAGCTGGAATATTTCAAGATGTAGTTAAGTGACACCAAGCTTGGGTTTTAAAAGCTTGTAGGTTGTAGGAGGAAGGAGAGACTGAGAATGATCAGGAATTTTTGAGATCCTGGGAAAGAATTGGAGTAGGAGATAATGTTCAGGGTTTTTCATTTCGGCATTTGGCACCCTGACATTTTCTGACCGTTCACTCTAACGGGGGAAAATCGTGAGCGCGGAAGTGGCAACTCTCCCAGTGTGATGAGTATTGAGTTCAACACGGAGGGGGCAGAGCATGTCGTGTGTTTGGAGTTTAGTCATTGAATCACACAAGTCCATAAGTGATTGCACCATCTAATTCGACAAGTAGTTGGATCTGAACATGTTGTCAGTGGACAGCAGGCACCTACAAGAGGTGTCCCTTTCAGGTTTTTCTTTGTGCAAAGCAAGAACTAAACATTTTCTATTTTCTACAAAATCTTTGAACAGAAAACAGAACTTAAACTATGGTTGGATCTCAGTATGTGGACCATTATAATTGTGTTTGTTTCTCGAATCCTATGCTGCTTCTCAACATGTATAGAATGCTTCTTTTGATGAGTTCCGTGAATCAAGAGTTGGGTGCCACCACTGGTGGGATAGTGTATCCAGATATTTGTGGGACCAAGCTGGAATAATGCGGTTAGGAAAAAGCATCAGTTGATGTAACCATAGAGATGTAGAGGTTTACAGACTTACTTTCAAAACCATGAATGAACCTTTTGAAAGGATATTTTTTTCCCCCAACCCTAAAAAAAACAACTGAATTAATGTATTGCATCTTTTTGGAACAGATCCTAGAAGGATTTTACAATTAGATTGTGTTGCTGAAGGAATGCATTACAAGTGTAATGAGGTCCCTGGGGTGAAGGCAGACCTGCCAAATGCCACTCATTAGGACCGACAACCATTTAAAATCACGGTATAGGAATGTGCCTTGTTTTGATGTATATATCACTCTTTAAAAAATAAACAGCTCTGTATATTTAAACACACTGCCAATGTGTCATTCCTACCAATGCTATCCAGTGCTCCCCACATTTTTCTCGTGTTAACAGCTCCGTGGAGGTTGATTGCCAGGCTATGCCCTGTAAACTACAGCTCTCTTTTTGGGAATACAGTGCTGGAAAATGGCCTTTTGATGGAGATTTTTATTCAGTTGATTTCATGGATTTTTTTTTAAAAAGAAAAAAAAACTCCCTTTTGATCCCAGCGAACATGGTAAAATATAATTTATTGTATGTCCAGGGAATTGAGGTTTTCCAATAGTTTGAATACTCTGCAACAGATCTCTGTCTGAAGAGAACCTTTCTTTGATTTGATCTCTGGCCCAGTGTGCTTTGGGAAGATGTGTTAAGGCTATTTGTACAAACCTATTCAAATCAGTTTTAACCAAATCTATTCTCTTATAAGAGGAGTAGAAAAGCCACTTACTGTGAACAGTTTGCATGTGATCCCTTCTTTTGGGAGGAGACGTTTAATTTTTCAATATTGTCCTTTCTTAAAAAGTATTTGATTTTGTCTGTAATAGACCTTAGAAAATAAATCATTTTAAACTTAGCATAAGAATATCCTGAGTGCGAAAAGGCCATTTGGCCCATCAATCCCATTCCACCCAGAGTCCATGTATAATTATTCTATCATGGATTCCCTTCCCTCACCACCTGTTCATCTCCTACACTAAGTCCCTTCTGTTCCAAGTACTGCTACCTTCAACAAATATTAATCTCAACTCCCTTCCAAAGCTCTTGATTGACTTCTAACGCCTGGATGGAGTAAATCAATTTTTGTAATGTATAATTTTCATAAGGAGCAGCTTTGAGCAAATTCTAAATGGGTTAAGGCCATTATCAGAATTGGTTTTAGCTCGTACCTTAGGGGAACAGTTTAATACTGCAAAGGCAATGACTTGTGGGATGTGATTAAAAGATTGGAGTTGGTTTTTCAATAAAATCAGCAGCACAGAGAGTAGGAAGGCTTTTTGCTCAAGCCCTCATATTTTTGTTCTCTCAAATGCTGTCCATGTCGATCTCTCCACTTCCACCCTTCACAAACTTCAGCTAACCTGGAACTATGTAACCCTTGTCCTCTCCTGCGCAAAACCCCACAAGCCTCCAGTAATTTCCCAACTTTACTGACTCCCTGTGCCTCAGTGCATATCCTCATCAGTTTCAGATCCTTCCATGACCTCAGCCCAGGCTATTTGGGAAATCTTCAGCTAGATATGAGTCCATTCCCCTGACACCAGATTACTACTGGCCCACTGCTCAACCGTTGTAGATGAATCCTTCAGCTATCACGTCCGCCCCTCTGGAACTCTCCTTCGCAAACCACTTTGTCTTTCTACCTCGCTCATTTGCCTTTGAAAGGCTCGCAAAGACCTCTCTTTGACCATATCTTTTGCGCTTCCTTAACTCCTTTCCTTTCTACTTGGCGTCCATCTATTCCTTGGGTAATGTGCTCTGAAAGCTTTTACGCGAGGAGTGCTACAGAAATGTGCATTGTTAAAGGATTAAAATATCTCCGTTTGTAAAGGTAGAAAAGAAAATGGATTTGGGGGTGACTGCTGACTGTTCAGTGAAAGTTTGCAATTGATATGAAACTGTTATCAACAAGGCTAATCGTAATCTGGAAGCGTACCAAGGGCATTTGACTATAAATTGAAAAAAAAAGTTCTAACCTTGTGTATTAAGGACACATTTGGAATATTGTGTGCAGTTCTGGGCCCAACTTTGATAATGACATTGATACATTCGAGAGTTCAGAGGCGAGCAATAAAGATGACCCCTGCCCTTAAGGCAATATATTGTGAGGAGAAACCCGCCTAACAATCTGTTAAAGATGATTGAGAGGAGATGTGAGGCCTGATTTCTTTTTTAAAAAATGTGCGCTGCTGATGTGGAGCCTTGCTCATGGAACAGATTTCAGGGGTGTTCTCCACTGACAGAAACTTGTGAGATGTGCCTGTGATTTTTTTTTTTAGGAGTCCGGATTGGAAGATCGGCCCTGTGATCTGGATTTCTAAAATGTGGAGAGAAATGGATGATATGTGACTTAATTAGACTAGAGATTAGAAGGATTAGCTCCCCCCCCATCTTCCAAGTCCTAGATATATGTAGACTCCCAGATAAAGCAATAAATAACTTATCCTTGTATAACACCGTATGTCCTCAGATTGTTCAAAGCACTTCATTACCATTAAATTACTTTTTGAAGTGTAGTCATTCTTGCTTTGTAGGCAATTTTATTTCCTGACATACAGCAAATGAGATGAATGACCAGTTATCTGGATTTCTTTTTTTTTGGTGCTGTTGTTTGAGGGAAGAATGTTAGTCTAGACATTAGGGGAACTCTCTGCTCTTCTTCAAATAGTGCTACAGGATCTTCCACATCCACCTAAACCATCAGAATGGGCAGGTGCATTGGGTTAGGGTTAGCAACATTAAATCAACGCTCCCTCTGTACTGCACTGAAGTGTCAGCCTAAATTATCTGCTTAAGTCCTAGAGTATGTCTTGAACCTATAACCTTCTGACTTGGAGGCAAGAGTGCTACCAACTGACCCAAACTGACTGCTTTAAAAAAAAGTGGAGGAGATATTGGTCAGGAATAGGACTGAGGGCTGTTAAGAACAAATATTTGACGGAGCATCATGGTTTCTGAGCTGCTGGGACAATGGAAATGTTGGGCCAGTGAAAGCAACTGGTCTCTGATCCCTATCATAGGATGTAAAATTAGTTGGAAATATTCTACAATTTTGCTTGATTTATATGGGGAAGAGATAAGTGTAAGAAATTTTGCAAAACATTTCTTTGAATGTTTTGAGTAGTGGTTACCATAGAGTGGATGGTCTATGGAAGTGTTGGGCTAAATTACTATTTTATTTTCAGGTCCTTTTGGGTCACCAGGGTACTGTTTGTGCTTGTTCATTGTAACAGCATGGGTGTCGAAACATTATCCGGCCCAGGTCAGAGTACATTGTTTGCCATCCCCTATGCCCTTTTTGTTACACTATGGTAGTGTGTTCATGGGATGTGTTACTAAAGCAAACCCGGTTTCTAGTTACTATGTTATTTTGTCTCCATCGCCTCATGACTTCTAGGACTAATGGGTCCATCAGCATCTGTAAAGAGAAAAGATGTGTTTGAGACCTGTCATCAGAACAGCAGTCATTTAATTTCAGATTTTATCTTACTCTTCCATGTTGGGGAGGGAGAAGGTTAAAATAAATATTTTCACACAAAGGGTTATTAGACCATGGAATCCATTACCACAAATGGGCCTTGAAACAAGAGTCAAGTACAGCATTTAGGAATGAATTAGATCAACACTTAAAGAAGAAAAATATTAAAGGGCTCAGGGGAAAAGCAGAGAAGTGGGATTTGAGTATATAGTGCTGGTGGAACATTAGCTGTGGCACAGCCATGATGGGCCAAAATGGCCTCCTCTGTACTTAAACTTTTACAGTTCTACTTTGGGGACTTATCTTCTAGTTTGATGCAATAGAGTATTTTCTTTTTGGGGGTTTATTAAAGAGAATATGACCTCAATTTGATGGTTTTTTTCATACAGTGTACATACTGTGTTCTAGTAAAGAATACAGCCTTCACCTCTCCTGAAGGATTGAATAAATGATGATTAAATCACTTGGGGAATTTGATGAACAGCTCAGTAATTCCTAGTCAAGCAACTGAGCTAGTGAAATAAAACATTGCCAATCTTTGCTTCTCGATTACAAAGATTGCTAGCTGAAAATTTCTCCAAGGAGTATTAAAACCTGCAAGATCTTTACATCTTGATCACAGACCGAGAAGCTGTGGAAAGTTAACCAATGAAGGTAAACATCCTGGAATGCTGCTTCTCTGTTTATAAGTGATAGGAATAACTACTCAACTGAAAAAATGAAGTTACTCTGAAGAAGAAGCATCGAGACAAACAAATTAATGAGGGGGAAGGGAATGGAAGCAGTCCACAAATGGATGGATCCTCTTAGGAACATGGGAACAGGAGTTCAGCCATTCAGCCCTCGAGCCTGCTCTGCCACTCAATTAGATCATGGCTGATCTGTACCTCAACTCCATTTACCCGCCTTAGCTCCATATCCCTTGATACCCTTACCCAACAGAAATCTTGAAAGCTCCAATTGTCCCCCAGCATCCACAACCTTTTGGAGGAGAGAATTCCATATTTCTACTGCCCTCTGTGTGAAAAAGTGTTTCCTGATTTCCCTCCTAAATTGTCTAGCTCTAATTTTAAGATTATGTCCCCTCGTTCTTGATTTCCCCCGTCGGAGGAAATAGTTTATCCGTATCTACCCTATCGAGTGGGACTTGAACCCACAATCTTCTGCTTCTGAGGCGAGTGCCAGTGAGGCATGGCTTATGCGTCTACATGCAAAAAAAGGCAAAGCTTTGTATTTTTTTTGGCACGGAGACCCAGATGAGCCATTACACCAGGCCATACACGAGGGCGCGATTCAATGCGATTTACGTTGCAGCGTTATATGTTTCTAAACAAACAAAAGTGTGCTAAACTTCTCTCTTTAATGACGTGGAGATGCCGGTGATGGACTGGGGTTGACAATTGTAAACAATTTTACAACACCAAGTTATAGTCCAGCAATTTTATTTTAAATTCACAAGCTTTCGGAGGCTTCCTCCTTCCTCAGGTGAACGTTTGTTGGAACGTTTCCAACAAACGTTCACCTGAGGAAGGAGGAAGCCTCCGAAAGCTTGTGAATTTAAAATAAAATTGCTGGACTATAACTTGGTGTTGTAAAATTGTTTACAACTCTTTAATGACAACAGTGCCCCTTTAAATTGGCTCAAAACCCGGTCTCACTGATATGTAGCGTCACCACCTTTTTGTTTCTTTATGAAACAATTTATTTTTCTACCTGTGTCGTCGAAAATTAGACTGAAGTTTAACGAGTTTTCTCATCATGGTTTTTGCTCTGAACAAGTTACAGTAGCTCAGTGTTTTCAGCTGAAACCTCGTGATTTGACTAAGTGGTGACTCATTGCTCTTTCTAATCGCTGATTAGTTCTCAAAGTTACTGGGGTTCGATGACATCTGTAGGTCTGGCAGAGTTAATGTTATGTCAGGGATGAATCACTCAGCTGACTCGGGCTGCACAAATGTTAAAGAAACAGTAACTGGACCCAGCATGCTGAATTTAAAAAAAAAAAATAGTTCTTGCAGCACATTACTGAGAAATCTTAATGTAAGAGTCTAAGTAATGTCCTGTACATCTGAGAACAAGTATATTGAGTTCTTTTTCACACTCCAGAGTTTTGAAATCTCGTAAATATGAGACCGTAAAATTGTGCTGTATGAATGAATTGAAGTGTTGATGTGTTTGTGTGAAATTCCTTTCTCTGTTATTTGTCCGTTTATTTTGAACTTGTTTGTTAATCTAGTCGTGAGAGGAATTTCATACAACTCATCTCGCACAGTGCGATTTCAACCCCTAGGATAGAAAATTCCAATCACTGAACAGGATTGAGTTGGAGGGGTGCTTTCCAATCTGATACTTCCAGCAGTCACTCTAATGGACAGAAAATCACAGGCTGTGGGCCTGCGATTTCCTTTCAATGTGACTCACCGCTGGGCCCACTGGAACCAGGAATTAACCCCAGAAAACGAAGTGGGTGAACGGGTCACAAGTATTGAGTCACTGTTTTTGAAAGCACATCCTCATGAATCATAGAATCATAGAAATTTACAGCACAGAAGGAGGCTATTCGGCCCATTCTGTCTGTGCTGGCCGAAAAAGAGCCATCCCGCTTTCCAGCTCTTGGTCTGTAGCCTTGTAGGTTGCGGCACCTCAAGTGCACATCCAAGTACTTTTTAAATGTGATGAGGCTTTCTGCCTCCACCACCCTTTCAGGCAGTGAGCTCGAGACCCCCACCACCCTCTAGGTGAAAAAATTCTCCTCAACTCCCCTGTAATCCTTCTACCAATTACTTTAAATCTATGCCCCCCTGGTTATTGACCTCTCTGCTAAGGGAAATAGGTCCTTCCTATCCACTCTATCTAGGATCCTCATAATTTTATACACCTCAATTAAATCTCCCCTCAGTCTCCCCTGTTCCCAAGAAGACAACTCCAGCCAATCCAATCTTTCCTCCTGAGCTAAAATTCTCCAGTCCTGTCAACATCCTCATAAATCTCCTCTGTATCCTCTCTAGTGCAATCACATCTTTCCTGAATTGTGGTGACCAGAACGGTATGCAGTACTCTAGCTGTGGCCTAACTAGTGTTTTATTCAGTTCTAGCATAACCTCCCTGCTCTTATATTCTGTGCCTCGGCTAATAAAGGAAAGTATCCTGTGTGCCTTCTTAACCACCTTACCTACCTGTCCTGCTACATTCAGGGATCTGTGGACATGCACTCCAAGGTCCCTCTGTTCCTCTACACTTCTCAGTATCCTACCAGTTATTGTATATTCCTTTGCCTTGTTTGCCCTCCCAAAATGCCTCTGGGTTGAATTCCATTTGCCATTTGACCAGTCCATTGATATCTTCCTGCAGGAAAATATCAATGGCCTTTCTAAATGACAATTGATATTGTTCCTCAGATTTGTTTCCAATAATTTGCCCATCACCGAGGTTAGGCTGACTGGCCTGTAATTACTCGGCCTGTCCCCTTCTCCCTCTTTAAACAGCGGTGCAACGTTAGCAGTCCTCCAGTTGTCCGGCACCATAACTGTAGTCAGAGAGGATTGGAAAATGATGGCCAAAGCCTCCGCTATTTCCTCCCTTGCTTCTCTTAACCTGCTAAAAGAAAGAACTTGCACTTGTATAATTGTGTCACTTTTTCCTAGACTTCGCAAGGTTTCTGTTGCTAAGTGTATGACCAACAACAACAACAACAACTTGCATTTATATAGCGCCTTTAACATAGTAAAATGTCCCAAGGCGCTTCACAGAAGTGTTGTCAAACAAAATTTGACACCGAGCCACATAAGGAGATATTAGGACAGGTGACCAAAAGCATGGCTATAGAGGTAGGTTATAAGGAGCACCTTGAGGGAGGAGAGATGCGAAGGGGTTTAGGGGAGGGAATTCCAGAGTTTAGGGCCTAGGCAGCTGAAGGCACGGCCGCCAATGGTGGAGCGATGAAAATTGGGGATGCGTAAGAGGCCAGAATTGGTGGAGCGCAGAGATCTGGGAGGGTCGTAGGGCCGGAGGAGGTTATAGAGGTTGGGAGGGGCAAGACCATGGAAGGATTTGAAAACAAGGATGAGAATTTTTAAATCGAGGCGTTGCCAGACCAGGAGCCAATATAGGTCATCGAGCATAGGGGTGATGGGTGAACTGGACTCACTGCGAGTTCGGATGTGGGCAACAGAGCTTTGGATGAGCTCAGGTTTACATAACCCGGTCATGTTGGGGTTCATAAGTGTGACCCTGAATTGTACGAATCGGTGCCACAGTGTGTTGTCATCAGTACGTCTCGTTTCCACAGTCAAGACTCGCACCGAGAAACCGCCTGCCATTCCAACGAAACAAGCAGTAAACTAAAAGTCAACCATTTTAGGTGGGGTGAATATTGACTTTTTTTTGTAAAGAATTAATACTAGTTAAATGGTTGAAGTGACTCAAAAGCTGTTTCTGTAATGATCCTGGTGGTTGTCGAAGATCCCGTAGCACAATTGAAAAAGGAGCAGGTAGTTCTCCTGGTGTGAACAAAGAACAAAATACTGCAGATCCTGGAAATCTGAAACATCTGTGGAGAGAACCGAGGAGTTAATGTTTCAGGTGCGGATCCTTTGCCAGAGCTGGAAGATGTTACCAGTTGAAAGCATTTAGAAAGGAACAGGACAAAGGCAAGAGGAGGGGAAAAGACACACTATAAATATTATACATATACACACACTCAGGAAAAGGAATAGAATGATCTATAAAGTGCTTAAGTGGAGAACAGGCGATTGGTTAAGTGGCAGATGTGATATTAACATGAGACAATAGGAGGCATAATGAGATAAATCAAAGACAGTTACCAGACGTGGAGAGTATGTGAATAGTTTAAAGAGGCGAGAGATAGAAAGGGAAGCGTGAAAAACTGGCAAAGTGGAGCAGGTTCCAGCAGCCCAAGAGCCAGGGGAGAAGAACAAAGCAGGTCGGCATCAAGGGCACAGACCATCTCACCGGCACGGTGTCCCCGATGTTCTCCCGGTGTCTTGGCCAAGATTCCTCCATCCGCTAAAAAATAACAGACCAACTGTTGATTCATTCCGTGGCCGTTTGTGGGGACATTGCCGACCCAGAATGGCTGCCATGTTTGCCTGTGTAACAAGAGTGACTGCACTTGGAACATAGGAACAGGAGAAGGCTCAGCAACCTCGAGCCTATTCTGCCATTCAATTAGATGATGGCTGATCTGTATCTTAACTCCATCTACCTGCCTTGGTTCCGTATCCCTTAATACCCTTTGCTAACAAATATCTATCAATCTCAGTTTTGAAATTTTCAATTGACCCCCAGCCTCGACAGCTTTTTGGGGGAGAGAGTTCCAGATTTCCACTACCTTTTGTGTGAAGAAGTGCTTCCTGACATCACCCCTGAATGACCTAGCTCTTATTTTAAAGGTTATGACCCCTTGTTCTGGACTCTCCCACCAGAGTTCAAAAACAATTCACTGTGTAAAGCCCTATGGGACATTCTAACATGAAAGTGTGACGTAAATGCAAAAGTATAGTGTAAAATACAACAAAAATTGAACATAAATTTTATGTTGGGGGTATTCACGTTACAAAGACACACCAACCCTCCCAGGGTTCTTCTCATATACTCGTTAAAACAATCACCATTCTGAATAGTCTCTAACACGAATCTCAAATGAAACTTTACTTTTCATGAGTTGCGTGAGCTGCTCAAATGGTCCCAGGGCTGCTGGAATGAAGGCTGAATACTCGAAACTCGAGATGCCAGCGAGCTTCCCTGAACCAATCCCTTGTGCTGGATATTCACAAATCCCTTTTTCCATGTAATGTATTGATATTGTGCAGATGCTGTCCTTTTCACACTGTAGGACACTGGACAATTCCAGGTGCAGCCAGTGTGGGATTTTAGGGAAGATTCTGTGGTTAAAATATGTGGTCACCATCACCAATGCAACTGCTGGGCAACCATAGCTCAACGTACTAAGGGGAGGCCAAATATTTGGCCACAAATTTTGCTGGTCCAAAGTGAAGGATTCGTTTTAGTTAAAAATGTCTCCAGTTAATGAATCTTTTGCAATAGCGGTTCATTTCATACAGACTTGGTACTTGTATAACACTATATCACTCGGGTAGCTTTTCAACATTCCGCCTGGCTGTAAAGCTGGCCTGCCGATCGGCTGCCCATTCCAGAAACCGCCCAATTCTCATCTCCGTTGATTTCAATTGAATAGAAAAGCGGGCGTTTTTTGTAACGAGCGCCTGATCCGCAGCACCAGTTTTACACCCGGGCGGAAAGTTGAAAATCTCCTTTAATGTCTCCAAGTCCTTCACTTAGAATGATTGATTTTTTTTTGAAATGCGATGAATGTTGTATAGGTAAATGCAGCAGCCATTTTGCACACAGCAAGAAACCCCCCCAAACATCAGTGAGATGAACGACTAGTTCATCTGTTCTTGGTGGTGTTGGTTGAGGGAGATATTTTGATTAAGACACTGAGAGAACCTCCCTGCCCTCCTCCAAATAGCACAATGGGATCTTTAATATCCACTTGAACCAATGTATCAGTCAGACAGTGGCCTCAGCCAAATGTCTTAGCTGACGAACAGCATCTCTGACAAATCGGCTCGCTGTCGGTACTGTGCTGAAGTGTCAACCCATATTATGTGCTCAAGTCCTGGAGTGGGGCTTTGAACACACAACCTTCTGACTCGGAGACGAGAGCGTTACCATCTGAGCCAAGCTGACACTAATGAGAACTTCTGGTGTTTGTGAACACTTTTTTTTGTTGAATAGAGCAATGAACTGTTAGGGACTTTTAAACAGCCAGGATGACTCTGTTTTGTGGAGAAGTCAGTGTTGGTCTCGAACCGAATGGGTTTGTGCTATGTCATGCATTGGCCCCAGTTTCTTACCTTCCCCATTTATAGACTTTCTTGATGTCGAGATGCCGGTGATGGACTGGGGTGGACAAATGTAAGGAGTCGTACAACACCAGGTTATAGTCCAACAGCTTTATTTGAAATCACAAGCTCACCTGACGAAGGAGGAAAGCTCCGAAAGCTTGTGATTTCAAATAAAGCTGTTGGACTATAACCTGGTGTTGTATGACTCCTTACATAGACTTTCTTGGTTGCCGTTATGGAGATAGGGTTTAGGTTGGTGTTTCACATTCGGGAGATCCTGATTTTGGGCGTGAGGATTCCTATAGTCGCCACATTGCAAACACGACCACAAAGACTTTAGGGGAAATTCAGTGAGGCTGCACTCCCAGGGAAGAGTATTTCTGGGTGAGAGCACAGATCTGCGTATGGCTGTAATACTACAGCCTAGATTCTCTAACCTCCGATCCTGTCCAATGAGCTCTGCTCCAGGAGCGCTGCCTTGCTGAATTTGCCCTTTTTTTTTGCTCTCTTTGGCTTATCCAGCAAAGTCTTTTAAAACATTATTTATGATTTTGCTGGAGATACCGGATCAGAAGAAATCTTCATCCATTTACCTTGGTGCTGCTCATAATGGCCAGAGGAATCCTCACTCCATGACAGCAGCACTCAGAGACCAGGAAATGTCTACAGGGAGTGAGAGTGTGAGAGAGCGTGGTAACAGCACTGCTTGAGGCAGGAGTGTCGTGCCTATTGCTCATTATTCCACCTGCTTGGCAAGCCTGCTGGGAACGCACATCATCTCTGTGAAATATGATTCATATTTTATGGCGATTACCTCAAGTGAGAACAGATGGGGACTGTGAGGCAGAAAAATGGACTCCCAGTGATGTCATTACACACTCCGTGCATCAGTGTTGTTCTGATTCGAAATTTACACTTAATTCTCACTTGCTAATGTGGCATGAATGCAATCTAAGAGGAGAGCTGGGTTTGGCCATCTATCCCATTGATGGCACTACCCTTAACTCATTTGCTACTTCACTTGTGAGTGTTTGGCTCTGTTCACTTGCAGTACGCCTTTTCTAATAAAACCCGTAAGGACACACTAGGTTGCCAATGTCATCAATCAAATAAAAGCACCCCCTTTACAGCAGGACACAACTAATAAGGAACTAAACCATAAAACAAAGGAAACTTATAAAATTAAATAATATTACTCCCAGTGTCCACTATGCCCTCCGGTGTCCATGGTCGCTGAAGGCCTCAATCTTACCGGCAGACACCACGTGTTCCTTCTCCAGGGCCACCAGGGCGCGGACAAGGCTGCAGAAGAGAGGCAGGCAGCCCGAGCGACCACCCCCACTTGCAGTATGTAGAGTCATTTTTGAGTGGGCGTTATTTTCTTGTGGATTGATGTATCTGGCCCTCCCTCCCAGCACTATCCCCCGCCTTTTTTATGTTGCAAGAATTACCCCATGTGTATTTGGGTCACATTTATTGCACATTGGCACAAAAAATGGCCAGGCAACAAATTAAAGCCACACGAATGAGTCATTAAACTTGCCTTTCACCAATTACCCAATTTACAGTAAATGGGCTTTTATCGTTCTCTTCTGTCTGCTGTAGTCTTGCAGAAATATCTGTACTTTGATAGAGAAGGTACATTATTGAAAACTAAGCTAGTAATGATTCAGACCTGGTGCTGTTCATTAACTGTAATAGTGAACTAACACTGTACCAAAGACTGTTCACCAGCTCTCCATCAGTTCCGGTCTCTGCAGCTGGCTGCCATAAAGCATTAATCTTGGTTATGTCTTGTAAACGGCACAGTTTAAAAAAAAAAACTTGAAGAAGTGTTCCCATTTAAGTAGCAATAAAAAGGGAGTCTGCAAATGTTGGAAATTTAAAATAAAAATAGAAAACTGCAGGGAATACTCAGCAGGGCAGTCGGCATAGATTCATTTGAAGGGAACCAGATAATACATGAGAGAGAAAGGAATAGAAGGATATGTCGATGGGGTGGGAGGCTCGTGGAGCATAAATGCCGGCGTAGACCAGTTGGGCCGAATGGCCTGTTTCTGTGCTGTAGACTCTTATGTGATTCTGTGCATCTGAAAGAGAGGTTAAAGATCTGGGTGTGAGTTCTGATGAAAGGTCACGCCCAAAGCATTAACCTGCCTTTCCCTTTCAGGTGCTGACCAACCAGCATTTTCCGCCTTCCCTTAGCAGTCGGTGATAAAATTTGAAATCTTAAACTGTTAAAATTTATGAATTGAGCCAATATTTTTCTGGTGTTTGAAATTATATTTTCAGGAGTGTGAAGGTGACGGCAACAGTTTGAGGGCCTGATACAGCAGTGGCTCAGAAGAGTCAAGATTTACTTCATGTCCATGTTTCAACTTTTGCTTTCTCTCTCTCTCTTTCAAATTGGGACAACAGGTCGCAATAAAAATCATTGACAAGTCTCAACTGGATGCTGTGAACTTGGAGAAGATCTACAGGGAAGTACAGATCATGAAACTGCTGGATCATCCACACATCATCAAACTCTATCAGGTACAGGGCATCTGAATTAATCCCTGTCGGTGCAGTCACTTTCTCTCTTCCCACAGGAGGTTTATATCAATAGAAAAATCCTTTCCACTCTTAAAACCTCTCCGGAACACAGGCACAAGAGTAGGCCATTCAGCCCCTTGTTAGATCATGGCTGATCTTAACTGATCTCCATTTATCTTAACTCATTTACCTGCCTTGGTTCCATAACCTTTAGTACCCTTGCCTATCAAAAATCGATCAAGGAAAAGGAGGTGGCGACCGATGCTGAGAATGCTAACCAGAGAGATCCGAACAAAATGTTTTCTACCCGTTACTGACTCTGTTTTGTGTGAAAGCTTGTGGAGTCCAATGAGTACGGATTTGTTCACTTTGTAAGCGCGCAGTTGAATTCAGAAAATGTTTGTCTGCTCCATTTTTTACAAAGGGGTCCAGCTATTGCAGTGCTGTTTGTACTACAGATTTGTGACCTGTGTAGACGTGGATCTGTGGTTTACTGCCAGCTCCGCATCGTCTTATTGGTCCCGTTAGCTTTTTGCTACCGTTAAAGTTTTGTGTAATGAACTGTTTCCCAAGGTGTTTTACAGGGCAGGATGAGGAACTGAGCGGCAAGAGGGAGAGATTTTGGGGAAGGTGGACTGAAAATGTGGTCAAAAAGTTTAAAAATGAGATTTAAAACAGATTCCAATTCATCCAATCAATCACATGGGAACTTTGCAGTAGTCCGAGTTTTATTGCAGCTGATGTGAATGTGGAACAGTCTTGAGCCTGAGGCACAGCAAGATAGAACTCGATCTAACCTCACTCCTGATTCATGGGTCACCGTTTGTAAAGTCAAAAGCGGCATAAGCTGTCCAATGTTACTAACATTGAATCTAACAGCACAGAAGGTGGCCATTCGGCCCATTGTGCCTGTGCCAGCTGTTTGAAAGAACTTTCCAATTAGTCCCACTCCCTTGCTCTTTCCCCATAGCCCTACAAATTTTTCCTTTTTCAAGAATATTTCCAATTCCTTTTCGAAAGTTACTATTGAATCTGCTTCCACCATTCTTTCAGGCAGTGCATTCCAGATCATAACAACTCGCTGCGCTTTAAAAAAAAAATTCTCATTATCTCCCTTCTGGCTCTTCTGCCAATTATTGTAAATCTGTATCCTCCCAGTTATTGACCCTCCTGCCAGTGGAAACAGTTTCTCCCTATCTACTCTATCAAAACCCTTCATAATTTTGAACACCTCTATTAAATCTCCCCATAACCTTTTCTGCTCAAAAGGGAACAATCCCAGCTTCTCTAGTCTCTCCACAAAACTGATGTCCCTCATCCCTGGTATCATTCTAATAAATCTCCTCTGCGCCCTCTCCAGGGCCGTAACATTCTTCCTAAGGTATGCTGCCCAGAATTGGAGACAATGCTCCAGCTAAGGCCTAACCAATGATTTCTAATGGTTTAGCATAACTTCCTTGCTTGCTAGTTTCATCTTCTCTCTCCTCTTAAATGATATTTTCCTGTTGTTCAAGCAGGAATTTCAATGCACAGCCAGTGTTGTATAGGATTTTAGAAGGGCCCTGTCACTTTTTGGGGCATGGAGGGCTCAGTGTAGCTGTCAATGAGATTCTGTGTGTGAGTAACACAGTGTCATTTTCTTTACAATATGAATTGCACCATTATGCCATGTATTGATAGCTGTTAGTTTGCAGTGATGAATATCCCACCTTAAATGGGCATTGTCATCATAAGCGTGTCTGTCAATCCTCTTTTTTTTTAGTTTGAAGGCGAAGGAGAACCTTACATCGTTTATTGATTTGAGGAATTCCTATGCAACTGACTTGATTTAGATAATTTATGTCTGTTTAGCTATTTATATATGAAAAGTCTTGTATGTAGCATGCTTCAAATGTGTCCATGGCACAATAACAAATCTGGGGCTTTTCCAATTGGTTCTTGGGAAATTTGAGACAATTAAACACTTCACTATTATCCAGATGTACTGATTAGTTCTCGGAAGCAAACATAGAACACTTTCCCACCAATCCCCTTCTTTTACCATCTATCGCTACATGAATGTCTACCACACCCTCTTACTGTGGGCAACACCAGGGCACATCCAATAGTGAATGGTGAAAGGTGTGCTGAAGCCTTTCTCATGGAGAACGTGTCCCTTTAAACATTTTTGAGGGCCATTCAATTCATTTTACCATAGTGCCTACCTGATTTCCAATGGGCGTCTACACGTGGCAGTGGGGATGTCGCAGAATGGCGGGTGTGGGGAGTCGGGCGGCGTGGCCGGTGTGGGGAGTCGGGTAGCGTTACCTAAAATTGGCCACACGGAAAGACGAGATGTGAATGAATTTAAACTCTGCAAAAAGTAACCGCTATAAAACAGAGTACAGATTGGGTGGTTTATGAAAGATTAAACCGTTCAAATTTTTAAAAAAAGATTCTGATGGCATAAACCATGGGTATAACACCGAAAAATATCAAACAATGTGTGTGTGTCAGCTTTTGGAATGTGGGATCGAGGCCCCTACATTTCTACCACAAATTAATTTAACAATCTCTGCCTGACAGTCTCCAATCACACTCAATAATCATCCAGCGCTACCAATATCTTCCTGCCTGAATCAAGTAAATTTATGGGGTTAGATTTTCACAAAGCTGATAGAAAGTGTAGAGGAGGATGAACTAGACATTTATTGGACTCTGTTTGACTTCAGAGTCTTTACTCTTCATTCAGCACCATGTAAAGCAGTGCCAGGTTTTTTTTGTGTTGAACCCGTCTAGGATATTTTTTTTCAGACATGTTATTCTGACTTTTAGTACTTACATTCCAGTTACATTTCTTGCAGAGGTAAGGTAGCAATTGATACAGTAAAAAGAGTTTATCCTAGCACATAACCTTAAGTACCTAATTATTCAGTCATGTCTCAGCCCAGTTATAGACTAAAATTATTGGGCTCCTGTAATCAAGTTATTAAATGTGGCGCTCCTTAATTCTGAGTTTGTCATTCCAGCAGTTCGCTCTTTTATGTGGATTCCTAATCACTGGGATCTCGACTAGACTTTCAGACGTCACTTTGTTTTAACAGGTTTGATGCAACTGGGAGATATGTAGCAAATGGCAAATGCCATAAGATCTGGTGCATTAGTTGCATCGGTGTAAAAGTCTCCCCTCCTCCCTGCTCTGCCTTCGTAGATTATATTTAAAAAAAAACAGGTTAAATTGTTGATTTGTACACTGGATTTTACAGAAGTTCATTGCAGAATTTAGACAGAGAAGATGTTTCCACTTGCAGGGGAGACCAGAACTAGGGGCCATAAATATAAGATAGTCACTAATAAATCCAGTGGGGAATTCAGGAGAAACTTCTTTACCCAGCGACTGGTTAGAATGTGGAATTTGCTACCACAGGAGTAGTTGAGGCGAATAGCATAGATGCATTTAAGGGGAAGCTAGATAAACACATGAGGGAGAAAGAAGTAGAATGTTATGCTAATAGAGTTGGATGAAGAAGGGTAGGAGGAGGCTTGTGTGGACAAGTTGGGCCGAATGGCCTGTTTCTGTGCTGTACATTCCATGTAATTCTATGTATTTCACTGTGAGTATTGTGCTCATCAGGGGGGAGGGAAGTTGGGGGCGGCAAAACGGAACCTCTGCGACACCCAGGGGCCAGTTTTGGTTTGTTGAGGGAATTTGGGCAGGTGGCAGGTGTTGCAATTGAACGGCTTGCCCAATCGGGGCAGTGAAAGACATCAACCATCTTGGTGGTCAGGCCTTTATTAGCATGGGCCCGGCAAGCTCCGAGCGCTGGGGAGGGCGGGAAATCGGCCAGCTCCTACACCAAGCCAGTCGACAAAACAAACTGGGGGAGGCGGGGGGGAGATATGCAGGAATCGGCGGTGGGCCTCAGTACTTTTGTGGGACCAGAAGCCCCGCTCCTGCTCCACCAGGCCCCACTAAAATGAAAGGGGGGAAAAGAATTTCAGCTGTCTCTGGAGTAGCCCGCAGCGGTACCTTTTAAGGGCCACTGGGTATGTTGCTCCGCGCCGGGAACCAATGGTAGAGTTGGCAACCCCCCTGGATTGCCCTGGAGTCTCCAGGAATTAAAGATTAATCTCCAGGACAGTGTTGCAAGCAATACAGGAGAAAAATCATAGTGGCGTTTTTAAAAAAAAAAACAAATTCTGGTTTTTATTCATTTTCTTTGACCACTTTTCATCGAATCATGAAGCACAGAAGGAGGCCATTCGGCCCATCGTTTCCGTGCCGGCCGAAAAAGAGCTATCCAGCTTAATCCCACTTTCCAGCACTTGGTCCGTGGCCCTGTAGGTTACGGCACTTCAAGTGCACATCCAAGTACTTTTTAAATGAGTTGAGCGTTTCTGCCTCTACCACCCTTTCAGGCCGTGAGTTCCAGACCTCACTGCCCTCTGGGTGAAAAAAATTCTCCTCAGCTCCCCTGTAATCCTTCTACCAATTACTTTAAATCTATGCCCCCCTGGTCACTGACCCCTCTGCTAAGGGAAATAGGTCCTCCCTATCCACTCTATCTAGTCCCGTCATAATTTTATACACCTCAATTAAATCTCCCCACAGCCTCCTTTGTTCCAAAGAAAACAACCCCAGACTATCCAATCTTTTCTCATAGCTAAAATTCTCCAGCCCTGGCAACATCCTCCTAAATCTCCTCTGTATCTTCTCTAGTGCAATCGCATCTTTCCTGTAATGTGGTGACCAGAATTGTATGCCGTACACTAGCTGTGGCCTAACCAGTGTTTTATACAGTTCTAGCATAACCTCTTATATTCTGTGCCTTGGCTAATAAAGGAAAGTTTTTCTTTGCGAGTTATAAAAATATTGGAGATGGGGGAGAAAAGGCTGTTTGACTGGGCGAGGCGGTTGGAGGCGGGAGGTCATGGGGTGAAATCTCCAGGAATACGTCCAATCAGAGTTGGCAACGCTAATTGACGGGGGGGGCGGTCTATGAAAATTGCGTTGGAATCCGATTTTAAATATTTACATAAGGCTCTTGTCTGTTTCAAGCGGGAGGACTGGCTGTCCAATTTGAGGCCCGCTCAAAAATCAAAAGGGGTAAGACTTCAGCAGCCAGCGAGCGGGACGTTACATTTTTTTTTCAAATTTTCCAGCAAAATTGAGTTGGTAGATGTACAAAAATCAGCCCTCCCAGTGTCATCATCAAGCACTCCTAGGTCAGGTTTAGTGCGGTTAGGCCTGGGATTAAGGATTTATGTGACCCAATGGATCAGCATGAAATTGAGGCCCCACATTCCACCACGCTCCCTTATGAGGAGAAATTGAGTAGAATGGACCTGTATTCTCTGGAATTTAGAAGAATGAGAGGTGACCTCATTGAAATGTATAAAATTCTTAGAGGGCTTGACAGGGTAGATGCTGAGAGGCTGTTTCCCCTGGCTGGAGAGTCTAGAACTAGGGGGCATAGTCTCAGGATAAATGGTGGACGATTTAGGACTGAGATGAGGAGGAATTTCTTCACTCAGAGGGTGGCAAATCTTTGGAATTCTCTACCGCAGAGGGCTGTGGATGCTCAGTCGTTGAGTACATTCAAGGCTGAGATGGATAGATTTTTAGACTCTAGGGGAATTAAGGGATACGGGAAAGCGGAGTTGAGGTCGAAGACCATCCATGATCTTATTGAATGGCGGAGCAGGCTCGGGGGGCTATTCCTGCTCCTATTTCTTATGTTCTTACACTCCAATATTTCCCAGCATTTCTCAAGGCAACAAACAGTGGGCACCAGCTTCAAAGAAGAAAAGTTTCTTTGTCAACCCCCCACTGCAAAGATCTTTCTCCTTCCCTCCCCCCTCCCCAGCTCCAAAGCAACATATATTTGCTGTCTTGGCTTTAATTTGTGAGAGACGGCGAGAGAAATCAAGACTTCAAACCACGGAGAGAGTCAGATTGATGAGGAAAGAATGTTTGACACCGAGTAAAAGAGGAGCATACAGGAAACAGAAACCAAGTGAAGGAGAGGAAGACTCGATTTGAAGAGGAAGACGGAGAGAGAGCAAATGCCACAGCATTAATTTCCAAGTATAGCACATGGAAAAACGGCAGACAGCAATCTGTGTGCGATTATTTCTATCTGTGTCAGGTTTAATGGTCGGGTCTGAGCCACTTTCTCCTGTGAAGTGCAGAGGGATTAAATTAAAACGTAATTGGAGACTTCACTTGCGGTAACAGGTCCATGGATCAAAGGCACGAGTAACCCAGCTGAGTCATTCCCCGGGAACTCGGGAACATCTGTTTCACTTTACTCCCCACTTGATTGCAGTCTCTGGCTGACGTCCTCACGGGAGAACAAATAATTGGACGCCCCAAACTGACACTGGCCAGGAATCGGTGCAGAGACTCCGTCACATAACCTGGTAAAGAACCGGCTGTGGACGTAACCAGCGCAGGTACAGAAGGTAGTTTCCTACATTGCGGACGGCAAGTAGTTAGTTCCTAGACTTGTTGTCCATCGATTTCTTTGGTCCATTTTTGGGCACACATGATGTTGTTGCCTGAAGCATATACCTAGCTTGTACATTAATCTTGGCCTGACTGCAGTTAGGTGCAGAGTAAAGCTCCCTCCGAGAACGCACTGTTTTGAGTCACACCGCTGGGGCAGGGTAAAGGGAGCTATGCTCTTCAGCTGGCCTGTGATATGCTTGACCTTGTATGGGAGAACTGCGTACTGCCATCCTGCACCTGGATGAGGACAAATATCTACAAAGGTAAAAGTTCAGATGTTTTGAATAACAGGAATATCTTTTTATTTATAGATGTACAACAGTCTAATAAATCCATCGCTCATAGGAACAGAAGTAGGCCATTCAGCTGCTTAAGCCTGTTCCGCCATTCAATTAGATCATGGTTGATCTGTTTCTTAGCTCCATCTCCCCGCCTTGGGTGCGTAACCTTTAATACCCGTGCCTAAATAAAATCTATCAATCTCAGTTTTTAAATTTACAATTGACCCCCAGCCTCAACAGCTTTTTTAGGGAGAGTTTTCCAGGTTTCCACTAACTATTGTGTGAAGAAGTGCTTCCTGACATTAGTGTGTCTTTAATAGTACTCGTTGTATCCCATGGTGTGGCTTGCAGACAGGGTCTCTCTCTGCCCACATGTCTGTCCTGTCATGTCTCAAAAATGTGTTCCAAAAATGTCTTACTTTATTATAAGGTGGCCCTGTGTAAGATGTTGAACTTGGCTTGTATTCCCTTGAGTTTAGGAAGGCTGAGAGATGATCTATTCGAGGTACTTAAAATGATAAAGGGATTTGATAGGGTATGAGAGAAACTATTTCCTCTGGTTAAGGAATCCAGAACATGTGGGCATAATAAAACTAGAGCCAGGCCATTGAGGAGTGAAATCAGGAAGCATTTTTTTTACACAAAGGGTAGTGGAAATCTGGAAAACTCTCTCCCAAAAGGCTGAGATCAATTGATTTTTGTTAGATAAGGGTATTGAGGGACATGGAGTTGAAGTACAGATCAGCCATGATCTAATAAAATGTCGGAACAGGCTCGAGGGGCTGAATGGCCTCCTCTTGTTCCTGGGAACCCTGTAAGGATTTTCTAATCTGCACTCCCAATTTTCTGAAAATTATTTCCAGCCTTACAACTAGATTGGGGGAAGACAGAAAGGGAAGGGAAATAAGATTTGCATCTTTCTCCCAGTTTAAAGAATTGAAACTAATTCTCACCCTGAAAATTGGATTTTCGTAGTTGTATGTGGGGAGGGCTGGGGGAGGAGTTGTGATGGAAGTTTCTCCATATATTAATTGTCAGTATTGTTTCCTTCTTCATTTGCAGTCACTGGTTGTCTATACAATGCTTCCACTTCCTCTTCAGACTATCAGTTGTAATAACTTGAAGGTCATTCTGACACATTCCCCACCATGTTATAATCTC
This sequence comes from Heptranchias perlo, assembly GCF_035084215.1. Classification (NCBI taxonomy): domain Eukaryota; kingdom Metazoa; phylum Chordata; class Chondrichthyes; order Hexanchiformes; family Hexanchidae; genus Heptranchias; species Heptranchias perlo. The sequence continues at coordinate 9,194,523 of NC_090357.1, forward strand.
CCTGTACTTATAGTCCAAAAAAAAATTGAAATCTGGTGTAATGAACTGTAGAGAGGTTAGTGACACTGGAGTTTGGCACATGGGTCTGATTCACCCCACTAGACGCAAGTACCTGGACTCCGATGTAGGCCCGGGTTTGATCCCCGCTGTGTGCTGAGTTGGCTGGTCTCAGCCAGGACATCAGTTGAGGTGCTGCATTTGGCAGTCATCCAAGATCCCTGCTCCTGATTGCTACCCAGTGACCCCCAGCTGGAAAGGGCCATAAGAAGTTATCCAGGAAAAACCAGGAACGTCACCACCTCCCTTCTCTGCAGTAGGGCCAACACCAGGCTGTGGTTGTGATCTCCTAGCAACCAACAGAAAGCCAGCATTAACAAAGGCCTGAGAGCTGGCTATCACGGGAAGTCCTTGGCTCAGTCCTTGGGGGCTGGAGGAGGGGCTGGGGGGAAATTATGTGATTCACATCGAGACAGAACAAATAAATGTGTTTTAACCTAAAGCTGACATTCTTTTTAGGCCCCTACAAACGTAATGTGTGTTGAATTTTTATATTATTTATGTCTGTGTCTAGTGACTGGTGCTGACTCAGTAACTCTGGAAGTGGGAGTGAATTTCTAGTTTCTGACGGTTTAGTCTATAAAGTGCCACACAATAGACTCGATAGCAAAATCGAAGCCCATGGGATTAAAAGGGCAATGGCAGCGTGGATAAGATATTGGCCAAGGAGTAGAAAGCAGAGCAGTGGTGAACGGTTGCTTTTCAGTCTGGAGGGAAGTAGAGAGTGGTGTTCCCCAGGGGTCAGTATGGGGGCCACTGCTCTTTTTGATATATATTACTGACATGGACTTGGATATAGGGGTCATAATTTCCAAGTTTGCAGATGACACAAAAGTGTAGTAAAAGGTGAGGAAGATAGTAGCAGACTTCAGGAGGACATAGGCAGGCTGGTGAAATGGGCAGACACATGGTGGATGAAATTTAATAGACAAGTGTGAAGTGATGCATTTTGAGAGGAAGAATGAGGAGAATCAACTTGGTACAATCTTAAAGGGGGCGCAGGATCAGACCAGGGGGTTCACATACACAAATCATTGAAGGTGGCAGGACAAGTTGATAAAGCATATGGGATCCTTGACTCTATAAATAGAGGCATAGGGTACAAAAGCAAGGAAGTTATGCTAAACCTTTATAAACCACTGGTTAGGCCTCAGCTGGAGTATTGTGTCCAATTCTGGGCACCACACTTTAGGAAGGATGTCAAGACCTTGGAGAGGGTGCAGAGGCGATTTACCAGAATGATACCAGGGATGAGGGACTTCAGTTATGTGGACAGAGTAGAGAAGCTAGGATTGTTCTCCTTAGAGCAGAAGTTAAGGGGAGATTTATTAGAGGTGTTCAAAAATATGAGGGATTTTGATAGAATAAATAAAGAGAAACTGTTTCCACTGGTGGGCGTATCAGTAACCAGAGTACACAAATTTAAGATAATTAACAAAAGAACCAGAGGGGAGATAAGGGGAAATTGTTTCACACAGTGAATTGTTATGATCTGGAATGTACTGCCTGAAAGGGTGGTGGAAGCAGGTTCAATAGTAACTTTCAAACAGGAGTTGAATATATACTTGAAAAGGAAACATTTGCAGGACTATGGGGAAAGAGCAGGGGAGTGGGACTGATTGGATAGCTCATTCAAAGAGCTGGCACAGGCACGATGGGCTGAATGGCCTCCTTCTGTGCTGTAAGATTCTATGATTCTAGTTTGTCTGGTTGGTTTTGCTTCTCACTGGTAATATGACGCTGCTTGGAATCATGCTGCACGTCACTGATGGAACCAACCAGTTTTTCCGACTCCCCAGCTGTCATTGTCATGAATAAACATTTCCCCTCTCCCACATTTATCGCATTCCAAATCCTTCCCACCGCTGCTGGGACTTTCAATTGCTATTTCCACCCATGGCCTCTGGTGACACGGCCTTTAATGTCTCCATATCAAATTTGTACACCATTGTGTACTTCCTATGTCCGTACCCCGGAACGCCTTCACATGTTTCTGTTGGCTGGTTTCTGAATGATATTAGCGAAGACCGGAGAGCAGGCTGCCGGCCTCAATGAATCATTGCAATGCAGTGGGGTGTTGGGGGGGGGGGGGGGGGGGGGGGTTGGGGGGTTAACCCAAAGAGGACTGGTATTGTTAAACCACAGGGGTAAAGTACAACACAACACTGGTCAACGTAGAACATTTCACATGAGCTCTGAACAAAATACTTTCCCCTCAGTGCGATCAGAATTGAACAATACAGGAGATTTCAACGGGGAATGGGCATTGGTAACTTGAGATTGCAGTGCACTGCCCTCGTTTCCACCCCACCCCCAGCGCCAGTGAACAAGTCTTTGTTTTCCGCTGACAATACCTTGCCAGCAAAGTGTAAAAGCTGCCCACTGGACTTGGGTAATTGCAAAAAAAGCTGTCAAAACTGAGTAGAATTTCCTGAATAGTGGTGATGTTTGGAATTCAATGTGCAGCTCGGATTTCAATCTTTTCAAAAAGAAAAATAACTGAATCGTAGTCTTTTTCTTTTTCTTTCTCTTTCTAACGACTTTTCATGCTGCTACACAATCTCAGCACTAATGCTCTTTGGCTCTTATAAAGGAAAACAAAACAGGGTAACATTTTTGTGGGATTAGGATTGAAGGTCTAAGAAGCGAGACCTTATTTCATTGTTTTGTTCTCCCACTGTGTATCTTCAGGATTCCTGAGGTCTGTGCAATACCTAACGCCATTACATTTATAAGTTCATGAAGCACAATGCTCTGAGGTGTTGTGACAGTTATATATGACTTCCTGACTCTTTTATGTCAACAGGTGATGGAGACCAAAAACATGCTGTATCTTGTGACTGAGTACGCCAAAAATGGAGAGATCTTTGGTAAGTGTTTTCACTCCTTGTTTTTCTCATCAATTTCCCCCTCTGTCTGTCCTCCACATCTGGTAGACAGATCCGCACAATTCCACATGCATGAAGACACCTGGAGCAGATGTTTGAGTCAAAGCAGGTTCATGAAATAAGAGGGGGACAGTCCTTCCATTGGTTATTTTATACTGTGACAAAATGCTTCACTGATCTTACTACAGTCTCTTAATGTAGCAGAAATATCAGGAGTATGTGGGAAATTATGCGATGCCCAATAAAGGGAGTTGTAATCATAACCATGAAATTTCCATTCCCTCAATGGTCAAGGAGAAATTCCAGAATCTTTTTTTTCCTGGAGGTTTAACCTTTAAGTGTTAGCGTGGTTCAGTTGGTAATACTCTCACTTCTGAGTCAGAAGGTCGTGGGTTCAAATCCTACTGCAGGACCTGAGTGCATAATCGAGGCCAACACCTTTAGTGTAGTACTGAAGGAGTGCCGCATTGTCAGAGGCGCTGGTCTTCAGATGAGGTGCTAACTGAGGCCCCCCTCTGCCCAGTCAGGTGGACATTAAAGATCCCATGCCACTATTTGAAGAAGAGCAGAGCGTTCTTCCGGTGTCTTGGCCAACATCTTCCATCATTTAGCGTCAACAACACTTTAGCGAGTCATTCATCTAATTTGCTTTTAGTGGGACCTTACTGAGTGCAGAATTGGCTGGTGTGTTTGCCTGCATAACAGCGACAGGAGTTCAAAAGTAATTCATTGGCTGCGAAGTACCTGGGCTTCCCTGAAGACATGACAAGATGTTATATAAATGCAAGTTTGTTCTCAATCAGGAGATTAAGTGTTTCCAGGAGAGCAGATGCAGGGGGCCCAAATAGTCTTGTATTTAATGCTTTTTAAATTATTTTTTAAACCCAGAATTTTTAAAAAATTGAATCTGTTTCTAAAGAGCTGGAAGTTTTGTATTATAAAGAAGATTCATTGATTTACGTGGAGACTATATGGCTGTCGATTCGTCTATAGAGCAGGGCGAAGGCTAGGTTAGTGATGATCTTATTCTCTGCCCCTGTCCCAGCGCAGCACTTTACTTGAACTGAATCCACATTAAATCCCTCTTTTTTGACCTTGTGAGCACTGATGGTCTTGCGGCTTTTCTTCAGGCCTGTGAGTACCCCGTATTACAATGCCACCGTCTTGTATGTGCACACTGGTTACTGACTGTAACTGAGCAGCTTGTATCACAGTCAGATGATTGAAGTGTGTGTGGGGTGGAAGGGGGGTTAGATTTTAACTGTCGAACGGTCGCCTGATAGTGCCGGCAGGAGGCCTGGTCTATTTTGAGGGCCGAACCTTGTTGCCATGATGCCGGTGAGTGCCAAGTGGGCCCCGCACTGCAGTTTGCCGCTCTGGGCAGCAGCCATATCGGCCAGAGGCAAGGTAGGTCAAGGTGGGGTGGGGGCAGGGAGGACCCTGAGCCGCGGCCGCCCACATTATTCTTGTGGGGAATGTACCAAACAGATAGAAAGTAAAAAAACAACATTGAATTTGATGTGCCTGTATTGCGGATTGATTTTAAAGTGATAAGGATGTCGAGTAGAATTTGATGCAGATTTTTCTGTTTGCTTTGCCTGTTGCTCAGCCCTGACACTGGACTCTCTCCCCTCTCCAAAATAGCACCAACACCCTTTTAAGTACATAGATTATATTTGTGGACAATGCTAGCAAAAGTCTTTCTGCTTAAAAGGGAAAGCAATTGAAGGGGTCTCCTAGATTAAGGAGGGGAAAATTGATCCTGGTCATCACCCAGTGATCCCCTCCTTAAAGTGTGTGTGTACATCCGGAGACGACAGATTGACTGTGATGCCCTGCGATCAAAACAAGGGTCCCCATTTGCCTAAGATCGAGCCGTCAATCAGCCGTCTTTGGTGCTTTTTTTTAAAACCCCTTCAGTTCATTCGTACATTGGGCAAGAAAAATTCTCATTCAATTTCCCATAATAGATGTCGACACCGTGACATCACTAAATTAAATGGCAGCTCGCAGCAACCTGCTCCTGGCATAAAATTCGTTCTCCATACTTACAAAATCATAGATACTTATATTTTTTTTAAAGGCACTAAGGCTAAGAATAAGGGGACGTTTATAGGGGATAGTGCTGGTTTCCTATACTTTTCCGTTCCCTTTAAACTTTGCCTGGGATGCAAGAGGCTGTGACAGAGTCAGTGCACTTGGTCAAAGCTCCAGCTTGCTAATTGCCCTTCTCCTAAATGGAGACTTGTGCCTGAAGGGTCTTTTCCCACTTTATGGAACAGTAGGCAACATACAGCTTAAACCTTACCGGAGCTTATGCGATCTGCTGTAGCTGCAAAGCAGTACGTATAAGTCTAAACAGCACATTAGTCCAGAGCTTTGAGGTAGTGTTACAACTGCATCTAATACGTCTGAGGCAGCGCAGCGTCAGATTCCTTTGCTTTCTGATGATTATTAAGTAAATTGGCCCGCGATGCAGAGCCAGAGCACAAGATTACACTTAGCAGCAGGGATGTATAATGAACTGAGTGCAGCATGTAGCTTCACTTACTGAAAGGCTATCATTTCCTGTTTTGCATGCTTGTCTGCTATCTTTCACTCTTCAGCTGTCCGATCCTTTGAGAATCACTTGGCTTCGCTCTGCGCTATCTTGTGGCAAGGGGCCTCCTTCAGGCTGAGACCAGTAACTCGTAACACTCCACGGTGCTGAGAAATAATGCACCAACCAGTAGGCCACCTGCTGATATTTTTTTTGCCACTTAAGAGTCTTTTATTTTCAATTTGTGTTTAGAATCCCACTCTGGAAACTATTAGTACAGGATTTGTGATATTCATGCTAGTGGGATTTGCAGTATGAATCTTAACAGATTGAGGACAATTCATGTGATCTCACCAAACAGCAATGTGTCTGCCTTTTGTATATGGATATATATTGAGGCATTGTTAATTTTTTACTCTCTGAAGCACAGGTATCACTGGCTCTTCCACCTGTACTTTATCTGTAGATGTCAATGGCTCCTCTGCCTCTGCCACTGTGAGGGCAGGTGACTATTTTTTCTTGAACCAACCAGAGGAAATCTTCAATCCTCACTTACGATGTGCAAGTGTCAGCTTGGCTCAGTCAGTATCACTCTCTCTTGTGGTTGTGGACTTTTAAGCCCCACTCCAGGACATGGTCGAATCCAATAGTACAGAGCAGTACTGAGGCTGTGCCACATTTTCAGGGAAAGAGGTGAAATTTGACCTCGATGTGCCCATACAGCTCTGAAACTTCGCTTTGCGCCAGGAAGAATAGGAATTGAGGTTTCAGATCGGACAGACCAGCAGGAGAGTCGGGGCTTCGGGTCAGGGAGACCAGCAGGAGAGTCGGGGCTTCGGGTCAGGGAGACCAGCAGGAGTGTCGGGGCTTCGGGTCAGGGAGACCAGCAGGAGAGTCGCGGCTTCGGGTCAGGGAGACCAGCAGGAGAGTCGGGGCTTCGGGTCAGGGAGACCAGCAGGGGAGTCGGGGCTTTGGGTCAGGGAGACCAGCAAGAGAGTCGGGGCTTCGGGTCAGGGAGACCAGCAGGAGAGTCGGGGCTTCGGGTCAGGGAGACCAGCAGGAGTGTCGGAGCTTTGGGTCAGGGAGACCAGCAGGAATGTCGGGGCTTCGGGTCAGGGAGACCAGCAGGAATGTCGGGGCTTCGGGTCAGGGAGACCAGCAGGAGTGTCGGGGCTTCGGGTCAGGGAGACCAGCAGGAGTGTCGGGGCTTCGGGTCAGGGAGACCAGCAGGAGTGTCGGGGCTTCGGGTCAGGGAGACCAGCAGGAATGTCGGAGCTTCGGCTCAGGGAGACCAGCAGGAGTGTCGGGACTTCGGCTCAAGGAGACCAGCAGGAGTGTCGGGGCTTCGGGTCAGGGAGACCAGCAGGAATGTCAGGGCTACTGATTTTTTTTTCAATGATATTGGGGTGGTGTAATTTTGTGAACTCGCACTCTGGCACGAGACTTTCTGTCGGGAACGTGCATTGGGAAAGTACTGGACATTCAGATAACAAGCTTTTATTTTACTAGAATCAGAACCCAGACTGCAAAAGTTTGTTAAAAGCACTTAATTGCATTTTGGCTGGATTATGCAAAAATGAATTCTGACTCCCATGAAAATTCTTGCAGACAATGGAGAGTGTAGATAATCAAGGTTGTACTGTATTGGAGCCTACACAATGTTCCCTGTGTCGCGTTCTATGAATGTTTGTTTATGACAGTTTTGCTTTTTCAGGAAAGAGCGAATGAAAAAGCAGACAATCCAGAAATATCTCATTGTGATGTAAATGTTTAAATTGACACCTTGTAATGTCATGTCAGTAGCTTTGTCCCAAACTCTCCGACTGCTCTTCCACCCAACAGTGTCTTTTCAGGCACTTTCTATTGATATCAGATTGATTGTTTCAACCATTGTTCTTGCCCCATCACCTCCAGTTTCTTTTCTCCTTGTTACGATTGTTGATACGACAATCACCGATGTTTGTAGGTGGTAGTCAGGTGGAAGTTGAATTGTTGCATTTGTTGCCAAATGTCTGAAGGTAGATGTCTAGCTGAACCACAGTTGACAATAGCAGATTACTGGTGTCTGTTGTCAAGGGCAGTCCAAATATTTTTGGTGGTAACAACACTCGTGTGCTTCCTGATAAATATTTTTAACATTCAAGTTTAGCTTAAACAATGTGCTCAGTCTGTTCTCCATGGCCTTAGGCTCTGGTAGATTATCGATGCTGTTCCAGGACTACAGTGTCCTCCAGCACCGCAATTACCTCAGTGCAGAGGATGACTGCCTCGATGATTCACTCCGGTTCCCAACCTGAGAGGTGACCCTCAGCTCTGTGGACTTGTCACGCCAGTTGGAGAGCTTGTCGTGCTCAATCCCGTCTGCATGTGAGCGTGCGTGTTTCTCCCACGCTGGAACTTTCGTCGCTCCCTCAATCATTTACTCGCAAATTTCTGAACACTTGGGAAATGCCCCCTCCTCTCCTGAAGGCAGTGATTTTATGGTGAGTACTGTTCCAAGGGCAGCAGCCACTCTCCAGTGCTCATCATTCAAGTGGCCGCTTTTCATGTGTAAGCCTAGAAAGTTTTTTTTTAATTCGTTCATGGGATGTGGGCATCGCTGGCAAGGCCAGCATTTATTGCCCATCCCTAATTGCTCTTGAGAAGGTGGTGGTGAGCTGCCGCCTTGAACCACTGCAGTCCATGTGGTGAAGGTTCTCCCACAGTGCTGTTAGGAAGGGAGTTCCAGGATTTTGACCCAGCGACGATGAAGGAACTTGAAGGGGAACGTGCAGGTGGGGTTGTTCCCATTAGCGGACTATTTGGCTGTGGGAAGCATCATAGCTGAGCCTGATTTTGTCCTCGCCTGATGTCCGAAGGTCCATTTGTTTCAGATTCATTCACTTTCTTTTATTTCAAATTATACTTTATTTCACAGAATTTAAAGATACACACTGTTCAATATAAATACCACAATTTCAAACTAAAACACTACTGATCGTACACAAAACGATCTCATTATTACAATTCAAACACAGTATTTTTTATAACTCATGATGTACAATACAAGGTGGGGTGGCCTTATACAGTGGCTTTTCCCCATAGGGCCTTTGCGTAGGTCGCACCTCGCCTCAGTGCGTCCCACAGCACGTATTCCTGGACCTTGGAGTGTGCCAGTTGGCAACACTCGGTCGTGGACAACTCCTTCAGCTGGAAGACCAGCAGGTTTCGGGCAGACCGAAGGGCCTCCTTCATCGAATTGATGGTCTTCCAGCCGCAGGTGATATCAGTCTCGGTGTGCGTCTTGGGGAACAGCCCGTAGAGCACAGCCTCCTGTGTTAGCGAACTGTTTGGGATGGACCGGGACAGACACCAATGCATCTCTCTCTGCACCCTCTGCTGCCGAAGGGACAGCCCATCAGAAGGTGGACCGATGGCCTCCTCCTCACCACAGCCTCAAGGGCAGCTCGCGGTGGCGCTGAGGTTCAGTGCGTGTTGGAAGGACCGCGCTGGGGAGGGCCTTTCTCACCACCATCCAGGTTACATCCTGGTGCCTGTTGGTCAGTTCCAGCGACGAGACGTTCTGCCAAATGGCCTCGACTGTCTGGTCGGGGGAAAGTCCACCCTCTCCGTTCCTTGCAGGACTCAGCAGTGGGGATCCTGGCTGACTTTCCCCCTCACTCCTCTCCCTAACCCAGGAGCGTTGAGGCCAACTATTGCACCTTTGTCACTGCTCCTATGGTGATTTAAGGAGTTGAACCCACACCCTCCCTTGGTTTCTGTCGCCCAATTTCCAGCTAAGACATGGGAGGAGCAACAATTTTCATAAGAGTCTTACATGAAAAATTAATAGCGTAGACTGTACTATACTAGAGAATACATATTAAACCCGCACTGAGGGGTGGATTTTACAATTTAGCTCTCGCAGCCTACACAAGCGTATTGAACATAATTCTCTTCTCAATGGACTCCTGATGTAAGGGGTTTTGTTTATAAGCCAATCTCTCGCTCCTCGAATTCAGCTCCACTCACAAAGCTTTTTGGTGATTTTCTTAAAAAAAGAAATTGCGGTAGCCTGTTCTGTTTTCTAAATTCCACGAATTGCTCTTTGCCAAAAAGTTTGCCGAAAGCCGCCCTTTCGTGCAGCTTAGCAACCCCCTCCTCCCCTTGTTCAGACTCTCGGTCTTCAGCTCCTCTCTGTGCACGGCAGTGAAATAGTCGACAGCATTAGAATCGAAACTGCCTGCTCTCTGGGGAGCTACGGTGACTGATGGGCTGACTTGTAGGTGGGTTTTAGATTCCTCCCCCCAGCCCCCCCCCCCCACCAAAATTTTCTGGCTGGCAAGAACGATGCTACCTTGAACACCCAGCGTATGTGGTGGTATAACATGTTTGCACTCCTACAATTCCACGCGTGGCACATTCCTGACTTTAACCAGTCGAGAGGCACTGAGCAAATGCAAGGTGCCACCCCACAATTTGGGATGACTGTGCTGGCTGGCTTGATGCCCTCTTGGCCTGGGAATGGGGTGGGTTGGCATAAAGGAAAAATAATTTTTCAAAGCAGGGGGAGGCCTTTTATGCATAAGCTACTGAATTGAATTGTAGGGCTGGGGGCAAAAGAGCGGGCCAGTGGGACAGATTGGATAGCTCTTTCAAAGAGCCTACATGGGCACGATGGGCTGAATGGCGGCCTCCTGTGCTGAAAGATTCTATTTGCCTGATCAGATTAGTAATGGCCACTTGGGATCAAAGTGTTTAATCATCTTGGCTGTGTAATTGACATTGTACCCAGAAAGAATACAAAGGTTGAGTTAGTAAGGAAATAATGTAGTGTAATTTCCATATATGCAAATAAAAATGTCTGCTCTCATTTATAGTGCCAACAATCTCACTAGCCCAAGGGCTGACTTGTATAAATTCAGGAATGACAAGGTCCCAGTTAAACCAGCTCATGTTGACACCAGTTCAACATATGTTCCTGAGGTGTTTTTATATGATGGGAGTGCATCTGATGGGAGGTGAATGGGTCTCTTTTTGTATTGCCTCTGCTCCATACTCTAGACTTCTTTGTTCTTGGAGCACTGTTGGCCGCTTAAACCAACTAAAATGTGAGTCTGAAAATGTGTGGTCAGGTTAAAGAACTGGTTTCACAGAAGTAATCACGGAGTTGACTTCCTGCGTTTCTAGATTTTCCCCATTCCACAGTGGAGTCCCAACAGTACCAGCACTAAGCTAAGTAGAAAGGGAAAGAGTGATGCACCATGGTTCATCTCCCTAAGTCAGTGATTCTCATTTTTTTTGTGAATGTAACCAATTGCCAACGGGAGCGCGGTCCCAGGGACTCCCCGCCAACGGGAGCGCGGTCCCAGGGGCTCCCCGCCAACGGGAGCGCGGTCCCAGGGGCTCCCCGCCAACGGGAGCGCGGTCCCAGGGGCTCCCCGCCAACGGGAGCGCGGTCCCAGGGGCTCCCCGCCAACGGGAGCGCGGTCCCAGGGGCTCCCCGCCAACGGGAGCGCGGTCCCAGGGGCTCCCCGCCAACGGGAGCGCGGTCCCAGGGGCTCCCCGCCAACGGGAGCGCGGTCCCAGGGGCTCCCCGCCAACGGGAGCGCGGTCCCAGGGGCTCCCCGCCAACGGGAGCGCGGTCCCAGGGGCTCCCCGCCAACGGGAGCGCGGTCCCAGGGGCTCCCCGCCAACGGGAGCGCAGTCCCAGGGGCTCCCCGCCAATTGAACATACTCCCTCTAGTGGAAGCACACTCTGAGGATCTCCTCTCTCACCTTTTCAGAAGGGAAGTGGTGTGATCACTGCAGGAAGTGTTTATTATTCATACACAGCAATAGAGATAACCTGTCAACATTCCAACAAACACAGACAAAAAATGTAGAATGTAGCATTCTCAAGTCACTTTTCTGGGGTGTATACCTGACCACGGACAGGCAGATATCTGATCACCTCATAGATCCAAGCAGTGTGGATCTTAGTTTTTAAACCTGTGCCTTAGATGACACAGTAAAAATCTATTATTGTGCAATGTAAAACTCCTCTCTGAGCTTTCCATGTAGCATTCTAGTAAGAATGTAAAAGAGTTTACTATCTGTTTTAAATCAACATTTAAATAGTTTTATGGCTGTTTTTATTGGCCCACTGGCTGTTGTGTTCCTGGCACGGTTATAAGCACTATTTTATTATGCCAGATCTCCTTTCGCTAAATGTTGCTATGAATTGTTTTATATGGTATTACTTCTTGTTCAATTGAAGCTTAGTTCACAAAGCATATTACAAATAAAAATGTCAGCATCAATATAACAGTAATGAGACATATAGTAACATGAGGACTTGTTTGGACAGCTTATGTGGGGCTTAAGAACGCATTAAAATTACAGATCCCAGGACATATTCCTTTATGAATCATTATTATGAGCACAGTCTACCTAGATGTTGATCTTTAGTTTTGAAATAATTATTGGGGTGGATTTCCCTCTTCAGGGCTGGGTTAGGCAGGGTGTATTGGGCCCAAAAGGTGCAAGATTATCCTCGTCAAAATTGGATGCAGTCTGTGTTGAAATCTGTGGTGAGGGTTTAGGACCTACCAAACTCTTAATCTTGGGCGCTGAGGAGGAAAACCCAGCCCCCCCACCCACCGCGGTTTCTATCTTCGGCTCCCCTATGCTAGTCTGTTACTGAGAGATTGGCAGGCGACTGGGTTCCTGGTATCTGCCATGTGCCATCACTCTCACATGCGTGAGAGATGTTTGAGTTGGCATGTCCTCCAATTTTTACAAAAAAAAACTGTCTTTGTATTTCTTTGTATCTCCTTTAGAACATAATTATTTATAGAAACCGGATATAACTGCTAGCTCAACACGCTCATCATCTTCGTTGCTCTGAACCCACCTACCCTCCTTCTCACCATATCCCTTGATCTCTTCTCTCTTCAGAAACTTATGCTCTGTTCTTCACTCACCTTTCCTAGGCCACACTTCTATTGCCCTTTGGGTAAATGTTCATGTCACTTCCCATCTCAGTCCTAACTTCCATTAACTTGTGTCCCTCTTCTCTTTGATACCCCTCTTTGCCAACCTGACTATGCTTAGACAAATTACGCGTGTATACCCACGCCTGACTATTCCACACACAGTGAACTGATGCACAGTTGCACTGCATTGCCTTGATTCTAATCTGCATAAAGCCAAATTAAATTGGTGCCTATCTTTATGCCAGTGACCACACACTCTATTTGAATAGCGCTAAGAGTCCATGGAACTACACCAGAAAATTGCCACAATTGCTAGCAGAGTTGTTGGAATTGAGCCAAATGGCCAAAAACCTTTCTTGCAGCAGTTTGATACTTTTTAAAATTTATTTGTTGTTATAAAGATTTACGTTGGTGTAAAACTAAATCACAATCCTCACAACATGCACCCAATGAACAACAAAAAGTCCTTTTACATATTTAGATCTTCAACTAAATAGCTGTCTGTTCAAATGATTTTATGTAGAACACTGTGACCATTTGGTGACCTGTCACTTACTTGTATTTTTATTATCATTTCTCTCAGATGCTTCTTAATCTGTAATGTGCTTCACCCAGGTTGGGAGAAACCTGTAAAACACTCTGACCTTGTATTGCTGCATTGACTTGAATTACACTTGGGAGCAACCAATCTGTTGAGCATTATGTACAGTAAGCTGGTGGGTTTCTAAAATTTCCATTTAAAAAAAATTCTCAAGTATGTTGCACATCAAAGTGTAACGCTTTGAGATATACCGAGGTTGCAATAAAACCTTGGGTTTCAGGTGACTTGTATAAATGGCTTTAGCTTCATCCTTTCAGTTTATGACCTGATTTGAGGCCCTCTGTAGTGTCGCAGTTTTAAGAGTCCTTCCAACAATAAATTATGAGGAAAGACTGGGGAACCTCGGAGTTTTCAGCCTTGAAAGGAAGCGACTTAAGAAAGGACCTTCTAGAGGTATAAAAGATAAATCTAAAACACTACTTCAAGTGACGGGAGGACACGAGGCAAATTTAGGCCTGATATCAGGAAGTTCTTTGCGCAAAGTGTGATTGATACTTGGGATGGATTTCTGGATACGGTTAAGGAGGCAACAATTTTGGAGTGGTTTGAAGAAGCAGCTGGAACATGTGATGGAAGGAGGGGAATGTGGTGTGTTTTTGTATGGGCCAAATGACCATCCTCCTGTATCCAACTGATGCCTTGATGTGTCCAGTAACAAAAGAGAGATGAATTTGTTCAGTAATTCTCAGACATCAGTGAATTATTCCACCTATTTTGTTAAACTATATCGACATTGGCCAGGAATTTCCTCAGAGCTGCTCCCTCTAGGCTGCCGTACCTTTGCTGGAAACCTTGTAAACAAAGTTTCTGCCTCACTTCTGAGGAAATGCCTCGCTATTATTTTTTTTAAAATTGTGGTGAATTTTTACCCTCACGATGAGGGATGTCACTTGTCACGATGAGGTCCTGTTTCAGGCACCCAGTGTCAGCATCAAGCACAGCCAAGTCAGGTGCAGCACATTGAGATGTGGAGTAAAGTGGCCAGTGTAAATGTTTTCCCATTTTGCACCATCACTCCTGGGACCTCTCCCACTGATCCTGCCAAATAGAGGGAATTTTGTGCTGCGGGTTTGGATTGAGACTGCCCAATTCACAGAGGAAACTTAAAGCCAGAGATGACTGTCATTTCATTGGTTTAGGTTGGATTTGAACCCCAGATGTTAAAGATCCCAAACAAGAGCAGGAGAGTTCTCCCGGTGCCATGGACAACATTTATCCCTCAACATCACCAAAACAGATTATCTAGTCACCTATTTCATTGTTGTGTGCAAATTAACTGCCATGTTTCTCAACATTACAATAGTGACTACATTTCAAAAGTAAATGGGTTGTAAAGGTGCGATATAAATGAAAGTTCTTTCTTATCTTTTTCTTTTTTCTTCTTTCCTTTCCTTCCCTTCCCTCCCTATGTCACTCCCCAAGCTGGTTATAGCACACTTGGCTATAGTGCAGTCAGCTACAGAGTAAAACTCCATTCAGACTGCCCCAATAAAGTGACATAGCCTCAGGCGAGCGCTAATGACATTTTCACTTCCCACACCAGCCGTCTTTGTGGCTTGCCTGATTGTTGAATTCTGAGCAGTTTTGTGCTGTGAATGCACAGATGTTTTTTTTAAGCTTTCCTGGAAAGTTCAGTGACTGGCCGTTTCCTTTTTCCTGTTGCATTTCACTTTACGGGTGAAACTTTTAACCTTTGATCCTCTTCTGCAATAATTTGTGAACCCCATTCTCTGCTCATTTTTTGCTTTGCACATCTCTTTCCCCATTTTTTGCCTCTCGTATATTGCCTGACGGGGGGAGTGGAGAAGGGCCCCTCATTTGGACGTCAATCTCCAGATAATTGAGGGTGCAGCCCCACAACGTGTTTGTAATTCTGTTGGTTAATGGGTGGTTTGAGTAATCCATGCTTCCTGCCGACAAAGTCTTAAGTGCTTGTTGTGTCTTTTTGTAAATTGGTTGCTTCCTGTCTCAATTGTAAGGCACTGGCTAAAATTTGTAGAGGAAATGTGTTCATCGTTGACGAGATGAAACGAGAGCTGGTTAAAGTCACCCAGCATGAGACTCCCTCTGTCTGAAAGAAGGGAAGTTCCTTGTTGAAAAGTAAATGCACTACAGTCTGCATCTTTAGACGCCTTTTACCCTGCCTATTTCCTGCAGTTCCTATTTAGGGCTGCAAGATGTCTGCATGTCACTCTTCCCGCTTTTACTTTTTAGGCGGGATCTGGCCACACTGGAGACTCACTGTGTTGCGCAGAGACCCAGCTGCTTAAATAGAGTGTGAATGCAGGGACCAGTTACCTGCATTTAGTAAAACCAGTTCCTTTTAATGAGACATCATCACAGGTCCACATACTACAGTTGCTGTTGGTTCTCTGAGCACCAAGCTGGTGAGGGAAGGCCCATGTGTCTCCTGTATTGCAAATTATAAAAAGCAGCCAATTTTGGAACAAGTTTGCTTTGTGTGCTGACGGAGATGGTTGACAGCTAACTAGTTTTCTTTTAACGTTTATAGAGTTGCTCTGCTTTTGTCAGTTTATTAATTTAATAAATAGCGTTTGGAACAATTTGGCCATTGTGCGTATTTTCTGAGATGAGTCACGGTAAATTCCTGATGAGACTATTTCTTTTATTTGTATGGGAGAAGTGGAGAGAGAGGGAAATTGAATTCATCCTTAAGAATTGATATTCATTAATCAGAAAGAACTTGCACTGATATATCACTGTATCAGGTCTCTCAAACATCCCAAAGTGGCTCACACACAATGAATTACATTTTGAAGTGCAGTCACTCTGTTTGTTGTATGGACAGGCATGGCAGCCATTTTACACACGGCAAGATCCCACAAGCTACAATAAGAGGAACGACGAGTTAATCTATATTTTTATGGCGTTAGTTGACAGAAGAATGTTGTTTGAGTCACCTGGAAAATTTCCTCACTCTTCAAATAGTGTCATGGGGTCTTTAACATTGACCTGAAACCATTGGAACGGGAGCTAGCCTTTCAGTTCAATGTTTTGCCCAAAAGACTTGTACCAAAAATGAACACCATTGCATATTTTTCTTATTTCATGGATGTAACATCGATCGTAATGGAGAATTGGCAGCACGTTGAGGAGGAAAATGAGGGCGCCTGGACCTTGTAACAAATAGAGTGTTAGAAGTACCTCATTTTATATTACTGACAAAGGAACATCTGATATAAACAATTTCAATTAGTGTTACTTCCTGTCAATGATAATTTGTACGGTCAATGTCTTTGTCTAAAGTTCGCTAGCTGACATATACAGTGGAGTGGAACTTGAACTGTGTGCTGGATAATTCCAGATAAGTTTCTTTTCATCCTTTTCTGTAATTAGACAGTTTACTAAACTATAATTTTACTGATGCACCAATTACAATTGCTGTCGTTAAAGTATACAGTGTAATTGGTGAGAGGGGATGTTTGGAGCAAGATTTCCTTTGTGCACTGTGTGTAGCGCAATCGTAAATAGGTTTATAAAGAATAGTTTTACGATTTTGTTATGCCTAGTGCGCGCAAACAGAATCCTCATCTGTGCTCCCAATGTTGCCTCCTAACCTGTTGAAAGGGTAGAGTTTGGCTCAGTACTTGGGGAGGGAATGCAGATTTTGCTGGTTCTTTATTGTGTTTCTCAGTCACCACATTTATTATTGGGATGTTCCAATTAAAGCAGGGCAGTTGCGAGGTATTGAGTCTACTCTCTGGAATTCCCTGCGTAAACCTCTCTACCTTCCTGCTCTCCTGCTTAAAAATCAAATCCCGTCTCTTTGACCAAGTCTTTCTTCGCCCCTCCTAACCTCTTCCTTCCTGGCTCAGCGTCTGTTTTCCTTATGCCTGTCTGTGAAGCGGCTTGGAATGTTCTTTGTTAAAGGTGCTGTATCAATGGTTGGTGCTTGTTGTAGCAGTAGTGTTTTGCCAATGAACGGGAGAATCCAGCATTTCGGCTGCAGTGCGGTAAAGTTTCAGTCCTGGGATCATTACGTTTTCCGCCTTTCTCCTTCCTCTTTCTCTCTTCTCTTTGCCTCCCCCCCCCCCCCCCCCCACAAAATGAAACCCCCATTAATCTGTCAGTCTACCTTTGTGCATGACCTCTCCCTGGGCCTATGGCAGTGCTGTTCAGTAAATGGCCACTGTGTGATGTAGGAAGGATTTTCTGGTTGCTGGCTGGTTTCTGTTGGTGAGTTTTGTTTTGGCTGATTGACTGTGGGCTGCAGGTGAGCTGTCCTTCCTGGTCTCAATGGCTCAGCTACTCACTGGATAAACTCATACGGGAGTCAGCTTTGTGTGTTTAATAGTACAGTGTGGTTTTGCACATCATGAAGTAGTAAACTCATTTTGAAATATGAATGTATATCAAAAGGGCTACTCCAAGCTCTGGAAAATGCATAGAGTCAAAAATCTAAATTCTCTATGCAGGGTGGAGCATGTACCAAACCTCAATTCTAGTATATGATGCATAGTTTATCCACCTCTTGGATATATTGTCACACACAAATTGTGACCACACCACTGTTTACAAGAGACCTAACTGTCCACAAGTCACCCATTGACCAAAAGTACTTTACAGCCAATGAAATACTTTTGAAGTGTAGTCACTCTTGTAGTGTAGGATGCCAACACTTAGGGGTGAGGTATCGAGAGAGTGCTGGTGCCTGGAAAATCATCCCGAAGCATGAATCACCACTTTAGGGGAGTGGAGGAGTGAAACATTGGGAGGCAGGGTGGTGGGGGGGTGGGTGGTGGGGGGGAGTTGACCCATTGGGATGAGAATATCTCTTGACATTTCAACCACTTGTTTATTATCCTTGTAAGCTTCCCTCCATTCAACCTTATCATTTGTCAAAAAGAGAGCCAATATCCAAAGCCTTGACAAGTCATGAAAACATCTTCTCCGTACATCAGGCAGTGATTGTGTGCGGAAGTTACATTGGATGACGAGATATGCCTCGGTAATGTAGTAATACAAAGCTCTCGGAGTTGACTTAATGTGACCTCTTATACGTTATCTACTGAACCAAGTCCAAATCAGTACTGATGTGTCACATACATGATATTGCAGCGAATGTAATTACACATCATTAGATTAATTCAGCTGGTGAAGCTGAGAGCTGTAAATCAGCTCCTGTGTCCCAGCTCTGTGTTCTCGGCGTTTACTGGGGAAAGCATTCTGAGCCGCGGCAGCTGCTAAAAGATTGGAGGGAGCTGAGCTTTAGTAGCCTGATGTTAAAGTAAATTAGTAAGGAGGTGACAGCCAGATGAAATACTGCAGCTTCAGCTTCTGAGCGCTTGACACCATCGACTGAAATGCCTGATCTGCTGTGGAAATCTGGGAAGAGCGTTTCATCACTGGCACCGTCAGTCGCGTGTGATGCCAGTGGTTAGACCAGTAACTTCTCACAAGTACTGCTGGCACTGAACCAACAGGTGGATTTGGGCAGTGAGGAGTCCTCGCAAAAGAAATGTGGGAGATTCAGCAGGGGAGAAAATTCTGTGTCAGTTAATAAGTGAAACTCATTTTGTTCCAGAACTATTGGGGCCATAAATATAACATGGTCAACTAATAAATCCAATAAAGAATTCAGGAGAAATTTCTTCACCCAGAGAATGGTGAGAATGTGGAACTTGCTACCACATGGAATGGTTGAGGTGAATAGCATAGATGCATTTAAAGGGAAGCTAGATAAATACATGAGGGAGAAATGAATAGAAGGATATGTTGATAGGGTGAGATGAAGTATGGTGGGAGGATGCTTGTGTGGAGCATAAACACTGGCATAAATGGCCTGTTTCTGTGCTGTAGAATTCTGTGTAATTCTATGTAACTGCAAAGCCTGTTCCCTGAGGTTCCCCCTGCTGCTTTTCCATTCCTCTTCAGTTTCCTCAAGGCTGTAGTTGTTTCTCTTGAAACTGCAATGCCCTGAGATGAAACCATTAGATGGTAAACCTGCTTTTAATAAATTAGATTATCCTAACGCAATTTTGAAGTTAACATCTACATGATGGAGATCCATTTGAGCAGAGAGAGGTTACACTTTCACACCTACCCAACCCACACCCTTACCCAAGCATTCCGGCCAACTGCAGAGCCAAAGCTCGGGGGAGGGGGAAGTTCAGCTGCAGCAATACGCAAAGGGCAGACAGTTAATATTGATCAGTCACCACCTGGGCATCTCCAGAGTCAGCGCCGTCAGGAAGAACTTCAAATGAAATCACTTCTCTAAATATTAAATTAATGGATGTCCTGGAAAGATTGCCAGGCTGAGGCTTCACCTGTGCCCTACGGCCTGGCGGGGCGCGACCCTGTGCCCTACGGCCTGGCGGGGCGCGACCCTGTGCCCTAGGGCCTGGCGGGGCGCGACCCTGTGCCCTAGGGCCTGGCGGGGCGCGACCCTGTGCCCTACGGCCCGCATCCACCCTGCATATGGATAGAATTTAGTAGTGGGACGTTGTACTTTAAGTAGACCTGAAATATGTCTGTAGTGTCAGTGGAAAATTAACCTTTGGTACCTGGTTAAGGCTGGGTTTGGTAGTCCCAGAGGTGCCTGCACAATAGAAACAGAGAACTGAAGCATTCTACTCTCTGGAAGATTACTGCCATGTTCTGTATCAGAGGTGTGTCATTTATCAATCCATTGCTTTTTGCTTTCCACTCTTGGCCTTATTGATGATTTACAACATACAGGGTAATCTCTCTCAGTAGATTCACTCTGACCTCATTTCACATGCCATCTGTTTTTAGGGCTTTTACCGAGAGCTGCACTTCACACATCAGTTCTGAATCTTGGAATTCTATGTACTGAGAAAACTCCCTGTGTAAAATCCCTGTAAGATTTTTGCAGCTTTATTTCGAGTGTTTGCGGAGACTGCTCAGTGACGATTTGCACCCAGCAAACACTGAAAATAGTCATGTTTCATCTAATTCCCCAATTCTTCCATAACTCTCCTTTTTTAAACTCTTCCTCTCTTTCCCATTCATTGAATAAGCCAGGAGGAGATTGTTTGAATTGCTCATTTCCCCTTTCCATTCATCAATTTAAAAAAAAATGTTTTTCTTCTTGGCTAAATTTATTTGTTTAAAGGAGCCGTGTGGGAATTTTAAAGCTTTTGCCAACCCAGGGCAAACCTGCAATGCATTGAATGGTAGAATTCAGTTCAGAGCTGTTGAACTTTGAGTCCTTCCCTGTTAACTAAGAAGTGAATACATTTTGGGGAAACAATTTGCCTGGGAGTAAATGAGTGAACAGGGGGGAAAAAAAACAGGGAAAAGATGGTATCTAGCTTTATATTGACAGATGTGAGAAAAATCAAGCATTTTGTCTGAAACCTGCAAAACTGCATAAAAGGAACACTCATTGACGGTCCCAAATAATTTACTGTACGTACAGTGACCATTTTGAAAATAGGGACACCTGCAAATAAAGGACACCTGATCCAAGTCCCTTTGGGTGTTCCTAATTTACAGATTTCACTGTGTTTATTAGATTCTTTCATGCTGATCACGGCAGCCACAGAATTAAAATTGTTTAGTGCTGGCTGTTTTTGCAAGCTGCAGGGAATTGCATGTTCTTGTATGACATTTCATACCGGGGGGTGGGTAGAGGGGGGGGTGAAGATCAGCAGTCGTGGTGACGTACAGCCACATGAGGACCTGTGTTTCAAGGGTCAGTTTTATGTCGAAAGTTAGTGCAGGGGAAGCACCCTTGTTGTTTTTGATTCCGAGGAGATTAGTAAATTAAGTGTATCAGTTGTCCTGAGTACTGTTCATTTACCTGTTTATTGTTCAATGGGGATGAAACTGGTCTTTGGTGAAAGCGTGAACTGGGCAATAGCAATTTGGCAGCCCGTTTTCCATGGAGAAGAAAAATCGGCCGAGGTATAAAACCAGCTGTCGATTTGCTTTTGCACTTTTGCCGCAGGCCAATTTCGTAGAATCATACAGCGCAGAAGGAGGCCATTCGGCCCAACGTGCCTGTGCCAGCTCTTTGAAAGAACAATCGAATCAGACCCACTCCCCCACTCTTTTTTCCCCAGAGCCCTGCAATTTTTTTTCCGTTTCAAGTATTTATCTAATTCCCTTTTGAAGGTTACTATTGAATCTGCTTCCACCACCCTTTCAGGCAGTGCATTCCAGGTCATAACAACTTGCTGCGTAAAAAAAAAATTCTCATCTGTATCTAATGGTTTATAGCCTGAGCTGCATTTGGAAGACTGTACTTTTTAATGACTACTCAAGAGAAGAGCACGTGATGCAGTAAAAATACCTTTTCAGTCTCGCTGCAGGTATCTAGACGTCAATCAGGCAAAGGCACACCCTTGTTTTTTTGTAGGGATCATAACTTCCAGTTAAGATAGTGACCCGTGACTGTTAGCCCAAGGAAATATCTAATGTATCAAATCAAAAAAATGTAACATTGGCTTCGGTATTAGACGTGAAACTGGAATTGTGGATCAGCTGGGAAAGATCGATGGAGATGAGAATCGGGCGGTTTCTCTAACCGGGGACGAGTTGAAAATCTACCCCAATGTGTTGTTTGATTTATTTGGTTTGGTCTGTTTTTTGTTTGACTGAAGCAGTCCTGGTTTTGTGTATGTTCCTGATTCTTGATGAAGTTCACTGGGGTAGAATTTGTAGTTGTGACATGGCTGCCGGTTTATCTGCAGTGAGGAGTTGCCGTACCAGAAAACTGCTTCCCTTATTCTTCAAAAGGCAGTCTCCGATTGGTGTTGTGTAGTGTTCGGACGCTGATGGGAGCTAGAAGGGAAAACCATCGGCAGATGAGAAAACAAGGCTTCAGAAAAAGATAAGCTGCCGTCCGGAAAATAACTGGGAGGAAATGCAATTTTTAAAAAAAAACAACGCAGGGCCAGACTTAATTGACCAAACTTGCTCAAGCACAGAGGGCGAAAGGTACTGCATAATTGAACCTGAAAATGCAGGAAAATATAAAGTATGCAAATACTGAGAGATTTGAATCGTTTGTGGGGAAATCATAGCCTGCAGCCAGTGATGTTGCTGCAGGCGGGCTGGGGAGCTTAGCTGCACCTGTACATACGAGTTCAGTCTTCTGTCTATACGCTACACACAGTCCATCCACACTTGTACAGACTCCCCGTGTCAATCAACAAAGATAGGCACTGTTTGCTTTTTGTTCAGCTGGCACATTTTACAGTCACAATGAGTGCAGCCACCTATTCCCTGCCTGTCCACTATCTTCCAGTGTACTTTGCTGCTCTATGGGCTCAGCTGGCAGAACAGTGTTCATTATTTGGGCGTGGCTATGCCATCAATTGTGTTTTGCCTTGAAGCATGTTTGACATCACCTGACCCCAAAGCGGCAATTTTGTGGGGGGTGTGGGAACCAGCTGATAGTGGCTGCAGGGCAATTGGGAACAAAGGATGTGCAATCATGCTGTGGAAAGTTACTCAATAACCTGTTTGTGTGATATTCCACCATCTGCTATTTTGATGAAGCCAATAAAATAAATGGATAAAGTGACAGACAAAAGTCACTTAGCACGATTCCAACCCAAAAAGGGCGATGTAGGTTTAAGTGTTTGAGGGTGTTTCGTTGTGTCTTGTGGCTGTTTCTCTTTTGGTTCAACTCCTTTTTCGGGTATGTGTTACTTTGATTTCCTCTGGCTATTCCTGGTGCTGACACTGCTCTCTGGGTGATCTGGCCATTGGCCTTCTTCAGGACTGGTCTGGAGATGATTGACTCTCCCGCCTCCCCCCGCCCACCCGCCCCCCCAAAACCTGCTTCACTACCAGCCCGCGAAGCTGAGGTTGGTGTCTGTGACATGTGGAGTGTGATTCCACCGCTCCATGATGTGGTGTGGTTTATTGGCCCTCTGAACCGCATGCCCTTATTTACCAAGGAAAATCTCTCTCCCAGTTGAAATTGTGTAATTGTTCTTAAAACAGCTGATTGTTTGAACAGCAACAGCTTTGTTTTAGTTTAAAACCGTGATTTTTTTTTGTAACGTCATCTTGGAAGCCTCTTAGGCCAGGTGAGAAAGCCACTCAGCTAATGTCTGATCTCTCCGTCTTTTCTAATCATCCCGAAGCTAATCCACAAGTCTGAAGGGAAGGCAGATGCTGAGTATTTATATGTTTTGCTGTTAACAGCAAGAGCAGGGAAGCAGAGAGGACGCTCACTCAGAGCCTGTGATTCATAAGCTGGCACTCTTAGCTGTCAAGAATCC
Source organism: Heptranchias perlo (assembly GCF_035084215.1). Classification (NCBI taxonomy): domain Eukaryota; kingdom Metazoa; phylum Chordata; class Chondrichthyes; order Hexanchiformes; family Hexanchidae; genus Heptranchias; species Heptranchias perlo. The sequence goes on from NC_090357.1 coordinate 9,217,787, forward strand.
TTCAAACTGCACCAAGGTCTGCACACACATGGAGCTTGAACCATTTGAGGAGAGTTCATAAGAGATGTTAGGACAACCTGTCATGTGTTGTTGCCACACTCATGCTCCTTGAGAAAGAAGACTGCACTGAGACAATTCATTTCGATCTGCAATCCTGAATTTTCTTCCTTTTTATTTATCAAGCTTAACACTTGTTTATATTTAGAAGAATGGAATGTTAAGCTGTAGTCCGCTTCAAAGCACTTCAGTTTACAATGGGAGCCTGGAGTCGGACCAGAGGAAGAACATTGTTAAATATAGAATATCGAGGACGAGATAAAAGGCAGCAGAGAACAGCAGTCAATCAAGGTTCAGGTGATATCATAAACTGTGAAAAGCAGAGCTCACAAGGTTTATTATCTAAATCCTGAGATTCTACTTTTTAATCAATTATTTTTGAACATATCCTACTCCATTTTGAATGGTATTAATTGGGAGGTTAATTTCCATTGGCAGTGCACTGGTTAATGTGTTTGTGTAAAAATTCCTTTGATTACGTAACACGCGCTGGTAAAATACCTTTACGGATGTCATCCACTCCTTTTAGCGCCAAGTTAAGGACTCTGCTGTTTTAACACAGTGTTTAACCTGTTGGCATTACTATCTACAAGATGCGCTGTAGCAACTCGCCAAGCTTACTTCGCTAGCATCTCGCACCCCTGCTGGTGGCTGGTTTTACACCCTGCCCGATTTTTACTCTCCATTGAACTCAGTCGCTCTTTGTTTCAACCAGAAATTTGCTGCTTTATAATGAAATGATGCCACCCATTTGCCATGAGCAGCTTGGATGAAGGTATTGCTGTCCCTTTCATCATTCTCTTTGTGCCAGCGGCTGTGTGTGTGACGACTCAACTGGAGGTTTCCAACCTCTGGATTTTAATGCAGCCATTTGACCTGGGCCTACATATTGTCACTGTGACCTCAGCGTTTTATGTGTGTCTGGAGCCAGGCCAAAGTTTTAATTTATTATCTGCAGACAACTTGGAATCCCCTTAAACCCACACCAGCTGTTGTTGGATTACTGTTTTCTAAATACAGAATAGCTTTTCTTTTCCATTCGCAGCTTTGAGCCCATACGAGGAGGATATGTGGAAGTCGGTTGGGTGAGATTTTATTCTAGTGAGGTGCAACGGAGCTAATTTCAATGCTAACAACGATTTACAGCGCCGTGGTGCTAAAACCAGCTCTTTAATATAACGGCGTGGTGTGAAATTATGCCAGGCAGGATGAATATGCCAGTTGTAATTTGAATTTGCTGCCACATTAGCAAGAGGAATGATTCCACAGAGTGACGGTGCACCCTGGGTACATACTGACTGAAAGTGGCACTCATGCCATCTCAGACCCCTGACCATTCAGGCAGCTGGTAGTTTTAATGCTGTCTCTTGGTTGGCCAACTCCAGACGTAGTGGCACATGGGCATTACTGTGGCACAACTGCAATGACCTTTACTGCTGCATCACCCTGCAGGAGTCACTGAATGAGAATTGGACTGGGAACCTCTTCCTCTTCCTCCTTCATACTTAGGAATGTGGAGGCAATTTAGGAACAGGTAAAAGCCATTCAGCCCCTCGAGCCTGTTCTGCCATTGAATTAGATCATGGCTGACCTGTATCCTAATTCCATCTACCCGCCTTGGTTCCATATCCCTTAAAACCCTTGCCTAACAAAAACCTATCAATCTCAGTCTTGAAATTTTCAATTGACCCCCAGCCTCAACAGCTTTTTGTGGGGAGGGGGTTGTTTCAGATTTCCACCATCCTTTGTGAAGTGCTTCCTGACATCACCGCTGAACAGCATAGCTCTAACTTTAAGGATTTGCCCCCTTGTTCTAGACTCTCCCACCAGAGGAAATAGTTTCTCCATATCTGCCCTATCAAATCCTTTAATCATCTTAAACACTTCAATTGGATCACCCCTTAATCTTCTATACTCAAGGGAATAAAAGCCCAGTCAATGCAATCTGGCCTCATAATTCAGCACTTTTAGCCCTGGTTTCATGTTGATGAATCTGTGCTGCACCCCCTCCAAGGCCAATATATCCTTCCTGAGTCTGTAGGGGGGAATATTACAGCCTGTGGCACGTTTCCCCACCGTGAATGGAGCTGTTAACTTATCGTCCACTGCCACATCTTTCACCTTTGCCTGCCATACAGTTAACTTGTTCATAATCTAGTCCCTGCTCCTTCACCCCCCTCTTATTCAGTTTTCAGCGGACTTGTTTCTGCCATGAAACTTACCACCTGGCCCATCAACCACCTTCCATCCCAGCTTTGACGCCCAACTTCCCCTTCTCACGCTTGATAACATCGTTCATTTCTCTCATCAGATTTTCTTACCACTATTTTTAAAATCTCATCCTTGACTCCTCCTATCCTCACAAACTATTGCCCTGTCTCTAACCTTCCCTTTCTCCCCAAGACCCTGAATGTGTTACTATCGCCCTTCTATGTGTCCACGACCTCAGCACCCTATTTTTAAGCCCTTTAATCTAGTTTCTGACCAGCCCACAGCACTGAGATCACTCTGGTCGCAGTCACTGTTGACATCCTGTGTGACTGGGACCATAACTCACTGTCCAGTCTCATCATCCTTTCCCCATGCTGTTCTCCAGTTACTGACCAATACATTCTCCTCTGTTGCACTATTCTCTCCTAGCTCCACTTCTACCTAAATCAATGCAGTCGTTATGTCTCATCAAATGGTTTCTCCTATTTACCTGCATAAATATTGTTCGATTGTTCCCCAGGACTTTATCCTTGATCTCCTTCCATTCACCATCTACATGCTGTTTTGCAGCAAAGTCATCTGCAAGTACGATGTCAACTTCCCATTATGTTTCATTGATACCCAACTGTACCTCTCTTCCAGCCTCATGGAATCTAGGACAGTTACTATATTATCCAACATCATGTCTCAGAAGAATCAAAACATTTTACAGATTAGGGTCAGCAAAACTACTAAATCCTATTTGGCACTCACCAACACTCATGTACTTTATGTACTGCTCTATCAACCTCCCTGGCTGTTTGCTTAGGCTGAGCCTGGTAGTGTAAATCCTCTCCCTTTGAGGCTGGCCTAAGTTTCCTACCCCACATCTGGTTTGCCAGGAGGACTGAATTCTTCCTCTCTGGAATCTCACCCATACTGCTACTGAATCGATCATCAATGGCTTCACCATCTCAAAGATCATTTTCTCAAACGTTCTTATGGCCCTCCACTCTTCACTAACTTCAACTAATCCAGAGCTCTTGTGGCCTGAGATCTTTCTTGTACAATGTCCCACATACCTTGCTCACCCATCTGTCCACCACCCCCACCGCCACCCCCCCACCCCAATCAGTTCTACTGGCTCCCTGTGTATCAGCGAGTGCTTGTCCTCATTTTCATATGTCTCCACTGTCCTATTTAGGTAACCTTGTCCAGCCATACATGCCACCCCAATCCTTCCCTCCTTTGACTCCAGATTACTGCTCGCAGTGGCCCCTCCCCTCTACACCATCAAAAACTGAGCCTTTAGCTTACTGTGCTACTGCTTTCTGAAACTCTTTTCCTAAACCACTTTGCCGTACTACCTCTCACTGCTTTCAAAAGCCTCTCAAAAAACTAACACTTTGACTACACATTCAATTTCCTCCCTTCTGTCCAAACTCCATTACTCCCTCCCCTTTGCCCACCGTAAAGTGTTTTGAGACATCCTATTATATCGGTAGCATTATGTAAATGTCGGTAGTTGTTTAGCTTCACAATTTTGAGTTTGGTGTCCTTGTGTTCACGATGCGATCTTTCACACAGGCTCATTCAATGGTCTTTTTTGAAGACCTGATTCAGCATCACGCTTACTGTTCTCATGTTTTTGTGCCTTTGTCCATTTTTGCACCTACCTGATAGACCTTTCACAGTAAACAGTTATTGCTGTACAATTTATGGGAGCATAGTGTGATTTTAAAATCTTTCAAACAACTGCTTTCTATTAAATTTATTTCCCATCTCTGCTCTTTAGACTGAATTGAGGAACAGTGTGTTGTACTCAGGAATATCCTGCACAAATTAGTGTCATCCAGCTGCAAGTGAAATGAGTAATGACTCTTCAGTGCAATTACTTGGATAGTGTGTTGAGAAAATCCTTAAAGCAGAAGTGCCCCATGGAGATTGCAGAATTAATACCTGCTCCAGTTTCCCTGCACACAGTACATGTCTTATGGCCAAGGTACTCTGAGGTGTCCTCCATTGATCATTGAACTGACTGCCAGCAGTCACGTGGTAGATATCCATGGACAATTCTCCCTCTGTGTGATGCCTTCCCACAGCATTGTGGCTGAAAGCAAGATCTTAGTAGCATGCTGGCTGTGCCTGTAGACCCCACAATTATGGCACAATATATTGATGCTTCACCCAGTACTGAATTAAGAATGGCACTGTTTAATTAGCCTCTAACAGGAAAGAAGCCAACTCTCACTCGTGTTAATGGCAACTAAATGAGATGGTCCAGCCAGGTTTATTGCTCCATTGTCAGCCTTGACTCAATGGTAGCACTTTCGTCTGAGTCAGAAGGTTATGGGTTCAAGTCGCACTCCGGAGATTTGAGCACATAATCTAGGCTGACACTCCAGTGCCTCAATCACATTCTCTAAAAACAGATTATCTGGTTCTTAATCCCATTACTGTTTGTGGGATCTTGCTGTGTGCAAATTGGCTGCCACGTTTCCCTACACTTCAAAAGTACTTCATTGGCTTTAAGTGCTTTTGGAAGTCCTGAGGTCATGCATTTATGTAGTGCCTTTCAAGTCTTTTTTTTCTATTGATGTGGTGTATCTTCACAGAGCTATTTGACACCATTGTTTTAAAAAAGGACTCACTAGCTTCCCAATGGCATAGTACACAGATACACTGTGGTACTACTGGTCCATACAGGCTAACAAGATCCCAGGTTTGATCTGTGGTCACTGCTAGATCAGCTGAAGTCAATTGGGGTAGTGGAGGAGGAACTAAAATTAGCCCTAGTGTTTCCAGGCCGGGGAAGGGAGAAAATATGCAGGATTCCCTTTCCTGATTCCTTCTGGAAAATGCTTGCACGAGGACAGGATCGGGCTCACTTGTATTGAACCTCCTGGTTAAACAGCCTCCTGACACTTGCCGACTTGGCTCACATGTAAAGAATGGCCAGTAAGGCAAGATCTCCGAGGGCCACTGGTGCCTGCGGATCCTTTTGAAAGAAATAAAGAAAAAACTTGCATTTATTAGTGACTCTCATGACCCCAGGATGTCCGAAAGCACTTTCCAGCCAATGAAGTACTTTTGAAGTGCAGTCACTGTTGTAATGTAGGAAACGCGGCATCCAATTTGCACACAGCAATGAGATAACGGCCGGATAATCTGTTTTTAGTGGTAATGATTGAGGGATAAATATTGGCCAGGTTACAAAACTCCCTTGCTCTTCTTCAAAATAGTGCCATGGGACCTGAGAGGACAGACGGGGCCTCGGTTTAACGTCTCATCCAAACAACGGTACCTCCGACAGTGCAGCACTCCCTCAGTACTGCACTGGAGCGTCAGCCTAGATTTTTGTGCTCAAGTTTCTGGAGTGGGACTTGAACCTACAACCTTCTGACTGAGGCGAGCATGCTACCCAATGAGAAACAAAGGAAGAAAATTAGAGAGGGAGAAAGTACTTGACATTGAAATACTCTTTTCCTCTTTCCCCATATGACATTCCCCCTTTAATCCAGTGGCATCTTCTCTAATTTCTGTCTCCTATTTCACATGCAGCTCAGTCCGCCAGCTCCCAATATAGTGAAATTCCCGATATAGTGAAATTCCCGATATAGTGAGCTCCTCCTGTGATAAAGATATCTCGTTATAAAAGAGTTTACGTTGCAACACAGTACGTGAACAACAGCTAAATCTACTTCTGCCTTAACTGACCTAAATGTGTGCAGCTACATGTCTAAAACATGTGCATCTACATGTCTAAAACATGTGCATCTACATGTATGTATAAAAATATAAATTTTGTAGGTTGGCCTGCCTTGAATTTTGTGTCATATTCTATTTGAATAAGGGTTACTGTCACTTTAAGTCCTCTACCTTGGTGACACTGCAAAGAACTGGCTTCCTGTAGCTCTCTAAAGTTGTGTTATGCAACCAGCAGGGTGTAAATGGTTCCATCTGCCACAGACCAGCCCCCTGGCCATAAGAAGACAATCACACCACAGCGTTGACAGCTTGTGTGCGTCATCTGCACTGCTTTGAAAATTTTCTACTTCAGATAGCAGCTAACAAGCTCTTATTTCTCACCTGTTGACGACAAAATCTGAAAAGGTTTCCACAGAGAGAGGTGCAGAGGCCATTAAAGCTGTCACTTTATTGCGTTCGTGCATTCAGAGAAGTTCTTCCGATTTACCAATAAATGCGTTCAGCTCAATGGGGAGCTGGGCAGAGTTCACCCCATATTTTTATGGTGCCTGGTAATTGCGGAATCATAATAGCTACCAAGCACTCTCCATCGCTAAGAAGCTAACAAGGCATTTCAATGCACATACATTAGCACGCCAAAGAACCAGATCACATTTAAATGAAAATCTCTCCGATTGAAGTGCTAGGAATCAAAGTAAATCGACAAAAGGCACAATTGCAAATCAGCAGCCATTTTAGTTCAAAATTATTTTGTAAAATTATAAAGCACTACCATGAATATTGAACGTCTTTAGGCTTTCTCAAAGGGGCAAGATTTCTGAAATGATTTAATCAGGGAGGTCTGAATTTTTTTTTAAATACGTAAAACGCAATTGTTCTGATCACTGGATTTTGTAAATCAGTGCTTGACGATCGATCTGTTCAGAATGTTTTCAGCTAATGGTCAACTTCAGTAGGATTCTTGTTGCCTTTTCTGAAGCACTTTTCATATTCCACACCCGTCCCAATTTTCTCTCCACCTCTCCTCTCTTGAAGGTGAACGTTCAGGCTCGTGCTCAGATTTACTTTGCCAGGCGGGTAACTTGGCTTCTGGTCGTCATTCTGCCCAGGGTCAAACAGTTAACTCAGCACAGACCAGCAATTGAATCTGGGACCTTTTGGTCTGTATGACCGTGGACCACCTCATGCTGTGCACCGACCCACCAGGATATTAGCGGAGCTATGACATCTTTTCTCTGACTCTATTCAGTTGGTTTTATTGGAACCTCACTTTTAAAAAAAAAACAAGATCAGCAACAACCCCATAATTCCTGAAATAAAAAGCGACAGTGAATCCTGTTTAAAATAAGATGTATATTTGCTTTAAATTAAAATACAAAGGAAATTAAAGCTATATTCTGATGCACAGGGGTATGCACAGGTCAAGTCTGGCATTGCTCTCTTCTTCATTGTAAACAATTTTACAACACCAAGTTATAGTCCAGCAATTTTATTTTAAATTCACAAGCTTTCGGAGATTTTCTCCTTCCTCAGGCAAATGTTTCAAGATCTCCTTGAAGCCTACGCATTTATACATATTGAACAATACATGGTGTTCACAGACTGCCCCTGCAACTGCCCGTTGCCAAGGCAATCACCGTGTTCAGACAGAGAGGTGTTACCTGCAGAACCTCCGAATACACATTCAATAAAAAAACAAACAGGGTAAAAAAACAGAGAAAAAAAACACAGAGAGAGGCAGAAACATCCGGAAGGCAGAGAGAGCCAGCAAATGACCCATTATATTAAAAACAGATAACATTTGTTCGCTGGTGGGGTAACGTGTAGCGTGACATGAACCCAAGATCCCGGCTGAGGCCGTCCTCATGGGTGCGGAACCCGGCCATCAATCTCTGCTCGACGATTTCGCGCCGTCGTGTGTCTCGAAGGCCGCCTTGGAGTACGCTTACCCGAAGGTCGGTGGATGAATGTCCATGACTGCTGAAGTGTTCCCCGACTGGGAGGGAACCCTCCTGTTTCTTCATTGGTAGTGACCAAATTGTTTTATAGTCCATTCTTACACTGTTTGCTTTTGGTCCAAAATTGATTGCATGTCAACTCTCATTATGTTCAAAAACATCCTGGTATAGAATTTCCGCCGGGATGCCCCGATCTCCCACTATAACCTCAGCGGATGCCCTGGACTGAGTGGCCATATATGCCGTTTCTCCGAGGATCCCACTGCAGTTACGTCAGGAGATCAGGACAAATCCCCCTCAGAAATTTATACTTGGTGTTTTTTTGAGGGACTTTGTGCCTATTAAGGTGGGGGACGTTGGCACTGGAGAAATAAAAAACGTTCCCATTTCAGGCAAGCACTCCCAGTTCTGGTACGTTATGGATTAGATACAGATTAAAGCTCCCTCTAGTGTGTCCCAACCTCACAAGAGCACCATTTACTATACCAAATCACAACCTCTGATTGAGATTACCAATTAGTGCTGAATCAGAGGGCAGTTTTGTGCGCAGGCTATGCCCATTAGGAACTAAACTGAGACTACCCGAGCTCAATTCGAATAGGACCCTTACAGCCATCAGTCTGGGCTGGATGGGAACACTGGTTCCACAGATGAAAGCCTGTTGTGCTTACCATAAACTTTTATACTGCATAAAAAATAACCAATGGTTGAGCAGGATGAAGAAGTCGTGATTGTTAATAATTCGAACCTCGTACGTTTTTTTTGGTTTGTTGTGTAGAATTTAGGAGGATTGGTCATTGATTCCAGCAGCGAGTCGTGGAGGAGATTACAATCCTTGAAATGTGGCAATGTTCAGTTCTGTTGTTGTGTTCCACAAAAAACCCGACTGATTATCAGAAATAACTAATTTCACCAACCCCCATTGGATTAGACTGCTGTTACATCAGTTACAGTAAACAGAGGCTCAAGCAACTCTAAGCTGCTTTTTATACTATTCTTCAGCTGCTGGTTTATGCACCCCATGTCTCTCGTACCCCTCGTCTCCCAGAGGCGTTGGCCAGATGAAAGAATGAAAAGCAATTGGCATTTATGTAACACCTCTCACATCCTCCGGGCATCCCAAAGTGCTTTAAATGCAATGAATTACTTTTTGAAGTACAGTCCCTGTTGTTATGTAGGGAAAAGTGGCAGCCAATTTGCATACGTCAGTGACTCACTGGGTAGCATTCCTCAATCAACACCACCAAACAACAAAGTAACTGCTCATTCAGTATCAGTACTGAGGGAGTGCTGCATTGTCATGGGTGCCACCTTTCACAAGCATTAAACTGAGGCTGCACCTGTCTGTTGGGGTGCTTATAAAAGATCCTCTTGTGTTATTTGAAGAGCAAGGGAGATCCCTCTATGTCCTTGCCATTTTAATGTAGGTGCTTAATAAGCAGGTTAATGCTTTGTTAAAGTAGGGGATAATGGATTTTCATGTGAACGCATTAACCACTCACACGCTAAACTTCTCGCAGGGTTGTTTCAAAGCTGTAGTGGCCTCGTGCTTTCGTGCCTTTGTCCGTTTCTGCATTTACCTGATGGGCCTTTCACAGTAAATTGCTGCTGTACAATTTATGGGAGCGTAGTATGATTTAAAATCTTTCAGACAACTGCTTTCTGTTTCATTTATTTCCCAACGCTGCTCTTTAGTCTGAATTGAGGAACATTGTGTTGTTGTACTCAGGAATATCCTGCTCGAATTAGCGTCATCCGGCTGCATGTGGAATGAGTAATGACTCTTCAGCGCAATTAACCAGAAAGCATGTTGCGAGAATCCTTAAAGCAGAGGTGCCCCACGGAGGTTGCAGGATTGTGTTCTTTTTGTTGTTTTACCCTTGCGTTCCCAGTCTCTCCTTTCCTCTGAGAAATGCAAGCCCTACAGCTGAGTGGCTGACAGCCATGGGCCCTTCACTTCTGCCACTCTCAGCTGGTTATTTGGGGGTAGGTGACAGCTGCTCCTCCTCCTCTCTCTTTCTTTCTTTCTTTCTTTCTTTCTTTCTTTCTTTCTTTCTCTCTTTCTCTCTTTTTCTTTCTTTTTGGTCCCCCACCTGCAGTCCCTCTGACACCAAGAACATTCTGGCTTGGGAATGGAGTCTGTGGTCGTCATAGTGCAGCACATTCGGAGCCCCATCTGGTACTGAATGGGGAAACCCAAAAGTGGGGGCTATAAATGTAAGATAGTCACTAATAAATCCAAAAAGGAATTCAGGAGAAACTTCTTTACCCAGGGAGTGGTTAGAATGTGAACTTACTACCACATGGAGTAGTTGAGGCGAATAGCATAGATGCCTTTTTAAGGGGAAGCTAGATAAGTATTACGTAGAATGTACAGCACAGAAACAGGCCATTCAAACCAACAGATCCAAGCCGGTGTTTATGCTCACACGAACCTCCTCCCACCCTACTTCATCTAACTCCATCAATATATCCTTCTATTCCTTTCTTCCTCATGTGTTTATCAAGCTTCCCCTTAAATGCATCTATGCTGAATGCAGAGGCCTGGCAGGTTATCTGTGTCTCTCCAGATCTGATGGTGAGTGACCGTGGTATTGAGGTAACTCGGACGTTCTTTCTCTGGCCCCCTCCTCCTCATTTTATATCAAATCTGCCACTTTCCCACTATGGCAGAGATGTGGGGCATTTGTATATCTCCATGATCATTATAACTGCGTTCAATAAGATGTCTTTATATTTGCTTTAGTGTCTGTGGGGTATGCAGCGATATAAACTACTGTATGCGGTGATAGACCTACTATATGCGGTGATATTAACCTGGGAAGTGCAGTCATATTAACCTGGGATGTGCAGTAATATAAACTGCAGTTATAATTTAAACTACACATTGAGCTTTATTTTGAGACTGGCTTCTTGTGACTCCTTCCCACACACTCTAACCACTCTCTGGACAAAGAAGTTTCTCCTGTATTCTTTATCGGATTTATTAGTGACTGTCTTATATTTATGACCCCTACTTTAGGTCTCCCCAACAGGTGGAAACATCTTCTCCACGTCTACCCTATCAAACCCTTTCATAATCTTAAAAGACCTCTACCAGGTAACCCCTCAGTCTTCTCTTTTCTAGAGAAAAGAGCCCCAGCCTGCTTAATCTTTCCTGATAGGTGTAACCTCTCTGTTCTGGTATCATCCTAGTAAATCTTTTTGCACCTTCTTCAGTGCCTCTATATCCTTTTTATAATATGGTGACCAGAACTAGTCTAAGGGAGAAAGGAGTAGAAGGATATGTCGATCGGGTTGGATGAAGTAGGGTGGGGGGATGCTCGTGTGGAGCATAAACACTGGCACAGACCAGTTGGGCCAAATGGCGTTTTTCTGTGCTGTAAATTCTATGTAATTCTGTGAATTTATCAATGACATTGTTATCACGGAGGACAGAGAAGCAGCTTTAGAAACTTAAAAACAGAACTGTTGTTCAGAAAATTCCAAAATGACGTAGCTTGATCTTTATGGCATCAAAACAATCATGTACTATCTACTCTTGCTAATGTTCCTGAAAGGTACACTTAAACCATCTCCAGATTGTACATTTGTAGACACAGGGATAGGTCACAAGTTTTCCCGAGCGTTTCCATGCACGTGGAATTCATACGGTTCATGACTTCTCGGCACTGATGGGATTTCATGGTATTGGAATAAATGAGAATGCCCACGTGACCAGATGGGAGAGACTCCTCCACAATATTGGAGGAGACTGTCGACTGGGGGAGAGTTGCCTTGATCATAGTATCTACTGAGAGTGTGACATTTCTTTGGCAACTTTCACCCCTCTCCATAAAGGAGGGGTGATCCACTGCAGTACTTTTCAGTGGGGGAGATAATTATTTGTCGTTCATTTTTTTTCTGTATTCCTTTCCTGCCCCCACCCTCGTTTTCAATTCTTTTCCATCCCTCCTTATGCTGATTTTGAATCCTGCCGCACCCCCTGATCCAGAGGCCTGGCAGGTTATCTGTGTGTCTCCAGATCTGATGGTGAGTGACCGTGGTATTGACTCGGACGTTCTTTCTCTGGCCCCCTCCTCCTCATTTTACATCAGATCTGCCACTTTCCCACTATGGCAGAGATGTGGGGCATTTGTATATCTCCATGATCATTATAACTGCGTTCAATAAGATGTCTTTATATTTGCTTTAGTGTCTGTGGGGTATGCAGCGATATAAACTACTGTATGCGGTGATAGACCTACTATATGCGGTGATATTAACCTGGGATGTGCAGTAATATAAACTGCAGTTATAATTTGACTAAACTACACATTGAGCTTTATTTTGAGACTGGCTTCTTGTGACTCCTTCCCACACACTATAACAGGGGGTTCGCCTGAGTCCTAACACATACAGGAAGATCTGAGTGCCAGATTTTGAAGTAGCAATAAACAGCTCCGTGCAGTGTTAATACAAGGGTGACTTTACACTACAACGGTATCGTCGCTACAGTTAGAGTAGAAATGCAGCCTGACCTGACACGAGAGTGTGAAAGAGTGAAGAAAGACACCCTGAAGGAGGGAATCTTGCTTGGCTAATGCCTGCAATTAGGCCGGTCCTTCAATCTGCATTTACACTGTGCAAGTTTAGCACTGGTGCAAAGCATAAGTCGCGAAGCTTGTAGCATAAATGCACCTTAACTGTGGCTGAAACTCATTGTGACTGAGCCGTACTGTTGAATCTTTTTCTGAGATTGAGTCGTTCCCCTGGAATCTGTAAGTTAATCTTAGAATGTCGTATGTCATGTGCAACCGATAAATGCTTAGTAATAATTCATGTGTCCGTGCGAGATTTCTATTTTTTACAAGTGTTAATTACTGCACTAGTCGGCAGAAAACATAACACTCTCTCGCTACGTATTTAAATATCCAAATCATTTAGCCAGTTTTCTAACCTATTTGAGGCAAAACATGTGTAAAACTCACCGTGATAAAACATTGCTTGCACTGGCACATCCCCTGGACAGTTTACAAAGAGAAACTTGCCACCTGTTAGGCGAACCACCTGTCTGACTGTCTTTGTCTGACTGTCTTTGTCTGACTGTCTCTCTCTATTTCTCTCTGTGTCGCTCTGTCCCTCTTAATGCTACTGTGATCAGTGTTCATTTTGAACTTCCCTCTCTCGTTCTTGTTAAGCTCAATTATGCTGTCCTGTTACCCCATCTATACCTTCACTGTGTTGAAATCAAGACTCGTAACACTGTTTCCTACTCTTGTTCTTTTCCTGGGCATCCAATTTGCTTTAACTCCCTACAATCTGCAGGCTTTTAAAGCCCGAGCTTGCAGTCGTCTATTCTTGATTGAGCCCCTGCTCTCTTCTGATCGTTATTCTCCTGCATGATGGGTCTTGGCCCTTTGCCCAGATGCCTCAATTAAAAAAAAAATATAGGTTTGCAGTTAGTGACCACCTGCGCAAAGATGCGAATTCTACACCAGGTTTCATGATTCTAGTCCCAGATCATTTTTCCCTTGGTCCACTGTGCCCTTTGCTGTGTGTCTTGAGTGATCTAGTGCCAGTATTGATCTGTGATGCACTATTAAACTTAAGAGCCTTCCTTGCTGTTTTTATAGAAACCCAGTAACAATTCCTTTCTTCAAATTTCAGATTATCTGGCAAACCACGGCCGGCTAAGTGAGTTGGAGGCGAGGCGCAAATTCTGGCAGATCCTGTCGGCGGTGGAATATTGCCACAACCGCAAAATCGTCCACCGGGATCTGAAAGCGGAGAACCTTCTGTTAGACAGCAGTATGAATATTAAAATAGCGGGTACGTATTAAGAGAGAGATCTGAGGAGCTTTGTTTATATTAGCACTTACCTGCAAAACCTAACGGGAGGCTGGAAACATTCTGTCTACAGGCTTATTTCCAGAGAGAGTGCAGTAGACGGAGATAACCACCCACACACACACACACACACACGTTTGATCTGTACAAGGGGTACGGCCTGTTTAATGCTATTTGGAATATACCAACTGCCTCTCATCCTCCCCACCCCATATTTTTGCAGGGTATTAGTCTCTTCTCTTTACCCCTCCACCCGACTACCCCAGTTGGCACCTTCCCAAAACGGCACAGCTGAGGCGTGAGACCTATCACAGGCGTGAACCTGTATCGTAACACTTATTGTTGCGACATGCTTGGGCTGCACCACACTGTCCCTTTTGGCCCTGATTGAGCAGCTGTCTTGCTAGAACTGATAGAGGACTGCGCGGACATTTCATGCTTAATATATTTAAATGACTAATAGCTGGTTGTCAGTCTTGAGTAGGATGTACTGGGACAAAAACACATTTCTGACCTGCTCTCTGTGTTCTTGGTTTGCTCTGCAGAATGTCACTTTGTATTGCAATCTTTGTTCCCTGTCCCCAAGATTAATTCCTCCCCCTTCCAGCTTTCTCTCCTTAGGTCCCTGACTTGTCCTAGGCTGTGGTTGCGGGAGCAATAAGAACATAAGAAATAGGAGCAGGAGTAGGCCAATCGGCCCCTCGAGCCTGCTCCGCCATTCAATAAGATCATGGCTGATCTGATCCTAACCTCAAATCTAAATTCATGTCCAATTTCCTGCCCGCTCCCCGTAACCCCTAATTCCCTTTACTTCTAGGAAACTGTCTATTTCTGTTTTAAATTTATTTAATGATGTAGCTTCCACAGCTTCTTGGGGCAGCAAATTCCACAGACCTACTACCCTCTGAGTGAAGAAGTTTCTCCTCATCTCAGTTTTGAAAGAGCAGCCCCTTATTCTAAGATTATGCCCCCTAGTTCTAGTTTCACCCATCCTTGGGAACATCCTTACCGCATCCACCCGATCAAGCCCCTTCACAATCTTATATGTTTCAATAAGATCGCCTCTCATTCTTCTGAACTCCAATGAGTAGAGTCCCAATCTACTCAACCTCTCCTCATATGTCCGCCCCCTCATCCCCGGGATTAACCGAGTGAACCTTCTTTGTACTGCCTCGAGAGCAAGTATGTCTTTTCTTATTCCCTGAATGGCTGCCCTCCAACACTTTGATCAAGTGGCCATTCCTCATGTTGAATGTCAGCAGGCTATTCACCCTTGGAAGGCATCGCAGCCTGATCCTGTTCTTACTCAACACCCATACACAAGTACTTTCCAGCAGATAGTGATCGGGAGTGGGAATTTTGTCTGACTTTTGCCCCTCCCTTATTCAGGAGAACAGAGGATAATTCCAGCATTCCATCTGATGCCTCAGTTAAGATCAAGTAACCCAACGCAGACCAGGGTTCAAATGTGGGCCTTTACTGGCCTGTATAATGCACTGGGCGATGTGTTTACTAACTAAATCATTGGGTGTGTTGTACAAGAAGCTTTCTAAAATGACATTTAAAGTAAATGGTCTATTTTCTATATCAGGGATTTTTCTCCTTCGAGGTTTAATTGAGGTGTTCAAAATTATGGCGGGTTTCGATAGAGTAGATAGGGAGAAACTGTTTCACCGGCAGGAGGATTGGTAACCAGAGGATGCAGATTTAAGTTAATTGGCAAAAGAAGCGGAGCGGTGATGGGGAGAAATTGTTTTTATGCAGCCAGTTGTTATGATCTGGAATGCCCTGCCTGAAAGGGCGGTGGAAGCAGATTCAATAGTAACTTTCAAAAGGGAATTAGATAAATACTTGAAGGGGAGAAATTTGCAGGGCTATGGGGAAAGAGCAGGGGAATGGGACTAATTGGATAGCTCTTTCAAAGAGCCGGCATAGACACGACGGGCCGAATGGCCTCCCCCGTGCCGTATGATTCTATGATCAATGTTTAGCCTTCCAAGAGAGGTGGTCTCCTTGTTTTCGTCCCCCCCCCCCCCCATATGGTCAAAATACATGTGAATTTCACTCTCACTCACACACTTTCATACTTGAAAGGCATTTTCCAACACTGTTGTCTGAGACCTTTACGCAGAGAAAGGTCAGTGGTGTGAACTGTGCTTTCATTCGGCACTTCAAAGCAGCTCCAGTTACTGCGTTAAATGGGCTGCCTTCCATTTCCAAGGGCTGTTCAGCTCCCGACTATTTTCCTTTGATTTGAACACTGGGGCCGAAATAATCTGGAACGGTTTAAATCTCAGGAAGATAACGTGTAGTTTGTGAATCCCGTGTTCTGTTTTTGTTAATTGGGTCATTCCACGTAATGGGAGCGAGGTGGGGTTGGGGGAGTGGTGATCATTCTGGATGTGCAGATTAGAAAGCAACAAGCAAGACAGTGAAGCTTTTTTTTTAAAAAAAAAATCTTCTTCGTTTTCCCTCCTTCCTCTTTGGAAGGTGCTTCGGTCTGGTTGGCATGTGGTTTCACAGGAGCCAGTTACATCGAAGCTACAGTACAGAAACAGGCTATTCATCCCACACGAGCCTCCTCCCTCCCTACTTCATCTCACCCTATCAGCATATCCTTCTATTCCTTTCTCCCTCATGTGCTTATCTAGCTTCCCCTTAAATGCATCGATGCTATTTGCCTCAACTACTCCATGTGGTAGCGAGTTCCACATTCTAACCACTCTCTGGATAAAGAAGTTCCTCCTGAATTCCTTGTTGGATTTATTAGCGACTATTTTATATTTATGACCTCTAGTTTTTGGACTCCCCCCACAAGTGGAAACATTTCTCTACCTCTACCCTGTCAAACCCTTTTATGATCTTAAAGACCTCTATCAGGTCACCCCTCAGCCTTCTCTTTTCTAGAGAAAAGAGCCCCAGCCTGCTCAGCCTTTCCTGATAAGTATATCCTCTCAGTATACCCTCCATTGTCTCACCCCAGTGGCCATCTTCAAGTGTAAGCCTACACAGTGAGTGTCATCAGTCTATTTGGCTATGAGAAGGCTTCATACTGAGGCCAATCTGTCCTCGCCTGATGCCACTTCCAGTAAAGTCACTTGATAGTTATTGGGAGCGGGAAATTTTACCGATGTTTTGGTTTTTTTTTACCTTTTCCCTAGCCCAGGGGCACTGAAGCCAATTTTAGTACTGCTACCGACCCACCTACCACGCTGGCTGAGATCAGTCAATTCAGTACAGATCAGGGTTCGAACCAGTGACTTTCCTGGTCTGTATGGTGCAGGTTCACATTGGACATTGCAATTCCGCACCGAACAATCTCAGGAAACAAACTAGATTAATTCCAGGGATGAGAGGGTTGTCCTTTGAAGAGAGGTTGAGTAGAATGGGCCTATACTCTCTGGAATTTAGAAGAATGAGAGGTGATCTCATTGAAACATACAAGATTCTGAAGGGGCTTGACAGGGTAGATGCTAAGAGGTTGTTTCCCCTGGCTGGAGAGTCTAGAACTAGGGGGCATAGTCTCAGGATAAGGGATCGGCCATTTAACACTGAGATGAGGAGGAATTTCTTCACTCAGAGGGTTGTGAATCTTTGGAATTCTCTACCCCATAGGGCTGTGGATGCTGAGTCGTTGAGTACATTCAAGTCTTGGGATAGATTTTTGGACTCCAGGGGACTCAAGGGAATTGGGGATCGGGCAGGAAAGTGGAGTTGAGGTTGAAGATAAGCCATGATCTTATTGAATGGTGGAGCAGGCTCGAGGGGTCGTATGGCCTACTCCTGCTCCTATTTCTTATGTTCTTAAGGCTTTTTCGATTTTTGAGGCTTTTTGAATTTTCTGTGGAATTCTTGAGTGCTCAAATGCCGACGGAGGATCTACTCAATCTTTGACTTTTGGATTAATGACGTAATTCCAGATTCAAGGATAGGTAATGAGGGCAAGAGAGAAGAGAGAAATGGCTGTTTAAACAGGCAGTTACTGAGTGAAGCAGCCTCATAAATAAATTACATAGAATTACACAGAATGTGCAGCACAGAAACAGGCCATTCGGCCCAACTGGTCCATGCTGCTGTTTATGCTCCACACGAGCCTCCTTCCCCCCTCAACTACTAAAGTGCAAAATCTGTGTATGATTGATAACCAATAATATAAATGTAAGCTTCAGGGGCCGTATGGCGTACCCCTGCTCCTATTTCTTGTGCCCATTATCTTGCTAAACTGAGTAAGTGCCAATCCTGTTAACCGCCCTCTCCACCTCCTTCGATCATTCAGTCTCCCCTGAATTTGGGAACATTAGTGCCATAAGTACAGTCCATTTGTGCCTAAATATGTGCCATTTGTGTTTTTAAAAAAAACCTTTTTAAGTCTTTTGCTACCAGCCCAAATTTAGTGCCAACCAAGAACTACCGTATAAACTCGTGCTCAAGTCTTGCATGGCAGTTAAAGGGTTAAGTGCACAGCGTGGCTCAGTGGGAGAAACATAAATTTATCTGTTATCTCCTTGCTTTATAAATCTCTTATTGAGTGCGTGAGTCTCGAGGAAGGGTTTCTGGGCATCTTTTCCTCAGTTTATGATGGATGAACTGCTGACTAGAAGATGAAAAGGATTCTTCTTGGCAAATATCATTTCCCCATTTCACATCTAGAAGTCCTATGACTATCCCAAGTCATTTTGCTTGCGGGGGGGGCGGGGGGAGGGAAGAGAGGGCTGCCAAAAATGGGATCCAGCAGTGACCCCACCCCCACCCCCCCCCTCGTAAGCCAAGACAATTTGAGGGGAAAGATGGCAAAAGGGAGGGTGAAGCATGGACAAGGGAAGCCCAATCTATCCTGTGACATGAGTGCAGTTAAAGTCTGCTGTGAGCTGCTTGACTTTTATTCTGAAGCATTCCCCATGATAGCTTTTCTAGCCGGTGGGCAACAGAGGAGAATTGACGTCAAGCGCTGCTGATCAGTATGCTGCTCATGAAGTGGGTCAGCTCAGAGAATTAGTTCACAACCATGGGCTCCTATCTATTCTTTTTTGTCAGCAGCTTAGCTGAATAAATTCTCTCACTTAAACGTAGTCGTGATGTGGGGGGAGGGGTGTGTGGGGGGTGGGGGTGGGGGAGTGTGGGAGAGGAGTGCGTATAGTTTCCATTGTAAAATAGTCAAGGTCACGTTAAAAGAAAGTAAAACTCTTGAAGCCTTGTTTTATTTTGTGGTGGATTTTTTTTTTGAACTGTATGGAAAGTGCTCCATGCAGTTTTAAGCGATGGTTAGCCAAAAAGTCAAAGATTAGCCAAACAGCCAAATGTTCTGCCACAGTGTTTGTGGTTTTTTTAATTGTCTGAGTCCTTTGCTGATGTCAGTCTTTTAAGGCAGCTAGCCAGAAAAGGAATGGAATTTCTCTTCACTCGTTTACGTGCAGATTAGTCTGGTTTCGACTTTTAAAGGAAAAGTCATTGTGACCGTTTGAGTGACGAGGAGGACTGGAGCCGACTGAAAAAGATGCTTCCCATCGAGTTCTCTGAGGTGGGCCTATTGCAGGATGTTTGTGGGTAATGGGTCAATGAGTCTGGATTGAGCCTTCGGTTTCTTTTTTTAAACTGGGCCACGCTATCCAATTTAGTCATAACAAATTGCCTTCAAACATGACAGCCCTAAGTAATTTAGGCCACAAAGAAGGAAAGAAGGGCCCTGCTTCCAAGCAATTGAATGTGATTGGCAATAAAATGGACACATCGTGTGTCGGCCCTAACAGATATTTCTCAACGGTCCAACCCACAGCTTGAGATTGGCTCCGTGTGGGTACAATGTTGTGGGTAACTGTGCCTAATGTGATTTGAAGAATGGTGGCATCTGTGCTTTGTGGCATATTAATGCAAACAGTTCATGCAAGGGCAGAAGTGATGTACGGAAGCAAGGTTATTGAGGGATAGTTTCTTCCCCCCCCCAACCTAAAACTTGCTTTGTAGTTTTTATCTTGAGTTTAAAAAAAACAAGAAAAGGTTATTTTTAACCGTCAAAGTGCCAAAAAGTGAAACAGACTAATTTTAAACTGTGTGCAATTCCTGTGCAACTAGTTTCAAAGGCCTTCAGCGCACATGGCGAGCAGTTGCCTCTTGTCATGCACTGGATGTTTTGTGACCAAGTCTGCCTCTCTCCGGGTGTCGCTATGTTTCAGCCTTGTTCAGCTGCCGCGGAAAAGAGAAGAAAAGGTTGGCTGGTAGATCAGGGAGATCGTATTGGAACAAGGCTCCAGCCTGAGAGAGGGGGACTGCCTGGGCCACCAGGAAAATGGTGGCGGGCGGGAATGAAGCAAGAACCGGGCGGGGGGCAGGGCGAAATTTAACCTAACCCACTCGGGTCGGACGCCCGATGTTACAACAATAACAACTTGCATTTATATAGCACCTTTAACAAAGTAAAACATCCCAAGGCGCTTCACAGGAGCGTTATCAAACAAAATTTGACACCGAACTACATAAAGAGACCAATAGCTTGGTTTTAAGGAGCGTCCTAAAAGAGGAGGAGAGGTTTAGGGAGGGATTCCCATTGCTTGGGGCTTAGGCACTTGAAGGCACGGCTACCAATGGTGTGGCGGTGGAAACTGGGGTTGCGCAAGAGGATAGAATTGGAGGGGCGCAGAGATCTCGGAGGGTTGTAGGGCCAGAGGAGGCCATGGAGAAAGGGAGGGGCGAGGCCATGAAGGAATTTGAACACATTTGGGTGAGAATTTTAAAATCAAGGCGTTGCCGGACCGGGAGCCAATGTAGGCCAGCGAGCACAGGGATGATGGGTGAACGGGACTCGGTGCGAGTTAGGATGGACTCCACTGACTTCAACCGACCCGCCCCCACCGAGCCGGTTAGGTTAAAATTACTCCTGGGGACAAGAGTACAGTGCCGCGATTTTCGAGCCACTACCGCCCTATTCCCGCCTGGCAAAGCGACTTAAAATCGGCCTCCAAGTCTCCTCAGGCCACTCGCTGACCTCCCAGCAGTTATTGACGGATATTATAAACAAGAACAAATTCAAACAAGTGGAATTTTTTTTCTCAATTGAATGAAGCTTTATACTTTGACCTTTCATTAAGCTAATGGAACCATGTGGACATTTTGAAAGTAAGCCTGCTTATATTATTTTTTTTAAAAATGCTTCTTAAATGTGTGGTGTTTAAAAATATTTAGATTACTGTCCGAGCCATAAAGGTTTGACCTTAAGTTGAGTTCCCCCTTCACGGTATCAGAGGTATTAAACACACACAAAGAGCAGTAATCTCCAACGCTGGCCCCAGTTGCTGCAGCTTTAAACTCTGAAGCCTAACTGAAAACCACATATCTGCAGGACGACCTGGCTGAGACCTGGTATCTCCACAGACCTTCCTAATGAGGCTGTTTCAGAGTGAAATCTCTTCTGTTAAATAATTCACTAGTTCAATCAAGTAACCTTGCCTCACCGTTCTGTGAAAATGCTGCAGTTAGAAGTTCAGGCGTCCTTTTAAAATGCAGGTAGACATTTTTGATACTGATTTGTACAATGAAAGTGGCCTCTCAATTGCTGTGACAGAGGGAGCACAGTTTATCTTTGCAAAGCACAACAATAATGTTGCATGCTTTATTCCATTCCGCAATTTTATTGCTTGTTCTGCAGAAACACTTCTTAAACCAATATTTGTTAAAAAAAAACTTTTTTTTGCAGTAGCTTAACACTATACATTTCTGACCCCCATATGGGTTCTGTTGCGCTGATTTATGCAAGTTGTGGGCCCGAGGAGACCCTCAGACACACAGGCCTAGCAATACTATGGAGCCGTTGCCCGTCTTTCAGGCGCAAAAAGGGCACCTGAGCATCCAATATGGCGGGCAGGGAGCATCTGCTCATTGCACAGTCAACTCTGCTGGAGGTACAGGTATCTGTTTTTATGACCAGAGACCATTATCTAGCCATTTTAAAAAATATTTTTTGTGTGTATACCTATTTTTACTTCAAGATATTTTTATGAAACAGCCACGTGAGGATATGGAGGCTGGCAGGGATGGAGATGTGATCGTATGAGGTTAGATTTACCTTTTGCAGGAGGGGGTTGGGGGTGGCGGTGAGGTTGGGGGGGTTGCGTGTGCGCCTCCTCCTCGGGGGATTGAATGTGTTACTGGCACAGAATGGCTGCCGTACCTGACTACATAACAACCCCCGGTGCACTCTGTAGTGCTTTGAGGTTTATCGATTATGTAATGAGGCACAATATCAGCACCACACGCATAGAAAGAAAGACTTGCATTTCTATAGCACCTTTCATGACCTCAGGACATCCCAAAACAATTTACAGCCAATGGCATACTTTTGAAGTGTAGGCGCTGTTGTAATGTAGGAAACCCAGCAGCCAATTTGCGTTCAAGGTCCCACAAACAGCGATGAGATAATGACCAGATAATCTTTTCTTTTTTACTAATGTTAGTTGAGGGATAAATATCGACCAGGACGCCGGGGAGAACTCCTGTGCTCTTCTTCGAAATAGCGCCGTGGAATCTTTTACGTCCACCTGAGATGGCAGACGGGGCCTTGGTCTAACGTTTCATCTGAAAGGCGGCACCTCTGACAGTGCAGCACTCCCTCAGTACTGCACTGAAGTGTCAGCCTAGATTTATGTGCTCGCGTCTGCTGGAGTGGAACTTGAACCTACGACCTTCCGTATCAGAGGCGAGAATGCTGCCCACTGAGCCACGGCTGACATGCATGTTTTCCTCTTTCTTGCATCTTGGCCACTGGGGCCTTGGCATTGTGTGGCGAATGTAAACATTATTGCTGTGCTCCGACCCGCAATCGGACATTGCCCTTGAATAATATATCTGTTCACTGATTGGTGCCACATGTTGGGCACATGCTTCTGGGCTATTAATCGGGGGTGAGGGTTGGGGGGGTGCGATGCACAACAATTAGCCTGTTGTAATTGTGAGATTGCACCATTGTCGCCCCTCTCCCCCCCCACTGCCCCCCCCCTCCCTTCTTCTGTGCAAAAGTCCACATGAGGTTAGAATTCCTTCATAGTATTCGTTTTCTCCCGCCAAAATGACTGTGTAATTTGATTGAAAATGTTAAATATGAAATAAAAACTGTTTCCAGAGGGAACCCAACTTCATCACCTAACAAGTGGTCCTGGTGTCAAAGATGCCTGATTCTAAACTCCAGCCGTTCACCATTTCTTTGCAGTCCAGGATTCGTTTGTGACACAGAAAACTATAATAATCCTAGAATGACACTGGATGTACTGATCGTTTATCTAGTTTATGGATGTGTCCCAAATCTGCCAGTTTGTGCAGCTCTTCACAGGGCAAGGCTGGGCAAGGGTTTTAATGTTGGTGAGCTGGACGCTTTTTAACTACAGCTTAGAATAGACATTTGTTTTAGGGCTTGGGGAAGGGGTGCGGGGAGCCCTCGGTCTGCTGCTGATGATCTGTTGGTTGCTGGGTTTGTTCAGGTTTATCTGATGACTGTGCTCACCAGCTTTTAGAATTTCCCAGGGGAATCGTTTCACAAATCAGCAGCTACAAAAAAAAAAATGGCCAGTACTGCCTTGACTGCTCACGCATTCTTGTAGCCATCCTGCCTTCTCTCTCACCACTTTCCTCTATCTTGCTCATTAAGAATTTGCTAGTAAATTGCTGGTGGCGTTATCCACAGTCAGTTGAATCTTGCTCCACAGAGCCAGGTACTGTCAAAAATCTGCAACTGCATCGTGACAGTTGACGAAGTAAACTTGAATGTTGACATAGCAGTTTACAATGGTAAATATTGGCAGGAAAGTGTGACCAAAAACCATGACAACAGGAAGCAAAGTTTGTGACGGGAAGTGTGCGGCCTACACAAGATTTTTAAGAATAGATATTGATATCAGAAATGACATTTAAGACTGTTTCATCTCCAGTTGTGTGTTTTTGTTTGAGCAGATTTTGGGTTTGGTAATTTCTACAAACCAGGAGAGCCCTTGGCCACATGGTGCGGAAGTCCACCGTATGCAGCTCCAGAGGTTTTTGAAGGACAGCAGTATGAGGGGCCACAACTGGACATCTGGGTAACAACTTCACTTAAACCCTAAAAATAGTTTCAAAGATTTGAAAAATAAAATTCCCTTCCTCTTCTGTAGCTGTTAACTCCATGACTCTGTTTCCATGGATGCTTCACTCTGGTACCTCCCCCAAGTGTTCCATTGCTCATGCTGTCCTCATCCAAGATATCCACACAGGAGTCAACCGATAGCGATGAAGCTTGGGACCCCTGACTGATTCCCCAAGTCCCCCCATGCCAGTCAAATTGAGCTCAACTGTAACGGTGCTCTCGTGTTCTGGTGGAGGTCAGTGACCTCAATACAGGCGAGGGATA
This sequence comes from Heptranchias perlo, assembly GCF_035084215.1. Classification (NCBI taxonomy): domain Eukaryota; kingdom Metazoa; phylum Chordata; class Chondrichthyes; order Hexanchiformes; family Hexanchidae; genus Heptranchias; species Heptranchias perlo. Next base: position 9,241,895 of record NC_090357.1, read on the forward strand.
GAACATGGGATTGTCCTGATTTGTGGTTTGATTTCCTTACATGCACCATCACCACTGCCAAAAATCACTTGCCTCATCCATACTGGATTGTTACAGGTTCATATAAAGACATATGTCGGTCGGGTGCAGTTTAAGAAAATATTCTAAACTTTTTTTTATTTAAGTCCTAATTTTCACTGGCCCGATAAGTACTAGTAGATTTATTAATGTTTATTTGGAAGTCAGGTTATGGGTGTAATGAAGTCATAATTTGGTTTCTTATTTTTAAGTTCATGAGGTAAAACTTTGAGACCCAGTGCCACGATGGGGGTCTCAGAAAATCAATGGATTCATGGGCAGTGCACCCGTGATTTTCCAATAAGCCGTCCATTGAGTGCGAGGGCTTGCTGGTGACGTGACTCCTCAAAGCTCTGCCCACGGTTACTGAATGGAAACTGCAGGTCCATAACGGCCATTCAAGTGACCTCAGGGCTGATATTCCTGGGGTTTTTTTTGTTTCCTTTCAAGTTTGTTTATTTTATTAAGACTTATTAAGGTGAGAGTTATTGACGCTGGGGAATGAAACACCTCTATTTCAGGGATCTGGTATCAGCATCGAGCACTCCACGTTAGGTACAGCATGGCTAGATACACAGTAAAACATTCTACCCTACCCCAACATTATGCCTCAGTCCTTATTTCAGAATAGTGCCCCAACTGCACCAACTCTGACGTTAATCCATTTCCCAAACCAGCCGGTTGGTGCCAAGTTGTGTCCGGTTTTGTGTTGTGGTTTTGTGGTAGGAGCTGGCTTGAGACTGTCCAAAATCTCTTTAAGTAGGACACATACAGCCAGCAGATGGAGGAAACCTTCATCCCATCAGTGCAGACTGGATGCAGACCTATGCCCCAGAGTTGAAAGGTCATATCCTTCAACTGATTTTTCCATCTCTTTTAAATAGAACTGCACTAACTTTTGTGACAGATAAACTGTAGAAGATATTAATTGTGTGCAGAATGAGATTTTCTCACATCTGGATCTGTTCATTTACTGGGTTTTTTCCAACTGTCATCATGCAAGTCTTGGTGATTGGACCAACTAATGCTTTGACCTCACTATGTATTCATTTGTTCTTAAGCTGTTGTATAAAACAGGATGTCACTGTTTCAGCAATTAGAGCAGTCGGTCAGTGTAGCAGTGTCACTGGAAAATAATAAGTAGCGAATTGTCTTTGTGACATTGTGCGGCCTTAACAGAGACATGAAAGCTCAAAACGCACCATAGGGATCAAATTTATCAAGTAACAGGACAGTTATGTTACAATCTCAGCTTTCTTTTGAAGGCCCTGTACGTTATTATTAGTGAAGATCTTTTTATATTTTTATTTTGTGATCATCAAGGTGAGGGATGTTAGTGCGAGGGAATTGGGGAACGTTCTCATTTTAGCCATCCAGTGTTGGCGTCAAGCACTCTCCAGTTCATGTATAGCACCGTTGGATACAGAGCAAAGCTCCTCTACTCTGTCCCAGCAATGTGCCTCGAGCTGAACCACAATTCCCTACTGCAACAATGTGACATTCTCCTATTTCTGACTCTGGCCATCCTGTGGCTCACTGAGTGGGATTGCCAATTAGTGTTGAACTAGGGACAGCGTTGTGCTGTGGGCCCACTAAGTACTGGATTAAGACAATCCAACAAACCCTTCCAGCCAACGGGCAGTGAAGCATTTTTATGAAGTATTATACAAGGCTTCTCATCTTTGTGTCTATTGCAGAGTCTCGGTGTGGTCCTCTATGTGCTGGTTTGTGGAGCTTTACCCTTTGATGGTCCAACACTTCCCATCCTGAGGCAGAGGGTTCTGGAAGGCAGGTTTAGAATTCCGTACTTCATGTCAGAAGGTGAGAATAGACTAAACGCTTTAAAATGTTACGCTGCAGTCTGTGTGACAGGAATGAGCCCCAAGTGTGTCAATCACCTCAGATACGGGGTCTGTTTGAATGATGCTGCTTGTGGTTTAGATGGGAAAGCAGCTTCTACTCTTTATCTAGACTTTGAACAAACTTTCAACAATTCAGATGTTCTACTGCACTCTTATCAATGCTTCAGCAGCTGAAGAAATAGAGGAGGCCCAGAATTCAAATGCCGCCCTTGACTAAATTGTTTGAGCACAGCTTCCCTCAGGGTGGTGGTCACTAGTTCTCATCCCGGGTGATGGAGCATTTTGTAGCAGCGCAATTAGCCACTGCTGCAGTCGGGAGAGGGGAAGTAGAGCAAGGAAAGAAAAACCTGATAGGCCAGGGACTGCTCCATAGAAGCACACACATGTTGCAACTCAGTCATGGAGGGCGGATGTAGCTTGAATGTCCTGTCTTCCCCCATTCGAAGACTTGCGAGACCTGCCAAGGGCCATCTCAGTCTGGGCATGGAGTAATGGCAGGCCTTTCAACTATGCGAGCCATTACAGCCGAACCCAACCCAACCCAGTCCTTTTTCAACCTGATGTCAACACAGGCATGGTTTGCTGAGCAGTGACCAACAGCAGGAATCCCAGGCCAGTATCCCCCCTTCCCAGCAGGGGACGCTGAGGACAAAATGTTAGTCCCCTCAGTGCTGCCCCAGCTGAGCTCAGCACAGAACATGAATAAAACCAGGGACCTCTCTGGTCTGAATGGCTCACAGTCACACCATGCCGTACGTCGACCCACCACCCCATCGTTGAGAAATCCGACACAAAAGTCAAATTAAAGCTAATTAGAATTCTTGTTGAGCAGTTAATTTTTAGATGGGATCCTGATACTGAGACTCTAGCCCAGAAAGTCTGCAGTACCTCTGGTGGAAACCCCAAAACATCGGGCAGTTCTGCCCAGCCTCCTCGGTCACCCCAGGAGATTAGCGACAGCCCTGCAGAGACTCATGGCCTTCTCTCCTTAAAGTAACCGAAACACAAATTCCATGTAAACACGTCAAAGGTAAATTTTAAAAGCGCGTTCACGTCCAAGAAGGTACAGTCACGCTGTATCTGTTGCACTGGGTGTCACAGCTTACATTAAAAACCTAAACTTGAATTTTGTGTCAACACTGTGAATATTTGAGCGTTATAGTCAATAACTGGTGAAATTCTTACCTAGTTTCTGTCGGAAGGGCTCAGAGACCTGTGTAGAAAGTAACCTGCGTATTTTGAGTATATCAGAAAATAACAAAATCTGACTGAAAGCTGCACCTGCTATGGTACTAACTATATTTGAGCTAAATGGTATAACTGGTCCATGAGTAACCATTCCTTGGACTGCGATTATCCTAAATTTGCCATTTTACCATGAAACATTTCTCTTGCCGTTAGTGACATATTCCACGTGACCAGGTATGTGATTCATACTCGATAATGTAATTTTTTTTTTAAAAAACCTTTATTTTGGTCAGATATAAATTTCTACTCAATCATGTTGTTGCTGTCACGTTTGAGGTGTTGCTGCAAAATATCTTGGGCCGAAGCCTAGGAATCTCCCGCAGCCTTAAGAGGAACTGGGGCTGATGGTGACACTCCAGATACAGCACTGGCAGGGATCAGTTGTCTCAGCATAGACAAGGCACCAAACCGAGGACCTTCCTGATCTGTAATTCTTAGTACCCTACCTGACTGCGCAATTTCCCCACTGAGCCATCGGGAGAGCTTTAACATTTCTCTATTATTAAAAAAAAAACTGTTGGACAAATGTTTGTTTGTAGGAACCTTGATCAGTATGTGAACCAGTTATTGATGACCGTAATCTCAACTCATCAAGACTTTCTTACCTGCCAGACTGTGAACACCTCATTCGACGCATGCTGGTCTTAGACCCTTCCAAAAGACTCACAATTGCCCAGATAAAGGAGCACAAATGGATGCTGACTGAGGTGCCAGTACAGCGACCAGTCGTGTATCCTCAAGCCAATGAGAATGAATCAACCATGGGGGAATACAATGAACAAGTCCTACGACTGATGCATAGCCTGGGGATTGACCAGCAGAAAACCATTGAGGTAAAGGGCATAATATGAGACAAGTGTCACATTTTCTTTAATCTGTGTTCTCAATGACAGCAGTAAAGTTTTTCAGTCGTTTTTTTTTTTGTGTGGTCTTTTTCTTAACCCGAGTATGCTGTCTGCTACTAGAAACCTGCACTGGCCAGGACGATCGAGGCCAGGGATGTCCAACTACTGTCTCCATGCGGCCCCTGAGCCCCATGAATCCCTTCCCCAAATTCCAGGCAGCTCAATTCTGTTGACGGTTTTATTTCTTATTTGCTGGTTTGTCCTGTTTGAATTGCGCGGGCCTGGAAAGGGCTGCCTTGAACACTGTTGCCTCTTTGGTGGGTAAATCCTAAATCAGAACACCGAGAGCTGTGAATATCAGCAGCTTGAGATATACGTGATCCCCAGGGCTTCATGGCACACACCTACGTGGTCCATGAAGACTAGGAAGCTTGGACACCTGGTCTAGGGATGTCCATGGCACTCTGACCGGCAGGGGGCCATGCATTGTGGGGAAATTAGGCCATTTCAGTTTGACTTTCTTCTCATTCTCTCTGCTCTTCTTGGATTTCCATATCGACTACCAGAGGTGAGTAGGTCCAAGTATGGGTACGGTAGCATAGTGGTTATGTTACTGGACTAGTAATCCGGAGTCATGAGTTCAAATCCTGTCATGGCAGCTGGGGAATTTAAATTCAATTAATTAAATAAAATCTGGAATTTAAAAAAACTAGTATCTGTAATGGTGGCCATGAAACTACCAGATTGTTGTAAAAACCCATCTGGTTCACTAATGCCCTTTAGGGAAGGAAACCTGCTGGTCTGGCCTATATGTGACTCCAGTCCCACAGCAACAAAGTGGTTGATTCTGAAATGGTCGAGCAAGCCACTCAGTTGTTCAAGAAGGCAGCTCACCACCACCTTCTCAAGGGCAATTAGAGATGGGTGATAAATTCTGGCCTTTCCAGCGACGCCCACGTCCCATGAACAAATCTTTTTAAAAAGTCCTTGGCAGTCTTGAGTTCGTAGCCTTGCACTTGACAGTAGCACCATCAACATCCTGAGTTAACAAATTGCTTCAAACGTCATAAAACAGTGTGGTGGCTTCTCAGAACAGACATGGCTTCTGATCATTTCAATGTGCAACTATTTAGCAATGGCTGTAATAACATGAATCCTAGAATCAACATTTATCTCTATCATTCTCTTTGCAAAATCCCTAAATGATCTACAGTCTTGCTAAAGAAGAATAAAACTCCCAGTTGATGAAGTCTTTCCATTATTTTTTAAGCAGTTCTTTTCTTTTAATTGCTGAGAAAGATTCTCCGCTTCTTTTTGTTTCTCTTAGAATGTCTTCTTGGTTTCTTATTGATGCTACTTGGATTAATGAAAAAAATTATTGAGTTAAATGCTGTCATTGATGACTCATTGCTATGTCTGATGTCGCCCCTCCCTTGCCCACTTCAGTGAGATCGATGGCATAGGAAATGAGTCAAAGCTGACCTAACTTCTCCGTAATTCTTAAAGAGAAAGGACCCTGACGACCAAGTAATAAGTGAACACAAAAAGTGCATTGATCAGAGGAATGAGCAACTTACGAAAAACACCCAAGGGAAAAATAATGAGGAATGAACGAGGCCATCTCACGGAGTTCCCCTTTAATTCACCTCAGTTCTCCAATGTGCTGTTTTTTTTGCCTCTGGAAAACCTGTTGAATAAACCTTAACATAAATTATGACTTTTTTTTTCCCCCTCCCAGTTTACATTTTGATATTTTTTTTCTCTTTGTCACTTTCACAGTCTCTAGAGAACAAAAGTTATAACCATTTTGCTGCTATCTATTATCTGTTGGTGGAGAGGCTCAAGTCTCACAGAAGCAGTTTCCCTGTAGACCAGAGGCTTGATGCACGTCAGCGAAGGCCAAGCACAATTGCTGAACAAACTGTTGCCAAGGTAATGCCATAGTTCCTGGTAAATCATCTACAGTTGTTCTGTGAGTTGTATATGTGCAATGCACAGTAAAGGATGAAGTAACGATTGTGTAAAGGTTACAGCCCCAGGTCTGCAGGTTGTACAAGCTTACATTAATATAGATTCATGTACTGGATTCAATAGTGCAGAGTATGCGTAAATTTAAAAGTTTTTTTAGTCTATTTTTACACTTCACAGCTCGAGTCTTTGGATAGCCTCATGCTTTATAATCAGCAAAGGATCTTATTGAGACTTTTTTTTTTAAATGTACAGCATTTTTGGGTGTGTGTACTTTTGCTAAAAATACAGAGTATCCCATGATGTTTTTGAATTATTAATGGTTCTCTTCACACTTGGATTTTGCCAGTGATTCACTGATACCCGTTTTAAGTTGTTTTCCTCCTTGCGTCTGTGGAACTGATTAACTGAATGTTAATTGAAGAACTGATTGAGTTAAACATTAAGACTCCCTCCCCTCATCATCTCCATGACTATGTTGAATTGCATTCTATCCTGAGAACTCTAGCACAGGGGTCACAGAGTGTGCTTGGAGTCCAAATCATAGAATGATACAGCTCAGAAAGAGCTAGCCAATTAGTCCCATTCCCCTGCTCTTTTCCCCCATTGCCCTGCAATTTTTTTCCCTTCAAGTATTTATCCAATTCCCTTTTGAACATTATTATTGAATCTGCTTCCACCACCCTTTCAGGCAATGCATTCCAGATCATAACAACTCGCTGCGTAAACAAAAAACTCTCCTCATCTCCCCTGATTCTTCTGCCAAATCTATGTCCTCTGGTTACCAACTCTCCTGCCAGTGGAAACAATTTCTCCCTATTTACTCTTCTCAAAACCTTTCATAATTTTGAAATATATGAAATGAAATATAAATTTAAAAAACAAGCATTGATAAACCAGACTGCAAAATCGTCTGGCTCCAAAATCCCTGCAACCTCATCTGTGGCTTTAAAGGTTTCTTTTTGTGCAAAGTACGTCTCCCAGTTTTGGGAGAGCAGTGTTGGAATGCCACATTGACCAGGGGGACCAGTCTCCATAGGTGCACTGGGCTCCACCTCCACATGGAGACACACAGTGAGGAAAGAGTCAGGACTGGCTCGCTGAGATTACATTACTAAAAGCAGTTCCTTATTCCTGGAATCTGAGCTTGTTTACTTTATGGTGTGCACTTGACGAGGGAGACTTGGGCGTCTGCAGTTGGCTGCACTCTCAAAAGTGTGAGCGCCTTTGAGCTCTTTGCGGTAAGGCCTGGGTATCCCTTTGTCGCTCTTCATGTAGTGCAGTCCCACTCTGGTGCTGGGTTGCCTGCTGAAGCTGACTCACTTTCCCAGAGCAGCTCCCAACGGCCTGTTGAGGCCAGAGTTAAAATGGCAGTCGGGGCCCCGATGATGTCCTACTTAAAGAAGGACCCCGCTGGCTTTGGGTGGGCAGCTTAGATGTCCGTCCAGAAGCCTGCGTGAAAATCGCAGTCAGCGGGTTCTGGGCGGGCGAATAACCTGGGGCATTTTAACTGCCCACCACCAAGTTTCATCGTGTTGGGTCGGGTTAAAATTACCATCATGTTTATTGCGAGTAAAACAATAATTTTCCTGGCACCTCAAAACAGTGGGATAAGTTGGACCATCATCTGCTATACTGGACCATTCTGCCACCTAGACGCAAATTCATTGAAATTTTACATCATTGAAATTTTGATCTGAACAGGATTAGAGGCTCGGGGGAATGTTGTCCCCATGGCTGCTTGACGTATTAAGGGCTATTGAGCATTCTTTTACTGGTTCCAGTTGGCTGACCACTTCACTTCTTTTGCATATTTCCTGCTGTGGGCTTTTCAGTTATCTGAATAACTTTCTTTTCAGTGAAATCTCTGTAGCAACTTGGCAAAGTTGTAGCTGGGATTCTACGAGCAAGGTTCCCAGAACCGAGCTCTCATCCCTTGCAAGCTATTTTCTGGTAGTGGTACACGGTTGGCCGTTTTTTTTTCCCAGATAGGTCCGGCAGAGATGTGCCAATGTCTCCCCATGTAAACGTTTGAAGATTTACGGCACCCGTTGCTTTAAAGGGGGAAGTACGTTTACTGAATTATCGAATAACCGTTAATCTTGTAGAGATATCTGTACACTTGCTGGGGTCTCTCAGTTGCCCCCTGCCACTGTGCTTCTTGCTTTGAAACCACTGGTTAGAGGTGGTCTGGGAGCAGGTAGTTGCTGCAGAAATCCCCCCAAGTGGCCCAGTGGTAGTGTGAAAGAGGCGGAGCCAACATGCCACATTTGCTCAGGATTATGGAGAGTAAAATTCTCCTATTCCACTGCTGGAGTACAGTGGTTATTTTTTGATGCACCTCGGAGGGGGGGGAATCACTGCATTTAGGACAGGAGGAAGGGGAGAGAATTGGAAAAGAAGATTTTTTTTTAAAAAAAAGTATTTTTCAAAAATAATATTAATGGCCTAATTTATTTATTCTTTTTCCAGGCAAATCCTGTAGTGCCTCAGGTGAGCCTTCTGTCACAGAACGTCAGGCTGTTGAGGTCCCCGGTCCTGCCCCAAACCACCGCTGTGGACACATTCTCCTTTCTGCAAACCACTTGCCAGCCAGAATTGGGCTTTATGGAGGAAGATGTCAACACTCCCAAGGTTTGTTACTGCACTGTTTTCAATTTGTGGCCTTGAGCCCACAATGAACACCAGAGAGAAAGAAGCTACATTGCTGTACTTTGGTCATAAAGCTTCTCAACTAAGAAAGTAGCATAAAATGGGGCTCCCGTCATACCACCACTTTGGCATTGATCCAAAGCACACCCATCAAGAAAGTGGCAGTATAACTCATGAATTTCGTAGGCCATCTGACTCCCAAGTGCACTAAAACAGTGAGACCAGTAGTTCACAGTCCTGTGGTAGTCTCACACTGTTAGACTTCCTGGGAACTTTTTATACATGATATAGAATCTTTCACATGTGCAAAGAAAGCAGACACTCCAGTCCCACTCTCATAATAGTACAAATTGACCACCTGGGAATAGCTGTCTGACCTGGGACGTGCAGCCAATGGTATAACTTGAGTCGGCTGGCTGAGTTTTGTACCGTATAGTTACCAGTCGCAGATCAGTGGTAATAAGTGACTGGGGTATTGTTTTGGTGAAAATGAACAACGTACTATGTAAGATTAATGCATATTGCGGAGTTTTATGGGGAGGGCGGCGGGGAGAAACTGCGGAATTTTTGGAGATTCAATGGGAGGTGTAGAGTCCAAAGTGGGGGAGCAATTTTAACCCTACCTTCCCGGTAGAAACCAGGTAGGCAGGCAGTTGAAATTGGCCGGGTGACTTACCCACTGCGCAGATCCCGTCATCTTTAATTTTAACAGCAAGGACACCTGTCTGAGAGTGAGATACATCACCTTGCACCCAGTAGCAAGGAGTTTTTAAATACAGGTGATTTCATGGCAGCACATGGTTGGCGTTCCTGTATCCGATATTGCGAGACACGTACCTGATAACCTCAGCAGATGCAGCCGTTCATTCTGGATGCTTCAGGGATTTTTTTTCTTTTGTCTCATTTCAGCTAATGTTAATTCTGTTCCCAGGTACATCTGAAGGCAGAATCTGCAATTATCACCCCAGTATTCAGTGCCTGAACAAAAGTATTTTTAAAAGCAAGGCAGGAAGAAAACCCATTCAACTAATCATAGCCCTTAATTGATTTTAAAGAGTCTTGAAGTTGAGATTCCCTGTCATTAGGTCAGGTAGCCGGCTGCATGCAACCTTCAAATCTGAGTCAATTCAGATTTGTGCTCTGAATAGTGCAGATATAATTAGCTGTTACTTTTTAAAGGCTGTAGTGCTAAATATTACCTTAGACGAGACAAGACATGACTCACGATGTGTTGGAACGCCGCGAGGTGAAGATTAAGGTAGTTTTTCACACTCGAGGATTCTGCTGCACCCTGGAGACAATAGAAGCGAGTTTCCCAATCCGTGTGTGTTCACTTCCAATGGGAATTCATTCAAGTGGTGGGTGTGGGCGTTGAGGAAAGGATAGGGTCTGCACCCTGTCTGCATTTGAATCTAATTACAGGATTCATTTCCCTGTGTACATATTTGAGTGCAGCACAATTGTGGCATTGTTGAGAATTAATCATGCTTCCTTTTGTATCCATTATTACACTTGCTCTCGTGCCAAAGTAAGCCCAGTTTGTATATTCTCGTAACCAGACTCTGATGAGTAGAGCCAATACTGAGAGTAGATTGGAGGAGATGGCTCCTGTTGAAGAACCAGCACCAGCAGAGACATGATGGGCCAAATGGCCTCCTCCTGCACTGCCCTTTCTGTGATTCTATGAGTAATGAATGAAGGAACAGGCCAGCTTCCATAGCGGGACACAGTCATCATTTTAAACCTATTAACTTTTTAAAAGCAATGTTGCCACAAACTTTAGACATTTATAAACTTAATTTGATGATGACAAATGGAGGCGATCTAGGATCAGCGTGTCTGTCATTAACAGCGGACTTTGGCATTTGAACTAGATTCTTCCTGTGTTACCAAGTGATGTAGAGGTCTGTTTAACAAGCGGGGGTTTAGGATGGGCAGAGTTTAAAACCGTATACTGTTCTCAAAATTCAGGTTAGTGGTGCAGTGCCTTACCTAATGAATTAACTCACATATAGGTCGGGCTTTCAAAAGCAAAAGAACACAGCTTAATTTGGGAATGTGGCCCATATCCAAATGAATTTCTTTTCTGGGGGAGGGTTTGTGCTTTGGGTGCGAATCATAAGAAAAATTCCGCACTTTCGGTGTGGCGCCACGCTCGAGGGGAATGTGGTTGGAGAATAGTTACTGCAATATTGTAGCTCTATCTCTGACCATAAGAGATAGGAGCAGGAATAGGCCATTCGGCCCCTCGAGCCTGCTCCACCATTTAATGAGATCATGGCTGATCTGATTTTTACCTCAACTCCACTTTCCTGCCTTTTCCCCATATCCTTTGACTCCCTTGCTGATCAAAAATGTTTCTAACTCAGCCTTGAATGTATTCAATGACTCAGCCTCCACAGCTTTTTGGGGTAAAGAGTTCCAAAGTTTCACGACCCTCTGGGAGAAGAAATTCCTCCTCATTTCCATCTTAAACGGACGACCCCTAATTCTGACATGCACTCTCTTTGCACCTAACTGAGTCCAGTTGTCAAAACGCATTGAACAATAAAATAACTCTCACAATAAAATAACTCTCACACTTGGCAGTATTTGTGAATAAGGCACGTGGGCGTTTTATTGATGAAAATGTGGAAAAATGTAAAGGGCAATAACATGGCAGTTTTACACAGTAGAAGGTCCAGACTGTTAGAAGAATTTATAAGAAAGGAAGAAATTATATAAATTTACAAAACACCCTGGAGATCGGTCTAGGGAAGACCATGGATTAGTTGACAGGTTATGTAATGTAAATAGAATATGAGTATGCCGGATTAACTCCTGATCTCTGACACTTAATATTAGATTGGGGGCTGGAACTCCCAGATGAAGTGAGAATGCCTGGTTTAGTGCAGGATTGGGAAAGTGACCTGTGAAGAAAGGAACCTTTCCTGACTGACCTTGTGTAGTGTTTCCTCCTCCTCCTCCCTATCTCAGCCGCTGAAGTGGGGACTGGCTGAAGAAATTTGGAAGCAAAAACATTTTTCCCTCACCTTCCTTTAGCTGATGTCCCACTCAGTGACGAAGGTGGGTGAGAGAAGACATCTGCTACGTGGGAGTGGTCAGGGCCAGTGGTGCCCCTTAGTTTAAGGCACCTCTACATTTGGCGCACCTGCAGTTCAGATGGCGGCAGAACCATAGACCCACATTTTCTTGAGTTAATGGCCTCGATTTTAACCCCCTTCCCCCACGGGCGGGAGAGGGTTGGGATCGGGCAACCTGCCCCTATAAATTTGAAGTGCAGAAATCAGGTCATGGATGAGGCTCCCGCAAAAGGCAGGCGGGGGCCTAATTAACATACCAAAGTCGTGGCCTGTTAACATTGGCCCCACGACTTAAATTTAATAGCAAGAGAGGGGGAGGCCCAAGCATTGGAATTCCCGGCAGCTGATCCGAGGTGGGAGCTGCCGCTTCCCCAAGGTAAGTGGCTGTTTTAGCACTCGTGTGTCAGGAGGAGCGGGAGTGCTCCCCCCAGACCCCTCAAGGAAGCCTCTTGGTCTTCCCCTGCCCCAATCTCCAGCCCCCCCACAATCGCCACCTGGAGCTGATGCTCCTTTCCCAGTGCCAGGGACCGTACCCCAGGGTCCCGAGAGGGCAGACGGGGCCTCGGTTTAACGTCTCATCCGAAAGACGGCACCTCCGACAGTGCAGCACACCCTCAGTACTGCACAGAAGTGTCGGCCTAGATTTTTGTGCTCAAGTCTCTGGAGTAGGACTTGAACCTACAACCTCCTGACTCAAGGTCAGGAGTGCTGCCACTAATTCATGGCTGAAATTATTATAAGTAATACCAAGACCAAATTTGACCTCCCTCAACATCTGCACAAGTGTATTCCAGAAGCAATCGTTGGATTGCAGTCTGGAGGCGCAATCCTGGCTGATTTGTTGCCCCTCTAGCCCTGGGCTAATGAGGCCAATTGTAGGCTGCCTACTGCTACACCAGCTGAGTTCCACTAAGTCAGTACAGATCAGGGATCGAGTTGTACATTTGATCTGTTTGAAAACCTGTCCAGCAAAAAAAGTGGCACCTTCCTAACAATTTCCACCCTAACTTCTGACAATAATAAAATTCCTGTTTCCGATTTCATGGAGCCTCTTGCAGAGGGGACCTCCGTCCTCTGAAATGCACACTTCAGAAAGGGAATCATCTGGAAGCTGTTAAGAGTTTTGACAAGCGTTTTGAAGTTAGGCTGCATCACAAGGAATTAACCAACAGAAGTTACTTCAAATGTCATCATATGAGGATGTCTCTGGGCCTGGAAATGGGAGGGAGAGAGAGAGAGAGAGAGCGCACACGTGTCAAAGAACAAGAATCTGCACAATGTCATAAATTGTGAACAACCTAAGTTGCTTCTTGGGAGGAAGTGTCTCAGACTCACCACTCACTGCTAAACTGAGACATCAAAATGGAGGAAACGCCCTTGGTATTTCTAGAATCTTCCGATTGAGCACATTAGTGCCAGAATATTTCCCTGTTCATTCTGAAAATGTCTGAACATTATGTCTATGAACATTCGGAATTTTACAATGACTCATTCTTACCCCCCCGCCCCAACTTTCATTACTTTTCATTCCTGCGTTCTTCCTTGTACAGGATTGTGTTTCTCCATATTTCTCCTTTACATATTTACTAACCTGTTGCAACTGCGGGTTGTTTCTGTAGTTTCTTGATGTGTTTCTACTTGCGGGTGCAATAGGAGAAGAGCCAAGGTTTGAGGGGAATGACTGGCACATGTGGATCCTGAACTGAGAACATTCTGCGATGCAACATAATGTATCGGCAGGTTATTTAAAAGTGAAAGTTGCACACATAAGAGTAGAATTCCCTACTGGCAATAAAGTTGGGGGGTGGGGGGAATAGTTAGTGCGTTTGTTTGGCATTCATTTGCCACTCTTGCAAAGGTGCTATTAACCCGTGATTAAAGCCTCCATTAAAACAGCAGACAGGGCAATGTCTAAGTGCTATCAGAAGATGTTGGGTACAATGACTAATCCTTTGACCAAATTTCACAGGTAAATGGTTGTCTCCTGGATCCTCTACCTCCTGTAATAGCAAGGAAGGGATGCCCCTCTTCTCCTAGCAACATGATGGAGACCTCCATTGATGAGGGGATAGAGACTGAGGATGACTGTGAAGAGGACCCTGCCCAAGTGTACGCATCGTTTCAGGCAATGCGTTGTGGCCAGAGGCGGCACACTCTCACTGAAGTGACCAACCAGCCAATGGTGATGCCAAGCACAGGTAGGAAGGGCTTTTTTTTCCCCCCAGTTTTATCCCATCGTCTGCTTAAGGGGTTCACTCTGTCTGGGGTACAGTTCCAAGAATGGCTAAATCCCTCCAGTATTTTGCCTATTCTACAAGTGTGAGCCTAGAGAGTGAATGTTAGCAGGCTATTCCACCATGAAGAGCAACACAGTCGAGCCCAATCCTGTTTGACTTGACACCCATGCCATGACACTGATCAAGGATGGGAACCTTGGTCGAATTTTGTTTTGCCCTCACCCTAGTTCAGGGACACTGTCAAACTGGAGCACCCCTACTGACTCAGATTTAAGGTAATTGGCAAAGGAACCAGAGGGGAGGTGAGACATCCTTTTAATGCAGTGACTTGTTATGATCCGGAATGCAGTGCCTGAAAGGGGGGAGGAAGCAGATTCAATGGTAACTTTCCAAAGGGAATTGGATATATGCTTGAAAAGGAAAAATTTGCAGGGCTATGGGGAAAGAGCAGGGGACTGGAACTAATTGGCTAGTTCTTCCAAATAGCCGGACTGGCACGATGGGCTAAATGGCCTCCTTCTGTGCTGTATAATTCTATTCCATTCCAGACTCTCCCAGCTGCGATAAGCACAGATCTGGGATCAAGTATGGAACCTTCCTGGTCTATTTGTTTCATTTCTCCCATTTAATTTTTTATTGATACAGAGACTAGGATTTAACACCAGGAGCAATGCAGTTGACCAGTTGGACAATAGCTCCATCAGATCACCATTGCGTCTTAACCCAGAGACAACAAGAGCACCCCCTATTTCCCCCAATGTGAATATTTCCTTTTCCATTCTTGAGGCCTCCCTGATTGAGAGTGAGGCCTGCGTATGCCAATCGGTCAGCCTTAGCAGCCACCTGTCGCCCTACACCCTTACCCCAGTAGATCTGCACCATTGGATCCCAGAAATGCAGCAGCAATTCCTCATAGGCAGTGTTGCTAAGGAATTCATGACAGTAAATGTGTTGGGTGACTTATTCCCATCATTAACATTTCAGCGGGCATATCCAACAGGATAATGGCAGGGGAGGCATTTCCCACAGTTGCCCAGGGGAACAGATAGGGTGGATAGAGAGAAACTATTTCCGCTGGTTGGGGATTCTAGGAGTAGGGGGCACAGTCTAAAAATTAGAGCCAGACCTTTCAGGAGCGAGGTTAGAAAACATTTCTACACACAAAGGGTGGTAGAAGTTTGGAACTCTCTTCCGCAAATGGCAATTGATACTAGCTCAATTGCTAAATTTAAATCTGAGATAGATAGCTTTTTGGCAACCAAAGGTATTAAGGGATATGGGCCAAAGGCAGGTATATGGAGTTAGATCACAGATCAGCCATGATCTTATCAAATGGCGGAGCAGGCACGAGGGGCTGAATGGCCTACTCCTGTTCCTATGTTCCTAACTGCAGAAAACAGGCGGTAAGTGCTCGGAAAATCTGGGCCTTACTGTTCAGTGAAATTAAGAGCTGTTTTGCACTGTTATTCTTCAATTATGCATTTATATGAACCTTTGGATGAGCCAACAGAGAATGGGGCTGCACCGTTGACTGGATTTGATTGGTCTGATGCTCTTTTCTTGTACGAACCACTATATTTTGCCCCAATACAGGGAAGCTGTTCACTGTAGGAAACAACCCATCCTTAGGAAGCGTCGATTCAGAATACGACATGGGATTGATGCACGGTGAGCTCCGTATTCTAGAGGACACACCCTCCTTGAAGGAGGTTGTACTCGCCAACCAACCTATGGCACGAATGACCCCACCGCTGATTGGCATCAGGCCACCCAACCCGGCGATGGAGGCGCTGACGTCGCAAAAACGCGAGGTGCACAACCGGTCGCCAGTCAGCTTCCGGGAAGGTCGCAGAGCCTCTGATACATCTTTGACACAAGGTGACTCCCTACCATGCTTCTGTTATCTTCTGAATATGTGTGTGAGTGTTGTAACAATAATGCGTGAATACACAACTGCACCATAAAGCTCCCTCGCGCGATATCGTGGTGATAGACTGACCCATTGAGCCTCACTCATTTGCAGTGAGAAGAGACTCCTAAATATCAGCACAGACAAAGGAGCATCCAGCCCATATTGCTTATCCTGCCATAGAAACTGCATCTAACTGCCGCCCGAATGATCCTAGAGCCTCCCACTACCCTCCCCGAAAGACCATTGCTGGTTTCGATCACTGTGTGCGAGTCATGGTTTAGCTTGAAATAGTGCTCAGGATTAATCTTTTTTTTGTATTCCACCTAGTTTCTTCGAATGCAGTCCCCACCACTTACACCGTGTGCACTTACCACGGCCTGTATCGAGCATGTTTCCCTGTGCAAATTACAGGCGTGTCTGTTTAAATTGGTTTTGAATCTGCTTCCCTATTTTTGATCCTATACAGAAGCAGGGAAGAGATGAAGAATCTGCACAAGGTATTGGAGTTGGAGTGGTTTGCAGGTTAAGATACCCCGTTATATGGCCACGGAAAAGGTGCAAAGTGGATTCACTCGGATAATACAAAGAACGAAGGGACCAGACTTGAAAAACTAGGCCTATGTTGAATGTTGTAAACAATTTTACAACACCAAGTTATAGTCCAACAATTTTATTTGAAATTCACAAGCTTTCGGAGGCTTCCTCCTTCCTCAGGTGAATGTTGTGGAAACATTCACCTGAGGAAGGAGGAAGCCTCCGAAAGCTTGTGAATTTCAAATAAAATTGTTGGACTATAACTTGGTGTTGTAAAATTGTTTACAATTGTCAACCCCAGTCCATCACCGGCATCTCCACATCATGTTGAATGGAGCAGAGAAGGTTCAGGAGAGATGTGATAGAAGTGTACAAAATTGGGGAAGGGTTTGACAGGGTAAATAGTGAAAGGTTATTTCCACTGGTCAGTGAATCAATAGTGAGGGGGCATAAATTAGTACCGGAAGCAGAAAGGGGGCTGCTGGAAGAAATTTTTGCCCACAAAAGGTTACTAGGATACGGCATACATTACCACAAGCCAAGTCGATCGCAAGTTACCACAAGCCAAGTCGATCGCAACATTCACTCGATAAACACTTGAATAAAAATATTAAAGGGTACAGGAAAAATTAACTAGAGTAGACAGTATGGAGCTGGTACCAGCGCAGTCACTATGGGCCGCCTTCTGTGCTTAAATGTGTACGATTGCTCACTCCTCGTTCCCCAGTGATAACTCTAGCACAGGTACTGTCAGCAATACAATTTGTATGTGATCGTATCTCTGGTTTAAAAACAATGATAGCTTGTTGAATGGTAAAATTATTTCTTTCATACAGATTCTATTGTATTATCTTCTTCTTCTCTTCATGAGGCAACCCATCTCTTCACCTGTTTTTTACGCTCAACGGATTACGCTCTTGGCTGTTTCTGTAACAAAGACCCCTTTTTATGTGGACAGGTCATGGGGTGAAGCCTCACTGTAGTACATGAAACTAGGTTGACACTCCCTCCTTCTGGGGCAAAGTGCCCGGCCTGTACTTGGTGATTCCTCACAGATTCTGAACAACCACAGAAGAGAGGGAACCTTGGGGACAAGATAAAAGATTCCTCGTTAAATGGTGTAGCCATTTTCCTTTTTAGAATTTGAAGAGAACTTCCATTGTACCTTCTACATCTTGCTATCCCCCTCTCGGCATATTTTTTAGATGTGAGTAACCTGTGTAGAGGACTCCAATTGTCTTCCATTTCTTCGATTAGGTATCGTAGCCTTCCGCCAGCATCTTCAGAATCTAGCCAGAACCAAAGGAATTCTGGAGCTCAACAAGGTACAGATGTTGTATGAACAGATGGGCTCTGATGAGGACCCTGATGCATTACTAGCACCGCATGTACAAGGCTTCCTCACCAACCACCATCAGGTAAACTTTTCTACCTGTGTATTATGGCTATTAAAGGACACAGCATAAGGAGATGTGGGATTTGATATGTTTCCAATGACTGGGCTGGCCTAAATAACTCATGAGCGGCCACGAGTGGGATATGGTCCAATCCCATAAGGCCATAAGAGATAGGAGCAGGAGTAGGCCATTCGGCCCCTCCAGCCTGCTCCGCCATTTAATGAGATCATGGCTGATCTGATTTTTACCTCAACTCCACTTTCCCGTCTTTTCCCCATATCCTTTGACTCCCTTGCTGATCAAAAATTTGTCTAACTCAGCCTTGAATGTATTCAATGACTCAGCCTCCACAGCTTTTTGGGGTAAAGAATTCCAAAGATTCACGACCCTCTGGGAGAAGAAATTCCTCCTCATTTCCGTCTTAAACGGGCGACCCCTTGTTCTGAGACTATGCCCCCTAGTTTTAGATTCCCCCATGAGGGGCAACATCCTCTCAGCATCTACCCTATCGAGTCCCCTCAGAATCTTTTATGTTTCAATAAGATAATCCCACGACTCCTCCTCATGGTGTGTTTATAGCAGTTACTTAATTAATAAAAGGTCTGATAAAGATTTCAAGCAGGAACAAACCCAATAGGGAAATGATTCCAGTCCCATCACTGTGGAACATTCTCATGGTGTTGCCTGCTCTCACTTGTGCGGGCTTCTCCCCAAAACAGGGAAGAGATACTTCATAGAGAGGTCATCACATGTGGTACAATTGTTAGTTTCTCCGCATGGCCTTCTAGAAAAGTGAGCAGGGGGGTTTTGAATTATTTAGGTGTAGTGACCTCCTGTGCTTTACCCCCCACTCCCCTTGCTCCACTTTCTATGGCAGAGCTTTCAGCCATACTGACCAGAACTCTCCACCGAACCCTGTGCACCTCTACCTCTCTCCCTGCCTTTAAAAGCCTTCTCCATACCCATGTCTTCGACTAGGCATTTGATCTCCTCTCACAAACCTCACATGAAGTCCTTGGGCATCCACTTTCTCCTCTGTGAAGTGCACTGAGACCTTTCTTCTATGTCACAGAAACTTTGTGAGTTGTTGTTGTTGTTGTTGTTGTTGTCAGCCTAGACACCACGTGTCCATTAAACCATCATCTTATACTTTTGATTGAAGTAATCTCATCCATGCAATGGAATAACTGCAAATTAAATGGTGCATTATTAACCAGATTGTGAAAAAAAAATTAATGTCAGTACTGTGTCTTTTTTAGAACGAAGCTTCTCAGCAGCAAGAAAATGTAGCATTATTCCCTAACGGAGTCCATCCACACTTGCTCTCGCGACGACAGAGCCTAGAAACACATTATTTGCAGCACCGATTGCCGGTACAGAATTTTATCTCTAGAATTTTAATTACAAGGCAACCCATTTTTTATTTAGAAAAAGCAAAATCTGGTAAAAGATTATTTTTGCCCCTCGGTGGAATAAACGTTTTTGGATGCATTTTCTTTTTAGAAACAAGTAATAGTCAGTGAATCTTTTGAAGGTGGTGGCCGTTACTTCTCAATGCTACATTCCAAACGTGATACCTTGGAGCTGTGCCAAAAGTCCATTCAATTTTGATCATGCATTAGAATTCTGTGAAGCAATATGTGTCTGTCAGCAACTCTCAAACACTATAATGAGCTGTCCCCCAAAATGCTGGGATATTGTTTCATGCCTGTGATTCCTCACACAAGCAGATTCCAATCTCTAATGGGCTTGTTCTTCAAGGTTCGTTGCAGTCTCACCTTTTTAAGGCACATCTCCCCCAGTAAGTGTGACTCGCTGATCCAAATCTGGGTGTTGGGACTGCCTACACGACGTCTCCACACAGGGAGGGGGGAGGAGCCACAGGGACGAGGCACCCATCCCCCCGCCTCCTGAAACTAAAGCAAACTGGGACAATCCCACAAACACGTTTAACATTCAGTTTGATCAGAATTGGCAGGGGCATTAGAGCAGGCAGTGACCCTGCCCGACCTTTGGGTCAACAGGATAATCGTGGAAGACAGACATTAAAGGGCCAGTTTTACCTTGGTTGGGGGGGAACTGAGTCGTGGGGACAGGGGGGACGGATTTGTTGGTGGGGGGGAGGGTGGACTGGGGAGACTGAGTCGTGGAGGGGGGAGGGAGGAACGGAGTCGTGGGGGTGGGGGACTGAGGTGGATGGCAAGCGGTCTGGCCCTCCACAGCCTGAGGCCCCATCAGTCTCCTGCCCGAACCCGGTTGGAAGCGGCGACTGACCGGGCAGCAGGGTATCACCACCGGGGACCCAAAAGACCCAACGGGGATTTCCCCTCTCAGGCCTCCGGTTAAAATTGCAGTCGGGGCCCCTATGACATCATCGGAGCTCCATTTGCATATTTAAAGGAGGACTGTGCTGTATTCCTGTTTCCTGTTCAGAAGAGCAGATTAAGATCGCAACCCACAGGAAGGCAGCGGGATCGGTGCAGGTAAGTCGCTTGGACCGTTTCAGCTGCCCACCTGCTTTGTTTGTGCCAGGCGGGCAGAGTTAAATAGGGCTCTTAAATGTTAAAAAAAAATTGAACACAAGGTGGATGCTGAGGTCAATATAAAATGATCTCTGTTCGAAATTCACAGAAACAGTCTTATAATCCACTGCAATAACAGCCGACAAGCCTTAAATTTGTGCTTCTGTGTATCCAGCATTGCAATTCACAAAGTGATATGACGTAGGAGCAACAGCTGGGGCCTGGGACAATGGCTGTTTGTCAGCCTTTGAGCATTCCTGAGCAATAATAAACCTTTTTAACTTTCAAACCTTTTTTGTTCGTTAGGCTTCATTCCATTCTCACTTTTAAAGCACACATCCCCCCAGTGATTGTGTCCTTTTGATCCAAATCTGGGTATTGGGCAAGAAAACTGGGTCTCGGGACTGAAAAGGCTGTGTTTTGTAAGAATGCAGATGTTGGCTCCTGATAACATCAGCACAAGGGAGCCCTGTACATTGCAGATTAAACAGCAAACCACAATCAGAAGCTCATTGTCAGATTGGAGTGAACTGTCCCTCGCTCCCTGCTCTCACCATCCCCCTCCCCTGCCAACCAAACAGAAACAACAAATCGTACTAACCAGAAGCTCATGAGAGGAACTTCTACTGACTCTTTCTCTGAATTAGCTGTGGAAGCACAGCGAGTGTGGGATTACAGTCTACAGTGCATGTTGGCAGAAGTATTAGGGATATTTAATTTGAACCATGTAGAGCAAGGCCCAGAACGTTATAGTGTCGTTTTGCCTATAAACATGGCAAAAAGATCTGTAACCTTTTATATTTAATTTTTTTTTAAATACATTTGAAAAGAGTGACTATAATTTTGATATAGGTAGAAAAATGATGTCTGACTTTTATTTATTGTGCACTTATTCAAAATATTAAGAGTATTCCAGAAATAATCACTCCATTGTGTGTATTTTTGTTAGGTAAGGGTATTAAGGGTTACAGAACCAAGGCGAGTAAATGGAGCTAAGATACAGATCAGCCATGATCGAATTGAATGGTGGAACAGGCTCGAGGGGCTGAATGGCCTACTCCTGTTTCTATGTTCCTTCCTATACTTGAGAGTTTTGAAATAAACTCTGCATATTCAACTTTTTTAAAAATGGTTTAACTCACCATAGGGTGTCGTCTGCCCTTAATTGAGCCCACTGTGTTCTCGGTGTTTCTGAGGCAGGGGTGTGGAAACGTGGCATCTGTTCCTGGAATGCCCAGAAGGTCTCTTGTGAGTTGGAACTTTTAAAAGAAAAACCAAAAAAAAACACGGTCCATCGAGTCTCGTACTGGAATATTCTTTTAATTTAGAACTATCTCTTTGTAAATGTTTGTGACGTGACAGTAGTCTGGAACCTCTGATGATGTAATTTAAAATTCCCATCCCTGTGTTCAAATCCCTCCATGGCCTCGCCCCTCCCTATCTCTAACCTCCGACAACCCTCACCTCTCCAACTCTGGCCTTTTGCGCATCCCCGATTTCCTTCGCCCCACCATTGGCGGCCGTGCCTTCAGTCACCTAGGCCCTAAGCTCTGGAACTCCCTCCCTAAATCTTTCTGCTTCTCCACCTTTCTCTACTTCTTTAAGACGCTCCTTTAAAGTCTACCTCTTTGACCTAAATATCTTCTTATGTGGCTTGGTGTCAGATTTTGTCTGATATCGCTCCAGTGAAGCCCCTTGGGGTGTTTTACTACATTAAAGGCGCCATATAAATGCAAGTTGTTGTCTTGCTTCGTTTTACAGAACCCAAGCTTATTGAATAAAGCACAAAACAGCTGTCCAATGTATTGCAAGGAAACACCCAGAAGTCTTGAGCAGCAACTACAGGAACACAGGTGAGAACCAGTAACATTACAATTCAAAGAAGCATCCCATGCCAAAGCAGGGGGCGGTCCTTGGGGACTGTGTGAAAAGTTCATACTCATCGCCCAAATGTAAAGTGTTTCGTTCAATCATCTTGTTTGGAAAGCTGTGAAAACCTCCTAATGTGCACAGAGTAAAACCAGGGCCCTCAGAGCATGCCATCTGATGAGATTGTTAACGGGCAGCACTGCTAAAACTTGTCTTATGTTTGCCTCATGAACTGTAGCTTAATTCTGAACTTGTAATCTTCCGTTTCAGGTTACAGCAGAAACGTCTGTTTCTTCAGAAACAATCTCAGCTCCAGGCTTATTTCAACCAGATGCAAATTGCAGAAGGTTCGTACTCGCAGCGAACCCAACAGATGCCCATACCTCATCCCGAAGCACAGCAGCAGCAATTCAGCATGGCCCAACCTCTAAGCCCAGTGCTGGAGCCCTCAGAACAGATGCAGTGTGACCCATTCCTCAGCCAGCACTACAAGCTTCAACTATCACTGCAACAAATGGCGCCTGTTCAGCAGCCATCCCAACCTCCACTTCAGTCCCAAGTTCACCTGGAGCAGCAGCAACAAATCTTGCAGTATCCTTACCACCCTTGTGATATAGTAGGAGCCACACCTCCAGAGCCCAGCTACCCAGAACACTGTCCGTATGCTCTCAACCAAACCCCACAGGCTGCCTTGGCTTTGTCTGATAGTCAGACGAGCAGTCTTGCTTCTGACTCACCGACGACCTACAAGAACATAACCATTCCTGAACTGCCGGGACTCTTTGACTGTGAGATGATGGAGACAGTTGATACCCAACACGGAGGCTATGTCCTTGTGAACTGACTTCAGTCATTTTATCTTTTCAGTGTTACTTCACCGAGAAAGAAGGGATGAAGGGAAGAGAAAAAAAAAGGAAGTCAATTTAGTTTGTATATTTCAAGAAAACACTAAAATTGATGACTCGTTTCCCTTCTTAAAGCCTAGCGGGAAAAATAAAAATCAACGACATAGAATAGGCGCAGGCCGGATCTCATAAGTTGATGCAGCTGTCGTGTGGTGCTGTTGGCCCTCGTGCATAGATGCTGAGAAGAATGAAAGGGGCAGGAGAGGCAACTCCAAAGGAGCAAATGCACTTTCCTAAAGATGGTACCAGACAATAAGCACGCAACACTAAATAGGAAGGGGACAGAAGCAGAATAGAGTATATTGTTTCTGACAACGCAGCAATATATCAACAGAAAAACTGGAGTTGAAGAACGTTGAAATTCATGAAAATGGTGTTACCATCCAAATTAAAAGTTTTCATTAGTCCACTGCACACCCACCTCTCGCAATCCCTGGCCGATGCCATCAACTACAACTGACCGGGGAATGTAATGTTTTAAGTTGAGACCCCCCCCCCCGCCTCCACCCAGGGAGAAGAATAATGGATCTTGCTTATCTTTGGACATTGTGAACATCCAGATTGGTGAAAAGAATGCTTTGACACTTGCATTTCACACCAGAGGATGTTGCTAGGTTACATTTAGCACTCGGAAGGACATGATCTGGAAATTTTTTTAAAAACTATAATTTTTTTTAAAAGTGCCTCCTACAGAGGCATTTCATCTGTGCACACCCCTGGTTTCTGGAGGCGGTGATTAATGTGTTAGTGCTCGTTCAGTGTTGGCTTTTCAAGGAATAATTCATTGTAATTTTGAATTTCAGATATGAGTTGCTGGTTGTTTATTAAAAGCCTTGTACACTTTACCTAGGGTTTTAGAAGTTATACGAGAAATAAGCTTTTGAAACAAAAACTGTTGCGTGAAGTGTGATAGTGCTGTGCCTTTTTGCTTCTTTTAATTTAAGAAAAAAAAAACACATTTCTGGAAAACAGTTTGAAAAAAAACAATGCCCCATTTATACTGACAACTTAACCAAAGTCGCTTCAGAGTAAATACTTCTGGTTCCACTATGTGGAGCTCAGGCCAATGTTTTGCTCTGTGTTCCTTTTTAAGTCGATCTATATGTAAAGAGTAAAAAGCAATATTTATTAAATATTTTGAAATGACGATTGTGACGTACATGTACCGTGATGGATGTTTTGTGTACTTGGAATAATTTGACCTTTTCTTTTCCTCATTGTTGAATTATTATACAGTCAGGGATTGAAGGTGAAGCACTGATCTGGGTAGATGGGCCTAAAATGGCAAACAGTAAAAAGGAACTTCTTGATCCCACAGGCCCTCAAAGCTGCCAGTCCATCATTGATAGTTGGTGTTGGATCAGCAGATCAGTACTTCACCATGAACAGTTAACAATGTTGAAATTGTTGTGTAGAAAATTGTACCTCAACATTTCCCCCCCCACCCCCACCCCCGTGTTAAATGCAAGATCTTTGAGCCTGCCTCACCAGGCAGAAGGCTTGGTAAAGCACAATAAACGATGCATAACTCTGGTGTGTATCACATGGCATGTGCTGCGATTGTATTTTGTTTCTGATGTTGCAGCGAGTCAGATGGTCAAGAGCAGCAGCAGTGCCAACTCTGCCAAGTTTCCAACTTCGCCACAAAGCAGGGCCATGGCCAAAAATAAAATGAGTACTTCTGTAAATGTTGTAACACACACCCAAAGGCATTGTCCTGCATTTGCTGCCTCTTTTTTTTTTGTTGCTCTGTTTTTCATGACCCATTTTCACTCGCGCTCACTCACTCCCCCAGGTGAATGAGGGACCGTTTGCCTCTGTGGTGCCCCACGCCAGTGCAGTTCCATCACCAGTGCGGTTCTATGGCAGTGCCCAATGCCATAGTAGTTCTATGGCAGTGCCCACTTCCATGGCAGTGCCCAGCTCCAGTGCAGGTCCATGGTAGTGCTCATCTAAGGGGCAAAATGTACAAAGTATTAATCTTTCCCCCAGTCACATTTCATGTCCAGATGAAACTTGGCACGCACGTTTTATTTAGGCAAGGTTAATTTTAAAACATGTATTTTTCTATCCTCCTTTGGGACTCTCCCTGATGCATGCAAGACATCTACCCTTTCACAACCAGAGGAGTGAACGATGGCTCTTCCAGGGCCTGTAGCAATGCTGCTCTATGGTCAGTATTGTGCGAGAGTGGTGTCGATTGACAATCTTCTCCCTCCTTAAAGGGAGAACTTTTCTTCCGTGCAGTCCCTCCCCAGGATGGCCCAGCTGAGGCTGTGAATTTACATCAGGAAGTTCTAGGTACAAACTAAAGCCAGTTCCCATTCTCCAGCCCCTTGCCACTGCCTGATAAATGGAGGTTTAAATCGTACCTTTAAGATATGTTTAAAAGAAAATTACGGTTCATATAATTTACACTAAGGGCTTCAATTTAACGTGCCTCTTTTGATTTTCACTTTTTTTTAAAAGAAAAACTGAGCCTGGAAATTCTACTAAGCAATATTACTGTACAAATGCTTAACATTAGAATGAGTTTCCTCCATCCACTGTTTTAATACAAATGTTATTTCTGTTAAAATTGAGGCATTTGATATAAACACATTAGTTTCTAGGCTTTATTAAGCCTCCCCCCACCCCAAACCTGATAATTTGAGCTAAGGAAGCTGTGCTGATGTTGTAAGTGAATTATTCTACACTTTTTTTTTGGTGATCATTTTCTCCCCTGTAATGTTACTTGTTACACTACCCTGGTGTTCGTGCACCATTGCCCAGTTTCAGACTGGATACCAGCCCCTGGCCTCACTTCATACATCACTGGAGCCAGGTTTAGGGGGTGTCGAGCTGCACCCTGAGGAATGTGGATGCTTTCTCTTGCCTTCCCTCTCAATGGACACTCATTGCCCTTGAGTGTAAACCTGCAATCTGTCCCATTGTAGCACCAGTTCACTATTCCCTCACTGTTCCATATAAGAGAGAGCCCCATGTTCAAAACTGCGCATACCAGGCTGAGCAGAAGATACACATGCTATGTGTGTGCGTAATCTTTTTTCTGACAATTTCTCCTCAAGGGGCAGAATCCAGTGAGTTCCATTCCACAGGAATTGGCTGGTTCCTCAGACAAGTCACATTCTTCATATACAGGCCCAGGCAATGTGTGTCGGCAGGCTACAGCTGAGCCCAATGCTAATCTCACCCGGTGTCCACACCAACACATTGGATAGCAGGCAAGAGTGAGAACCCAGTCTGATACTCCCCCCCCCCCCCCCCCCCCCCCGCATCCAGAGATCTGGAGGTCAACTGTAGCATTCCAGCTCCTATCCAGACTGATGTGGGGATCGAGGCAGGAATCGTTGGGTCACGTATGGTTTAGTGCTGCAATGGACAATGCCTTTACCCAATTAGGCCGATGGAGGAGCTTGCACGTGATCTTTGTATATTCATTTAAGAAACTATTTACACTAATAAGTGTGAGCTGGCATTGTCTGTGAAACAATGAGAGACTCTGATCTAAATGAGAATGGTGAAACACTATGGGGTGAAATTGGAGCTGGGAGAGGGCGCAAAAAAATGGACGGAATGGCATCGGCCGCCTGTTATAGGCCCTGCCGATACACCGTTCCGCTGACTTCAATAGAACTGAATATCGAGCATGTCGGCAAATGCCAATCCGCCTGTTCTGTGTCCTTGACCGTGTCCAGTTGCACCCCCTTTGCTTGTGTTTAAGCTGCCAAATAACAAAAGGGATGTTGGTGTGAACAGAGCTGCTCTTCAGGACCAGAATGAGCCAGTCCATGAATTCACCCACAAACTAACAATCTAAAGCTACACTTCAGGACCAGAATGAGCCAGACCATGAATTCATCCACAAACTACCATCTTTCTTTGTTTCTCACCTATTAATAATAATGTGACCACACAAACTGGGTGTAATAATCTTTCCCTGTGGTGGCTTTGATTTCATTTTAAACTTCTGTTTTTGTAAAACAAAAAGGTCTTCTGTCCAATTTCTGAATTTGATGTAAAAAAAAGTGTATTTTTACCTTTGTAATCTTTTAATACAATTATATACTTTGAAGAGACTTTGGTGCGATGTATAAGGGGTAAAAGTATACACGGAGATAAGTGCAATATGTGTGGTACATAGGATGCATTCTGTTAAATAGTTGATGCTTCAGAAATGCACTAGTTCTATATGCTGTTGATGTATGTAAAAGCTGCTTTTTTTACAATTTGGTAATTAAACGATAGTGTTTTGTTTCTACAATAAAGAAATGTAATACATCTTACGGACCTTGTGAAGAAAATAATGCGTTATTGTTACAATTAAGAACTGTATTATAATTGTGTGATGCTGCCTTTTTTTTGTCTGTTACTCGAAAGGAGAGAGTCAGAAGTCTTCAGTACCTCAAGAGCAAGTTTTCGTACGATTGTGGAATAATTAGAGTGACATTTTTGAATTATTCGGCATACTTCTGGCCTAGACCACTGGAGAAGATGCTGCTGAGATATGGTAGTTTGATAAGCAATCTTTGTACTGTTAACCAAAGGATAATTTAAATACTTCAAAGGATCTAACTGAATACAGTTCATGTATTGGTCCAAATCCCCAGTTTGATTGAATTGAGAATAAAGGCTGTAGTGTTTTGAGCAATAGCACTGCGTGACTGTTTTATAAAGTGAGGTGGAGTAAATGCTCGTATTTCTTGTCCTGCTTTGAGTTTTCTCTCGTATTTCCTCAACTCTCCTGAAAGCGCTGTGCCGTAACTGGTGCACAGTTCCACAATCACAGGTAGCCATCACCCAAGAGGCCACTCTTCATATTTGAGCCAAGAAAGAGTGTTAAGCTATTCATCATGGAGGGCATCACAGCTGAGCTCACCTGCGTACTTTCCAGCACGGGGTCACTGGATTACCGTCAGGAGTAGGAACCCTGGCTGATCTCTTTTTCTCTTCCTGCCTAACACAACTGTTGGTTGAGCTGATTTAAGGTAATTCAGCACAGACCAGGAATCAAACCTGGGACTTTCTGGTCTGCATAGCTCAGTACCATACTGGGTGGTACCGTTACCAATCAGTCATCAGTGGACTTGCTTGTTCTAGCTTGAAAGAACTAATTCATGCTGGGTGCAACTTAATGGCTGCTGACAGCCCTCTGGCATCTCACTGTTCATCTGTGAGCCTGGACAGTGAGTGTCAGCTGGTTAAAACCACAGAGATGTTAAAACCGAGCCTTAATCCTGCCCTCATACAGCATCCACCTTCCAGTAGGGATTACTGGTGATAGTGATCAAGGGCAGGAGCCCTGGCTGATTTTCTTTTACTGTCTAGCTGGGGAGGAATGGGCACTGAGGCCAATCATAGTTCCTCCATGGCTACCAAGACTGATGAACTTAACATAGATCTGGGACTGAGCCTAGGATCTCCTTGGGCTGAACGGTGCCTTTACATGATGAGCCATGGGGACAGACATGCTGGATTAATTTTGAAATGCAAAAGGGGGCATAGTCTCAGAATAAGGGGTCGCCTATTTAAGATGGAAATGAGGAGGAATTTCTTCTCCCAGAGGGTCGTGAATCTTGGGAATTCTTTATCCCAAAAAGCTGTGGAGGCTGAGTCATTGAATACATTCAAGGCTGAGTTAGACAAATTTTTGATCAGCAAGGGAGTCAAAGGATATGGGGAAAAGGCGGGAAAGTGGAATTGAGGTAAAAATCAGATCAGCCATGATCTCATTAAATGGCGGAGCAGGCTGGAGGGGCCGAATGGCCTACTCCTGCTCCTATCTCTTATGGTCTTATGATTAATTCATTAAAAAATGTTACCACAATATAGCAATGCCCCTGTAGAGAGCTGCCAAGAGATCCAGATAGGATACAGAAAGACAAGTCCAACTTGCTGTTATGTGCTGGTTTTATAGGGATCAACTGAGAACAATTCATCCTGACCTCTACTTCATTTTGGCCGCTGTTTTCCTCTACAAATTGGCTGAATTCATTGTACCAAATCAGCATCATAGCAATCCAACCCCCCCTTTGGAGTTTGTCCCATGGCACTAATGATTTACATACCTGTATTAACTGGCAGTAGCCTGAGTGGGTGGGGGTAGGGTGGGTGGGAGGGGATGCGGTGGTTGGGTTCTCTGCACACCTCCTCCCCAAGAAAATTCTTTATGCTGCCTACACATGCACATTGCCTTTTCTAGGGGTTAATTTCTATTTATAGGGCATGATGGCACAGCATAGTGGGACCCAATGCATGGAGTTGGGGGAATACCAAGTGGCAACCTGCTGGTTTCACAACCTCTGCCCTGCTCTTATAGACCAGCACACGTTTCTCCACTCGATGGGAGAACAGAACAAAAGACAGCATTATCAGTGGACTGGGAGGGGTTCTAAAGAAGGATATGCTGTCATGGAAGCAAAGATGTAGACTGTTGCAAACTGGAATTATTTAAGTAAAGTAGGATTTTATTTGTAGATGGAATCCTATACTTATGTATAAACATTTTCTCCCTTATTTTATTCCTTAAGCAACACACTGGAAAACCACTGAAGAAATACTACAGAACATACTAGGACACTTCATACAGCTCAGCCAATACAAACATTTAATCTTCCCATTTGGATGTCAAGGGTGTTCTGTAGTCCTGAAATGGTCAAAAAAGTAACCTTACCTTCATTTAAAAAAATACACATCAATAATGTATTCATCACTCCTCTAGCAGGCCAGCTGAAATCTTGCAGAGATGTTCATCTTAGGGTTGCAATTTAACTCCACTTGGCATGGATGGACAGTAACATTTGCTTTCTGTTGCTTGCCAGCTGGCTTAGTGGTGATCAGGTTTCTCATTAACAATGGTGCCAGATGGTACACGTTGCCCAAAGTGATGGGCAAGCTCGTTCATTGTCCTGCTGCAACATTTTATCAGTAATATGGGACGTTCATTCCTTTGCTGTTTGTGGGGTCTTGCTGTGAGCAAATTGGCTGCTGCATTTGTCTACGTAACAACAGGAAAGTGCTTTGGGACATCCCAAGGGCATGATAAGGCACTATATAATTACAAGTTCAAACTTTTAGAATACTTCTATGCTTTCACTGGAAATAGCAAACATAGGCTGTCGCATTTGCCTACATAACAACCACTATGTTTACATAGAATGTACAGCACAGAAACAGGCCATTTGGTCCAACTTATCTATGCCGGTGTTTATGCTCCACACTAGCCTCTTCCCACCTTACTTCATCTCACTCTATCAGCATATCTGAGTTATGTGGCGAATCTAGAGAAGCTGGGGTTGTTCTCCTAAGAGCAAAGAAGGTTAAAGGGAGATTTAATAGAGATGTTCAAAATCATGAAGGGTTTTGACAAGAGTAAATAAGGAGAAACTTTTTCCGGTGGCAAGATGGTCGGTAACAAGTGGACACAGATTTAAGGCAATTGGCAAAAGAACCAGAGGCGAGATGAGGAATGATGATACCAACAAATTGAGGGGAGGAAAAGCACCCCCCATCCATGATTGGTTAGAGAGCATGAGCCACTTGTAATGCAACTGACTGTAATACAAGGGCACGACTCCTCAGATAACCTTTGAAAGAAATAGTTAACTTTTGGCCGTCCTTCTCACAATGGATAGAATTGGAGGCGAACCTGTGCAACATTCTGGGGTGGTGTGTCTCATCTGAGGCTATCATTGATGGGAACGATGATGACAATGATGATAATAGGCAAGCGGAAGAAACAGGAAGCAGAGTGCCAGAGTCTTCACCACAGCACCATCAAGATTTTTCAGTGCCGTTGGGCCAGTGGCCTGCCATACAATGCTGATACTGTGGATAGTCATATGCGTTGGTGCAGTGAGCTGGTGCACTGCCACACTGTGTCACAGAGTGGTGGGATGAAGGCATTCTGAATGCTAAACCCAACACTGTGACTCAAAAGGAGACCAGATTTATTATACTAAACAACAGTAAAAAAATATATATTGCAATAATTTTTAACACTATTGATAAATGTTTCCGGTTCAGCCGTGCCTTTAACATTTCAGACACTTTTATTGATGGTGAAGTGTTCCAGCCTCTCTCCAGCTCCATTACAGTCAGAGTAATATACAGACGGGCCAGCATAGTAACGAGTCACCTCCAGGCCTCAGTAAAAAGTTCCCAGATCCTGTCTGTTAATCTGGATCATCAGGAAAGTATCTGTTTTCAAGCACAGTCTTCTTGTTCCAAATACAAATTCACTCATTAAACTGATGTCGACATTCTCCCGCCAATATTCTCTCCTCCTGAAGGTGCTGGTTTATTCTGAGGTATGGCTCCATGGATGCCGGCAGGCTTCCAGTACTTTGCCCAAGTAACCACTCTAGATAGTGTTGGCGGGCTAGTCGACTCTGGAGGGCACTGTAGCAAAGCTTGACGATGTCCGCACTTAACGTCTGCACACAGACGCAGAATCGTAGAAATTACAGCACAGCATGAGGTCATTATCCGGTCATTATCACATTTCTGTTTGTGGGATCTTGCTGTGCGCAAATTGGCTGCCGCGTTTCCTACATTACAATAGCGACTACATTTCAAAAGTACTTCATTGGCTGTAAAGCGCTTTGGGACATCCTGAGGTCATGAAAGGCGCTATATAAATGCAAGTCTTTCTTTTTTTTCCTTTTGGAACCAAAGCTGAGGCCTTAGTTTGGTCTGTACACCTTAGTACAAACATGAGATGTATTTACCCATTAAGTCATTAGGGAGCTCCGTTGCCATTTTAAAGGCTTTGTAACCTGTCTGCCGCCTTATCATGAACACTAAGAAAGTAATAAGGCCGCATGAGAAAGACCATCATGTGCACAAATGGGACATGGAGGGGAAGCTTTCCAAAAGATTGTAGGGGATGGGAAGAGGATTTTTCTCTTTTGACTATACAGCGTCCCCATAATCTGAATCCAGATAAACTGATAGGTGACAGATTGCAAGATCTGACTTTCAATTGGAGTTAATTGTAGATAAGATTAACCTCAGGGTCCTTGCTACGTGGAAATCAAAGTGTGACTTTTAACATGCTGTCTGTTCACATGGAAATCAAATTGCAATATTTGCAGAGATTCCAACCTGTCATGGCTGATTTGCAGGTCACTCGTTTTTCACAGGCCACCTGGAATCAATGTGTCTGGTGGGAAAATAAATCGCAGCCAGCAAGAAACTACACGGTTGCCTTTTCAAAGACTGAGTTGTGACAAATCCAGACATAACCTTTGAAGGCAACACATTCCACTTTGAAATGGTAATGTGGCTATAAATGCAGCACCCAGTGTGCCACTGTGCTGAGTTAGCTGATCTCAGCTGGGTGCAGGTAGGGGCATTACAATTCGTTCCAGTAATTGCAGTCAGGTCACATAGGAAAAAGAGGAAAGAGAGAAAATTTGGGAGAAGGGAGAAACAGTCCCTAAACTGGGTGAAAGAAAGCTTTGCATTTATATAGCAACTTTCATGACCTCAGGATGTCCCAAAGCGCATTACATGATGAACTTTTGAAGTGTAGTCACTGTTGTAATGTAGGAAACGCAGCAGCCAATTTGCATACAGCAAGGTCCCACAAACAGCAATGAGATAACGACCAGATAATCTGTTTTAGTGATATTGGTTGAGGGACAAATATTGGCCGGGACGCCAGGGAGAACTCCCCTGTTCTTCTTTGACTAGTGCCATGGGATTTTTTACATCCACCTTAGAGGGCAGACAGAGCCTCGGTTTAAAGTCTCATCCAAAGGACGGCACCTCCGACAGTGTAGCGCTCCCTCAGTCCTGCACTGGCGTGTCAGCCTAGATTTTGTGCTCAAGTCTTTGGAGTGAGAGCTTGAACCCACACCTTCTGACTCAGAGGTGAGAGTGCTACCAACTGAGCCACGGCTGACACTGTGTCAATTGGAGTGATGTCCAATTACATCTCCCACTTCCCTGTGTTGGCTCTACACTAGTAGACATGGCGTTGCCCAACAATGCAGCCAACCCTAAAATGAAAGTGAAGAAAAAGGTGAGCAGGAAATCGTCATGGGCAGGGGAGGGATTGCGTTGGACCAGTTTAGCCTCGGGGTTTAAGGCAAATTATACAGAGCTATTGCGAGACCAATCTTCGAATTGGCTCCAACTGCCGATTAACAATACCGTAGATAATAACTCCATATTTCGCAGGTGAATGAATGAGAAAGAAAGCAGCCCTAACCTTTGCAGTCTCTGCCCCCAGCCCCCCCTCCCCAATTCCTGGGGGCTATGACAGATCAAAGATCACAATTCAGATTCATAAATTATAAAAACAAATCTGGTTTAAATTGGTAATTTGAGACTGGGAGTTTGGGGTGGTTTAAAATAAAGTGTGAGACCAGCTGCCCTTAGAATATTTTTGGGAGTTAAATATTTTTTCACTTCTTGCAATCTATATAAGATTTTGATGATTCTGTGAATGTCCCTCCTGGATGGTTGGTTTCTTTAGTTTTTAAAAAATGATACCAAACTTCCAATTTCAAATTACCAGCTTTGAACCTGATTTTGTCTTTAATTAACGATGAATCTAATGATAATTTGAGGCCTTTGGTCCCCAGAAGGAGAAGGGCAAGTTGCTATGGTTACTTAATGGCCACTTTCTTCCAGTTTGCTTCGCTTGTGAAATGTAGTGATTGATGATGTATTCCTCACTAAATTCATCTCATTACGGCCTATAACAGCCCATTAATAGCTTCGAGGCTGTGTCTGCCAACAGAATGGAATCAAATTGGGTTATTTTGATATGTTCTACAGATGAGTTTAACTGATAGGCTAGTTGGGCCTTTTTTGATTGGGTGGGGTTGAGGTTATTATTTTACTCTCTCTCTCATTTTCAGTGTCTTTTTTTAAAAATGTTGTTTCTGTTTAAAATATCTTTTATTTTATTTAGTTCTTCCTTTTCTGTGTTTGTTTCTTTTTGTATTGTTTAAATAGTATTTTTTTTTCTGGCAATTTTCTCCCCTCTCCTCGCCTGAGGTAGAGTCTTACAGGTGTCAGTTACCCCCCCGTGATTCTTTGTCCAAGTGGGGCCATGATTCATTTGTGAGCCTGGACTTTGGGTGGGGGGGGGGGGGTGAAATCAGCCATGGGAGGAAGGGTAAAGCTGGACGATAGCGAATCGGCAGCCCGTTTTACAACCCGCCCAATTTTCTTTTTCTGTCGACTTCAAAAGATAAAAGGACTCGGGCGTGGTGCTGATTCGTCATGGCCTGTTTTGTGCTACTGTAAAAGACCAGTTTGACCCCCTGAGTATCATCAGGCTACTTGCCCACAAGGAACATTGCAATCAAGCCCAGTCCTATCCTCCCCTGATCTCTACACAAGAGCATTTCCTGCAAGGGGCTGCTGATTAGCAACTGGGAATAGATCTGAATGTTGTCCAATTTTCACCTCCCTAACCTCGGGCTCCCTCTATCCCAGCTGAGACTGGAATCGAACTTGAGGTTGTCCTGATCTGTGTGGCTCAGCTACACAATGAATAAACTCACTGAGTAATCATGGGAACTTTGTTTTTCATTCTATTTCATTTTGTTGTCATTCGTGCCATGACGCCCTAAAGGAGTCACAACAAAGCTTCCTCTGTCCATCTGTTTCTGCATCACCGGGTTAAATGTATCTCAAGCTCCCCTGATGACTGAATTATTAAATGCATTTCCCAGTATGGTACTGAGTCACACAGCAGTAAGGATACTATATTTAAAAAATCAGTTTGCGTGTAAGAATTTAGATATGTTTCATTAATACCAGTAAGTGCTGTATTAATGTTGCAATCGTAGCACCAGTTAGAACCAGAGTCTGCAAAATGGGGCTTTAGTGCAACCTATGAGCTTCTGTATGCAAACTTGTTTGAACCATGATAAATATAGTGGTTATTCTTTTATCATTTAATACTGGATTATTAGCAATTCTAAGAAAAAAAATTAAGATTGGGTACAGTAGCATAATGGTTATATTAATGGACTAATAATCCAGAAAATGTGAGTTCAAATCCCACCATGGGTGTTTGAGAATTTAAATTCAGATTTTAAAAATCTGGAAATAAAAAGCCAATAAAAGTGACCATGAAGCTGTCAGATTGTTGTAAAAACCCAACTGGTTCACTAATGTCCTTTAGCGAAGGAAACCTGCCGTCCTGTTGCAGCGGGACGTTGATAGATTAAGTGAGTGGGCAACACTGTGGCTGATGGAGTTCAATGTGGGGAAGTGTGAGATCATCCACTTTAGACCTAAGAAAGATGGATCAGAGTATTTTCTAAATGGTGAGAAACTAGGAACCGTAGAGGAGCAGAGAGATCTCGGGGTCCAAGAACGGAAATCACAAAAAGCTAGTGGGCGGGTACAAAAAAATAACTTAAAAGGCTAATGGAATGTTGGCCTTTATCTCAAGGGGGCTGGAACACAAAGGACTGGAAGTTATGTTACAATTATATAAAGCTCTGCTCAGACCCCATTTAGAGTACTGTGTTCAGTTCTGGGCACCATCGGGAAGAATATATTGGCCTTGGAGGGGATGCAGCGCAGATTCACCAGAATGATACCAGGCCTAAAAGGGTTAAATTATGAGGACAGGTTTCATAGACTAGGCTTGTATTCCCTTAAGTGCAAAAAATTAAGGGGTGATATAATTAATGTGTTTAAGGTGATTAAAGGAGTTGATAGGGTAGATAGAGAAACTATTTCCTCTGGTGGGGAGTCCAGAACAATGGGGCATAATCTTAAAATTAGAGCTAGGCCATTCAGGGATGATGTCAGGAAGCATTTCTTCACACAAAGGATAGTGAAAATATGGAACTCTCTCCCGCAAAGAGCTATTAAGGCTAGGTCAATAGAAAATTTAAAAAATGAGATTGACAGATTTTTGTTAGGTATTAAGGATTACGGAACCAAGGCGGGTAGATGGAGTTAAGAAACAGATTGGCCATGATCTAATTGAATGGTGAACCAGGCTCGAGGAGCTGAATGGCCTATTCTTGTTCCTATGTTCCTATGAAACGGTTGAGGAGATGAGGAGGAGAAAAATAAGAACGAGAAAAAACAAGAGGAGGAAAAAATGAGTCAGACAACTAAGAATAATGAAGAGACAGACAGGAGAACGAAATTTAAAAAAACAAAGAGCAACAATCAGACACTAGACAGTAGCCATGGAATGTTCAAATAAAATAATGAGTAGATGATGGTAAATCAACAGTGTAAGGTGATGACATATTTCTATCTTTATCGATATTTGTTTTGCGTTTGATATTTTATCCTCAATTTTCTTTCACATCATAGCGATTGTGGTAAAATGTGTTTTGATTAAGATTTTTTTCATGTAAATTATTATTTGATTAATCATTTGCTTTTCGCCACATGGGGTATGATAAATTTGGAAGGTTTACTAAACCCCATGCAGAGCCTACAACAGGCCAATGAGACCAACTTTAAAGCATGCAGCCTCTTGTCGTTGCACTTTATCTTTAGCTTGGCTCCTCTGATTTCTGCACGACTTGGAATGCACGCACATACCAGAAGGTGCCTAACTTGACCCCTGACCTGTGCTGAGTTAGCGGGTCTCAGTTGGAGTGGAGGTGCTACAATTGCCACACTGTCCCAGGCTAGGGACGAGAAGCAGTTCAGCTATCGTTCCTGTCCCTACTGCTATCTAGTGATCCCTACTGCAAAGTACACGTGTGTGGACATTGAGTAACGGCAGTTTTGGGTTCAGCTGCGATACCCAGCCATGGTCAAGGTCCCATTGTCCGGTCTCACAAAGGAAGGATGGCCCCTTGTGAACTGGCTGTAGTCCGGTGATTCTGAGGACGACTGTAGCATCCAGCTGCCTCAGCAATGAGTGGGAATTACACCTGGATCTACTCTGCGTGTCTCCTTTCCACTTTGGGCAGTGGCTTTTTTTTAAGCATATTTTGCCTGCATAGTCATGTGAGTCCAATGATTGCTTGTAGGAGGCATAAGCTATTGAGGGTAAACCACTACTTTGGACTCCACACATACAGTATCAATTCAAATATAAATCTTATAACCTTAAAAAGCTACAAGACACATGTACATATTTTGATAACCAATACAGGCACAAACGTTACCCTTTCATACGGAAGGATTAGAGTTAATGAGCAGTGCACAATATTCACTGCCAGCATCAACCACTCCCAGGTCAGATATAGCATTGGTTTGATGCATTGAAAAGCTCTTTTTGTTGTACTGTACCACAAGAGTTGGGTTGAAATCATGCTGTATGAAATGTAAAACTCTCTGCTCTAGCCCACCCCAGCAGTTGGGCTGAAATTGTGCTGCATGTGGTATAAATCTCTCTCATGGATTCTATCTCTAGTTGGATTGAAATTGTGCATTGTGCAGTGTAATGCTCTCTCTGATATACTCTACCCCTAAAGTTGGGTTGATGTCATGGTGTATGCAGGTTAAAGTTCGCCCTACTGTACTGTACTCTACCCCAACAGTTAGGTTGAAATCATGCTGAATTATTGGTAGATTTCTGCTGTAGATTCACACCAAGTGCAAACTCAACTGCGATAATATTCTGCTTAAGAAAGTTTCTTTTTCTCTCTTAAATAAGAGAGTGTGGGGGAAGACTCTATGACCACGTTGTACCAAGTAAACTTTAAAGTACTTCAAATCCTCCGCTCTTTGGGATTCAGAAACCTCATTGAGGTATTAAAAATACAGAAAGGATTTTTAAAAATGTATTATATTGCTAATATGTTAGGTGCCACCATCAATTCCAGTCTTAAGGAAGCTAACACCCACTGCCTCTTGCTGCCTGACTAAATTACTCCACAACTTGTTGAAACAGTCGTGCTCTAGTAGATCTGCTGACGCTCCCAAAGCACCAAGGAAACGCATGCAAATATCGCCAGAAACCAACACTGCAATCAGGACTATCCGCAGTTAACAATACGAGCAGGCTGCTGCCCATCTGTGTGAGGGATCATATTTGTTAGCTCTTTGATTAACTTGAATAATTCATAGGCTGCTGACAGCATTTAATACAGCGAGAGTGACGCAAATGCTGGCACCTTGGAGATAAGACCATCTCAGCAAGCAATCTTTTATGCAATGAATATATAATGTCTGATCCCACCGCGAGAAAATATTAATACGCATTTTCATAGTGTTATGAAGTTAACTAAAAAGATCAGACACTATTTTTCTCATTACAAAGAAACCCTATTCACCTATACTGGTGACATATACTGTAGGGTGTTGCAGTTTGTTTTCACTGGAACAAGAAGAAAGAATTTTAACCCTTTGTGGACTGTAAGTGTGGTTTGGTCCCCATAAAGTGGAATGTTTTGTGCCTCCACCAATGTTGGTCTATTACCAGTCACAAGAAGGTTACGGAAGAGTAATCCAGACTCTGTGACTGATCCTCCCTATGAGGAACGCCTAGGCCTTCTCTTTGGTATCTCTGAACAGTGGCACAGGCTGGAATCGAAATCTCAGTGCGTGCGGAATCACAGGAGTCCAGTGCTGTTATAAAAATAAGAACATATCATGTTGGAAACACACAGGTCAAGTCAGCATTCAAAATAGAAAAATTGTTTAACATTTTGGATCGAACCCTTCTTCAGAACAGATGAACTTCTGCCTATTTTCCAGCAACGGTCACTGCCATCAGGATTTTTTTTCCTTCCCCCTCCCTACTCCCAGACTCTGAGGCTAATTTTAGTTCCCTATCCCCTGCTCTGGCTGAGATCAGCTAACAGCACAGACCGGGGATCAAACTTGGAGACTTCTTCATCCAGGTGACTCAGTCGCACACTATGTGGTGCATGTACTCACTGAGCCACTGGAGTGCTTTATGCTCTGATTTATAGGGTTATTGAATTTCTCCTTCAGTGCGCAAACTGATAAGAGTCATGTCATTGGGTGGCTGCTTTGAACACCCTTACATCGATGAATTTTACCCTTTTGTTCTGATTGGACAGGACACTGGTGTAATGTAATGTTGGACAATTGCCTACAGTTCGGTGAAATCCATAAAACCTGCAGATTTATTCTGGTGACGATCCAACTGGAATAAGCCCAAAAACAACCCAATGGAGCAATCTTTTGAGGAAAAGTCTAATAAAAATTTTTTAAAAATTTCTTAGCAAAGTATTTGAGCAAGAAGCATGGGCCAGCTAAAGTGGAGCAGGCTGGGCTGGATCCCACACACTGGAGCAGTTATATCTCCCCTCCACAATGAAAATGCTGTCTATGTACCCAACTAAAACACACACTGTGTGACCTTTCCCTGTGCACTGTATACATTTTGAAGAGTAACTAATGCTGTTAATCACTCTTGACTTTTATTGATACAGATCAAATTTGCTGTCAGTATTATATAACTATGTTTTTTTAAAAATAAAACTATTTTTCTCCTGGACCAGATGCCTTGAAACCACATAAAAGGGACATTGCAGTAAATCGGGACTGAGTGTTTGTTTTATTTGCTTTTTAAAAAATTGTTGACTGTAACGTTTCATCTTGGATAAATAATGCTGCTTACAAAGTCACGTGGCAGTTACAGATACATACATAGGAATTAGATAGACTTGTCCACAATTGGAAAGTACTGTTCCTCCGTTGGGCTGATGTTGTGTATCGCCAGATAGCTGTGGGCTGCAAAGGGATGAAAATAGAGCAGTGTTGTTCTTATGTTGTTCCTATGATTCCTAATAATCCAGCATTGAACGATAAAAGAATAACAGCTATATTTATTATGGTTTGAAAGAACTTTACAGAGAGTGGTATTTAACAGCTTGCTGCAACCTTACAAATTCCATCTTGCAGATTTACTTGTCCAGTCTAGATCTAACCAGTTGCTTAATTGCAACGTTGATATCCACCTCTCAGGTGGATGTAAAAGATCCCATGGCACTGTTTTGAAGAAGAGCAGGGGAGTTCTCCCCAGTGTCCTGGCCAATATTTATCTCTCAATCAACATCACTAAAATCAGATTATCTGGTCATTTGTTTCATTGCTGTTTGTGGGACCTTGCTGTGCATTAATTGGCTGCCACATTTCCTACATTACAACAGTGACTACTCTTCAGAGGTACTTCATTGGCTGTAAAGTGCTTTGGGACATTCTGAGGTCATGCAAGGTGTTATATCAATGTAAGTTCTTTCTTTATTTCTTTAAGGGAACATCCCCAAATGCTCATACTCGAACTGATATATGATTACAATGGCAAAAAGGGAAATGGTTTTTATTAGTGTTTGGTCAGGTTGTTATTCCCTCTGGCAGTCAGTCTTAAATTTCTTGCGCTGCGACACTGGGCTGGGCAGGGGAGTTGGGTGGAGGCAATTTGTAGGAAAGGGGTCCACATGGGTTGGGTGTTATTTCCCAACTCCAAGTACAGACTATATATTATGCACTCAGATTGTAATATGTCCCAGATGCCTCATCCTCACATTCACGGTGGCAGGAATCCGGTAGTGCCACAGTTGAGGTATGAGTCTGCACTATTGCGAACATGTAAGTCTAAATTAATGACGTATGGGAGTGTTTCATTTGGCTCAAGCCAGCAGGTGAATTCAAGTGCTTAGAAGTGGCCAGATTATGCAACTTTATTCAAACCAATATATAAAGGCTACAGAAGGACTGTGTATAAAGCTCTCGGTATTCTACCAAATAAAATCACCAAATCCATGTAGATAATAACCGGCGAGTTATCATTTATTTAACTGATGTATTTCTGTCACCACTGTCACTCTGTATTCTTACACTCAGTTAGGCACAATCTGCATTCAATTAATTTAACAGGAAACCACAGGAATACATATTTCATATCTTATTGTAGCCATTGAACCAAGTGTAAGTACTTAAAAACAGAATTCTGCCAGCAACTAGAATTTCAGCCTTCGTCTTCACCCCCTACCACAAACTCCAAATCCATGGAACCAATTCCATCCCCGTCTCCAGACATTGTCTCAGGCTGAACCATTCTTCCCAAATTTAGCGTCCTATTCAACCCCCAGCTCAGTTTCTGACCCTAGATCCTCTCCATTGCAAAGACCGCCTACTTCCACTTCCCCAACATCACCCAC
Organism: Heptranchias perlo; assembly: GCF_035084215.1. Classification (NCBI taxonomy): domain Eukaryota; kingdom Metazoa; phylum Chordata; class Chondrichthyes; order Hexanchiformes; family Hexanchidae; genus Heptranchias; species Heptranchias perlo. Next base: position 9,283,069 of record NC_090357.1, read on the forward strand.
CTCTGCCGCAACCTCATGCCATCTGCTGCTGAAAGCTCTATCTGTGCCTTGGTCACCTCCAAACTCATCTATTTCAAAGCTGTCCTGGCCAGCCTCCCATCCAAACTTCAACTCATCCAAAAAATTGCATTTAAAAGGCACCTTAAAATTAGAAAAACATCCCAAGACGTTTCAAAGAGACATAATCAGAAATAAATGGATGCCAAGCTAAAAGAGGAGATATTAAGAGATGGGCTTTAAGGAGGGTTTTAAAGGAGGAGAGGGAACTGGAGAGGCGGAGAATTCCGGAGCGTGAGGCCTAGACTGCTGATGTTGTGGCTGCCAATGTTGGGGCGAAGGGAGGGAGGAATGCACAAAAGGCCAATGTTGGAGGGACGAACGCAGAGTTCTGGTGGGGGTATGTAGGGCTGGAGGAGGTTAAAGAGATAGGGAGAATACATATTTCATATCTGTCCATATCGTATCCCGCTCACCCTTGTCCTTGCTGAGGTTGGCTTCCAGTCACCCAATTTAAATTATCATCCTCGTGTTTAATTCACTTCATGGCCTCATCCCTCCCTCTCTCTCAAACCTCCTCCAGGCCTATGACCCGCCCCCTGCCCCCGGGAACTCTTTGTTCCAATCATTCTGGCCTTTTGTGAATCCCTCCCTCCCTTCGCCCCACCATTAGCAGCCATGGCTTCAGCAGCCTAGGCCTCACGCTCCGAAATTCCCTGCCTAAACCCCTCCGCCTCTCCACCTCCCTCTCCTCCTTGAAGCACCTCCTTAAAACCCTCCTCTTTGACCAAGTTTTTGATCACCCCACCTAATATCTCCTTCTTCAACTCGTCATCCATTTATTCCTGATTACATCTCTGTGAAGTGGCTTCGGATATTTTTCCATGTTTAAGACACTGTATAAATGCAGTTTGTTGTTCACTCATTATACTAGAGTAAACCCACGCAAGGGGTAGATATTCCAGCTATCACTGACTTCTGAGTGCATTAATTTCCGTAGCCACTGCATTGAGCTACCCTGTCAGACAGATCTCCATTCACATGACTTGATTTGGTCTGTTATCTCGCCTGCTGCTGTGATTTTCCTTTGCCAGATCTCCTGATCTGCATTTGTTCAAACATATGACAATGACATATGATGTATCACAGCTCAGTTCATGAGTGTTTCTTTTGGCACTCTAAGTTTGAGAAAAGGAGGATTTTTTTTTTCAGTGTCCCAACTTATTACATCCCCTCAGTTCTCAACGCTGACTGTAGGATTCTGAGAAAAGCATAGGTTTTTCAAGTCGGGGAGCAGAATATGCAGCCCACACACCCACTGTCCCAGAGGATTGAATTATATATAAAAGCTTCTTTGTTTAAAAGTTTCAGATGAAGTATTCCACGGGATAAAGTCATAAATTCACCAGAGGGCACAGCTGACCTTTGACATATTACATAATAAACGGAACAGTCTAATAAAAGTGGGGAGGATAAAGACTGGATGACAAAATATACAATCTTACCATCAGAATAATGTTTTTAAACACAATGGCCTGGATATTAACTTGGATACGGGGAGGGGGGATTTTCGGACGGGAAACTCGGAAGTAAGGGTTTCCCGCACTTTGTGACGATTTTGACGGTGGGACGTTTTTAAAATTTTTCCAGCAGGTTTTGCGCCCGACAGCCAGCCAAATTGATGGAAAGGCTGCCTGTCAAGTGGGAAAGCAGCTGGGGAGAGACTGGAGTCTTCGGGATTTGGATGGGTATTGCAATGGCAGGTAGGGTGGGGGAAGTCGGATAATGGGGAAATCAGGGGTTGAGGGGGTCAGCCGATCACGGGGTATTTAAAAGTTAAGCTTGGTGAGTCGTGGGGAAGCGCTCCTGCTCCTCCTGGCCCACAACCAGTGCAATAAAGGCACTTACCTCATGGATCCAGCCCTTCTTACCTCCTTTAACCTGCTAGAATTCCCGTGGCCCGGGAAACCCATGTTGGAGGCATTAAATTCAATTTAAAATTGGCTCATTAACATGTGATAATGAGGTAAATTGCTCTGATAACTACCTGCCCACCTGCACTAATTATCGACCCGCCTCCAGTGAGTAGGTTACTCGCACACAGCCAAACGCGCCTCCGTTAAACCCGAAAGTGGGCTCATTGGAGCCGGGTTGCGATCACACTGAAAAATTCTATTATTTTAACTTCCCACCCCCTCAATAGTTTTAATGAATGACCCTCTGCTTGTCAGAATTTATTAACTGCTTGTAGCTGATGTAGGGGCTGTGTGGTGACACAATGAACGTCATTTGACTTTGTGCGATAGCGTAAAGTGGGCGATATCGAATCAGCCGCCCGTTTTACATCTCTCCCGATTTCTATTTGCATGGAAATAAAAATCAGGAGCGGTGTATAACAGGAGGCTGATTCGCTCTCACCCGTTTTACACTATCGCACAAAGTCCAAATTCCCCCCGACAAGTTAGAACTCAAACGCACCATATTACAGAGCGCGAGGTCATGGGTTTCCTATAATGGCGAGATCTCGGCAGTACTGCTGCAGGTTGGGCTAGAGCAGAGGGCAGGTATTTAATCACAAAGAGGGAGGGTCAGCGTGGCCCAATCTTGTGCATCTCTTCAAGGGACAGAATCAGAAAGTCATTGGGGGAGAACTGCGAACTGGACAAGAGATGCTGCTTTTGCGTGGAGACATCAGAAGGGAATGGGAGAAGATAATAAATATCTTGCAAGAATTAAAATAATTGTAGCTGTCGTTTATCTTCTTACCAGCGGTCATTAGGGTCGAAACTACTGTCAATGATGTTATCATACAAACATTTAACACAGTCATAACATTTTCCTCTTTCACATTTTGATGGAAGCATTTACCTGTTTATTTTGCCTCCATTAAAATCAGTGAGAAAGGAAAGTGATAGGAGTACATTAAGCGTTTGTCTGATAACATCACTTACAGTAATCTCTACCTTTTAATCTCTGGTTGAGATAAAAATCTAAACTATCATCTTGTTCCCATGCTATGAACGGTGGGGCTCTGAGATTTCCCACACACCAAGTTCCGAGACTCACCTGAGACAATGGGGCAAAGTCAACCTAATTCACTGTGCACCTCTGACCAACTTGCTAGTGGTTCTCTATGAATGATTCACTGTCTAATTTTCTTGTGGTAAGTGTCTAGTTTGGAAGATCTTATTGTGTGGTTGCTCAAGTAGGATTATTCACTAATTAGTTAGTAGCTGGAGAAACGGATGTGCCATAGATTGACATTGTACAATGGTTGGCTTCTTAATTAAGTAACAGAGTCTGACATTTGAAGATTCCAGGCTTTGTGTGCTGTGAAGAAAAGGAAAGGATTTCACAACCTCAGACTGTTCCAAAGTGCTTCACAGTCAATGCAGTGCTTTTGAAGTGTGGTCACTGTTATCATGTAGGGAAACGCAGCAGTCAATTTGCGCATCGCAAGGTCCCACAAACAGCAATAAGACAAATGACCAGGCAATCTGTTCTTAGTGATGTTGGTTGAGAGATAAATATTGGCCAGGACACTGGGGAGAACTCCCCTGCTCTTCTTCAAATCGTGCTGTGGGATCTTTCATGGACACCTGAGCGGGCAGACAGGGCCTTGGTTTAACATTTCATCCAAAAGATGACACCTCCAACAGTGTAGCCCTCCCCCAGTACTGCACTGAAGCATCAGCCTGGAATATATGCTCAAGTGTCTGGAGTGGGGCTTGAACCTTTTATTGTTGATTTTAATTTTCCGTTGTGCGGTATCAACTCCATTTTCAATAGTGGTGTGAGCAAGGACTTATGTTTGGCCTGGCTTGCTGTAAAATTGGGGAAGGCAGAGCACTGTGCATGCATACTCCAAACACATGCATAGAGTGCTGCTTCCTGGCCTGCGGACTGTCAGTGAAATCCTAAATGATTGAGAAAAGCAGAGGGGATATTCAGTTCTTTTCACTCATTACATAGGACAGTAATTCATCAAAGTTTATTTTCTTAAATTTCAAAGGCCACCCTATTTGGCAGACCTTATAGCAGCATCATTACCAGCCCATCTCTTCCAATGAAAAATAGCTTGCCAAGTATTTATTCTTGAAGATGCTGCCCCTTTAAAATTTGGAACATTTAGTAATCCTATACCTGAATCAAACAGGCCTGCAGTACTCCAGCGCACTTTTAGTGATTGGCCAGCAAGTCTGGTTCACTAATGGAAGCAAGAAGGCTTAGATCATTCACTGAGGGCTGGGAATCCTCTCACTTGGCTCTAGATAACACTGCAAACCAAATACCTTAATAGGTATGGTAATCCAAACAGTGGGGAGCTTACCTGTGCTTTGCTCTAGTAAGCTGCTTGGTTTAAGTTTGTTCAACTCCAGTAGTACATGTGCACACCTTTGAGGGGCCTGAATTGTTGGCCACCTGTTTTGGTTCAATTACCGTTACGGGCCTGACATTTCAGAGTTCACATGGCCGACCATAACAGCTCATCAAGATACCAAACCAATGGCCTTCCTCAGGGATTGGGTATGGCACCACTCCCTTTTTAATCTGTACTTAAATGACCTGCCTGTGACCATGTCATGGAAATTCGTCTCTGTGACTTTGGTACTCAAGCTCTACTCACCATGGAAACCACACTCACTAATGACGTGAAACTTATGGCGGAGTACTGCCTGAAATGGTGTTTTGAACAAAGTAGCACAAAGACCGTCTCCTCCATCTTTCACTTGCACAATGCTGGTGACTCTCATGAACTCACTATGATCTTAAATGGTCAACTGCTCGAACATGATGCTCGCCCTGTCTACTAGGGTATCACCCTCGACCGATCACTAACCTACAACAACCAAGTACAGAAAACAGCTGAGAGAGCCAAAACCCGACACAACCTAATCATCAAACCTGCTGGCTCTACCTGGGAAGCAAATGCCTCAACTTTACGCTTACCTGTTCCAGCACTTTGCCATTTAGTTGTGGAATATTGTACTCCCATCTGGGCTTGCTCACCACACACTAAGCTGGTGGATACTCAGCTGCACGCTACTATGCATCTTGTGTCAGGCACATTGTGCCCTACTCCCCTCCCATGGTTACCAGTCCTCTGCAACATAGCTTCTCCGCATCTTCGTCATTCAGATGTGGTAGCATAACTGGCGAACAGACTTTGGGATGAAATCGCAAAGGAATCAGGGAAAGTTGACCATATTGGATGTCTTGAAGAGTTGGCGCATTGAACAAATCAGCATGAATTAGCAACATAGTCGACCTTCCCTGATTGCTTTGTCTTATCTATACCAACTTGGTGGCATGAAGAGTGAACAGCAGATGCTCCTATTAATCACGATATCATCTCCGAACCTACAGACCGCCAACCCAGATTCAACTGGTCATGTCATGGTTAGGCACTTCCCAACCGCTTTCTAACTGGATGGGGCCAGTGCGCCTCAAATCTTCACCCACGGGGCCTTCATCACGACAAGTGTCCTTGAGGACAAATACAAACCATGTCCCACATCATTGAATCATGCCCGCTAACGAAACTATCTGGTGATCACCGCGCTTTACATGCTGATGGCGGCAATGCTTTAAGACGGTTGGAATTATACGCTGAGTTTGCATACGCTAAATAATAATAATTGTTGGCTCTGCCAAAATATGGCTGATCTCTCTAGATTTAGGTAAACTGGGAGTGCCCCTCCAGTGATTTTAGCAACAAACACGTATCAAAATAAACAGGTTAAAATAACGGACAAAATAATTTCATGCAAACACATTGGGGATGCAAATCAACATAGCGGGCGGGAGCGGATCAGCCATCCATCATACACTCCACCTGATTTTCCTCTCCTTTGAAGTCTGTTTGGTGTCCCCCATTGAATTTCACCCCCTCTAACTCATTCATTAGTAATACCGCACAGTACAATTCCAATCTATCAGTTTCTTTGGGTGAGCCGCAGTGGCAGTGCATTGCTCCAGTTTAGCCTGTCTTGATTTAGTTCCTACAAGTTTAGAAACAGCTCCTTTATCTTGTCTGCTGCTGACAGACATTATCTTGATTAGTTCATTTTTGTTTGACTATGCAGAGTTAATGATTTTGTATCACGTTCCTTTGGTTTTATAAACTATGATGTTTTATTCACGGTTGTTAAGATCATTATTTAAATAAAATAGTAGGGTAAGGAAGCAGCTACAATTCTCAAACTCAAAGAAAATGAAAAGCCTTAATTGTGAAGGGACGGGAGACAAGATTAGGAAATGAGAAAATTCAGCGCTACGCTCGGTGATAATATCAAACACGTCTACAACACAGGATAGATGCATAGTAGGAGTCCCTCTGCGGTGCCTCAATCCCAGTCGCAGAAGATAGCCTTCCCACTGCACTATATTTCCTGTGTAATAAATCATTAAGTGTCTCAATTTGAGATTGCCCAAAAGGGCCAATTAGTGCCAAATTATAGGGAGCTTTGTTTGATGGTTCAAGTTCTCTCACGTTTGTTGGATTATGACCGCCCAAACTTCTTTCTCTGAGGACCCTTTGAAAGCTATGGGAGAGACAGGAGAAGATGATCTTTCCATCTGTCTGCACTAGACTTGAACCAGATCACCTAGGTGAAAGAACAATCTTCTGGCAAACTAAGCCACCCATTCCTGACTATCACTGCTGTACATGTAGAATTTACACCAAGTTGCTCCTCTGATATCTAAGTAAGTTTATTCAGTAAGAAGCTAACTTGCACTGACCAGAAAGCTACCAGGTTCGATACCTGGTCAGTGCTGTTAGCTAATTTCAGCCAGACTGATGGTAGGGGTGCTTCAGTTGCCCCTCTGGGTTGGAGATATGAAACATCACCTAGGGTCCCCTACTCATAATCACTGGCCAGGATCTCCTTGCTGGAAGTGCATGACTATCCATTGGATGAGGACAGGGTTGGGCTCAGCTGAGATGCCCCCCCATGATAAAAATAGTCTGCTTACACTCATTGTCAAGGTTCACGCAGAAAGAATGGCCACTTGAATGAGGTCCTGGAGGGCGCTCCATGCCGAGGACCATACCCCAAGCAACACCTTCAGGAGAGGAGAGAAAGGAAGAAAACTTGCAAGAATTTTTTTAAATAAATTAATTTACACCTACCCTGAACAGCAGTGCAGAAAGATCCCAGGTTCGATGCAGTTGATCTCGGCCACGGTGATGGTAGAGGTGCTACACTTGGCCTCAAGTGCCATGAAGTTGGGGGAGCTGAGGCTGGTTCCAATGGCCTTGCTGTGCTATGCATCTGTAATGCTGCACAGTTATCAGTCTGCCGCAGACAACAGGAAAGTAATCACAGAGTTCTCAAGCCACCTTGGCTACATTAAACACAATATGGGTCCGACATGTTTTATTTTGCCTCTTGTACATCACTGACAGGAGAAATGTTCTTTGCAGATTAAGTTATTAATGGCTAAGAAACTCCAGGATGTGGTTTGGAATTATCTGCATATGTCCAATATACGACCTTTGCAAAGGAAAGAAACACCCAGTTATAATCATTAGACAATAGGGAATACAAGCTGTATCACCTTTTGTTTCTATACCTTTTACAGGGACATGTTAAAGAAACTACCTATAGGCAAGTTGTGAAGACTGGATTTTTTTTATTCGCTCATGGGATGTAGGCGTCGCTGGCAAGGCCAGCATTTATTGCTTATCTCCAATTGCCCTTGAGAAGGTGGTGGTGAGCCACCTTCTTGAACTGCTGCTGTCCATGTGGTGAAGGTTCTCCCACAGTGCTGTTAGGTAGGGAGTTCCAGGGTTGTGAACCAGTGACAATGAAGGAACAGCAATATATTTCCAGGTTGGGATGGTCTGTGACTTGGAGGGGAATGTGCAGGTGGTGTTGTTCCCATGCGCCTGCTGCCCTTGTCCTTCTAGGTGGTAGAGGTCGCAGGTTTGGGAGGTGCTGTTGAAGAAGCCTTGGCGAATTGCTGCAGTTCATCCTGTGGATGGTACACACTGCAGCCATGGTGCCCCAGTGGTGGAGGGAGTGAATGTTTAAGGTGGTGGATGGGGTGCCAATCAAGCGGGCTGCTTTGTCCTGGATGGTGTCGAACTTCTCGAGTGTTGTTGGAGCTGCACTCATCCAGGCAAGTGGAAAGTATTCCATCACACTCCTGACTTGTGCCTTGTAGATGGTGGAAAGGCTTTGGAGAGTCAGAAGGTGAGTCACTCGCCACAGAATACCCAGCCTCTGACCTGCTCTTGTAGTCACAGTATTTATATGGCTGGTCCAGTTAAGTTTCTGGTCAATGGTGACCCCCAGGATGTTGATGGTGGGGGATTCAGTGATGGTAATGTCGTTGAACGTCAAGGGGAGGTGGTTAGACTTTCTCTTGTTGGAGATGGTCATTGCCTGGCACTTGTCTAGCGAGAATGTTACTTGCCACTTATCAGCCCAAGCCTAGATGTTGTCCAGGTCTTGTTGTATGCCGGCACGGACTACTTCATTATCTGAGGGGTTGAGATTGGAACTGAACTCTGTGCAATCATCAGTGAACATCTCCAATTCTGACCTTATGATGGAGGGAAGGTCATTGATGAAGCAGCTGTTTGGGCCTAGGACACTGCCCTGAGGAGCTCCTGCAGCGATGTCCTGGGGCTGAGATGATTGGCCTCCAACAACCACTACCATCTTCCTTTGTGCTAGGTATGACTCCAGCCACTGGAGAGTTTTCCCCCTGATTCCTATTGACTTAAATTTTACTAGGGCTCCTTGATGCCACACTCGGTCAAATGCTGCCTTGATGTCAAGGGCAGTCACTCTCACCTCACCTCTGGAATTCAGCTCTTGTGTCCATGTTTGGACCAAGGCTGTAATGAGGTCTGGAGCTGAGTGGTCCTGGCGGAACCCAAACTGAGCATCGGTGAGCAGGTTATTGGTGAGCAAGTGCCGCTTGATAGCACTGTCGGCAACACTGTTACTCCCTGCTTTTCTGTGCTATCTGTACAACTATAGCAGAACCTGTTTTCACAATCCCTCTTGGTAGTGATGATGCAGTTGTAGCATTCAAATCATGTGTTCCAAAATCCGATTGTATTTTGACCATTCCAGTGCTCTCCTGGCCGGCCTCCCACTTTCCACCCTCCGCAAACTTGAGCTCGTTCAAAACTCTGCTGCCTGTATCCCAACTTGCACCAAGTCCCGTTTCCCCATCACCCCTATGTTCGCTGGCCTACATTGGCTCCCGGTCCGGCAACGCCTTGATTTTAAAATTATTATCCCTGTATTCAAATCCTTGCATGGCCTCCGCCCTCCCAATCTCAATAAACTTCTCTGGCCCTTCAACCCTCCGAGATCTCTGGGCTCCTTCAATTCTGGCCTCTTACGCATCCCTGATTTTAATCGCTCCACCGTTGCTGGCTGTGACTTTAGCTGCCTAGGCCCTAAGCTCTGGAATTCCCTCCTGAAACCTTTCTGTCTCTCTACCTCTCCCATCCTTTAGTCACTCCTTAAAATCTACCTCTTTGACCAAGCTTTTCTGAGGCTTTATGTCAAATTTTGTCAGATAAGGCTCTAATGGAGCATTAAATTCTTGGGATCTTGGGATGTTTTACTATGTTAAAGGCGCTATATAAATGCAAGTTGTTGTTGTTGTCGGCTTTACTTTTTATAACATTTGTACTGATCAGGGTATTCTGGTTGATTTGTAACTAAGCTAGAATTCAGTACAATCTTGACTATTATGGGAGAAAGTTATTAAATAACAAAACCTGTACTCCGATGGCAATGAATTCAGATTCATCTCGTGTCAGAACTATTTGTGGGGCGCTTACAGTCCTAATTCATGTTTATTTTTGCATAAATCCAGTACTGGTAGAGTGCCACAGTATGTTAAAACTCCAAGACACCATGTTAAAACTCCAAGCCCCTGCCAATGGCTCAGTGAGTTTATCCATTGAGTAGCTAGTTCATACAGACAAGAATTGTCCCAGGCTTTGTCCCCAGTCTGTACTGGGTTAGCTGATCTTAGCCAGGGTGTAAGCAAGAGGTGCTAAAATTGCCTTTGTGTTAAGGAAGGGGAAGCCAGCTTGGGTTGAATGAACTCCTAACTCACTGTCACAGCTCACACATGAATAATCACAACTGGGGAGAGTAACAGAGGGTTACCACCACCCACGGAACCGTGCCTCAACAATAGGTCAACTTTATCAGGAGGGGAGGGGAGAAAATGGTGAGGAATTAATAAAAAGAGCCCCTAGATACTGTGTACACAGTGCTAATACATGTCTATGCCAATCATTCCGCACATGGTGGTTTCCGATCTCAACCGAACCATCAGTGAGAGGTGCAAAGGATCAAGGAAAACCTGAGGGTAAGTCATCTCCGTCACTCTCACACAACTCCTCGTGGTTAGTTATAGAGTTACACTGGCAAACAAATGGGAGAAGGTAGCCTATCCGTTACCTCTTGGATGGGGTATGAGAGAAAGGAAATAAATAGAAAAATATCAAATGCAAAATTAGATCAAAATGATCTGTTAGTCCCGGGAATGGAACACTTTGTGCTCAGTGTCGACATCAAACACTCGGCAGTGGGACTCGAACCCACAACCTTCTGACTGTAGAGTAAATGTGGGGAGCTAGCCTCTGAATTAACAGCCTAACCACAATCAGGTCTCTGGATTGGCATCCTACTGAAAAGCAAAATGTGGGATGAAGGCCATTCTCCTTAAACAGGGATGGTGAAAGGAAGTTGCATAGAAGGTCCTTTAGTCTTTGCCACCTGACATCCCAGTCAAATTTGAAAACCCATCCCACTGGGAATAATGGACACTTGCAGGCAAAGCAGACCAAGCACGTGAACAGTGCTGATTCTGTCTCTCTTTGCCCACCCCACCCTTTGCCCTGGAGAAATGTCACTGACTGCAAGACCCCAGTGAGAAGATAGAGCAGTGTCATCAGCCCAGTATAGGTAACAAATGAAGATCAGCGAGCTCCACCCACCCCCAAACTAACCCCCGAGCAACGGTGATGGGGAACTGATCTTCTATAATAAAAATTAAACCATTCGTACCGGACTGGGCATGCCTCACTCTCAGTGGTGTTCCTTTTACTGTGCAGCTTGACATCACTCAGTGCATTATTTTTCCTAAAGCATCAATCTCCCTTGTGTGTTTGTGCAATGAGCTTATCTGATTGCGACTGGGCTGCTTAGCAGGGCACCTCCTGGAACTGAACAGCAGGCGGGACTGACAGTTTGTGCTTCTAGCAGCGAGATGCACTTATTAGCAATTTCCAAGTAATGGCAATCACTTAAAGGGGATGCCATCGGGGGTGATTGTGTATTCCAGAGGGAACTTTCACTCACAGGGAGGGCGGAATGGAGAATCAGGGCTACAATGCTGTCGATCTATCTTCAACGCGCACACCCTGCAAGTGCAGTTCTCCGCTGGGAGTGTAACATCATGGAATCGCCTCAAGCTCATGAAAAAGTCTTTAGCAAAACTTTTTTTTCAACCTGTTAACAACAACAACAAAAACAGCTTTCAATGTAGCAAAACGTCCCAAGGCACTTCACAGGAGTGTAATCAGACAAAAAAAAGTGGCATGTTGATGTATTGTTTATGAATAATATAATTTGCCATAAATTAAATGTCACCTGAAGGCTTGATTTCTCCGAATGCCATCCTCACCAGCCTCTGGTGCTCCACTCCACATAAACGCATCCAAGACTCTGCCACTTGCATCCTATCTTGTATTGGGTGCCACTCGCGTATCACCCGTGTGTGCGCCAATCTCCACTGGCTCCCTACCATGCCCAGCCCGTTGAGTTCAAAATTCTCATCCTCATTTACGAATCTCTTCATGATCTAATTTCTCCTCCAACCCTACGTCTCCATTTACACCCTCCACTCTCTGGTCTATTGCCTGTTCCCACCTCTCTCCACTCCACTGTGGTTGGTAGAACCTTCAGCCATCTCATCCCTGTGCTCTCTAATTCTTTTCCTGATTACCTTCACCTTGCAGCTAGCCCCCTCCCCCACCTGGAAGCATTCCGATGAAGGGAACCATTCCAAAACATTAAACCATCCTTGTTCAACCAGGTGCTGATTGGTCTGGTGTAACTTTCCAGCACTTCCTGTTTGTATTTCAGATTTCCAGAATTTACAATTTTTAGTTTAATTTCAACTTCATGGATTCGATGCACTTCAAGGAAAATGTAACAGCAGTACGTGAAAAATGGATTGGTTTTTCAACAGAAATTCTCACTTCTCCATTTAAGTAAAATCATATAACAGTGTTCGTGTCCCCTATAATTACCTATTACAATATCAAATTTCAGCATAAAATTTAAAATATTAAAATTCTTTATAAAAGCTTTGCAGAACTAGAAGCAGCATTGGATCTTATTTTCATTCCAGTAATTATTTATTTGTTTACTGCACCCCCACAGTTAATGAGATCTAAACCCCCAAAGATAACGAGACCTAAACCCCCAAAGATAACCAGACCTACACCCCCAATGTTAACCAGGCATACATCTCTAGAGTTAACCAGATCCATTATCCCAGAGTTAACTAGGCCTTCACCCCAGAGTTAATCAGCCCTACACTTCAAGAATTAACCAAGTCCACTCTCTCAAGCTAACAAAAAATGGGTGAGAGGAATTCATAGTCGAGCCCAAACCTGTTCTCACCCACAGTCTATGCGTGTACTTTCCAGCTGATGTCACTGTATAATGATCAGCAGCAGGAATCCTAACTCTCCATAGTCCAGGGTCACTGTAATGCCCCCATTGCGCCCAGTCGAGATCTGTGAACTCAGCACTGACTGGGAATCAAACCTGGTATCTATAAAGCTTAATATCACGTCATGCAGTGCATTTACCCACTAGGCTATCAGGATAATTCATATCATGTCTTTGCAAGAGCACTTCAGGTAACAAGAAGTGCTTGAAGTAGGAAAGGTTAGTGGGTATTTGTGGTATAGTAACCTGTAGCAAACTGGCATATCATCGGTATGCAAATGTACTGTGCCACATTGTGTAGCATGCCAGCTCAAGCTAGCGATTCCCCACAGGAAGGGATGGCACCTCAGCAGCAGGATAAATGTTCTCTGTCCCATTTCCATTCTTCCCATGACCTACCAAGGTTCTTGGTGTGTGGAATTGGCAAATATCTTTTTAAAATACATGTAAGAGACATTCAACATATATTCTAAATTCATTCTCTCATTAGAACGGGCCTCTCTGTATGAAGGTTCCCAGAGTGAGTCATTTGTAATTCAGGGCACCCGTTGAGAAACATGTTTATTCTGGGTTAGGCCTTGTGTTCAGTGAAATTACATATTTGTGGCTTCTGGTTTGAATATTTTTTTGTTTTTGTTTGTGCTTTCATTGCATCCCATCCATCATCTCCCACCCAGTCCATAGGGGGGAATCCATCAGGCAGTGTTGACTCGACAGTACATGAATTCCATCTGTTCTGAGAGGCTCCAAGCATTTTTGGGAAAGCATCTGGGAGCAGAGAGCAGTACAGTCCCTGTTGGTAGTGCATCAAGTAGCTGTAGAGTTATTCAGGCAGGTGATGGATGATCATAGGGTAGAACTTCCTTCATGCTGACAGTAATATGCTGGAGAAGTTCATTTCTTCTCAGGAAGTTGGTCTGTGGTGGTTAAGAGGGATGAGAAGTGTTCTCGCATTGTGGCCACTGGAATTATGACTCAAAGGGACAACAAGAACCATCTGTATCTCTATCAGAAGACGAAAGCACATCTGGGCCTTGCACAACACAGACAGCAACATGCTGGATAATTCAAATTAAAATGATTTTTTTTTAATAGAGCTGAAAAGTTCTCAAGGAAGTGAAATCATGAGATTTTGTGGGAAAAAATATTTATTTGTTGATGAGATTTCATCTTCCATACTTTAATACAAAGGCAGATCTCCTATGGCATTTATATTAACTATTGAATTCAGAAGCTCCATGCAAACTGGCCAAATTTACAGATGGTACAAAACTGGGAGGGGTAGTTGAATCTGAGGAGGCAGCTTGGAAGCTACAAAATGAGTTAGACAAAATATATAAATGGGCAGGACAATGGCAGGTAAAACTGAACACAGGAAGTATATACTACAGGATTGTTCTGCATGTTAACTATGGGTTGTGTTAAATCCTGAAGGTGAGATGGAGCAGTCGGCCTCAAGTCAACTTGCAGAACAATATTCTACATGTGGCAATGTGTCTGTCCCACTCCGATGACATGAACAGACAGTAATGCCCAGTATTACAATAGTCTCAGGCACGCTCCGATCTGGACTGGAACATCCATTGTCTGCGGCTCTATAAAAATTTCGTAATCATCAATTTTAACAAACTTGACATGGCCAATTCCTGATTTCATCTCCATGACCCATTATGCACACCCATAATCCTGTTTTGGCTGCTAAAGAAAGTATTGCAATAAATACATAGCAGAAGAGGTTTTGCTGGCTTTCAAAGTTTAATCTTTGTTTTCAATTTGTGTGGGTCACATGAAACAATGTGATTTATATCAAATGCATTTATTCCCTTTCAACACAAACCCCAGTGAATTTAACCATTCATCCATTGTAAGCAGATTTTCAAAATGTCACTGCAAAAGCAAAATGAACTTTTAACTGACACCGTGAGGAATATTAAACCATGCTCCTGGCCCACAAAGAAACCTAAAATAAAAATTAAAAACTTACCTGCTTGGGCCTCTTTTGCTCATCTGCTCAAAAGAGAAGGTTAAGATCAGGACATGACGGAAAAGCAGTGGGATCGGAGGAGTTTGGTACAACACAGAAGGAGGCCATTCGACCCATCATGCCTGTGCCAGCTCTTTGAAAGCTATCCAATTAGTCCAATTATGTTCAAAAGTTTAAGGTGCTTTTTTTTTTGTAATTTATGTTGAGTCTCTTGTTGCCAATGGACAGTTCCACCGACACGGGTTGGCTCACAGACTCAACCCTCAGATCACCCAGTCAATTTATGACAGCATCCAGTGACAGGGATGTATGAAAGTTAGCATTCACCACAATTTTGATGAACTTAAGGTACAGGATTTTTAACTTTTTAGTTTTAATGAATTGCCAGAATTTTAAATGTGCATTGATAGCTTGGGAATTTATCACAAGCCTTGACCATGCAGTCAGAAAGACAAGAACCGACCCTGAGTGAATAAGGTTATTAAATCCATTGCTCTTAAGCCATAAAGACTATAAAGTTCCCAGCCTTTGATCCCTGATCTGTGCTGAGTTAGCTGACCTTAACTTTTAGGGCAGCACTCATTTGCGAGTGAGAGGAAAAATCTTTCACAGTTCCTGCTCCTGGCTGCTAGCCAGTCGTCCCTGTTAGAAATGGGCCTATGGGTACTTCAGGAGAGGAAAGGATGGGGCTTGGATGTGATGCCCTCCATGGTAAAATAGCCTGCTGACACTCACTGTCCAGGTTTGCACATGAAGATTTAGGAGAGGTACTAAAGGCTGCCACTGTCTACGGAATTCTACCCCAGCGCCTTCAGTCAAAGAGAAGGAACGATGGGAGAAAACAGAAGCGGGAGATTCCATTCTGTGTTTTTTCCCATAGGCATGGAACTAATGTCTTTTTCAACAATAGTTCCACCACTTGACTACACAGTTCCAGTCAATTGACCTTTCCCCCCAGGTGCAAGGCAAGCCCGTATCAGTTTCACTGACCCCGCTTACATGAAGTGGATAATATTGACTTCCTTGTTGACCAGTCTTGAATCTATTCAACAAAATGGAGTAAGTCATTATTGTAGCCAGGGTACTTGTAGTGAAAAGAATTGTCAACGTATCTCAGAATGTCAATTATTTCTGGAATTTCCTGTCATCCAAGAGGTTGTTTTGTAAGATTGGGCAACAGGTGTGGAACCTCATTAGCAGTAAGAATCAGAGCTATAGTGTTATTGTCCTGTCTCTGACCTGTGCTCATGTCCAGTGAGTCTTGTAAAATTGCCCCTCTGGTGTATACATGAACCAAGCAGCTTGTGTCTGCCACAATAAAGCTGCCAATTAATTTATTGGCTTATTTATCATTTTTTAAACATTTAATAAAAATGTTTTTGCTTTTCGAGCTGAGAGTTGTTAGTACTGAGAAATGGAACACTTTTTCATTTTGGCCACCAGATCAGCATCAGATATTCTTAGGTCAGGAGAGATGCAACATAAAGGTCCCCCTGTGTTGCCCAGCAATGCACCTTGATCGTAACCTCCAAGGAGAACTCCCAACTGCACTGCTGTGTTGACATTTCCATTTCCCACACCGGACGTTCTCCTGCCTCAGTGAGTGAGATTGACAAATTTCACACCACTTTCGTGCTGTTAGCCCAAGGCTCTTGATAAACTGCACAAAGTAATTTCTTTAGCAGCTAAAGGATACTTTCATCCCATCAGTCCAACCTGGATTTAAACCCTGGATGATGCATTTAAGGGGCAGCCAGATAAGTACATGAGAGAGAAAGGAAAAGAAAGATATGTTGATAGGGTTAGATGAAGTAAGGTGGGAGGAGGCTAGTATGGAGCATAAACATTGGCATAGGCCAGTTGGGCCAAATGGCCTGTTTCTGTGCTGTAAATTCTATGTAATTCCATGTGTAGAGATGAAAACCCAGCAAACCAAAACTCTGCACCATCCTAAATTGATTTGTCAGCACTATAAGCAACATTAATTCTCAAATTCAACAATTTCCCTGATTTGGTTAATAATTAACTCCCTCTCTGGCATCACATTGCTTAATCCAGCAAACAGATCTTCATCAATGCATCTTCATCTAAATCAGGTCAACATGAGGGAATGTTTTATGAAAATCATCTATGCTGCATGAGCACTGGATAAATCGATTTTATAATGTTAAAATATTGCTTTAGACTTAGGTCAAAAATATTGACAAAATGATCATGTGAAGATTGTAAAATGTATAATGTGTACATAATCCGAATTTACAAATAAAATTTACTGGGCTGACAAGAATGGGTTTGATGAGTGACTCACAATTTCTTTTATTCCCCCAATTTGTTTTCATTTATTTCCAGCAATAGTGATTGAAGTATTTTATTTTCTGAAATTGAATCAGCTTTATTAAAAATGGAGGAGAACGCAGAGAACACACGGAGTCTGCAGTATTTGGTCCTGGAAGCGTCATCTCACTGGGCTTCGGAATCCAGGCCTAACACAACTGTTAAGCTCCCATGCGACCAACCATCTGAACAGTTGCTCTTTCCCGCAGAGACTGGCTCTACATCACTAGTTGCCATGGAGACTGTTCTTGATGGACTCATGGGGACCCCGTGGAATGAGTATAAAATTGAGTTTGAGCTGAAAGAAGGAGCCATCAGCGATGACCATGTGTGCTCCAGAAATCAATGGGCCATAAATTGCTGTGGCAGGACATCTAACAGCCTCTGCCATTAGTTAGACTTGGCCTTGCAAGTTTAGGTTTTTTAAATTTTTTGCGTAGCAAATTGCTGAAAGTGCGAGGTGGCAACGTCGTAGTGAGTGAAACAGGGCATCTGGGACCTGAGTGAGCAGGCCAAGCAACTGGGTATCTCCTTAACCAATCAGATTGAAGGATTGAGAAATTAACAGCGCAAGGACTGAGAAGAAAGTGTAAATTAGAATGGGTGAATTTAATGTCAAATCAGAGAAATAAAGAGAGGGAAAGAGAGATTGAATTAGGAGAAAGAGATAAAAGAGGAAAAAGTTAAAAAAAATGTAATTTAAAATTTGACATTTTTAAAACTCCAACAACAATTAAAACCTGAAGGAATGAGACTCCACGCTTGTAACAGTTAGTTTTCGGTGCCAGAGAGGTTGACTGACAGTAATTAACACTTATCATGTCATTAAAAGGGTACTTAGACTGAAATGGACAAGACTTAACTTTCTGTGGCGAGTTTTGTTACTTTCTACCACGCAAATACAGCAACTTCACGCCGTTCAATGCATTTCAATGGTGAGGCTGACAATGAGATGCCGTTTTCACGAAGCTAACGGCGGAGAGGTGCATCTCGGACAGCAACGTTTGGATTTCTGCGTTTAACCGTGCATCTGCCCTTGCCTGAAGTTGCTGAGCAATTTGCGCATAAATAACGGTGAGTGCCGTTAGTCTCACCGTTAATGAGATAGCAAATTATGGCCTAATGTGTGCTTTTGGAAGCTTCACAAGATGCAATATCATGTCCCTTGTCTGTCTGTAGATCGCTTACAAGTGGTTCATGGTACAGTATTGGGTTTAGGTATATTACCCTATTAAGATTACGTAAAATTGAACTGCATTTGTCCTCATACCATCACCCCCCCCCCCCCCAGAGAAAGGCAGTTAAAGTAACACAGAAACTGAAGGGGACATAGGATCCCCGCCCTCCAAATAGACACAGGCATTATTTCGATTCAGTGGGAGGACACAGCAGTTGGAAAGGGTGAAGGCAAAGTGCACAGGGACTATACATACAGATTAAGGAATTGTCCTCACAGTGGAACATATGAGAAATTCAAGCTGAGTTGGTTTGCCTAAATTTGGCATACAGACCTGGTAAGGTTATGGCTGTGACTCAGGGCTCCCACGTTGGTTCACTTGGTGAGTGTTGCGTTTTCAGGTTTTACACAAGATATTCCACTTGAAGTTCAGCACTACCAATGCTCTCGGATCTTGTGTCTCTATGATGCAGAATGTGCCTTTACCTGCCCAATAAACAGATAAAATAAATAGGTAAACAGTTATGAGAACCATGGATCGAATGGAGAACCGTTGCCATTTTATACTGGTTTACTGGAAATGTGATTCCAATTCATGATTCTCCTTATCTTTGATAGGTGGCCTAAATATACAGTCTATCAGAACACGGCTCAAACTATAGACCAGCATAAAAGACCATGTAAATGAATAGTATCCAGGATAAAACTGTTTTACAGATATTTACAAATGCACAAAAAGGCTAAAGTACATATAAATACGCCGTGTGAATGAGTATTGAGATCACATGCCCAACGATGGTGTCCATTTCTCAAATCTATTTACTAGTCAAAAATGCAATTAGCCATATCTAGATTCCCAATTAGCCACATGTGGCTACTGGCTAATGTATTGAACAACACTGGGCTAGGGAAAATGATAGAAAATCTACCAGCCTTCCCATTCCTAATTGCTATCCAATGAATTCTACTAGCAGAACATGTCTGTTGACATTGGGTGAAGTTGCTGAATTCTGTATCTTATTTTTATATTTAGTCGACAAAATTCAACGCGATAGTGTAACACTAAATATCTAAACACAAGAAAAAAAATGCAATTTTAATATTTTCGATGAGGTTACAAGAACTGGCTAAATAGAGATTCACCTGAAATCAAGATAGCTAATATGACATTTTGTTTACAAGAAACCCATCAGTAATTCAGATTCCTCGTTGTCAAGGTATCCTTATCTACTGTCTCTCAGTAAACCTCTCAGCTGCTAGCTGGGAGAATAGAGAGGTTACTAAACTGACATTAGAATTTTTTTCTTTCTTGCCAATTTTCTTTTGCTGTTTCTCCTTTCTGCCCCTGTCATCATTCTGGATGTGATGATTCCTTCCTTGGGGTAAGGTTCTAAAGGCACCAGGTGCCCTCCAATATCTCACCCAAATGGCCAAGTTTCGTTTATGAACATTGACAGTGAGAGTTGGCAGGTTGTTTGACTAAAGTGGGGGGCATCAAACCCAATCCTGTCCTCACCTGCTGTCTACGTACATGCACTTCCAGAGCCACAGAGTAACATGTAGAAGTTACAACATGGAAACAGGCCATTTAGCCCAACCAGTCCATGTCGGCGTTTACCCACCACATGAGCAAATAGTTTTAATTACATTTACCCACCCTCATCCCATATCCCTTCCACCCCATTTACTATACAATCTTGAATGTTGACATAGTTTCTGCCTCAACCACTAATCCTGGAAGTGAATTCCACAACCTCACAACTTTTTGTGTGAAAAAGATTCTCCTGCACTCAGTTCCAAATCACTTACATTTAATGGCCAATTGTAATGATGACACAGCTGAAATCAGCTAACTCAGCACAAACCAGGGACTGTCCTAGTCTGTTTGGCTCAACTACTCACTGGATAAACTCGTTGACTGTTCAGGAGAGGCACGATTTCTTCCACTTTCAATAGGTCAGCAATTAATGTCAGAAAGAAGAAAGAAATAAAGAAGTTGCATTTATATAGCACATTTCAAGCCTTTCGCCAAAAGCACATTACATGCAAGAAGTGCAGTGCATCCTGCACTGGTAGGATGTAGGCAGCCAACGTGCCACAAACAGCAATGTGATGATAATCACATAATCTGTTTTAGTGATATTGGTTGCATGATAAATATTGACCAGTACTCCTCTTCAAAATAGTGTTTTTTAACATCTACCTGAAAGGGCAGGCAGGGCCTATGCAGCAATCTACTGAAGTGTCAGCCTAGATATGGACTTAAGTCACTGGAGTGGGGCTTAAACCCATGACCTTTATAACACAGAGGCAAGAGTGCTACTAATTGAGTCACAGCTCATACTTATTAGAGATGGTATCCAAAAGGGATCCTTTGAGCAAAGCACTAGCATTTGCCCATTCACAATCAAACAAGCATTCAAATTGTGCTGTTTTGTGGGTGTAAGAAAGACTCCAGTCAGGAGAGAGTTAAACACTATATTGTTATATAAAGAGGAAGCTAGTTCAATATGGTGTGTTACATTGTCAGTGAGTTAGATTACAGAAGGAAATGTATCACCACATTGTGGGCAAAGGCAAGGAAAGCTCAAGTTACAAATAATGTTTGTAAAAGAGCAGGAAATTTATATATTTGGTTGTTACATAACAGTAAAAAATACAGTCAGTCATTCTTTGACTCCAACATGAAACATGCTGATTATAGTCAGATGACTTGCTGAACATAAGATACAGATTGCATGAAAGATGCTTAGTATTATAATCTTTATATAAATATACAGTCAAAATTTCCAAAGGATTATTTGTGATCATTGAGATTATTGGCAGCGTTCTTTCTTCAGAATCAAGAGATTTGCAATAGCAGTATTTAATTTTTAAATTTAATTTAATTATTTTTCCCCCATAGGTAATCACACAACTTAACACAAAAGCAACGAAAAATGAATTGTATTCACATCTCAATTTAGAATCATAGAACCGTATGGCACAGAAGGAGACCAATCGGCCCATCATACCCATGCCAGCTCTTTGAAAGAGCTATCCAATTAGTCCCGCTCCCCTGCTCTCTCAGAGTTTGGATTACCAAAGAGGCTATGGGAACATTGAAGTCAAAATGGAGAGCTGCCTATACTGTTTTGAGAGACTGAGGATGGGCAAGGTGCCCTCAACCAACCTACTATAACTTCATTTTTGCAGCACAGTCGGAGTCCATTAATATTAGTCAAAGTTTCTACTTCTGTTTGAGGCACTGACTGGGTTTCCTGGCCCTTTTTTTCCATGTTAGGTAAACACATCAGGGCGCCAGAGACAACTGTAGTCAGGTGTGCGCCTGGTAACTTGAGGTTTGTCCTTCACCAATCCATCCATTGCTTCCTTGCCCCTTCCCTGGTCTATTCTCCCTGGGACATGAATGCAGATACCAGCCTTGTCGACATCAGTGCACATGGTGTTTCCTATGCTCTGGAACAGAACAAAAAAAAACCAAATGATGTCACCGGCATGAGCATAAGCAATGCTCTGAATTCCTCCAATTGATTTCTTCACAAAATAAATTTCTATGCAATTGCACACTTTAGGCAAACTCGCCTCTCAGTCAGCAGCTTATGGGTTCACAGATCCATTCCAGAGAATTGAACGCTAAACCTAGGCTGACACTCCAGTGCAATACTGAGGGAGTGCTGCAAGGTGCTGTCTTTTGGGCGATACGTTAAACCGAGGCCCCTTCTGACCTCTCAGGTGGATGTAAAAGATCCTATGGCACTATTTTGCAGAAGACCAGGGGTGTTCTCCCTGGTGCCCTGGTCAATATTTATCCCTCAACCAACATCACGAAAAAAAAAGACTCTACTGGTCATTATCACATTGCTGTTTGTGGGACTTTGCTGTGCAAATTGGCTGCCGCGTTTGCTACATTATAACAGTGACTACACTTCAAAAGTACTTCATTGGCTGTAAAGCGCTTTGGGACATCCTGAGGTCAAAATTTCACAAAAACAATCTGACGTGGCCTGCTAACTTTGAAGAGAACGGTGACCCTGAAAGTAATTTATCTCATTCATAATTATTGGGATGAATTGGAGTGCAGAACCTTTCTTGTCAATCATCTGCCAGCTTTTCACGATTGCCATTTCCCACCATTCCACAGTGATTATCCAAACACACTCAAGGTTTATTATCCCTCTGCTGATTCTGCCAGCATATTTCAATGGTATGTCTAATTAGGGTCCGATTACCAGCATAGATGTGGATGCTGTTTAAATATTCATGATGTTTCAGTGTACTGGGTATACTTTATCTCGCATTTTTGTCTTGGGAGCTGCTCAGGTTTTTGTGTTATCTCTTCTTTCAAACTCAGGAGTTGAATTATCACCTGGTTTAAAATCTGCTGCATGGCATTTATATCTGTATCAGGGGGCTCCTCCTTCAGGTAACTACCTACCTACCTACGCTGGTTTATGAAGGAGTCATAGGAAATTGTTTCTTCTCTTGTATCAAGGGATTACTCCAGGGATTGTATTTCTGAGCTCTAACTCCATAACTCTCAGTCTTCAGGTAAAGGCCAAGGTACAAGCCATAGGTTCAGCCTCTGCTGGGCTATCTGCTCTATTTGGCTTCGGTGTCCTTGGGCTAAGGGGGTAGGAGAAAACAAAACTAATCTTCCGGAGCTCCCTGATAGCTCAGTGGGTAAATGTGGTACTGAGCCACACAGACTAGGAAAGGCCCAAGTTCAATATCCTTATTTATGCTGGATTAGCCGATCGTGCGAGTGTGTGAATGTTGACTGAGGACTGGATCTGGCTCAGCAGTGATGCACCTATGGTGAAAAAGCTCACCATCTCTTGCTGCCTAGACACACACACACACACACACACACACACACAAAGAATGGCCACTTCCCCACCCCATAGCAGGGTTTTGCAGTCTGGTTGATGATGTATTTCCTGCTCCCGAGAAGAGAGCGCTTAATAGGCTGCTTAACTACCTGGTAGCACTCTTGCCTCTGAGTCAGAAGGTCGAGGGTTCATAGTCCCACTCCAGAGACTTGAGCACAAAATCTAGGCTGACACTGCAGTGGAGTACTGAGGGAATGTTCCACTGTCGGAGGTGCCATCTTTCAGATGAGACATTAAACCGAGGCCCTGTCTGCCCTCTCAGGTCGATGTAAAAGATCCTGTGGCACATATTTTGAAGAAGAGCAGGGGAATCCTCCCTGGTGTCCTGGCCAATATATAGCCCTCAACCAATACCACTATTGCTGTTTGTGGGATCTTGCTATGCGCAAATTGGCTGCCACGTTTCTTACATTACAACAGTGACTACACTTCAAAAGTACTTCATTGGTTGTAAAGCACTTTGGGATGTCCTGAGGTCGTGAAAGGTGCTATATAAATGCAAGTTCTTTCTTTCTTTAACTGTGCACTACTACGACTGAAAGAAATGCTTGCCTACCTGCTTCCCGGCCATTGCTAAAGCCACAATCGTGGCCAACCACAATAATACCAACAACAGAAGGGGTACCTTGGGGTTCTGAAGTTCTGCTACTAGTGGAACCATACCCCGGGTGATACCGTCAGAGGAGGGTAGAAATTGCAGGCAGGGCAGGAACCTACCTCCATTCCATTAATTTTTTGGCCAACAATACTGTCCAAGGTGGTAGAGTTATTATGGTTGTTAGTCTTTCAGCACTTGTCCTGGAGTGTTACAATCCTCATAAATGACATGACATGATGTAGGAATATTGGACACTGCGTCTCCACTGTCCTAACTTCAGCTCTGAATCAGGCACTAAACTAAAATAGAATGTCACTATAAAACACAGCAGACATCCCTTTTACACTTTTCATCAGATGATATATTTTCACACACATGATTTCTGTGAGTCTTCCCAGGAGTATTTCTTTAATTACTGTGCAGCAGCACAATGGAACAGACTGTGGTTATTTAAAATAGCTTTGTGCATGCTCTTCATCCCAAGTTATTAATGCACCCGACTCTCCTGTTTTGTATATGGACTCTCCAAAACCAATCGACCTCGACATTATAAACCGAAAGACTCTACCATGCTAGAAAATGCCTATTCAGGTATGATTTTTTTTTGAGGGTGTGTCCCCTCCGATGAGGCGAACAGTTTTTTCCGCACTTTCTTGCCCCGCTGGTTCCTTCTTGACAATGCACCTCCTACAGTTGAGAGAAAGGACTGGGTGCTGCATGGCCACTGACACTTCCACATTCTTGACCAACAACAGAAAGTCACACTTAATGAGGTAAATGTCATCATCTAGAAATCTGTTCCTTGTACATAGAAGTTTAATTGCAGAGTTAAATTGCGCTTGCTGAAGCAAGGTTTCATTCTATGGAAAGTAAGTCTAAGTCACCCTGCCGCACAGGTCTTCTTCCCCTGTGTCTTTCTTCATGTGACCCCTCTGTCTCAGCGACCTCCTAATCTGAGGAAAACGTTATGACAGGGAAGACTTGGCCAAGTACTGAAGGTGTGAGGCGTAGCCACATTTGATGGGGATTTAGGGAACACTTTGGTTCCCTTGGAATCTTTGGGTTGTTACAAAACTTTCATTTACTCTGTTAGAAAATATACCAATAAACTAAGTAATGAGATAAGTGCATGTATATTAAAAAATGCAGGTGATCGTTCATGAGTCAGGCCTGGTTGGAAAACTTGAATCTGTGAATCCTTGCCTACGTTCTTTCCCCCGCTTTCTACCTCTTTCCACTCCTCACAAGCTGCCAATCTCGCACATGAAGAAGAATGCTAACCAGACACACCAGGCCTTATGTATTACTGACACTGTATGCAGAATCTCAGCCGTCATTCCAAGCAGCAGTCATGCATATGGCATACTTGTCGAGGAGGGACAAAAGTTAATATTAAACTGCGGCTAATACACTCAAATATACAGTATGAACTTTTTGAAAATATTTGTAAATCATTTCTTTTTGATCATTTTTTCCAATGTTTTTACTTTTTATTGTTTTTGATATGTGAGTGTGTTGGGGGGGGGGGGCAGGGGCTGGGTCTAATCAGTTTAGATGAACATAGAAAACCAGGTAACAAAAGCAAAATACCGCAGATGCTGAAAATCAGAATTAATAACAGAAAATGCTGGCAACACTCAGTGGGTCAGGCAGCATGTGTGGAGAGAGAGAAACAGAGTTGACGTTTCAGATCGACGACCTCTCATCAGAACTGGAAGAAGTTAGAGATTTAACAGTTTATAAGCAAGTATAGAACCAGGGGAAAAGTGGGGGGGGCGGGGGAAGAACAGGTAGAGAACCAGATATATCAGTGTAGGAATTCATCGTTTATAAAGTTTTCTCCAGTACTATGTAGCACTATAGACTGCTTCTCAATTTTTGCCTGGCTCCCTTATCTTGGCAGCAGACTCATAGATCCATGAGTATTTGAGTTTGTGAATCTGCCAATGGGATAAGTGAGTTGGTTTTAGCAGTGTGAACACTGAGAGCTGGCTCACGAACACTGGTCTCCCGGACTCCGAATTAAAGCAGCACCAACATAGAAGCAGTTAAAGAGATTTACAGAGGATTGAACTACACTGGAGCCGTAATGAAAATGAAAATTCAAAGACCAATTGTAGTGGTGCAGAGGTTTGGAAGGAAGGATGAATCTATATGAAGGAATCAGATGAGTAATGACAATATTGAGGGATTATGGGGAAAGTTTCCTCTTACCCTCTGCAATATTCAGCCCAAATAATAGCAGATTCTTTAGTTCACTGAAACCCCAGTGTTGGGGAAGATCCACGATTACCTCATGCCCCAGGACCCAGGATCAGGTGCTGTAAAGAAGCCAATTACCATTGATGGCAGGGAAGCTAAACCATCAGAGTTAAGTGAGTTATAGCCGCCTTCCTTTGATCTTAATAATAGCCCCTTTATTATAACAAATCAAAGCCAAATTAACCCGTTCAGCTCGATCAGCCAATGCTGCCTTTGAAACATGATCACTTATCTCTACAGGGCTTCCCAGTGGCTGGGGAAGCTTTTGAAGGAAAATCAAACTAAAATTTTGTTGGCTCCCCAATGGCTCAGTGAGTTTATCCAGTGAGTAGGAGCCTTATGAGTTGCTTTTACATTGACTTTAGATGGGTGCTTGTGTCACCAGTTCCCCACACTCAGGACTCACGTACCCAATGACAACGCCAATATAGGGGATCGATTTTAACCCAACCTGCCTGGCAAGAACAGGAGGGGTGGGGGGGAGCCTTCAAAATGGAGGGTCATGACTTACTGCCCCGTTCCCGCTCTAAATGCTCTGGCCATCATTTTAACTGCTCACTGTAGCTAGGTGGCTGAGGCACCACCGGAAATAGGCACAAGCCATGTAGACTTATGCCAATTGAGGTCCTATTATGTCAATGGGAACTCGATTGTATTTTAACCTGGGGGTGAGCGGGGAAGCAGGTGAGGAGATCCACAGTTTGAGCTCTTGGGAAGGAAAGAATTTGAGTAGGAGACTGTTTCGATGAGTCTTGTTTTCAACACAGTGAAGATAGGGAGGAGGAGGAAATGTTTGTTGGATAGTATACTTTCAGTTTAAGAGGAAGAAAAGAGGAAAGTTCAGAAGACCAATGACCTTGGTGGTATCAATGGACTAGAGACAAAGTAGAATCTAAAAGAGGAGAAAAAACTAACTGGAAGGGAAGGAGAGGGAGAGAGACTGCAGAGACTTAACTAACCTGAATCGTTAAAAAATGAAGATAATACAGGTGGCTCTTTGTTGGTTAAAATCAGAGCAATTCAAAGCAGATCTGGCTTAATGCCAGAAGAGTGAAATGCATCAAGAATGATCTGGGTGGATGACAGTGTACAATCCAGTGCTAGATCCAGATTGTTTTTCTTTGAATTGGATTATGTTGTCATTTTTAGTTTTGTTTTGCACACTGGTCACAAATGGGGAACAAAGGAAATCAGATTTAGAAAGATAAAACACAAATACTGGGGGAGAAAAAGTAAAAAACGCCAGAGGTACACAGCAACTCTCTCTGTGTGTCTGCATCTGAAAAGGCTCAAGATCCTTCATCAGAACTCAGCAGATGATTCTCTGGGGTTGAAGTCATACTGTGCAATTTTAGTAACATACTGACAGTTTTATATCAAATCCCTCCACCCTCTATGAGTATATTTACTCTTTAAAGGGAATTTCATCTTCCCATTGACAAATCTGTTACAGATATCTCACAGTATTTGTCCCTCACAGGGGCCTGCTTGACATTTTGTAGCCCCGGGGGGTCCCATCAAAATATCTGAATGTCTTAGCATTGCAGTTTTTATGTAGAGTGCAATGTTTAGAGTTTAGATAATGTTGAACACTAAATGTGATAGATGGATAAATAAATACGTGAACAATAAATGCCATAAATGTAGTTTATAAGCTGAACAGATAAATAAGCTTTCCTGCTTCACTCTCTCACACACACAAACATGAATAGGAATTGCTGAATCTAACCATTAATGGACTTTAAAAAAACACTGTTACAAATAATTATAATTAAATTCAACAACTTCCTTGTTTAGCTCTTTTCTGTTCCGACAACATGTTCCCACCACTGCAGCATTGCTCTTGTGATGATGAGGCAATGACGCAGGCTGGGGTTCAGTTCCACAGGCAGGGACAGTGGTCATTCTTCTTCTTCACCATGCACAGTGAGTAATGAAGATCATCACAACCAAGTATGACCCTGTCCTGACCCAATGTTCACATAAGCAGAGAAAACTGATAGCAGCCAGGAGCAGGAGCTCTGGCCTCCCGAGCCCAAGTACACTGAAGCTAATTGTAGTATCCTCACTGCTGTTCTGCGTGAGAACTACTAATTCACCACAGGTCAGGGATGGAAGTTAGGACGTTCTTTTTTCTGTGTGGCTCAGTACTGCACCAGACAAAGTTCCCAAAGCTCTTCGCCACTGGGGGTTATCCTTGCATCATGTCTGGGTCTGTTGTAGACCAATTGATAGGGATTGATTGCTATGATTAGTCAACAACTCCATTATCGTTGCATCATGTGACTACCAGGATTGCAGTAGGTGAGCTGGATGGACCTTGGTCTTTTTCCGTCTAGCAATTCCTATGTTCCAATGACACATCAGCTAGTACATTTACTCACTGTGCCATCAGATATTTGGGTATCTTTGATTTTCTAACGGTCTTAATGCTTGAAAAATTAATGATGGCACCATGAGGTGATTGAAGTGAGAGGAGCTAACCCAGGGTGCTTCAGTGATTAGGTAATTTCATATCTGTATGTTAATTCATTTCTTGTGCAGCATCAGGATCAGTGACTCCTTCAAACCAGTTTCCCAAAATGATGCAACCCCATCCACCTGTTTAAAGGGGTACTGCCTTCATAAAAGACTTAGGGCTCGATTTTCGCACCCCCGAGCGGGTGCGTTCGTGGCGGGGGGGCTGCGAAAATCGGGGATTCCCGGGGCTGGTCCGGAGCCCGGCTCCAACCCGCCCACTTCCGGGTTCCCCAGTGACGCGATGATATGCGCGCAGCCCCCGCATGTGGGACTCCCGCAGGCAATTAAAGCCGGTGGGATGCCACTTAGAGTAATTATTTAGGTATTTCAGGCCATTTTGAGACCTGATTAACATGATATTTTAGGAGGGTTGGGATTTTGCAAACAACTGGGAGTGTTTCCTCCAGTACGGGAAACAGTCCCAGTTCAAATGGACGTGTTGCAGCCATCAGCCTGTGGCAGCTGCAAAAGTCCATTTGACAGGTGGGGGTGGGGGGAGACCCTCACTCATTGCAGGAGGCCACCCTGTCACTTTGGACAAAGTTTGGCCTCCACCACCCTCCTCCTAACAATAAAATTCACCAACGTGCACGCTTGCCCCGGTGTCCAGACACATTTACCTACCTTGCGGACCCCCTCAGATGTACATCTTCTGGATGGGGGCTGCCGTAGTTGCAGTCATGACCTCCTCGGAGGACGAACAGCATCACCAGCCTCGCCGGCCACACCGTCCACCTCTGACACGTGGAGCTCCACAACACAGTGCTGTGACACATCCACCTGCACAGCAGGAGGGAGGGCAACGTCAGAGAGAGATGCGTCACGGAAGGCACTACCCTCACCACAGGGTCTACAGACCGAAGCTCAGCTTCCTGGACCTCTCTGAGCAGCAGTGCACATGGAGGCTCAGAGTCACTCGACATGTAGTTGTGGACATCTGCAGCCTCCTTCATGCTGAGCTGCTCCCGGTTGGTCCGAGCACCATCTTCTTAGCTGTCGCTGTCAAAGTCACTACTGCCCTCAACAACATCTCCTTTGCATCCTTCCAGGGTGCAACCGGGGACATCGCTAACGTCTCTCAGTTGGCTACACAAAAGAGCCCTGCAAATACACCTACACCCACTCTGCAGTGACACAATGGGTGACATCAGTTGTGGGTCTTCGTAGTGATCCTCAGGAAAGGGCATTATTGCACAAACCAGACAAGATTCGCAAAGACGTGGCAGTAGTGGTGACAATATAATATGTTATGTGAGTTGATCAGAAATTAAATATAAGTAAAAACCATGACAAACCCTCAAACACCCTTGTGCATCCCCTTCATGCTCACGACACGTTTGTCTTATGCTTCCTACTGCACATACGTGATGCATGCACTGTGGCTGCAGCACAGGTAGTGGCAGGTTGGGTGAGGCTGACCGTTAAAGAGATGCATGAAAGGGTGAGTATGCGATAGAGCCATGAGATTGTATGAGGATTGGGTTGAGTGGTAGTGGTGGGATGAGTACTGGCGAGGTGAGTAAGTGCAGGTAAGATGAGGATGAGCTTTGAGTGGGTGTGAGGAGTGATGTGATAGAGTAGTTTTGGCAGTGCAGAAGGAGATGTGGGGTGGGGGCGGTGATGTGGCAGATGGAGTGTAGGGGAATGAGTAAGTGTACTCACTTCGGCTGACCTACTTAGGTCATTGAAGCGCCTCCTGTACTGTATGCAGGTGTGCGATATGTTGGTGGTGCTGGTGACCTCCTCTACCACCTCGAGCCAGGCCTTCTTGGTGGCAGAGGCAGGCCGCTTCCTCCCGCCCACCAGGGGGAAGATCTCTGTCCTCCCCCTCCTCCTCACCCCATCCAATAAGACCTGGAGTGAGGCATCATTAAACCTGGGAGCAGCCTTCCCCCTGGGCTGCTCCATGCTGTAATTTTTCCTATTTTCTGCAGCATCAGTCAGTGGAGGTCTGCCCCTTTAAATAGGGCTCCTCCAGCTGACCGCCTATGTCCGCCCGGTGCGCAGCTTTCCAGCGCGAAACCCGAAAGCAAAGGTAAGTACCTTCAATCAAGCTGCAATCACGTGCGGAGCACCCCGATTTCACTGGGCGGGTTACCCACGCGCCCAGTCGACCCCCCGCTGCCAACCCGCCACCCTCCGAATATCGGGCCCTTAGTTTTGTATGGAGGAAGAATAACAAGGATATAATGCCTTTAATATAGTGATGAGGAGAAATTTTTTTTAGGCAGAGATTTGTTATGATCTGGAATGCACTGCCTGAAAAGGTGGTGGAAGCAGATTCAATAATAACTTTCAAAAGGGAATTTGATAAATATTTGAAGGGGGAAAATTTCCAGTGCTATGGGGAAAGGGCAGTGGAATGGAATTAATTGGATAGCTCCCTCAAAGAGCTGGCACAGGCACGACGGGCCGACTGGCCTCCTTCTGTGCTGTATCATTCGATGATTCTATGATTAAAGATCTTAAAACACTTCACGGCGGGTTTAGGCAGGACCAGAAATTGAAAAAAGAGTTTGGGGAAGTGGCTGAAGTCATGGTCACAGAGGTAGGTTTAGAGGAGGCTTTTGAAGGTGGAGAATGAGGTAGCAAATTTGTGGGGGGCGGGGGGGTTAGGAAGAGAATTCCAGGGTATAGTAGGTTGCAGAGGTCGGGTAGGATAAGGCTACAAAGGGATTTATAAGTGAGAATGAGGATTCTGAAAGCTATGCATCATTTCTGTAAAATGGCATTACAAATATGTACAAGTGACAGGCTGTGCGTAACAGTGGAATTTAAATCATCACACTGTGGGTTCAAACAAATAAAAAACATCTTTGCCTAATACTTTTTCATGAAGATGCAATGTTTTTTTAAAACAGGCAGATTGACGTTTAAAGGATGCTCATTCCAATCAGATTCTTTGCAATGATTGATTTTTTGAGTCCCTTTCTGTTCTTAGAAGCATTTCTCTTAGGTTTGCTTGCAGAACAGTATCTTTGAAGTACGTGAAAGGCAATTTTATGTTCAGCATTTGGTCTTGGGAGAGCACCACTCAAACAGAGACCTGTGATTTCCGTATGCCTCGCCCTCATTTATGTTTAATGGGACTGCTACTCCTTAAAAGGATCTTGCCATCAAAAGGTAAGTGGAGACCGACGGCAGCTCAAGGGACCCAAGAAAATGTAGGTGTCTGATGCTATTAAGCTGTTTGAAAAAGATTTGCATTTATAAAGCACCTTATCAGGTCCCTCAGAAATATGTGAAAGGGCTTCAGTGTACAATTAATTACGTTGAAAGGCAGTGACTGTTGTAATGTAGGTAAGTCCAAGATAAAGCAGCCCGCTTGATTGGCACCCCATCCACCACCGTAAACATTCACTCCCTTCACCACTGGCGCACAGTGGCTGCAGTGTGTACCATCCACAGGATGCACTGCAGCAACTCGCCAAGGCTTCTTCGACAGCACCTCCCAGACCCGCGACCTCTACCACCTAGAAGGACAAGAGCAGCAGGCACATGGGAACAACACCACCTGCACGTTCCCCTCCAAGTCACACACCATCCCGACTTGGAAATATATCGCCGTTCCTTCATCGTCGCTGGGTCAAAATCCTAGAATTCCCTTCCTAACAGCACTGTGGGAGAACCGTCACCACACGGACTGCAGCGGTTCAAGAAGGCAGCTCACCACCACCTTCTCAAGGGCAATTAGGGATGGGCAATAAATGCCGGCCTCGCCAGTGACGCCCACATCCCATGAACGAATTTTTAAAAAGTGCACAACCCATTTTGCATACAGCAAGATCTGGCAAACAACCATGAGATGAATGACCAGTTGATCTGATTTTGCTGGTGTTCAAATGTAAGGAGTCTTACAACACCAGGTTATAGTCCAACAGCTTTATTTGAAATCACAAGCTTTCGGAGCTTTCCTCCTTCGTCAGGTGAGCTCCGAAAGCTTGTGATTTCAAATAAAGCTGTTGGACTATAACCTGGTGTTGTAAGACTCCTTACATTTGTCCACCCCAGTCCATCACCGGCATCTCCACATCTTTGATGGTGTTGTTTGAGGAATGATGGGCAACTTCTTTCCCTTCTTCAAATAGGATGAGATCTCTAACATCCACCTGAATCGCTGGAACAGGCAGTCAGACCCTCAGTCTAATATTTCATCTGAAGGATGGCACCCCTGAGATGCAGGGATGCCTCAGCACTGTGCTGGATTGTCAGCCTAGATTATGTGCTCTCAAGCCCAGGGGTAGGGATTGAACCCCAGCTTCACACTAGAAAGTGCATTGACTGTGAGGCTGACAAAGAAGAAGAAAGAACTTGTACCTATAAAGTGCTTTTCATGACCTATCACCACCTAGATGAGATCAAGTAACCCAGCAGAGACCAGGATCAAACTCAGGCCCTTCCTGGCACACTTGGCTCTGAGGCAGAAGATTGTTGGATTCAATACCCCACTCTTGGACTTGAGCACATAATTTGGCATGACGCTCAAGTACAGCAATGCGGGAGTGCTGCATTGTCAGAGAAGCCCTCCTATGGATAAGACATTAAGCAAAGACCCTCTGCCTGTCCCTGCAGTTCAGGTGGATGTTAAAAATCCAATGGCGCTATTTGAAGAAGAGCAGAAAGTTCATTGGGTGGTCCAGCCCTTATTCCTCCCTCAACTAGTACCACCATAATTGTTGTTTGTGGGATCTTGCTGCAAAATGGCTGCTTTACTTGCCCTATATCACAACAGCCACTAAACTTCAATGTGTGTGAAGTGCTTTGAGGTGATCCTGAGAAATATAAGGCTATATATAAATGCAAGTGTCTCTCTCTTTATAGGTAAGCTGTTCGTCCAGGTTCTTTCTGGTGATTATTCCACGCACCCCTTCTAATATAATGACTTGCACATCCTGGATGTTGTGTTAGGATTGTGTAGTAAGATTTGTCCCTGGGAACAAGGCAAGCAGGTTTAGTATTCCTGAGGGACACAATACTGATATTTTGGAATGCCATTACCCCCACGGGATTTGGGACTGTCTCTCTTTGTAGCTTCATGTACAGGCTTGCACATGAAGAAGCACTGTAAAGGGAAACAGAGAAAAGGCAAAACGGAAGAAATTTCAGCTATTTCTGGTCATTTTGATCACTTTGCCTTCTCAATTACAACTAGTAAGTTTGGTAAAAAATCTTCTCAAACCCTATGTGCTGCTAACAACTGATGTTTATGTTTGCTGAAGGCAGTGAGTGGAACCCAACATTGTAGGGGGAATTTTGCTTCCTCTGATGGCGAGAACATCAGGTCATTTTTAAGACAGCTCCCTGCATTTATGGTGTAGACCGGCAGCAGAATTGTAGGCCCCATTTTAGAATGGGGCATAGAGACAGAGAAAGCCCATGTTTAATCACTGACTATGACCTGTTTTTCCATAATCACCTAATAAATAAAGTCTGCCTTTGTTGACATTTCAAGTTTCCCTGTGTACTTTAGCCAGGAGTATGACTTCATCATCTGGTGACAAGGCTGTTAATGATCTCTCTGCAGCAATCAATGGTTGTTCTCAGTTAGTGGAAAACAGTTACTTTGAAACTTGCTTTTCCTGAAAATTAGACCATTAAAATTAATTTATGTTTGGAATTAAACATTGGAGAAGGTCTCTGTGACTCTTTATGTGTCGATATCTATGTGACTTTTAAAATTAATAAAAACGTGAACTTTTTTTTATACCTCCCCCGATGGCTTAATGGGTACAGACACTGCCTGGTATGGAACTGAGCCATACAGACCCAAAAGGCCCAGGTTCAATCATCCTGCAGCAACAACTGATCTCAGCTGGAGGCACACAATTCAAGTTAGTAGCCCTAGACTATGGGGGGTGGGGGAAATAATTGTAAGATTCTCATTCCCAATAACTATCCAGTGACCCCTGCTGGAAAGTGCACACATGTTGAGGTCAAGTGAGAAAAGCATTAACTGTGATGCCCTCCACAGTTGAATGACTTATACTGGGTCCTAATTAGTCGTTCATCATGTGCAAGCCTGTACAGTGAGATTTGGCAGCCTATTTGATCATGGGGGCATCTTGGCTGAGCTAGATTTTGTCCTTGACTGACAGCCACACATATACACTTTCCAGTAGGAATCACTGGCTACAGACAAGGAGCAATATCCTGGGTGATTTTTTCACCCCCCCCCCCCCCCCCCCTTGGCCCAGTAGTACTGAGGGCAATTGCTGCATCCTCATAGCCTCCCTGGCTGAGATCAGCAGGTCATTAAAGATAGGCTGGGAATTGAACCTGAAAGCTTTATGACCTTTGAGGCTCAGTATCATTCACTTGCTCACTGAATTTACTCACTAGGGGAATTACAAGAGGACTGTCTTCATGAAAAAAAAACGTTTTGTAAGCATTTGTTTTTTTCGGAAAGGTGGCAGGAAGAAATCCAAAAGGAGCTGTGCATTATTTAATCACAATGATGTCATGCACAATGGATGCATTGAAGCATTTTAACACGACTCATGCCATTGTGTTGTGAGTTATTAAAAAATATGAGAAAAGGTTTGTCAAACACTTTATAATTACATAGAATTTACAGCACAGAAACAGGCCATTCGGTCTATGCCGGAATATGTGCTCCACACGAGCCTCCCCCCACCTTACTTCATCTCACCCTATCAATATAACCTTCTATTCCTTTCTTCTCCATGTGTTTATCCAGCTTCCCCTTAAATGCATCTACGTTATTCGCCTCAACCACTCCATGTGGTAGCGAGTTCCACATTCTCACCACTCATAATGAAAACAGTGCTCAGTTAATATACCAGTTGAATATGCAATTCTCCTTTAAATTTCCTGCGCCTCAATTTACTGTGAAGCTAAAGGCAGTTCAATAACCCCTTTGTAGAAATGGCTGCAGCTTCAGGTGGAGGTAGATTAAACATTGCTAGTATGGGAGAACACGTTACAGATTTTAGGCAGAAATTGCAGTGAGCGCTATTAATGGTCCAGTGCGTCACATGTTCCTATAAATGACTTTGGTATTTTCACAAAGGCATTACCTTGTTTATTTTAAACGGGACAACACCCCCATTTAAGCAGTGCACAAAAGAATTTCATATAAACACTTTAAGAGTTTGGCCACTAATGTTCTGCAGCATATTATCTAGGCAATTAGTTTATCCTCAGCAATATTGATCTATAAATACACACGAGCTCTTTGTCCATGATGGACTATGTTGTTATACTGTTAAACACAATGAGAACCAATCAATAAAAGAATAGATAAGCATATGCAAGCAGACTATTTAACTTGAACTGTGAGTGCAGAACTGGTGGGCAAAAATAATTTTGTCGCAGGGTTAGAGTTATGTGGGACGGGCTCACAGATAAAAAAGTTCGTACCATTAACACTTTAAAGAAGAATTGGACAAATATCTGGTTAGGAACAGGATTGAGGGTTTGAAGGATAAGTGCAGATATGGGTAAGTCCAGATAAAGATAATCAAATGTGAAACGTGATGGTTTCTGAGTTACTGAGACCAAAAGAAAATATCTTCGCAAGGAAGGGAGCTAGTCCAGAATGTGTAATGTAACTTAGAGAACTGTGCTGGAATTTTGTTCAATTAATGGGTCAGTGAAAAAGTTAGTAGAAACCTTTCCTAAGAAGATTAAATGAATTGGGTAGTCTATAACGAAACTGCTTATTGTTATTTTCTTAATTTTTAAAAACTATTTATTTATTCCTAATTTTCTCCTCTCCCTTCCCTAAGGGCCTTGACTCATGCTGGGGTACAGTTCCACAGCTGCTGCCAGTATCTTGTCCAGGTAGCTATTGTTTGTGTGTGAGATTAAATGGTGAATGTTATGGGGCAATTCTGTTGTGGGGACAATCACAGCTAAACCCATTCTGTCCCCAACCAAAATCCACTAATATCAATGCTTGTATTTGAATTGATGCTAGGTGAAGACATGGTTGGGTTGCACCTCCTGTGGTTAAATAGCCCAGTGACACTCACTTTCCAGACTTATGAATGAAGAACTGGATGAGGTAGTGGAGGGCTGTCAGTGCCAAGATACTGTATCTCAGTGTGAGTAGCTGACTTCGGGAGAGTTAAGCGGAGAATATCAGAGCAAAAATTGGAGTGGGGGGAGAGCAGAGTATGGATGCAGAGGTATGTAGAAGATGCAACATTTAGTTTTTCCACTTTGGTGGAATTGGGCCGCCTCATTGCGGTGGAAATACTTCTGCTCGCCACAAAGATGCACCCCTGACCCTGGCCGATCTGCTGACTTCAAGATCATTTGCATAATGTTGGTGAACTCCCCGGCCTCCGGAGTCCACCTCACCAGTGGATAGCAGCGTTAGGCCTCGTAGAGTTGCCAGCTGCCACTGTGCTGCCACAGTATAAATCCAATAAATAATTTAAAATCTTTTTGAATTTGGTGCCAAATCTTTTGCAATCGACTGCTGAGTGATCAACTGCACAAATTTTTGGGCCACTTCAATTTGAAATGCCAGGAGCGAACAGGCATTACTTGGGTGCAGTGTTGCTATGGCGCAGATGACGGGAAATAAGTCAGATAAGGTATTTCTGTAATTTGCATATTATTACAATACGCCCACCCATATATGGGCAGATGTATTGTACATTCTCTTGTCAGTTACAGTGGGAAATTCCAGAACTAGCAGGGCTGAACAGGTTGTTGACAGGTGGGCTCCTCCTGCATTTCCTGCTCCAGCCCTTTCAAGTCATGCCTCAAGCCAGCATAACTCAAGTGGAAAATTTATGCCACAGCGTTTTCCCAAAGCAGTGAGCTGATTGAATGTGATGCATTGCAAGCACAATGTGACATTAGGTCATATCTTATGTAATGGATACCCAGTTTGTTTGCTATTTATACCATGGACCATAGACACAATCGGACAAATGGCCTCCTTGTAATGTAAACTTCTATGGAGAAATCTTTAACAACAAAGCAACTTGGCTGACTTGCTAAAGGGCATCAAATACATCATGACATTATAGGAGATTAATGCAGGGTGGGGGGGTTCCATTGCTTATCTTAGCTCCTACTGTTTATTGTATTCATTGGTAGCTGTGAGTATATGAAGGCCACATCCATGGCAGTTAGTGTTCAAGTTGCCAGCACAATTTTGCATGCCCACACAAAGAGTCTTAATTCATGGTCTGAAGAATGCTTTTGCTCTACAGAATTCCGTAGAACAAGAAACACAAGTCCTTTGGAATATTGGGAGATGCCAGCTATTTTTGCTCATTACAGTGATCGGGGTGGTGGGGGTGGGGTGGGGGGGGTGGTGGTGAGGGGCGGGGGGGGGGCGGGGGGGGGAGAGAATTTCTGCAGGGTTCCCCCAATCTTCTGCCATAACTTTGGTGGAAGATTGTCAGAAACCCTGGATAAATGATGGAACCGGTTGTTTTTAGCCATTTGTCACTGACCTAGATTGGCTCCCGGTCCAGGAACACCTCAAATTTAAAATTCTAATCCTCATGTTCAAATCCCTCCATGGCCTTGACTCAAGCTCAGACTTGAAGATTTCCAATGACCTGGCATTCACAGCCTTCTGGGGAAGAGAGTTCCAGATTGCAACTACCCTTCGCGTGTAAAAGTGCTTCCTGATTACGTTCCTAAATGGCCTGGTTTTAACTTGAAGATTATTCCCTCTTGGTCTGGATTCCTCCACCAAAGGAAATAGTTTCTATGTATCCACCCCATTGAATCCCTTTATCAATTTAAACACCTCAAATAGATCACCCCACAACCTTTTAAACTCAAGGGAATACAAACCAAGTTTATGTAACCAATCCTCATAATTTAACCCTTTTAGCCCCGGTATCATTCTGGTGAATCTGTGCTGTACCCCCTCCAAGGACAATATATCTTTCCCACGGTTCGGTGCCCAAACTGATGCAGTACAAGGATGAGGTTTTCAGTGGCAGATGGGCTGAGGCAGGGATGGAGGTGGCCAATGTTATGGAGGTGTAAGTAAGCAGTCTTTGCAATGGTTGGGGTCAAATGGGACACCGAGGTTGCGAGCAATCTGGTTCAACCTGAGACAGTGGCAGAGGAGGGGGATGGAATCACCCTTCCCAATGTTTAACTGGAAGAAATTGCAGGCTCATCCAAGACTGGACGCTGGACAAGCAGTCTGACAACACAGAGGAAGTGGAGGAGTCAAGGCATTGCTGGAGATGCTCTGGCTACGATTGGCTAGGTAAGAATGGAACCAAGCAAGGGCAGTCCCACTGAGGTGGACAATGGGGGAGAGGTGTTGGAGGAGGATGGTGTGATCAACTGTGTCAAAGGCTGCAGAGAGTTTAAGGAGGAAGGGGAGGGATAGTGCACCACAGTCACAGTGGATGACATTTGTGAATTAGATTATGGCCTTTTCAGTGCTGAGGTAGGGGCAGAAACTGGATTGGAGAGATTCAAGCATGGTGTTGCAGGAAAGATTGGCTTGACTTTGGAAGATGACAACAAATTCAAGGACTTTGGAGAGGACTGGGAGGTGGGAGATAGGGTGGCAGTTTGCAAGGACAGAGGGATTGAAGGTGGGTTAGGATTGAAGGTGGGTTTTTTTGAGGAGAGGGATGATGACGGCAATTATGAAAGGGATGGAGACGGTACCTGAGGAGAGCGAACCATTTCAATGTCAGTTAGTTTGAGGCCCACGGAGGATTGGTTGGTCAGCTGTTTGGTGGGTGTGGAGTCAAGAAGCAGGAGGTGAGTTTCATGGACAAGTTGAGCCTCGAGGGAGCATGAGATGAGATAGGAGAGAAAGTAGAGAAAGATAAGGATTCAGGGCTGGGGAAGGGGGGAACATGGAAGGAGGTTTGGTTTGGTGGGCAAGGGAAAGGGTAGCAGAGGCAGTGGAACAGATGGTCTCAATCTTGGTGACAAAGAAGCCCATGAGTTCTTTGCACTTGTTATTGGAGGGAGCGATGGTGGGGAGGGGGGAATTAAGGGAACAGTTGGTCATAGAGAAAAGAAGCCAGGGGTTATCTTTGCATTCAAGAATGATCCTGGAGGAGTGAGCGCTTATTTAAAGAAAGAATTTGCATCTGTATAGCACCTTATCACATTCTCAGGATGTCCAAAAGCACTTTAAAGCTAATGAATTACTTTTGAAGTGCAGTCAGCATTGTTAAGTGGACAAACATGGCAGCCAATTGGCACACGGCAAGGACCAACAATTAGCAAATCAATAAATGAGCAGATAACTTGGTCTTGGTGATATCAGTTGAGGGAGGCCAGAACATTTCTGTGCTCTGCCTCATATAGTGCCATAGGATATCTAACACCCACCTGAGTGGACAGACGGGGCCTCAATTCAACATCCCATCCGAAAAACGATAAACCTGACAATACGGCATTCATTCAGTGCTACACTGAAGTACCAGCCTAGATTACGTGCTCAATTTTCTGACTCAAGTAAGAGTGTTACCAGCTGAGACAAGCGGATACATTCAGGGACAAACATTTGTCTGTTTCTATATTTTCAACTGCCTAGGGCTCCATAGAGATCACCAGGAATCAGATAACATACTGGCTGCTAAAATACAACAAGCTTTGATAGACTGAGGTTCCAGAGTTTCCCAGGGGGTAATATGAGGCCCTGAAGTCAAGTGCCTGCCTCAATCCTAGCTTCTTTCTCAGTCTGCTTCTCTGGCAAGGTAAATGTCCTGAATGCGCAGAGTTTGCTCTTTCTATTACTTAGTGTATTATCAGGAAATGCTGCCCTGATGAAAAAGTAGTATTTGCATTAAAGGTGCTACATAAATGTACGTTGTTGTTGTTGATGACATTGCGATTGTTAATCTCTAGTGTGGATAATCATAATTCACCCACAACATAGGGAGCAATTTTAACCTAACCCACCTGTCGGGAAACTGACGAGATTGGGTGCGCTGCTGGTTTTACACTCCACCCAATTTTACTCTCCATTGAAGTCAATGGAGTAACATTGGGTGGAGTGTAAAGCTGGCGTTCTACTCGATCTCGTGGGTTTCCTGCCCAGTGAGTTAGGTTAAAATTATCCCCATGTTGTGCATTGATAGTTTGCATCTGCAGTGACCAATGCAATACTGGGCAGTGATCGCTGCAAAGCAATTATCTATTCTTGGCCTTCAAAATGCCATCTGAAACTCTGGATTAGATTAGTGCCTTGTAATCGGTCACAGCTACTCATTATTCTCGTTCAAAGTTTATTTAAAATTACAACATGTAGTTAAATAGTAAATTGTTTTCTGCTATGCTGACTGAACTCAATTTAAAAACATTTAGATGCTGTAATGGGAAGACAGTATATGTTGGTATTATGGAAAGAGATAAAACAGCTGAAGAGCCTTCTCCATCCAAACCTATTTTATGAACTCAGAGTCTCACAGATCTCTATGCTTTGGGTCTCACAAAAATATATTTAAAACCACATCTTTTCTTTAAACCCCAACTATAGACTATTTTATGTACAGCCAACATTTATCCCTTAACCAAAACCACCAAAAACAGATTAACTGGTCATTTATCTCATTGCTGTTTGTAGGACCTTACTGTGTACAAATTAGATGCCATGCATACTAAACATAGGAAAAATGACAGACAGGTCCATCCAGCCTGTCCCATATAATTGTAATGTCTTGTGCATCAAAACACAAAGAACAACTTGCATTTATATACAATACATACACTCCCCACCCCCCCATGTAATCCCATGGGAGATACAAAAAAAAGATGAAACCCCAGGCCAACTTGGGGAAAAAAGTTTGGAAAGTTTTTCTCTGATCCCCTTAGGCAATCGAAACTAGTCCAGGAGACCACTCTGGCCCTGATTAATGTTATACGGTGCCTATTGTGCGAGGTGACCTCCGGCCCAGCCAAAAACAGATCCAGCTCTCACTTGATTCAGCGAATCAGCGAGATCGCCTGCATAACAACAGTCACTACTTTTCAAAATTAATTCATTGGCTGCGAAGTGCTTTGGGTCATTATGACAATGAGCCATATAAATTCTTGTTCTTTCTTTAAACTCAATCACTTAATATACCAGCACTACTTCACTACCTAACATCTGAAGAATAAACTGACAGGGGGAGGTCCTCCTCATTGTGCTTCTAATATCAATATAAATATTTTTTTCAAATATTGGCAAGAACCAATGCATGCTTTGCTAGAAATTCATTCTGGATTTCCCTTCCCTGAGATCCTTTTT
The DNA here is from genome assembly GCF_035084215.1 of Heptranchias perlo. Classification (NCBI taxonomy): domain Eukaryota; kingdom Metazoa; phylum Chordata; class Chondrichthyes; order Hexanchiformes; family Hexanchidae; genus Heptranchias; species Heptranchias perlo. The sequence goes on from NC_090357.1 coordinate 9,324,768, forward strand.
CCTGTAACAAACATGGCGCTACACCTCAAATCCTCACAGCGGGCAGGACGCATGCGCACACCCGGTCGCCCGTACAGTGCGACTGCCGCGCATTAACTGGCCGCGGTGACTTCCGCTCCTGCTGTCGATTCCCGGGTGGCCCCGTACACCGGCAGGAAGCAGGTTAAGATGGCGGCGGCAGAGGTGGCTGATGGCGACGACTCTCTGTACCCTATCGCAGTTTTAATCGACGAGCTGCGAAATGAAGATGTGCAGGTAGGCGAGAGCGGAGACAACAAAGGAATGGAAGTCAAATTAACGCGACTGGGCCTTTGTCTCACGGTGTTATAAACCGGGTTTTCTCAGCCGCCCCGCACCGTAGGCTGTGGAAGGATTTTGATGGACCGCTTTCCAACTGGGGGTCGGTGATGTTATTTTATTGTGGGCCTTAGACCGTGGTTATAAAATACTTGTAAATGGATGAAGGCTCAAACCGTGAAAGATTACGAGTAATAACCCTAGGTTAAATATTTGAAAAAGAAAATAAAAAATTAAAAGTATATGAGGAAAGAGCAGGGGAATGGGACCAAGTGGCTAGCTGTGACTAGGCCTGTACAGGCATGATGGGTAGAATGGCTGTCTCCTGTGCTGTTATTCTGTGATTTAAGGAAAAATGCTTATGAACAGGAATTTAATCTAATTATTTTTGGGGAATGTTTTCATTGTCTCACTGAAAAGTCTCCCTTTTTTATTTTCTTTTGAGTAGCCAGAATGCAAATTATTTTCTGCTTAAATGAGTAGGCTTTGTGCATTAACTCTATTCTGTATCATCATTTAATTTTCTGCAGCAGCTCCTGTTTCATCCCTGAAGCATGAAGCAATAATTTATTTTTAATTTGTTCTGGGGATGTGGCAAGGCCAGCATTTATTGCCCATCCTTAGTTGCCTTGAGAAGGTGATGGGCCTTCTTGAACTGCTGGTAATAGTTTGATACAATTGAGTGGCTTGCTGGGCCATTTTAGAGGGCAATTAAGAGTCAACCACGATGGTGTGGGACTGAAGTCATATAGGCAAGACTGGGTAAAGACAGCAGGTTTCTTTCCATAAAATACATTGGTGAACCAGTTGGGTTTTTACAATAATCCAACAGCTTCATGGTCACTTAGTGATATCAGCATTTGTTCCCAGATTTTTTTTATCTTTTAAGCATAATTCAAATTCTCAAACTGCCATGATGGAATGTGAACTCAAATTCTTGGGATTATTAATGCAGGCATCTGTGTTACTAATCCAGTAACATAAGCACAACATTACTGTATCCAAAAGATGTTTTTTGTAAAACTAAACACCTCACTGGAGGAAATTTGACAAGGCCACACCAGACTTGAGCACATAGAATCATAAAGTGCATTCATCATGCCTGAGCTGGCTCTTTGAAAGAGGTATCCAATTAGTCTCACTACCCCACTCTTTCCCCATAACCCTGTGAATTTTTCCTTTTCATGTATATCTAATTCTTTTTGAAAGTTGTTATTGAATCTGCTTCTATGCCCTTTCAGGCAGTGTATTCCAGATCGTAACACCATATGTTTTAAAAGAAATCCTCATCTCCATTCTGGTTTTTTTGCTAATTATCTTAAATCTGTGTCCTCTGATTACCGACCCTTCTGCTAGTGGAAACCGTTTCTCCTTTTCATCTTATCAAAATCTGTCATAATTTTGAACGCATCTATTAAATCTCTCTTTAACCTTCTGCTCTAAGGAGAATAATCCCAGCTTCTCTCGTCTCCACATAACAGAAGTCCCTTATCCCTGGTACCATTCTAGTAAATCTCTGCACCATCCTTCCTAAGGTTGCTGCATCAAATTGGACATAATATTCCAGCTGAGGCCTAACCAGTGATTTATAAAGGTTCAGCATAACATTCTTGCTTTTGTACTCTATGCCTCTATTTATAAAGCCAAGGACCCCATATGCTTTTTTAACAGCCGCATCAACTTGTCCAGCCACCTTCAAAGCTTTGTGTGTGAAGTCTCCCCCGCTCCCCCACCGGTGTCTCTGTTCGTGCACCCCCTTTAATCTAGGTTAATGCTTCAGTGTAGTACTGAGGGAACTGCTGCATTGTCAGAGGGCCTGTCCTTCAACTTAAATGTTGATTTGAGGCCTGGGCTGCCTGTTCCTGGTTCAGGTGAATGTTGAAGATGCTATGGCGTTATCCAAAAAAAGCAGGGAGTTCTACTGATGTTCTGGATAACATCTGGATACCTCAACTAACACCACCAAGGAAACATTAACTGGTTAACCAGCCATTTGTAGGATTTGCTTTGTGTAAAATTGTTGCTCCAAATCAAAGAAATTACATTAAATTCAGTATGATGTACCATATCAGCAAAGCCCAGACCTGCTGTTTAGTTATTTTAAAAATAACCTATTTTGTTGTCACTGAAAAAAACCCGCAATTCTACATTTAAATAGGTTTCCATTCTTGATAAGTTATTAATGACCCCAGCCACTGCGTCTGCCTGGCAAGTAATTAATTCTATGAAGTGTTTTGTGATACCCTGAGAGAATTCACCTAATGATGACTTGGTTTGGTGCAGATTGATTTTGGTGGCATATCCAGTTAAAGTAAGTTTTTATTACAATTTTGACTGTTCCTTTCCTGAAGATGCTGACTCATGTTGGGATATGGTTCTGCAGATACCAGCTGGTTGAAGTGGCCATCTTTGTGTGAGGCTAGAAAACCAACAGATTATTCAACAGTGGAAGGTCTCATAGCTGAGCCCAGTCCTGTCCGCACCTGAAACCTATGCATGCAGTTTGTTGCAGGGATCACTGGATAGTGATCAAGAGCAGAATCTTGGCTGATTATTTTTCCCTCTCACTGTCCCCATCAATCATCGCTCAGGCTTTTTGTAGCATTCAGATAATTCAGTACAGACCAACGATCGTACAACAGCAACAACAACTTGCATTTATATGGCATCTTTAATGTAGTAAAACCTCCCGAGGTGCTTCACAGGTGTGTAATCAGACTGAAATTGACACTGAGCCAAGGAAGGAGATATTAGGACGTGAAAGCTTAGTTAAAAGGGTAGGTTTTAAGGAGCGTCTTAAAGGAGGAGTGAGAGGCAGAGAGGTTTAGGGAATCAATTCCAGAGCTCAAATTGGAGGAAATTGCAGCTCATCCAGGACTAGATGTCAGACAAGAAGCCTGACAACACAGGTCGTAGAGGGGTTAAGAGCAGTGGTGGTAAGGTAGAATTGGGTGTTGTCAGTGTACATGTGTAACCTGATGTCATGACTTCAGATGGTGTCGCCAAGCTGCAGCATTTAGAAATTGGAGAGGACCAAGGATAGATCCTTTGGGGAGTTCAGAGGTGATATGCGGGTGGGAAGGGAAGTCTTTATAGGAGATTCGCTGGCTGCAACCGGATAGATGAGAGAGGAATCAGGTGAGGGCAGTCCCACTCAGCTGGACAACAGTAGAGGAGGATGTTGCCAACTGTGTCGAAGGCTGCAGACAGGTCAAGAAGGATGACTAAGGATAGTTCAGTCACACAAGATGTCATTTGTGACTTTGGGACCATTTCAGTGCTGGGGCAGAAACCTGAATGGAGAGATTCAAACATGGAGTTGTGGGAAAGACGGGCAAGGATTTGGGAGGCGACAATACGTTCAAGGATTTTTGGAGAGGTTGGAGATGGAGCGGAAGTTTGCAAGGACAGAGGGGTCTAGGGTTGGTTTTTTGAGGAGGGGTTGATGGCAGATTTAAAAGGGAGGGGCATGGTATCTGAAGAGAGGGAGCTGTTTACATTATCAGCTAGCGTTGGGACCAGGAAGGGAAGTTGGATAGTCATTATTGGGGATAGGATTGAGAGAGCAGGAGACGGGTCTCATGGGGGAGATAAAAGCTGCTATGAACTTCCTAGTCTGTATGACTACCTCAGTGGATGGTGCATTTACCGTTGAGATTGACAAATACGGACTTTACTCCTATTCCCTGCAGCCAAAATTCATAATAAGCCATGAATACATATGAAGTGAAGTTGGGGGAAACCCCCACTATCTTTATTGCTGGAGCAAATATACTGCCATGAAGATGGCCCAGTCAAGGCTCATTATCTAATAGTCATTTGCTGCAGCATTCCTGTCAGAATATTCAATTATGGGGTCTCTGCTGGCACAGCTCCAATTTCGGTTTTAGCACTGGAGGGGCAAGAGCTTTGCATGTTCAGAGCTCACTGATGAAAAGCTAGAGAGAGCTAACTGTTTTTGGTTTGGGAATGGGGCTCCTCTAATTCTTATTGTGTCAGCTTCAAATAAAGATGGATACTAGGAACGTAGGAACAGGAGTAGGCCATTCAGCCCCCTGAGCCTGTTTCGCCATTCGTTGAGATCATGGCTGATTTGTATCCTAACTCCATCAACCTGCCTTGGCTCCACATCCCTTAATACCCTTGGCTAGCAAAATTCTATTGATCTCAGACTTAAAATTATTAATTGAGCTAGCATCTTCTTTTTGTGGGAGTGAGTTCCACACTTCTACCACCCTGTGTGTGAAGTGTTTCCTAACTTCTCTCCTGAATGGTCTGGCTCTGATTTTAAGGTTATGTCCCCTTGTTCTAGACTCCTCAACAGTGAAAAAAGTTTCTCTATCTACCCCATCAATTCCTTTCAAAACCCTAAAAACCTCAACCAAATTACCCCATAAGCTTCTATATTCCACGGAATACAGGCCTAGTTTATGTAATCTCTCCTCATAATCTAACCCTTGGAGCCCTGGTAACATTCTGGTGAATCTGCACTTCACTCCTTCCAAGGCTGATTTATCCTTTCTAAGGTACTCCAGATGTGGTCCAACCAGGGCTTTATGTAGCTGTAGCAAAACTTCTCCCCCTTTAAATTCTAGCCTTCTAGTTATAACGGCTAACATTCCATTAGCCTTTTTGATTTATTTTTTGTACCTGACTACTACATTTTAGTGATCTGTGTACATGGACCCATAAATCTTTGGACCTCCACCTTTCCTGGCTTTTCACCATTTAAAAAAAAACGCATCCTTTTTTGGTCCAAACTGGATGACCTCACACTTAACTGCGTTGAAATCCATCTGCCATAGTTTTGCCCACTCACTTAATCTGTCAATGTCTCTTTGTAATTTTATGCTCCCGTCTACACTACTTACTATGCCACCAATCTTTGTGTCATTGGCAAATTTGGATATAAGGCTCTCTATTGTGTTATTAAAGTCATTAATAAATATAGTAAATGGTTGAGGCCCCAACACAGATCTTTGTGGGATGCCACTAGACACCTCCTTCCAATTCAAATACATAGCCATCATCCCTACTCGGTCTTCTACCGCCCATCCAATCTCCTAACCAGGTCAATAATTTACCTTCAATTCCATGAGCTTTAATACTGAGAACTATGCAAGTCTTTAGAGGCAATCCTAAAAAATGAATGAAAGCCGAGACTGTGATTATCATCCCCTTAGGATTGGGGGGAGGGAGAAGCTGCTGGTGAGGCGAGGCCAAAAAAGAATAAGGATAGAAACTGAGCAAATAACATCCAAAAAAGGAAAACCATGAAATCAAGGCAAAGGAAAGCAGTGGAACTAACATGGTAATCAAGAAAGTGACACAAACCGCTATTTGAAAGGATAGAAAAATAAACGCAGAGGAAGCATTTCACAAAAAATGGAGAGTTAAATGCTTTTGTGTATTTTTAAAAAAGTGTTGTGCTTGTTGTAGGTTTCAACGAAGAAAGCTCTTGCAGCCGATAGCTTTAGTTAGATCTGGGTCAGAGGCCTGCATGATTATGCAGTTTTTGTAGCCTTGCTTATCCAAGGATTCCTTAGTGTTTCATCCTATTGTGGAGATTGCCATCTATTAATCTTTGCAGATCTATGTTGAGCAAAGGGCCAGGCCTTACTGGAGATCATTCCCTCCCCCCACCCACTGCATATTGTGAGTTACCATGAAGTAGTGACTAGTTTAAGAAGGCAAGGATTGAATCATTTGGAGGTGACTTAGCCATTGTAGTTGTCTTTGTTGTTTTGTTAAATGCTATGGATATCTGGCAGTTAAATGATATTTTAGCCATACTCTCAGAAATGTGCACATCATGCTCATTGATATTTTGAAGTGTTCTGATGCAGCTGCAAAACATGGTGGAAGTGCACACATTTTTGTGTGTTGCTGCATTTTAAAGCTCAGGTGTCGGAGATCATTAAGTTGGGAGCTACTGACAGTTTGTATTGTGATGGAACTACAGTGCAAATTGCTTTCTGCTCAGGGCTTTTGGTAACTTTTTTTGCTCCCTCCAGTTACAGAAAGACTTGCATTTATATAGTGCCTTTCACAACCTCAGGATGTCCCAAAGCGCTTTACAGCTAATTAAGTACTTTTGAAGTGTAGTCATTGTTGAAATGTAGGAAGCGCTGGAACCAATTTGCACACAGCAAGATCCCACAAACAACAAAGTGATAATGATTAGATAATCTGTTTTTAGGTGTTGGATGAGGGATAAATGTTGGCCAGGGCACCGGGACGAACTCTAAATAGTGCCTTGGGATCTTTTACGTCCATCTGAGGGGGCAGTTATGGGGCCTCGGTTTAACGTCTCATCCGAGACGGCACCTCCAACAATGCAGCACTCCCTCAGTATTAAGACTGATGTGTCAGCGTTCATGCTCAAGTCCCTGGAGCGGGACTTGAATCTAGAACGACTGAGGGGAGAGTGCTACCACTGAGCCACGGCTGACACCGTTAGTTAAATGTGTGTGTATATTGTGCTGTGTCAAGGGAGTGAAAATTGCTGAGGAGAATGGAGCAGCAAATTATATTGGGACTTTATCCCATTTCTGTAACACTCTCTTGTAAAGATAGAATTGCTAGCAGAATAATTGCAATTCTAGTGTCCAATTTGAGAACTTAAAAAGCCCCTTGCAGCTCACCATGTTGGAACTTATGCAGAGATCAACAGCTGTATGTTTCCCTTTCCTTCCCTCTCCCACTCAGCTTCCTGACTGAATGTGGATACAAGCTAGTCTTGAGGGTGCATAAACCTGAATCAAAAATACTTGCAGGTACTGAAGGCACCAAATGACACATGCGCTGTTATTCTGGCTTTCACTAAGCCTGTACACTACATTTATGTAGCTTTGCTTGTAAAAATCACAGTTCTTGGTGTAGAAATATATATTCAATTAATTGTGCTGCTGCTGGTTGGAGCTGTTTTTCCTTTGATCTTCAGCTGTAAATGTCTGGCTTTAAAGATCAAAGTAAACTTGCGCTTAAATGCCTGAACATGAAATGTGGAATTAAAATCACCCCAGTTGATAGAAATGCATGTGTTTGTTTCTCTGAAACATCAAAATTGGGAACAAGTTTTAGTTATGTTAGGAGATTGGTGTAGTTTTCTTTGCCATAGCCACCCCTACTGGAGCACAGCTGGGAATCAGCATCCCAATGAGAGAAAAACCATAACCTTACACTGTAAATATAATTAATGCTTTTAAAAGAGTACAGCTGAAGATTATGGGATGTCAATGTGTGGTGCCATAACATGCACAATCTCAACTTGGCCATGTTCTTTAAAACTGCATCTGATTTCTGTTCAGCCTACTCAGAAAATGTTGTCATTTAACCTTGACTTGGTATCTCCATGGCTATGCACCACTTCAAAGTTTACTCCCACTTCTAATATACAAATGCATTGTTTATTAACTGTACTTTTAATTCAAATCTGATAATTCAGTTGTTAGTACTAAATTTCCACTTTGCTATTATCTCTTGCTTAATTCAAATTTTTGGATAATTCAATTTTTTATTGCAAAAAAGTATACTGAATCATAAGGGGTTGCAAGGAGATTTCATCCTTCATAGAGGCAATTTCAAAAATCTTTGCCACATTGTTCACTTCATTGGATGAATGCCTGCCTCCATCAAGTCCTTCTGCAAGTAGGAGTCACTGTGTAGGAACATAGGTACATAGAAATACTATTCTGGTAGTCACATGGTACACCGATCATGCAGTTGTTGACTAATCATAGCGGTCAATCTCTATCAATTAGTCTACAGCAGATCCAGATGTGACGCAAGGAAAATCTCCGTGGCAGAGAGCTTTGTGAACCACAGATCCAAAGTCACCTTTTTGCTCCCCATCATGCTACAATTACCACATGTTATATCTCAAATTACTCATATACTGTATTCCGAAATGTTATTTTCTGAAAGAAACCTAACTAATTTGCATTTAAATGAATCAGTACCAACTACTTTCACCGTCTCCCTAGGGAGCCTGTTCCATAGATTGACCACTCTCTCACTGAACTATTGTTTCTGCAGATTAGTTTTGAATTTACTTCACTTCAAGCACAGATTGTGTCCTCCAGTTCTACTGTTCTGGCCAGGGTGAAATAGCTTGTCATGATCTACACTAAAGTCCCTTTAGAATCCTATAAATAGCAATCATATCACCTCTAAACCTTCTCTTTTCCAGTCAGTACATGCCCAGTTTACATAGTTGCTCCTCATAATCCAATCCCTCCATCCCCTCAATCATTCTGGTTGCTCTTCCAGTTGTGTAAATGAGAACTGGAACTTGCCATTTTGAGTTGGCTACTGTTAAAATTCACCATTTTTTTCCCTTTCCTTTCTTGAAGGCATTAACTCTTTTCTGGAGTATGATTCCACAGGTAGCACTTGTCCCTAATACCTTGCCCAAATGACAATTGTTCATGTGTGAACATTTATGTTGAGTGACAGCAGGCTATTTGATTATTGGGTTGTCACAACTGAGCTCTTTTCCCCCGCCTTTTAAGCCAAGAAAGTGGCAGACATGAGTTTCATTATACTGAAACTGAACTTTCGAAACCATTACACCCATATTTCAACTTGCTTGGCAACGTTCTTGAGGTATCATATTTGACTTGTGACTCATTTGTACTTGCATGTTTTTATCTTCTGTAATTATAAATTATTAAAGGATTTTCAGGAACAGGAAAAGGCCATTAGGTTAGCGAACCTGTCACTGGTAGGTGTGATCAACCACACCTACCAGTTTACTGATCAGACCTTCCAATCTTTTCTGTCTCTAGAAATGTATCTTTGTCTTTTGAACCCATTTATTCTGTCTGCTTCAATGGCCTGCTCAGGCAACTTATTTGAGAATTCTCAAACTTTGGATGAAAAAAATTCTGCTTGACCTCCCTCCTTGACCTCCCTTGCTTTTTTTTTGACTTGTGCCTCCTGACATTTAAACCTTTCATCATAGTGCATAGATGCCTAGATGCTAGGAAACCTGCAGGGGATTCCAGAGCATTTGTGAAATTTGGATTTCTGTATTTGTTTTGCCAGCCTGTTTTTCTTGTTGCTCTATAATAAAAAAAAATGTTTTCTTCTGGATAACTGACACTAGCTTTCAGTAATTAGGCCTGGAATTCTCAGGAGTGTCAGAATTTGCAGGGGTTACCCACCTAGAAAAGTTTGAAAACCAGCACCACAATTAGACCATTTGCCTGGATCAGTTTAATCAATTCCCTTCATAACCATGAAAGCTTCGATTAGATCTTCTCTGTTCCAAAGAAAAGAAACCCAACTTCATTAAAAAGAAAAAAAATTTTGAAATCTGAAACAAGTAGAAATTGCTAGAAATGTCCAACAGATCGGTCAGCATCAGTAAAGAGGAAAGACAGGTTAACATATTGGGTCTGAACCCTTCATCAAAACTGGAGGATATAGATGAACAATATTTAAAAAAGAGAACAAAGGGAAGCAGGAGGCAAAGCGCGCACACACGTAAAGTGCTTGTGGCAAACAGGAGATGGTTGAAGTTACAGTAGCATGAGACAAATGGAGGCATAATGACACAAATCAAAGAATGAAAGATATTTATGAAACTCAGAATGTGTGAATAGCAGCGGAGGTGGGGGATGAAGCAGGTAGAAATGGAAACACTAAAACTGGCAAAGCAGGACAGACTGCAGTGGCTCAGGAGCCTGGGCAAAGAATAAAGGTCGAGATCAAGGGTGCAGACCATCTGACAGTACAGTGTTTTGCATGCAGATACCCACCCCAAGCAGCAACCGATTCCTTCCTCCCACCCCTGGAAATGTCAGCACGCTCATCCAACACCGCCAGCACTTCCTGCCAAAGTGAAAGTAGAATCTGTAGTTAAGATCTGAAGTTATTAAAATTGGTATTAAGGACAGAGAGCTGCAGAGTGCCTAATAAGATAATGAGTTGTTCCTCGAGCTTGCTTTAAGTTGCATTGGAACAGTGTAGAGCGAGGTCAGAATGGGGCGGGGAATTGAAGTGGCAAGTGACGGAGAGCTTGGGGTTGCGTTGCAGACAGAATGAAGGTGATCGGCAAAGCAGTCATCTAATCTACTTTTGGTCTCCCCAATGTAGAGGAGACTGCACCTTGAGCAGCGAATACATTATACTTTGGAGGAAGTACACGCAGATTATGAGACTGCTTTGCTGACTGCTCTCTTCTCTCCAGAGATGCAATCTGACCTGAGTGTTTCCAGCATTTTCTGGTTTTGTACAAAATGTAGCCGTTGTTGTTTCTAGAGTATAACATCCCTGTGTTACAAAGAAGCTGGACACTCGTGATGTATTTGGTCAGCTTCATAACTTCATTAGAGGTCAGACATAAAGAAAAACACATGTACAAATATTGTGCACGTTCATATTTGTGCACATGTACTTGTTCCAATGTTCCTGCTGAATCTGCTGAAGTACAAATACAGACAACCGCATTTTATTGGAAAACCGCTTCCAGTGGATGTGGTTCCAATATAAATGGGTATTAAACCTGGCAAATAGCCTTGCATTGCATACTTGCACATCTCATTTGTACTTGCTGTTACATCTTGTGTGTCGAACGAGAATCATATTTCAGTCAGTTTGACAGCATTCAGACTACTTTAACATAGTGGAAGAATATTGATTCAGTTCCCCTGGTGTTAGTGCATGCAGATCAATGCCTTTTTATAGTCTGTTCGGATAGGAAATGGTGTCACAACGTGGATTTGTTAATTTGAGCTCTGAAATGCAATTGTACTCCACCCTCACAATATAGCCCTTGGGAGCTGAGCGTTCTGTGTGTTCGAACATGTGTGCTACTGTGTATCTCCCCTAAGGCCGAATCACATGGAGTATGGCCAATTTAGGAGCAGCCTTTAACAGAGCACCAGTAGTCATTGTCGTAGTTTGTGTGAAAGGCCTGCAAGTATTGAGTGTCAGAGACACTCATTTCATAGCTTGAACATGAGAGAATTTTTGGAATGTGCTGCTAGTTGTCATGTTCCATTGTGTGGGTGTCTTCTGAAATATGATAGGCTGTTAATTGATAATGTGGGGTTCAATATTTTATCCTGTTCTGGACACTGTTCTTTTTATATACTGGCTGTCCAGTTAGATTGAGGAGATGTTCTTTGCCATGGTGCAACACTCACCTCATCTGTGTTATTACTTTCTGACCATAAATATTACTATTTATATTAATAGAGTAAATCTGCTGTATCCAGGAACTTTACAGTTAGTCCCACATTTCTGCTCTGCTTTACAGAATAGAAAAGGCAAGCAACTATTTCCTCTTTGTATGCCAGATGGTGAATTTAGTAACTCATTCTAACTTTTCCTGTATCACCAACAACTTGCACTTATATAGCGTCATTAACATAGTGAAGGCACGACTGAGCCACATAAGGAGATATTGGACAGGTGACCAAAAGCTTGGCTAAAAGTCCCACAAGTTGAGGACTCACTCAATAGTAGTAGAATTTGGAGGATGTGAAGCAACTCTGAATTTTACTATGTCGAGAAAGGTGAGGGGGCTGCAAATGTCCCAGTTGTGAATATTGATATCCCATGAAGTTGAGGTACAGAGGCTTCCCTAGTGAATAGCTGACCCATAAAGATCAGGAAAGCCAGAGTTAGCTAATTTCAGCTACGACTATCAGTAGAGGAGCTAGAATTAGGGGAAGTTCAGTCGGGGTTCTCACTCCATATCAACAAAACCATGGCTGATGTGGACATCAGATGATGGTAGGAGCCCTGCACAGTGGAATGATCTGCAGCATTCACGTAGCTAATGACCATTTGGACAAGGTACCCAAGGATCACCATTGTTCATGAAATCTATTGCATCAGTTATTGCGACAAACTTGCCTGAAGAGTTAGCTAACTCTTTGGAATAAGCTTATTTCCATGGTTCTCTATTGTATGTCCTTTGTATTCATCACTGTGTCATCTGGTATAAATTGTCACTAAGGGTAGTTGCTTATGGAGTTATCCCTCCAGCACAATTGTCTAATTCAGTTTGATGTAAGGAAAATTACTTGTATGATCATTTTCAAAAGCTGCTTTCAGGACCTAACTGGCATTCACAAATTACTTTTTTCTTTTTCCCAGCTGCGTCTGAACAGTATTAAGAAACTCTCAACGATTGCCTTGGCTTTAGGAGTTGAAAGGACCCGGAGTGAGCTGCTTCCGTTCTTAACTGGTATGTACAAAGCTGCTAGTATTTGCTACTGTATTTTTATTCTAACAAAGAAACTGTCCAATTGAAACGTGCATCTGACCTGTTTTTAAATTGATTTCTACTGGTTTATTGTCTTGACATAGATACCATTTATGATGAAGATGAAGTGCTGTTGGCCTTGGCAGAACAATTGGGAAGCTTCACCGTTCTTGTTGGGGGACCAGAATATGTTCACTGTTTGCTGGTAAGAAAGAACTTGTATTGATATAGCACCTTTCACAATCTCAATGTCCCAGAGTGATCAGTCAATTAAGTACTTTTGACACATTGTCACTATATTAATGTAGGCAAATGTAGCAGCTAATTCTTGTGCAGCAAGGTCCCGCAAACAGCAATGAGGTAAATGACCAAATAATTTGTTTTTGGTGATATTGGTTGAGGGATAATTGTTAACCAGGACACCGGGAGAGCTCCCCTGCTCTAATTTGAATTGTGTCATAGGACTTTTTAACGTTCACCTGAGAGCTGATGGGATCTGGGTTTAACATCTTGAACAAAAGACAGCACCTCCAGCTGATAGTTAAGCACTCTGTCAGTACTATACTGTAGTCAGCCTAGGTTATGTGCTCAAGTCTCTGGAGTGGGGCTTGAACCCATGATCTTCTGACTAGTTCTCAGGGTAACATACAGGTGAGCTGTGTTTCCTGCAAGTAGTTTTGCTTTTGACATGAGCAATAATAAAGAAGACATACATTTACATAGCGCCTTTCACCATCTCAGGACGTCGCAAAGTGCTTTACAGCTAATGAAGTACTTTTTTTGAAGTGTAGTCACTGTTGTAATTTAGGAAACACGGCAGCCAATTTGCACATAGCAAGGTCCCACAAACAGCAATGAGGTAATAACCACATAATTTTTGTTGAAAATAGCAGTATGCATCTAGTGACAACACTGAGTGTAATGTGATCAGCTTCGGACAAGGTTTCATCCAAGGTTTTTTGAATATGTTGATGCATTGAAATATACCTAATTTGCTTTGTTGGAGTTAACCATTGAATCCTCAGGCTTTCTGTTCCAGTTTTATCAATTGATTAAAGTGGCGTTCCTCGTTATTTTGTAAACACTGGTAATTGCTCCATTTTCCTTCCCCCATAAGCATTAACACCTACTGTTGTACAGTTCTATAGGTGCCAGTCACCCTATAGCACCGTGCCATGGTGCATATTCTTTGTATAGCCTAGTTTCAGTGTCAAACGTCTATTTCACTGAGGATCATCGCAGTCGCGCCTACTTTTGTCCTCGCTCAAAGTCCACAAGCACAGTTTCCATGGAGGGTCACTGGATAGTGATGTGGATTGGGACCCCTGCCTGATGTTCCCTTCTTAGCCCAATGGTGCTAAGACTAACTGTAATGCCATTTTTGGACTCTAAGGGAATTAAGGGATATGGGGATCGGGTGGGAAAGTGGAGTTGAGGTGGAAGATCAGCCATCTTATTGAATGGTGGAACAGGCTCAAGGGGCCATATGACCTACTTCTGCTCCTATTTCTTGTGTTCTCAAACGCGAGGATTTATGGTCTGTATTGATCAGGTACATGCTACGTTTACAAGCTGAGCTATTAGAACCAAAACACATTTTTAAAGGACTAGTTGCCATAATTTATATTCTGTGCATAAACACAAATCTATCATGCTCTTTTATTACAATAAAGCAGTTATTTAATTTGAAATAGTTGTAATGGTGAACAAATAATTGAAGTGGTCTGCATAATGAGACCCATAAAGGTCTTTTGACAATGTAGCACATGTTTCAGGCTAAAATGGTCTGATTTTATACATAGCAATGTCATAATTGGAGTGTATGCAGCACAAAATCAAATAATTATTTGAAATTACTAAACCATCAAAGCAGACTATTAATCTTCATACCAATATTTAACTTGAGAAAAGAATTATTAATTAGCAGTTGTTACTGTTTGAAGTACCAGAGAAATTAATTATTCCAGAATTATTTAACAAGATATCTTTATGGGTACAAATTTTAGTTTACATATTTAGACTTCTGGTTCTTTGTCAGGAATGGTCTTGTGATACCCTTTCTCTGCTCACTATGCAAAAATTTGTTTTTGTAACTTCATGTGCCAATACCTGCTGTTTTAACTAAAACAAAAGCACAGTTATTATTTGAAAGGTTGGTATTTTGGCAAATTATTGGCTAACCCAGAGTAAAACTGGTTTCAGATTTATAGGTGCATTATAACCAAGTGTGATTGCATAGTGTGAAGAAGGAATATTAGACACTAACTATTACAAATGTAAAAATTTGCAATCCCTAAGGTGCCAATATGTTTAACTCGTTTAGTATAAATTTTTGACATTCGGTGAGCACGAGTCCTTTACGAATTCCATAAGCTTCAATGAAGATACCCACGTGCATCTTTATCGCTTGAATAGAAATCCATTTATGCTCAAACAAATAGTATATGAGCTTTTGAAGATGATATTTGTTCTCGAGTGTCCATATATATTTAGCTTTTTAGTATCTCTGTCGTGCCTCATTTTCTTTCACTGCTAATTTCTGTGAATTTGCTGAAAAATTCATCTTAAACAGAGCTTGCTTTTAAAATGCTTAATTTCTTTTCAGTAGAGGAAAAAAAAATAATGGCCAAGCATTTCACTTTAATTCTTTCTTGCTACACAGCCTCCCTTGGAGAGCCTTGCTACCGTGGAAGAGACTGTGGTACGAGATAAGGCTGTTGATTCACTGCGAGCAATCTCCCATGAGCATTCTCCTGCAGACCTAGAAGTTCACTTTGTGCCACTAGTCAAACGCTTGGCTTGTGGTGACTGGTTCACATCTAGAACTTCAGCTTGTGGCCTTTTCAGTGTCTGCTACCCTCGGGTATCCAGCTCTGTAAAAACTGAACTGCGCCAGTAAGTATATCTTTCACTTTGAGCACTGTAGAGGTTCATGATGGATTGTAGATTAAAAGTTGGCCAGAAAACTTACAGTAGCTATCAACTTTTATAGTGACAAACTTTCTACTTTATTGATGGGTTGGAAAGGTTTCCCACTCCAGTAAGTGGCTTTATTGGAGGAGGTGAGAGCTGTGTATTATATACTCCCATCGTGGGAAACATGACCTTGTATTAATTCAGTGGATAGAATGTTTTTTTAGGGAATAGCTGTAACTCTAGAGGATTGCAGAACCTGTAGTTGGAATCTTGTTTAATGACATTTGAACTTTAGGTCTTTGTGTGTTGATTTTTGGGGAGGGGTTGGATAAGAGAGAAAGAGGAAGAAGAGACGAGGTGCATTCTTGTAAAATGGTCCTCACCCATTTGAAGCTGTGCTATTGTAATAGTCTTGTAACTTACAAAGAAAGTACATTGGGAGCCATATTTCAAAAAGCTTATAACTGAAATAACGCTAGAGCTGAGAGCTATTTGATAAGGGGATACAAAGAATTTCACTTGCCAAAAAAAGTAGCTTTCTTATTTGGAAACGTGGAAGTTTACAGGACAGAAGGAGGCAGTTTGGCCCATCATGTCTGAACCATCTCTTTGCTAGAGCAATCCATAAGAAATGAACATAAGAACCAATCCCACTACCCTGCTCCCTCTATAGCCCTGTGTCGTCTCGGCTTTAAATATTTATGGAACCATATTTATGAATTGTATGTTTGTGCATTGTGACAAACTTTGCCTTCCTCCTCCCTTCCCACTTGTACCACACCTAGTGTTGTCCTATATCCAGCAGCTTTAGCCTCTTAATTGGAGTGTTGCTTAGTGTAGTTTAAATAAACTTTCAGTCCCTTAAAAAAGAAAATGTTACATGGGTACCATAGGAAGTTTTGCAGTTGCTTAGTAAATGTTTGTTTAGGTAGAATACTGTTTTTCTCTTCTGCCATATTCTAAATTGCCTTGGAGTGACCTTATTTGGGCCACTTTTAAAGCAAAGAATTCTGAGGGTGTTTAAATATGACCAACTTTGGTAAGTAAAGAATTTTTTTTAGTGGCTTCTGACTTACTGCTTGGAAAAGTTTATACAGAAAATCCATGTTCTCAACTCTTGTGCTTATTTTTCTACTTTTATTTAGGCTAGAAATTGCACTTGGAACTTTTTACTATTACATAAATTAACCATTAATCCTGGCTTACGTTGATCTTTCTTTTGCAGACATTTCCGTAGCCTGTGTTCAGATGATACACCAATGGTCCGCCGAGCTGCAGCATCAAAGCTAGGTGAATTTGCAAAGGTTCTTGAGCTGGAGTTTTTAAAAAATGACATTATACCCCTCTTCACTTCCCTGGCTTCTGATGAACAGGTATGTAGTTATAGTACGACTTCCCTATTAAGTTAACTCTGGAGCAAAAGATTCCAAATATGATGGGAAATTCCTGCAGAAGATAATCTTGTAGGAGTACATTTGTCCACCAGATACCATAATTATTTCTCCCAGTTTTGTCTTGCTGAAGCTGCTGCGACCCTCTTGTTCAAATCCTTTCTGTATCCAATTACTCAAGTCAACAACAGCCCTGATTTATACCACATGTGATGACGTGATCTCCATGAAATATTTCTCCTATTTCACAGGGATGATATAACGGGGAACAGATGGCTCTTTTAGGAAATTGGTTCACATTCAACTCACTCTGAGCTACTGCACAATCTGCACACAAGTATAGCTTGTATTTATTTTACTGTGTATCGGGTGGGGGTTGGGGGAGTATAAATAGTGTACATGGTGAGGCGCCAAGAGATCTACAATTCATTTGTAGATCTAATCGTTATCGATAACATAGTAAACATCTTGTCTGGGGGCACAAAGGTTTACAAAACCTTACTTCCTGTTGTGACACTTTAGTGCCAACCTTTCACTGGGATAAGTTCCAATGGCCACATTGATAATGGAAACTGCCTATGTAAATGTGTCAAACTGTAAATTGCATCATCCTACCACATCTGATGCTGTAGCACATCAGTTTGCATCGCCCAGGTCCTCATGTACTGTAGAGAAACTCCAATGCTCCAAGCAACCCTGTTTCACCTGAAGACTACACTTTGTCTTGACTCCCTGTGTGTGACACTACGGTGGATCAACAAATGACGTATAACAATTTTATATAGTTATGTATTGGATATAATTAATATCCCATGGCTACCATGAATGTCTGATCTCCTACAGCAAGTGGTCTGGGAACGTTATTTTCCACATGCATTTTAGGGACCTTTGGTTAAATGTTGGTTTTTAGCCAATGTGCATCTGGTTCAAATTCCCACTATACGAATAATCCACTTGAGCAAAGGACTCGATATAAGTGGTCCACGGTTTACTCAGCTGTCAAATGGATGCCTGAAGTACTGGAAGTCAGAAGGAGTCCTGTGTGAATGATTAGCCTCTGTACTAACTCCAGGGCTTTGAAAGGACAATGGTCACTCCCTCCTTTGTCTGCCTTTTGATTATGGAGTGGCTGTGGGAAACTTTGTTTTTTGAAACATTAACTTTACTGCTTGTGGACTCCCCTGATGGTAGTGTCTAAGCAGGTTTATTCTGAGTAGATGAGCCATATAGATCAGAAAAATTCCAGGATTCATCCCTGCTCTATACTGATTTATATCATTTTTGCCAGGTTGGCAGGAGGGCCACTATAATTGGCTTCAGTTCTCCTGGTTTAGGGAGTAGGAAATCGGGCAAGATTTCCATTCCTGGCCATTGTCCAGTGATCCTTGGAGGTGTGCTTTTGTGGATGTAGGTGAGGACAGGATCACACTTGTCTCAGGGTCAAAGAGCCTGCCAACGCACACTGTCAAGGCTCAGATGAATATTGACCACTTGGGTGAGAGACTGGTGCCTTGACCCATACCCAGCAAGGAGTCGCAATTCAGGAGTAGAAGGGAGAAAATTGGCTCATAAGATCTTTGCAACCTGTGTCTTGATCATGTGCTATATATAATATACAGATCTGTCAAGTGCTTCTGTCAAAGATGCTTTTGGATCTGAATTCACTTTAAACTTCATCACTTGTGAGCATCCTGGCAAAGTGCTCCTGTACATGTTGGAATATAAATAAAGCTGTTGCAATTCTCCAGTTGATTGGTGGTGACGAGGTCTATTTCTGCAAAAAGGTTATGTGACACAAGCTGTGAGCATCATTTTAAGAGTTTATCGATGAGATCAATCTCTTGCTAATGTGCACGTGTAAATTTTCTGTTTTTAATTAAGAACCATCATGACCTGTATTTTAAAAAATCTTTTATTTTCATTCCACAGGATTCAGTGAGGTTGTTGGCAGTAGAAGCTTGCGTGAGCATAGCCCAACTACTGCCCCAGGAAGATCTGGAGGCACTGGTGATGCCTACCCTACGGCAAGCAGTAGAGGACAAATCATGGCGTGTTCGCTATATGGTGGCAGATAAATTTTCTGAAGTGTGTATTGTGATTGTATTACTATATATTGATGTCTGAAGTTAGTAAATGGATTGGTCATCGGTTTAAGCACAACATTGCATCATTTCCTTCTCTGGGCCTTCCACAAATCCAAATTAAAATTGTAGCTTTTTTTAATGGTTTATTTCTCAATTCCGGCCCCACACATACCTTTCTGATTCTGCCAAAAGTTATGAAAACATAATTGTCCCCACCAGTAATGGTGTTCAGAGTCATTAGAATTAAGAACATGCAGATTAGTCTGACAGAAGGACACCTAAAGCTTTGGGGAAATAGGGTTGTCCTATGAGGTGAGGTTGAGTAGAATGGGCTTACACTGTTTGGAGTTTAGAAGAATGAGAGGTGATCTAATTGAAACATATAAGATTATGAGGGGGATTGACAGGGTGGATGCTGAGAGATTGTTTCCCATGGCTGGAGTCTAGAACTAGGGGACATAGTTGCAGGGTAAGGGGTCGGCCATTTAAGACTGAGATGAGGAAGAATTTCTTCACTCAGGATTGTGAATCTTTGGAGTTCTCTACCCCAGAGGGCTGTAGATGCTGAGTTGTTGAGTATATTCAAGGCTGAGATAGACAGATTTCTTGACTCTAGGGGAATCAAGGGATATGGGGATAAGGCAGGAAAGTGGAGTTGGTCGAAGATCAGCCATGATCTGATTGAATGGTGGTGCAGGCCATGTGGTCTACTGCTCCTATTTCTTACGTTCTTAAAAAAAAAAGTTAACTGGTGAGATTTTGTTAGGTTCATTTAATTGATTTACTCTCCATATAAGTGTGTACTAACATTTCTTAAATAAAGTCAGACTGGGGTCTTGTAATGTCAGGTGTAATTTAGGAAAGATGATTGGCATTTTAAAAAAAAAAGTACAATGTGATCTGGAATTTGGAAATCTGTTTTGTAATAAGTGCATTTGTCAAATACCAAAAGAATTTGCACTGCATTAGGAATAGTGCCTTGGAGAGGGTGCAGAGGAGATTTACTAGAATGATGCCAGGGATGAGGGACTTCAGTTATGTGGAGAAACTAGAGAAGCTAATGCTCTCCTTAGAGCAGAGAAGGTTAAGGGAAGATTTAATAGAGTTGTTAAAATTTATAAAAGGTTTTGATAAAGTAAATAAGGAGAAACTGTTTCCATTGGTAGGAAGATTGCTAACCAGAGGCAGACTTAAGATAATTGGCAAAAGAAGCAGAGGGGAGATGCGGAGAAACTTTTTTATGCAGCGAGTTGCTTTGATCTGAAATGCACTGCCTGAAAGGGTGGTGGAAGGATTAGATAGAATTACATAGAATGTACAGCATGGAAACAGGCCGTTCGGCCCAACAGGCCCATATCGGTGTTTATGCTGCACACAAGCCTCCTCTTTCCCCCCCCCCCACCCCCACCCAATGCATCTAGCCCTATCAGTACATCTTTCTATTCCTTTCTCTCTCATGTGTTTATCCAGCTTCCCCTTAAATGTATCTATGCTAGTTGCCTCAACTACTCCTTGTGGTAGCGAGTTCCACATTCTAACCACTCTGGGTAAAGAAGTTTCTCCTGAATTCCCTATTGGATTGATTAGTGACTATCTTATATTTATGGCCCCTATTTCTGGTCTCCCCTGCAAATTGGAAACATCTTCTCTACATCTACCCTATCAAACTCTTTTATAATCTGAACACCTATCAGGTCACCCCTCAGTCTTCTCTTTTCTAGAGAAAAGTGCCCTAGCCTGCTCAATTTTTCTGGATAGGTATAACCTCTCAGTTCTGGTATCATCCTAGTAAATCTCTTTGCACCTTCTCCAGTGTATACCCTTTTTATAATATGGAGACCAGAACTGTTCACAGTACTCCGTGTGGTCTAACCAAGGTTCTATACAAGTTTAACAGAACCACTCATTTTCAATTCTATCCCTCTAGAAAGGAACCCCAGTGCTTGGTTTGCCTTTTATTTTAGTCTTATTAACCTGCGTTGCTACTTTTAGCGATTTGTGTATCTCTATCCCCAGATCCCTCTGCTCTTCTACCTCATTTAGACTCTTATTATCCAAGCAGTATGTGGCCCTCTTATTCTTCTACCAAAATGTAATACCTCTCACTTTTTTTAATCTTTATTTCATTTGCCAAATACACGTCCATTCTGCAAGTTTATTAATGTCTTCTTGTATTTTGTCACAGTCTTCTGTATTAACCATACCCCCCAATTTGGTGTCGTCTGCAAATTTTGAAATTGTACTTCCGATTCCCAAGAACAAATTGTTTATGTAAATGGTGAACAACAGTGGTCCCAGCACCGATCCTTGTGGAACACCAGTTCCCACCTTTTGCCAGTCTGAGTAACTACCGTTAAACCCTACTGTTTCCAGTTTTGTAGCCAGCTTGCTTTCCATTCTGCTACTTGTCCCCTGACTCCACATGCTCTGACCTTAGTCATGAGTCTACTATATGGTACCTTATCAAAGGCCTTTTGAAAATCCAAATATATTACATCTACTGCATTACTCTGGTCTACCCTTTCTGTTATTACTTCAAAGAATTCACTAAGGCTGGTCATGAATGACCTTCCCTTTTGAAATTCATGGTGACTTTTCTTTATTATATTTTCAGTTTCTAGATGTTTTTCTATTACATCTTTGAGTAAGGATTCCATTATCTTTCCTACCACTGAAGTTAAGCTAATTGGTCTATAGTTCCCTGAACTGGTTCTTTCTCCGTTTTAAATATAGGGGATCACATTAGCTGTCTGCCAGCCCTCTGGCACTATTCCCTTTTCTAATTAATTTTTATATATAAGTAATAGATTTAATAGTAACTTTCAAAAGGGAATTGGATATATACTTGAATAGGAAAAAATTTCCAGGGAGTGGGACTTTCAAAAAGCTGGCACAGACACGATGGGCTGAATGGCCACCTTCTGTGTTGTATGATTCTATGATAATGCTGAATATAACTTTACTAGATCTCTACTGCAACATGGATAGGTCTGTGTAAAGCAGGAAACATCCAGCCCAAAAACTTCATTTTGGCAAATGTTGCTATTATAAGGAGCACTAGAGTATTGGGCCAAGAAGTAAATTGTTTTCAACTAGGTTGTTTCAAATTCTATATAATAGTATAACTAGGAGCACTTAGAAAATTGATACCAATGCATTATTGGGGGAAAAAATTGCATTTAAGCTGGTATAGTTTTGTATAGTACCTTTCTCATTCCAATAATCTTAATGCAGTACCTCAATTTTCTGCTGCCACCATCAATGATAGATCTGTAACCAAAGATACTTTTATTCTAATGTTGTGTAACTCCAAATTCTCTGTCCACATATAACATGATTTTGGAACAAAATCTATGACTATATTGCTGAGCTCTTTTCGAAGTTTAAATGGAAATAGAGGATATAACCCACCATTAGGAAATCCTAGTGACAGCACTGTTTATGTGCTCGTAGGTAGATTGCTGTAATGAACCTGGCTAGCAAGCTGCTCTCCCTTTATCACTCATTTCATTCCTCTTGCCTGACAGCTTCAGAAAGCAGTAGGTCCTGAAATTACAGAAAATGACCTGGTCCCAGCTTTCCAGAACCTGCTGAAAGACTGTGAGGCTGAAGTCCGTGCAGCTGGAGCCAACAAGGTTAAAGGTGGGTTCAGAATTTTATTTATTTCTCATCTTCCCCTCCCCAACCCACTGTTAATCAGTCATCTATCCATAAGATATTAAATTCAGTGTGTACGTCGGCCATTTCTTATTTGGGTGTCACCATTTCTGTGAGGCCTCTGCGTGGCACCTTGATAGGATTTCTCATTATTAAGTGAGCAACTACTAGATCTCTCAGCCCCCCAGCCATGCTTGCAGGTGCACGTCTACCACTAGATGGAGAATGAGACGCTCCTGTTCCCCAAGTTTCAGAACTTGCAGTATTTGAGTACGTTGGAGGGGCGCAGTTTGCATGCACTCATTTTGCAACTCTGCTATGGTGGGGAAGCCTGGATTCTGCTTGTTTCAACCTAACAAGATAATTAAAATAAAAAACAAAAGCAAAATATTGTGAATGCTGGAAATCGGAAATAAAAACTCAGCAGGTCAGGCAGCATCTGTGTAGAGAGAAACAGAGTTAACGTTTCAGGTTGATGACCTTTCATCGGAAGATGTTTAATATGCTAATTTCTCGTCCTCTTTTAGGTGCTGATTGACCTGCTTTTTATATTTCAGCATTTTCAGTTTTTATTTGATATCCAACATTTGTGGCGTGTGTTTTTATCAGGATATCTGAGCCTTGTGCTGCAGCCTTTTTATGTCTGCTGCTTAATATGCCTTCCATCTTGGGACAATTTTACATGTTCTTTTCAGGAGATTACATTACAGAACATGGATTTACAGCATTTTTCTTCGTGAGCAGGGTCAGTACAAAAAGATAGAAACATTGATCCTTCTGTGATTTCTTTTTCCCATTGAATTTTATTTTATCCACAGAATCTGCCTTTAATCTTGCAGCTTGAAATTAGGTAGATAAATTAGATTTGCTGTTTTGAATTGTCTAATTGCCAATCACACTTTTGTAATGGCGACCGCCGTGCTGCGAATTAGTGTGGAAGTGGAGCTGACACTGATAAACATCACTGAATCGGCCATCTGGCCTGCCTCCATAAATCAAATGTTTTAAATAATTCTGATGCGTCTGCCAACATATTTTGCCAGTCGTCCTCAACACTGCAGCTGGTAATGTAGCCTCCATTGATGCCAAATTGCTATTTGAATCAATTTGCATTCTTTGCACCAATACAGCTTTGCCAAGAGTAAACAAAGAGGAAGTGGGGCAATTTGTTGCCTCCTTAAAAACTCTTTAGGTTTAAGCTACAAATGCCAGCTTTGTCTTTCCTTGTACTTTAAAAATTGTATTTGAGAATCTTATCAATAAGAATCTGTGCACAATATAAAAAAAATGGTTTTGCCTTCCTCTTCCCAAAAGATTTCCAGTGCTTTTTTTTATCTGATTTAAAAAGGATAGGTAGACATCTTAAGCATGATATTTAATCTGTTTTTAGGGATTGAAGTCTTTGTGTTCTGTGTGAGGTCCATGCTTTAATGATGCTATATATTCTGCAGATTTTTGTGAAAACCTACCAGCAGATTGCAGAGAGACAGTCATAATGAACCACATCTTACCATATGTTAAGGTAACGTGTTTTCTCAAATTCCTGGCTAATTATCCACCTTAAAAATAATGTAGCAGCTCATTTAAAATTCACCTCAGAAAAATGAAAATCCCTTTTTTGGGTGAGCGGGAAGCAGGTGTTAATAGCAGTTTAGTGCCTTTACATCCAATCATTTTTGATCTCCAAACTGATTATAACTCTGGAAAATCTTAATGCTTCTGAGCCTCTGTTAATGTGGGGGTGACTTGAAACGGCATTTTTTCATACTGTTTTGAAATGGGGAAGGTACAGAAAGTTACTGGGCCTAGTTTGCATAAAGAAGAAAATGTTGATGCCTGTTGCAAAATAGTTTCTAATAATCTGAAAAATTAGTTTAAAATTTGCTCCAGTATGTTCTGTCTCCAAGGCTAGAGTGCTGTGAAGTTGGATTTTAATTTTTTTAAATTGAGGAGCTAAGGGCCAAGCCCCATAGTGGACAACATCATCAAAGTTGAAAAGAGTGAGGGAAAAATGAGGTAAATCAGGAAGTAGTGATTAGGTGGTGCCAAATTTGGGTAGGAGGATGGAGAAGTTGAGAGCTGCAAGGAGTTCCAGAATTTTGAAGTACATGGAAATGATGAAATAGAGTAGGAGACTTAATTTCAACATAATGAAGATGCAGAGAGGAAGAAGAATGTTTGGGATGGCATCTGCAGCTTAGCAGCAAAAAAGAGGAAGTTAAGAGGATTACCGACCTCAGTAGTGTCAATAAAATGGAGAAAGGTTGCAACAGAGATTGGCGGTTAGAGATGAGAAGGGGATCACCTATCCAGATAAGCTTTTTCTTGTATCTTGTTCAGACATGCAAGCTGGAAACAATATTCATGCCGTGAACAAGACTTGGGCTTTATAGAGAGTTAAGATTTGTTATGGGGAATTGAAGTGTTTAGCACAAAAGGTGAAAAACAGATTGTTGGAGGAAGCTTGAGCAATAGAGCAGATGTGCCTGGGTGTTCCATTTAAGGACAGAATTTTTGAGACCAAGTGTGTCTATAGAACATAAGAAATAGGAGCATGAGTAGGCTGTACGGCCCCTCGAGCCTGCTCGGTCATTCACTAAGATTATGGCTGATCTTCTACCTCAACTCCACTTACCTGCCCTACTCCCGTACCCCTTTATTCCCTTAGATTCCCAAAATCTATCGATCTCAGTCTTGAATATACTCAACAACTGATCATCCACAGCCCTTGGGTAGAGAATTCCAAAGATTCACAACTCTGAGTGAAGAAATGTTTCCTCATCTCAGTCTTAAATGGCTGCCCCCTAGTTTTAGACTCTCCAGCCAGGGGAAACAGCCTCTCAGCATCTACCCTGTCAAGCCCTCTAAGAATTTTATGTGTTTCAACGAGATCACCTCTCATTCTTCTAAACTCCAGAGAATATAGGCCCATTCTATTCGATCTCTCCTCATAGGACAACCCTCTCATCCGAGGAATCAACCTAGTGAACCTTCGTTGCACCCCCTCTAAGGCAAGTATATCCTTCCTTAGTTAAGGAGACCAAAACTACATAGTAATCCAGGTGTGGTCTCACCAGAGCCCTATATAATTGCAGCAAGACCTCCTTACTCTTATACTTCACCCCCTTGCAATAAAAGCTAACGTACCATTTGTCTTCCTAATTGCTTGCATGAACCTGCTTGTTAACTTTCTCTGATTCGTGTACAAGGACACCCAACTCCCTTTGACCACCAGCATTTCTTAATCTCTCACCTTTTTAAAAAAATATTTTGCTTTTCTATTTTTCACATTTCCCCACATTATACTCCATCTGCCACCTTCTCATCCACTCACTTACCTGTCTATATCCCTATGCAGCCTCTTTGCACCCTCCTCACAGCTTATTTTCCACCTAGCTTTGTATTGTCAGCAAACTTGGATACATTACATTCGGTTCCCTCATCTAATCCATTGATATATATTGTAAACAGCTGAGGCCCAAGCATTGATCCTTGCGTCACCCCACTAGTTACAAGCTGCCAACCCGAAAATGACCCGTTTGTTCCTACTCTTTTCTGTCCGTTAACTAATCCTCAATCCATGCTAAAAAAAAAATTACCCCCAATCCCATGAACCCAGATTTTATGTAACAACCTCGTGTGGCACCTTACCGAATGCCTTTTGAAAATCCAAATATACTACATCCACTGGTTCCCCTTTATTGACCCTGCTAGTTACAACCTCAGAAAAACTCGAATAGATTTGTCAAATCCGATTTCTCTTTCATAAAACCCTGTTGACTCCGCCTAATTATATTATGATTTTCTAAGTGCCTTGTCACTACGTCCTTAATAGATTCTAGCATTTTCCCTACTACTGATGTCAGGCTAGCTGGCCAGTAGTTCCCTATTTTCTCTCCCTCCTTTCTTGATAGCAGGGTTCCATTTGCTACCTTTCAATCCACGGGGACCATTCTAGAATCTAGGGAATTCTGGAAAATCAAAACCGATGTATCCACTCTCTGCAGCCACCTCTTTTTAAAACCCTAGGATGTAGGTCATCGGGTCCAGGGGATTTGTTGGCTTTTAGTCCCATTAATTTCTCCAGTACTTTTTCTTTACTAATCTTAATTACTTTTAAGTTCCTCACTCTCATTAGACCCTTGTTTCCCCACTATTTCTGGTATGTTTTTTGTGTCTTCTACTGTGAAGATAGATACAAAATATTTCTTTAACGTCTCTGCCATCCCCTCATTCCCCAATATAATTTCTCTCCTCTCTGCTTCTAAGGGCAGAAGAAGGACTAAAGGATGGAGTCAAATTTGTAGCTATTGGTTGGTCTTGAGAGACCAGAAAAGTTCCATTGATGAATTAACAAATAACTAAAGCTCCGCCTTGGGATCTTCCCCATCCCTCCAAATCCTGGTGTCTATTTCAGTTGAGTTGAGAGAGGTGATGGGAGCCAAAGTTAAGTGTTGAAATGTGTTGAATCAACACCCTCGCCCCAGGAATGATGCAAAATGGCTGGTTTGATTAAGAGGCCAGCCTGAGAGAGATGTTTGAGATCTTTTAATTTCATCCCCTCTGCTTAGTAGTTCTCCGTGACCATATGGCTGAAGTTAGTAACTCGCTATGTGAGCCTGTGATGCCTTCCCACAGCACAATGTGATTCCAACATTGACTAGTCATACATTTAAAAAAAAATTAAGTTGATGCACCTTGGGGTTAGCATCAAAATTATACTAAAACTCTGAATTTTAAATACTTGTAGTTTGTTGCAGGAACCATGTGTTTTTCAAATGTGCTGATAATGTTGGGTAATTGCTTAATGTATGACATGATTTCCCCCACCTGACATTTTTTTGGCCATTTTTTTTTGGTTTGAGTAAAACTCCTGGCATAAGTGTGTACATTTACTTTAATATGCTTGGGTATATAATGCTCTGCCCTTGCAGTTGGGTGTTGTAATGACTCCAGGAAACTTGAATGTAAAAGCATTTGTTTGCCAGGTTTCATAAAATGTTGCAGTGACTAATACCTGCTCTTAGAAGCAGAATTAGTCAGAACACAGTGGTCTGCCCAAATTAATTTGAGAGTATCAGCTTTGAGAGGAATTTGCAGGCACTAATTTAGCGTTGGTGAAAAGTTAGTTTAAATTTGTGCTAATAATTGCATTGTTTATATTCTGTTAGAATAATAGATACAATTGTGACACAGGTTACACAGATTACTTGTACTGAATATACATATTTAACACTGATTATATACTCAACCTTCATATTGTGTTTTTAAAATATACTGGTAAGTTGCCCATGGTCAGTTGATGAATATATGTCAAGATGGTGCTGGAATTGGGGGAGAGAGAGAGAGAGAGAGAGACCACAAACTTAATCCACAGTACCACCTAGTAGCCTGAGCTTGCAACCAAAGCATAACAGTTGACCTAGCAAAATTGAATTGGAAATGTTGGCATAGCAATTTACAATGATAAATGTTAACACAAAAGTGCGACAAAATCATGACCACAGGAATTGAAGATTTGTGGACAGGAACTGCATACCCGATGCAAGATTTAAAAAAAATACACATAAATTCATTTATTGTCTAACTGTAATTTTCTCCCCTCCCAATTTTTTTTTGGTGTTCTCCTCCTTTCCTGAAAGTGCAGGCTCATTTTGAGATACAGGTACCGATCTACCATATCATACCTTGACGTAGTATCAATCCTTCATGTGCAATCCTGGACTGTGACTATCAACGGGCTATTTGATTGCAGGGTCCACTTCCAGACACCACCTTTAGGTTATTGAACAAATGATTCCAAAACCCTGTAACTGTAACAAAGTTCAAAACCTTTAGTTCTGTGACATGTCTCAAAAATGACAGGGCAATTTAAGGGGTGAATCCTGGCATGATTCTAATTGATCAAAAAAGGGGGTTTCTGGAAAGTGTTAATAGGCATGAATACTATTACTAATCTTCATTCCTTTCAGTGTTTAAACCAGTGTTTTTCCCCTTGTAAGTAATCTGACCATCTCTAATTGTGTGTTTAGATGGTGGTTGTCTGTGCTGCAGTTCTCACATGATTGCGTAATCTGCTTTGTATTCTCGGTAGGTGGTTGATGTATCAGTGTGTACATAGAGGCGACTCGTCACGACAGGAGAATAAACACCTGTTTGAATCTGTAGTCTTAGCAATCTTGAGGGGACTTTTAGTCCAGGTTTTATTTAACACTGCTGGAATTTCTAAGTTACATTCATATCTACTTGCCAGTACTCTGTTTCATTAGGGTTATATTTGAATGTTGTAGATCATAGCACGTATGAGAGATTTATTGTTCTTTGGTTCAGACAAATGGATATCCTATCCTGGAACTTTTGAAGTGCAATGTTTTAACTTTTATGTACCTTAATTGATGCCAATTCATATACCATAAAAGCAAGCAATTTTAACACCTCTGGATCTTCCAGTAAAACTCTTAACGTTGTGTGACCGTCCAATTTTAAATGTGAAAACTGCTAAACAATGAAAAATGTCAGCTAAAATTCTGTCGAGTATTATCTGCGTCTCACAGGGGAAGTTAAAGATTTTTGTTTCAAAGTTTGATCACAAATGCAAAATTGTCATCGTTGAGTGGAGCTAAGTGTTTCACGGGGATGCATCCAGTACCTGGTTTAATTACACTTGTTTTGAGTTTTGCAAGAAAATTATAGTTAGCATCCTGCATGGTGTGATAAACAGAAATGCAAGTTTGCTTTTGTCAAACTTTGGAGCTATTGTTCACCATGAGTGTGGCTAACACTGCATTCTGTAATCTACCTGACTAGGCTTTTATTTCATGATTATATGGTTTCTTTTTCAGGAACTTGTCTCTGATACTAATCAACACGTGAAGTCAGCTCTGGCCTCTGTTATTATGGGTCTATCCACCATCCTGGGCAAGGACAGCACAGTTGAACACTTGCTTCCTCTGTTTTTGGCTCAACTCAAAGATGAGGTAATAATCATACCATCCAGAAAACTAACAATGATTTGAGGATTAAAACTGATGCAGTTATAGATAAACTAAAATTACTGCATTGGAACACTAAGTTTTCACAGTTGACTCACTTCACACAGATGAACAGTAAAACTGGTTTCACTGTCTACTGCCTCAAAACCACTGTTACTCCAAGTGGAGGTGAAAAGAGGTCACTCTTTTACTACCCATTATGCAATTGTAGATAAATGCACACTTGAATAATTGTTAGTCATGCATCTAGATGCTAGAACTTGACAGAAGAGCCGCCTTCTTAGTCACTAACTGAAGGTGATGAGGGTATAGATGCTTAATATAGGACCCTGGATTAATATGATAGTATGGTGGTATGTCAGAATGTGGACTAAAATGGCACTGATTCACTGTGCTGTTGATTAATTTTGTAAATCATGGAAAGAAGTGGCAGTCAACCTTTGCCCATCTGTGTGCCATACTGTTGGGTAACGAATGTTATATCTGGCATTTGTAAAGTTTAATACTAATTTCACGTCATTGCTTGTAACTGCACTCCGATGTGTAACATTTTGAAATTTCATTCTATTTTGTGCTGAACGAATGGAAAGGACAATCGCAGTTACCAATGGATTCTCTCCAGCTGTGCAATGTTAGTTACATGAGTTTCAGATGGATTAGAGTTAATCTGCAGTACATTCTTCAGATGCCATGATTTGCTGGCATGGGAACGCTCCTGACCATGGTGCTGAACGATTTTGCGGAGTTGTTTTGCTAAATGAGAGTAATCCAAATCTTGTGTATTGATGTAGCTAAAGGTGAAATGCTTAGTGGTGTGAGGGGGAATATGTTTTGTTTTAAAAAAAACTATTCTGTAACGCAGTGCGTCCTCTTCGAACTTGGCTTGAAGTGACCTTGGTACAAAAATGCAGCCCAATATAGATGCAAGTCTGAATTTAGTTTTATAAGTAATCTTTGAAATCATTTTACAAATTAACTAAAACTGATCTTTCCACATGGGACACTGTTTTCTTGATCATTCAACAGTGTTGAAAGTGTTTTGATCTTTCAGGAATAGTTGACAGATATTCCATATCATCTTTAAATGGTCTACTCTTAATTTGAAGTTGTTTAATTTGAATTGAAATCATGCAAAAAATACCTCTTGTGCTGTTTTGTTATAATTCCTTAATACTGGATAATTTGATTTGAATTAATAGTAGACCATGGTAACAAAGTAGGAAATGCATAATTATTGCATGTACATTGTGTACTAGTTAACCACCACACGGTCAATCCTGCTGTTCACGACAAAGGAGGACGAGGTACTGAGGCATCTAATAGTTGCTATCTCTGAAATAACATCTCCCTGAATTAGAGATGCACAGTAGGAAATACCTTTGTTTCCTCTTAAATTTTTTTCAGATGGGCGCTTTATCAACTATAGGGAATGAGCCAATGCAAATATTCTGTGTAGGTTATTGTTTCTAACGGCACAGGAATGACCATTTGTGTTTCGAGAAACTTAAAACCCTCATTTGTGGTTTGTGTATAGAAGGTGATGACTTCAAAGTATTGATTACACTTGTTCTGAGACTCCACTCAAAGTATATTCCTTTTTGATTACTTGTCTGTCACAGCCAGTTACAATAAGCTCTAAATTGGTTACAGTCTCAACCTCTAATCAAGCAAATCTGGTTTTTGTGGCCAATCGTTTGTCTGCATTTTGGTTACTCATTGTATATTATTTTTCAGTAAGCTTATTTAGTATGCTGGCCTGAAGGAAAAATCATACTTCAGCCACTGTGGTTTAGCATTGTGCCATTATGCTTGTGTGACTCATTCAGGCTCCGTTACTTTTAATTTCAGTGATTGGCTGCAAAACATATTCACCTTTTAAGGGTACTATCAGTAAAGCACCCTAGCAGCAAGTTCACCTAAGAAAATTTATCTAAAAGCAAAATATAATTTAGAGAAACTTTAGAAAACAGCCCCCTAATTTGTCCATTTACCAAGCTCGAGGCATATTTCTGTACTCTTTTTGTCAGAGTCAGTACTTAATGAATGTTTAGCTAATTCTTTAGGGGAGGAGGAAGAGTAGGAAAAAGCAACTGTTGATCCGTCTCTAATTCTGTTCAACCCTCATCCTCTGTCCTCAGCACCTTTTGAGGTAAGAACTGTTGATTTGCTTGGCTTATCATTTGTACCAAAGTAAGAAGATTGTATTTCTTTCCTAGTGTCCCGAAGTTCGTTTGAATATCATCTCCAATCTGGACTGCGTGAACGAAGTAATAGGTATTCGTCAGCTGTCTCAATCCCTTCTGCCAGCCATTGTGGAGTTAGCAGAAGATGCAAAGTGGAGGGTGCGTCTGGCAATAATAGAGTACATGCCTCTGCTTGCAGGACAGCTGGTACGTGGTGTCTTCCAAATGTTTTTGTGACTTGTTAACGATTGGTTAAAATGTGTTTCCTTCATGGGACTTGCTACTGCTTAAGAAGAATGTTAATTTATGTCTTTTTTTAAACTGAATTCTCAAAAGGATCCATTCGTCTACATTATGGATGTCAATTTTATTTATTAAAAAAAATTTGGTGAATTTGCTCCCTTCTGCACCAAAAGAGAGTTGGTAATGGTTGTGTGTACCTGCACCCCACAGATCCAGAAAGTCCCGGTTTGATCTATACTGAGTTAGCTGATCTTAGTTGAGATGGCAGTAGGGGTTACTAAAATTGATCTCAATTCACCTAGACTTAGGAGGGTTCCTGCTCCTGATTACCATACTGTAAATAAACCTCTGCTTGTGTTTATGTTGGGTGATGACCAGATTGAGTTTGGTTGTGATGCTGCCCATAGCCAAATAGCCTGTCAGTACTCACTGCCTCCACTCTGATGAAGAATGGCCACTTGAGCGAAGCACTGGGGGTTTACTGCTCTGGTGTCCTTTAGCAAGGTGGGCCATTAATTTATGCTGAACCACATCATTCTAAAGCCAGCAAGTGACACTTTGATAATTTCCATAACAATATTTGGCTTCATTTCAGTTGAAGATTGCACTTTTCCATCTTCTGTATTCTCACATTATTTAGAAAGGGAGCAACTACCCTTTACAAATAGCATATTAAGTTTACAATACACTGAACTTAAACTATTTGTGCATCATTTGAGTTTTGCATTTTTATATGCTGTTTATTGCTGTATATTATGTGATATCTTGCTGCACCTGTACCTCCAATAATTGCCTTTGGCTCAGTGCCCAAGATTGCTCCCTACGATCTGGAGTGTGCCTTTACCTGTCCAGTATCTATGTAATTGCAGTGATCCCAGGTTTGAACAGAAATCTTTCATTGTATTTGGCGTACTGGATATCACATGCTCCCACGTGATCTTGACTTTGGAAAGTGGTAGCGTAAACACTCTATTAGACTGTTGCTTAGGCTGCAAAATACCAAACAGATTTATTAAACAGTAAATAGCTACGGGAACAGTCACAAAGACAAACAGTAATTACAGACTTTACTATTCCTCGGCAGTTAGAAAAATAAGTCACATCTCCTGTGCTAACACTTAATTTAAAACTGAACCTGAAACAAAGGGCCCGATTTTAGCACCCGGTCCCGGGTGCGTTCTCGGCGGGGGGGCCTCTAAAATCCCGGTTTCGAGGAGCGGGACCAGATCGCGCCTCGATCCCGCCCACTTCCGGGTTGCGCGCTGACGTGCGGGGGTGCGTGCGTTGGCCCCGCTGGTGGGAATCCCGCAGGCAATTAAAGCCAGCGGGGTTCCACTTGAGTGTATTTATCTTGGTATTTCAGGTCATTAAATGACCTGATTGAGCTGTTTATTTAACAGGTGTGGGATTTTACAGTGAAATGAGACTGTTTCCCATACTGGGGGAAACACTCACACTCTCAACGGACGTGTTGCAGCCAGCAGCCTGTGGCAGCTGCCAAGGTGCATTCCACAGGTGGGGGGGGGAGAGCCTTCACCAACGCAGGAGGACACTCCGTAACATTGGGCAACGCCTGCCCTCCACACCCTCCTCCAAGCAAGAAGATTCACCGGCGTGGAAGTCCAACCCCTGTGCGAGGACACACTTTTCTAGCGTGCACAACCCCGCAAACCTAAACCTGCCAGATGGGTGCTGCGTTGACATCCTCGGAGGACGAACAGCATGACCAGCCTCAACAGCCTCGCAGTCCACGCCGTCCGCCTCAGAGACGTGCATCCCCACAACACGGTGCTGCGGCACATCCACCTGCACAGCAGGATGGAGGGCATCCGCAGAGAGAGATGCGTCGCAGGAGGCACTACCCTCCGCACAGGGTCTACAGACCGAGGCTCAGCTTCATGGACCTCTCTGAGCAGCAGTGCATAAGGAGGCTCAGAGTCACTCGCCAGGTCGTCGCCGACATCTGCAGCCTCCTCAATGACGAGCTGCTCCCGGATGGACCAAGCAGCATCTTCTTACCCGTCGCCGTCAAAGTCACCACTGCCCTCAACGTCTTCGCCTCCGGATCCTTCCAGGGTGCCACGGGGGACATCACCGGGGTCTGTCAGTCGTCTGCACACAAGTGCATAAGGCAGGTCACCGATGGGTTGTTCCGCAGGGCCTCGACCTACATCAACTTCGCCATGGATGAGCGCAGCCAGACGGAGAGGGCGGTTGGATTCCATGCTGTGGCTGGCTTCCCACGGGTGCAGGGTGTAATCGATTGCACCCACATAGCAATACGGGCACCTCCACATGAGCCAGGGCTGTTTATCAACAGGAAAGGGTATCACCCCATGAACGCCCAGCTCATTTGTGACCACCGCCAGAGATTCCTACACGTGTGCGCCAGATACCCCGGCAGCTGCCACGATGCCTTCGTCCTCAGGGAGTCCACCGTCCCGCCCCTCTTCCACGCACCCAACGCCGACAATGGCTGGCTCCTCGGCGACAAGGGATATCCCCTGCACACGTGGCTTATGACACCTCTGAGGAACCCCATTACCGAGCCACAGCGTCGGTATAATGACAGCCACATTGCTACCAGGTCTACAATTGAGCAGGCTATCGGGCTGCTCAAGATGCGCTTCAGGTGCCTTGATCGTTCCGGGGGAGCACTCCAATACACGCCATTCAGAGTGGGACGAATTATAGTTGTCTGCTGTGCCCTGCATAACATGGCACTACAGAGAGGGGTGCCGCTGGAGGAGGCCCCATGCACACCCGCCACCCACATTGAGGACGACAATGAGGAGGAGGAGGAAGAGGGAGAGGAGGAGGAACGACCCATGCGCCGAACACCGGCTCACCTGCGTGCTCGTCAGGCCAGGGAGGCACTCATATGCCAACGGTTCTTCTAACATCACACTGTGTGAGGCGTTCACATGTCATAACGTGCACAGACGAGGGTCCATACAGGCTCCCTCCACAGAAGAGTGGTGCCTGTACACCTGCACCCACTGCATTATGCCCAATGGGTGGGACGGGGTGGTCGTCGTCACGATGAGGCGCACGGAAGGGACATATTGCACAAGCCGCAGAATTATGGACAAGAGGTGGCAGCATTGGTGAGAAAAAGTGAGTTTATTTTGTGGTGACATTCAAAGAGTGGAAAATTTTTTTAAAAAATAGACAAACACCTGGTGCAATCCCTGTGTGCTCACGGAACTTTAGGCGTTCGTTTTCGGGACCCCCTACGTGGTGCTACCCCTGTGGCTCCAGCAGAGGTGGTGGCAGGTTGCTCCTGTTCGTGCCCTGACCGGGTAGATGCTTTGGGCCGACGCCCCCTGGGTTTCGGTGCCCGTGAGGGCACCTCCACAGACTGCTCCTCCTGCACCTGTGCAGGGGCAGACTCGGCCACCTGGAGAGGATGGACTATTGCGGGCACTGGTTGAGAGGGGGACAACGGGTGAGACTTGGGGGCGCCTTGAGTAGTGTCCACACTTCCATTTCCCCGTTCACCATCTTCCCTCTCATGGCCAAGGCCCACATCACCCCTTCCACCCTGCTGGACGGCAGTTTGGATGACATGGGTGCGACCTTGCAAGGCCACCTCCAATGTATCTGTCAACCTGTTGATGGCGGCAGAATGTTGTTCACCCTGAATCCGAACAGCCGTTGTGAGGGCCTGGATGGACTCATTGGTGAGCTGTGCGTGACGCTCGAGGGAGGCTAGCCTGTCCTCCACCGCAGACATTCCCACACCTACCCGCGACACTATCTCAGAGATGCCTTCACGTCCTTGCGACACTATCTCGGCGATACCCTCCTGCACCTGTGCCGCCATTCCCCTCATGCAGGAGTTGGACTCCTCCATCCTCCGTGCGATTGTGGAGAGTGCGCGTGGCACCTCTCCCAGTACCTCAGCAATGTTCTGGTGCCCCTCGACGACTCTCCTTTTGACAGGTGGCCCCCTGGGTTCAGCATCTGGGTCTGGCTGAGCAAAGCCTGGAGAAGAGTGCTCCCACCGACGCGGACCCTCCGCGGCTGACCCTGCCACCAGGGTCTGCTCATGCTCACGTGTGCGCGGTGACTCACCATGTGCAATCCCAACTAGCTGAGGGGGGGGACCCACCGAGGTGTGTGTATCTGCGCTGGTGGATGCAAGGCTCATGTGTGACGATGTACCCTCCGAGACGGGCATGTCCTCTGAGGAATCGCCCTCAACCGAGACGTCGATCGCAGACGGTCCTGCAAGAGAACAGAGGGAAATATCAGGCATGTGACCAAATGTGGCGGTGCGGCATATGCCATGTGATGCTAAGATCATTCACGATCATGAGTGATGAGTGCCAGCTTTCCCTTACCGGCCGTTTCGCCAGAACCAGACTCGCCATCCGCCATCGACGGGCAATGCAGCGTGCGGCTGATCTCCAGTGCCTCGACCTCGGCGTCTGTCAGGGCCACCTCGTGTGGCGGGCCCCCTCCGGTGCGTGCCCTATCGCGTGCGTTCCTGGCCCTCTTCTGTGAGGGCAAAACACAAAAACGTTATTGAGTGATGATTACAAT
Source organism: Heptranchias perlo (assembly GCF_035084215.1). Taxonomy (NCBI): domain Eukaryota; kingdom Metazoa; phylum Chordata; class Chondrichthyes; order Hexanchiformes; family Hexanchidae; genus Heptranchias; species Heptranchias perlo. The sequence continues at coordinate 9,361,299 of NC_090357.1, forward strand.
GTGAGACGCTTCAAGCATTGGTGTGATTGGGTTGAGCGTGTGCCAGAGGGATGGGAGGATGCGTGTGCCACATGGCCATCCCATTGTATGGGCATTGGGGTGTGTGGTAGTGGTCGAGTGGGGACAGGGACGGTGGGTACGTGCAGGCACTGTGAGGCTGATAGTTGGGTGGCTGTGAGGATTGGTGCGGGAGCACAGTGCTGTCAGTGGAGATGGGGTTGTGAGGTGTTTGAGGTGATGTGGAAGACGGAGTGACGCAGAGTGCGTTAGTGTACTCACTTTTCCAGACCTGGTGAGGTCATTGAATCTCTTGCGGCACTGAATCCAAGTGCGGGTGGTGTTTCCTCTGCTTGTGACCTCCGCGGCCACCTCCTCCCATGCCCTCTTGGTGGCGCTGGCAGGGCACCTCCTTCCATCCGTGGGGAACAGCCTCACCCTCCTCATGCGGACCCCGTCCAGCAGCACCTGGAGGGCGTGGTCCGTGAAACGGGGAGCAGCCTTACCCCAGTGCTCCTCCATCCTTGATGGAGTGTAGTTTGTGGCTGGAGGGGCTTTGGTGGACTGCCCCTTTAAATAGAGCGCAACCATCGCTCAGACGTCAATGCGCATGCGCAGGCCGCCGGCACGCAGCTGAGAAGCGCGGAACCCGTAACTGCCGGCTAATTACATCAATCATCCCGCGATCGCGTGCGCAACGCACTCAATTTGGCCGGCGCGTTTTCCTCGAGCCCGCCTGACCACCCGCTGCCAACCCGCACCCCTGGTAAAATCGGGCCCAAAGTCTCAGATGTAACGTCACATAGTAGTTTGCTGATGAACATCGACAGAGTCTCATGGCCCTCTCCTCATCTGATATATTTGGAAGGACTGGTAAACTGGTCAAAGGTTACCAAATAAAAGCTCGCACAAGGCAGCTCCTCGCTACAGAGCTGACAATCAAATAGACTATAAAGTATTACCCCCGTCCTCCCCCAACCTTCTTACAGACCTAACTCCAGTCTTCCCTGGATTCCCACAACAAAGGGGCATTAAATATTTACCCAGTTGCCACTAACTGTAGGCTTGCAAGTCACCTCCCAGTATGTCTGCCCCTACCCAACCAAGGTTTTAAGCTGACAGTCAAGCAAACTGATTAGACAAATACCCAAGCAGATAGGTTTCCGAAATGCTTCTTGGGAATAATGCCCCTTTGAAGTGACCTTTTGTATACCGGACCACAATGTGTGTTCTCTGCAGCCTATGGAAGCAACTAGCAGAGCCTGGGGTTTCAAGTAGCTGCTAGTTTTTATACAAAGATATTAAAATACATAGGTTTTCATTTTAGAAATGTGACCAAAACTTACCGTTCGTAATGCAGTGCTTACGTGCCTTATAGTTCATTATCACAGTTATTCATTATTAATGTTTTTACAAAAAGCCTTGGCAAGTAGAGAGATGATGTAGCCCTGCTGTACGAAGCATACACAGATCATAGATAATTGAAAATGCAGCTGCATGGATACCCATGGGAGTTTTTAATTGGGTTGCATATGAAAATAAAGTAATCATAGAATTGTGCAATCATGCAGCCACACACTCTGGGAAAATCCTAGATTGTCCCATGTGACTGAATCCTCTCTCCAAAATATGAAACTGTTTCTAAATCAATTGGAAGAAAAAATAAGAATGAAGCAAGAAAATGAATAATGTGTTGCAATGTGAAGGGAGATGGTACACTGATAGAGATATGGGGCTTGTAACTCTAGCAGGGTAGCACAAGTAAAATAACCCACCAGTAGTTTTAAATGAAATTAAAATGTCTCCTATGGGCCGGGCTTGATAGTACTGTGCTGGTAGTGATCGTACCAGTTTCATTAGAGTTGGATGTCCCCAATCATTTAGTTACTAGAATGATTACCATGAAGTTGCAGGATGACTCCATGCAAAGTTGGTTACTATAGTTTAATGGGTTTGCATTATTGTGGTAAGATATTTAAGTGCTTTTACATGCACTGAAAAATAAGCAACCCATTTCCTGAGGAAGAGGAGAGGACTATTTTAAAGAGTTTTGTTTTGTTTTCCTCTTGGATGGTGGTCCTGTGCATTATCCTGGTGCTAAGCAACCTACATAACCTATTTAAAATTACTTGATGGAAGTACCTTAAATAAGTGAAATAACACAACTGAGTATATTTTGTATAACCTATATAATAGATCTAGTCCTGTAGAGTTCAGTGGGACAGTTTGACCCTCCCCCTCTTGTTCTTTCAGTGTAGGCCTGCTGTTAGGTCGCTGAAATTAGTAAGTTGGGCACCTGCTAAACATGTTTAAGACTCTTCGCTTGCTAACTGGGGAAAAAAAGATTCTTGTGACCTACTGGAGACATTCAATAATAGTGTTGTTCAGGCGCAGATCCAGGAAATCGGTGCAGTCTGCCAGAGCTTCAGAGTGACGTATTTTGTTGGGTTCTTCATTGACATTCTTTTTTTGTGAATCTATTTAGGGAGTAGAGTTTTTTGATGAGAAGCTGAACTCCTTGTGCATGACATGGCTGGTTGATCACGGTGAGTAAAAGCTTGATAAAGCACTGCATTTGCAGCTACAGTGGTTCAGCGTAGTTATTTTCTTGAGATCCACTCTTCAGTGCTTCATTTTATTCATCATTCTTAATTTAGTTTCTCATTTTCTAAGAAAAAAAATTGCTTCCTAGATTGAGGCCTGCATGATATACGGTTCCATTCCTCTTGTGTCTTATCTTCATATGGTATCTGCCAACTGGCATCAAGCTCCGATGCTTTTTGATTGTGGTTTAACCAGCAAGAGAATAGTTTTGTGATGTCTGAGGTGGCAGTTGAAAATTTTAGCTTGGGGGAGGGGCTTTTGTGTGAATTTCATGGAGAAGAGAACCTAACTCTCACTCTCTGAAATGTTGGTCTCCTTGGGGAAATAAGCTGTTCCTTTACAGAGCCACTTGTATAATTTACAGTTTTTCAAGTTTTAATTTACCTCCCCTTGCTTTGACATTTGGCTGCAAAGTTGAAGATCAAATGATGGATTTTTGACTTCTATATACATGGCGTAGGAACTATTTTTAAGTGTTTTGCTGCAATTAAGATTTGAAGATATGCTATACCATTACAGGGCCTATCTGGGGCCATGGGATGTTCAGCTTTGGCACTTTCCAGCTGTGGAATTTACTTTTTTCCAAGTCCTGTTGTTAGATTAAGTTCATGATGTGTATCCTAGTTTGGAACTCCAGTTACAAAATGATCCTGACAATGTCAGGGAGATGGTCGGTCAGTGTCTTTTTTTTATAAAAACAGATTGATGGCCAGAGTCGACCTGAACAAAAGATGTTTGTGATTTTAATTCTGACATAATATACCTCCCTTACACTCCCCAACTATTCCATGATGTTATGAGTTGAATAAATAATGAAAACAGCAGCAGTGCTGGATCATTTCCAACTCCTAACCAGTTGTATAAGAGAAGAATATAATTATGGATGTAATCATTTGAGTCTAGATTAAAGATTTTTGAATATTGCAGAAAGGTCCAGCTATGTCAGAATTGTGGAGTTAGGCATATTTTTCCAAGTGGCTTCTCTTTCTCCCCCCCCCCCCCCCCCCCCCAACCTGCCAAAGAACCACTTTTATTCCCTCCACTTCTATAGGGAGTAGTTATTATTCCAAATGTATCATGCTGCACTTCTCGTCCTTATAAATGTCTTTACAGTTAACTTGTAACTGTACTATAAGCAAAAAAGTTATTTTTCACAACTTTTATACATATTTTGTATGTACTTGGTATCCACCTGTGTGTGCTTTTTTAAAAAAGAAATAATTCGCAATACATTGTTACTGGAAATATTCCACATTCATTCATTAATCACCTACCATCCAAAAATTACGATAGAAGTGCAAACGATTGGTCTCATGAGAATGTGAAACCCCAAATTAAATTTCCACATACGAGGAATAGTGTCTCAGCAAAGTGAAAGTTTCTCATCATTCACAACACTGTGACTTTTTAAAAGCTGTTCTCCTCCCCCTAAAATGTTAATGTACTTTCAACATTACCCTTTGTCTTGAATGCACCTCATCCAGTGCCTATAGGTCCTTTTATTGCAGCTGACCACTGATTTGGTGGTTGGAATTCCATGCATAGGACAAATGTTTGAGTAGCAGTTGGCTGACTGTCGAGGTTTAGTTGAGGTTAATTTACAGTAAACATGAAACCTTTCTTTGTGGAATGTGTCACAGATACTGGCAATAACCCATGCTGGACGACTGGAATTGCAGGCAGGAGGAGTCCAACAGATCAGCACTTTGCAGAACAGTAAACAAGGCTAGGGAGACGTGCAGAGCAGCAGCTTTCATTTAAGTCCCTGTTTAGATTTTAAAAAAACAACCTTTTGTTTCAAGCAGTAAACAATTTTTTTCTCCCATCCTCTCAATAGCTTAATTGGAAAATTAATGTCAGGAATTCATATTGATGCCGTGGAATTAATGTAAAACCAGATTTTAATATCTCAAGGACAAACTGGAGCTATGTACACAGTCTGGTGTTGGAATGTGTTGACGTGGTAACTGTGTTCCATACAGTAGCTAAGTGTGGGTTTATAGTTGATTCCTTGCAATGTTCCCAATCTCAGTAGGGAGCATGGGGAATGGTGAGAAAGAGGGCTGAGTTGCTTCCCCAGGAGAAAAAAGGAAGATTCTTCTGAGAGAGGGCTAACTTCATTGTTCTCATTCCTCTCTAAGTGGTGGATTCAAATGGTCATGACAGAAATATGGGAGTAGGCTGCCCTCCCTTGGTCAGGAAGCACTGCATGACATACAGTGGGTGCTTCCTTTACTGTAACTAGGTAAACCACTCTGATCCCTCATCCTCTATTAATATGTGTTACACTGATGTGTGTTTTAACAACATACATTTTTATTTATAATCAAGATTTGTAAAATAAAACTAGTGATGCACAACTGTTGAGCTGCTAAGATGAGTATAATGTATAGGTTTTTGTTTTTTGTGACCTGATTAGCCGAAACATAATGTTGAATGAATCCTTTCAGTGCAGGAGGCTAGGTGCACAGACATAATGCATAAAGTGATAATGTTTCCAATGAAGCACTTTTTAATTTACTTGCTTTGATTCCACTTACATTTGGCACTAGGGTGATGAGCTTAACAGTAGCTGTATGTGGAAACTGTTGACCCTTAAAGGGGCCCTTTCTTAAGTAGCCAGAAGAATTTTTGGTGATGGATCAGAACCCTGTTGTATTTTTGTTATGACATTGTACGAAGGACTGGTGTGTTTTGCTGTGACACTGCATTGTCAAATGGGACATTTTCTTTGCCAACAAAGAAAGGCCTGCCCAATAATTTTCACGAAGGTTATGCGTCTTTAATACCCTGAACCCCATCCTGCTTTGGAATTCTGCATCTGTAATATTTCGTTGCTGAATATGTCTGTTAAAACTGAGATTTATAGAGCTGTAGAATAATTTTTTTTGATTATAAAAATTGTAGCATTGTAACCTATTGACAGGAAAGTAATTTTCATCAGGTCATCCTTAAATTCTGAACTCTTCCAGACCATAATGGTGCCTCTGCCAGGGCCAGGGAAAGCTCATAACAAGCCTGCATTGTAATTGGTGCAGGAAACTATTGTAGTCCTTGAAAGGGTTAATAAACTGAGTTATCTCAGTCTTGTGTATAGCTGTGACCTTAGTGAATAGAAGTGCAGCTTTAATCTGGAAGAAGGAGCAAGAGCCTATGTGATCTGTCACCCAGACACCAAAAGATAATTGGATTGAAGCATTGTTTCCTTGACAACCCTAAATGAAAAGTATACTGATATCCTGTGGAAGACTGTGCAGGCCAATTTCCACAATATATTCTATGGGCACTGCAATCATCTCAATGGCTCTTTTCTTTCACACAAAATGAGAAATTTTGAAATCATATGATCAACATCATTTGTAGCTTTGCAACAACTTTAAAAGAGCAATTGGAAAGATCATCGCATCCTTCCTTTTAACTGTGGGTCCTCACCTTCTACATAAATTTTTAAAAACATTTAATATCTCTAGATCCATACTAGTAGTTGTAATTTTATTAAGTATGCCTTCTATCATGAGAAAAACTCAATTACTCATACATCATGAAATATGGATCTTTTATGCGTGTGAAATGCGTTTCCTTCCTCCCCCCACCTGTTTTGGACTGAAGTTCTGTTTCTTAAATGGTGCCTCTCCTAGTTCTGTGCCTTGCATAATTTAGGAATTTAAGAACATACTTCATGTAATTGAAGAACATAATTTAGGAATAAGAAAAGGCCAATCACTTTCCTCCAATCATGTCCTTTTTGGCTAGCTTTAAACAAAATACAGACGTTTGGAGCAAAAACAGTTCAATGCAACTTACCAGAGGAGAAATTGACCACATGTTATTCCTTTACTACCATTGTCACGTGGCATGGAATGGAGGTTAGTTAGCATTTTGATGTGGCTAAACAGCTTTGTTCACTTGAGCCATAAATACTATGATGGAATGTTATGAGAGCGTATTGGAGTTCTCCTGGTACCATGCCAGTAAAAGCGTTCGCACATTAAATCCTAGTGAGCTTGTGAGTTTGGCATTTTTTTTTTGAGCCGTTTGTTTTGAACCTACAAAAAACAAGTGGTGAGGAGGAGGTGTACAGTGAGACGCTCTAATACCCCATTTACTTGGACAGACTTATTGGCATCACCCTGTAACCCAAGTGGTACGTATTGGAGGCACCAAGACTTCCCATGGGAAGGGGCTTCCTCCAACAACCAGATGCTGGCTTCAGCAAATATAAAAAAACTGCTGATGACACAAAGGCCAAGTCTTAACTTTTCTTTTGTCCCCATTGTTGGCCTTCCCCCTGATATCTGGAAAGTCCCAGCCAGACTGGCAAAGTAACTTTACACTAATTGTGCATGCACTAGATTCATACATGTGCAGCCACTTTAAAGTTCCGTTCACACATCTCACACAAACAGTTATCTGTTCACAAATCCGCTTAGCAGTATAGATTTGGCACAAAGGAACAGGGTTATTCCGCAGAACTTACTGAGGCGATTCTGCAGTCTTCAAGGTGTGATTTTTTTTCCTCTGTGTGCTGAAGCCTTTCCTCCAGGACCACATTATGCTGTAGTAGAAGTTACTGTGGCATTGCTAAATCTGAGGGAAGGTCACTAGCACTGTTTTTAACAGAATTCTAAAATTTGACTGGAATTGCAGTCATCAGTTAAATGTTCCTTAAACCTATAGTGACTGGCTTGGTTAGACTGTACGTACAAACGTATTGAGGACATGGATTTTGTAACGGTGACGAGTACTCCAGGAAGTGTGAAAGAAGCAGAGTCACCATTGGTCTGAACCTGTAACAAGATATCACTACATTAACTCACTGATTCTGGTTTTAAAAAAATAATTGACAGGTGTGTTTTTTCTCAGAATTGTATCACTTGTTAGGTGTAAATGTGTCAGTGAAACATGAATTTATCACTGGTATCTGTTTACCCCTCTCAGCTTGGGGATAGAAGTAGAATGAGTAGAACACTGTGTACCAGACACTGCAGGGTTGTGGTGTGGTAACAGGCACGTACGGTCTTATCAATTACACCACGTGGATGACAGCTGCACAAGTTATGTACTTAATTGATGCTAGAAGCCTCTTCTAAGACTTGAAAAGCTCAGATGCACTTAACTTTGTGTGGCATACATTTTAATATCTCCAACCTTAAATGTGTTTGGGTTTCTCTGAGTTTATGTAATGTTATCGGTCAAGAGACATTTCACACTGTTGGGGACTGTACAAAACCTGTATTCAGATTTGTCACTTTCATAAACCAAATGTGGATAATGTGATTTTTGTGTTTGAAGCTGTAAATAAAGTGCTGAAAAAAGGGAATGTTTCCCAGGCAGTTGTGTTATAGGATCGTTTACCCGAAAATGACAGGAGTCATTTTATTAAAACTAACCACCTCAGGAGCACGTTTTAATCCTAAGATCCTGATTACAATCAATACATAAGAACATAAGAACATAAGAAATTGGAGCAGGAGTAGGCCAGTCGGCCCCTCGAGCCTGCTCCGCCATTCAATAAGATCATGGCTGATCTGATCCCAACCACAAATCTAAAGAACACAAGAAGTCGGAGCAGGACCCGGCCACATAGCCCCTGGGCCCTCTCCGCCACCCACAGGGCATTGACCGATCCGAACTCAGCTTCATGTCCAATTTCCTGCCCGCTCCCCATAACCCCTAATTCCCTTTACTTCTAGGAAACTGTCTATTTCTGTTTTAAATTTATCTAATGATGTAGCTTCCACAGCTTCCTGGGGCAGCAAATTCCACAGACCTACCACCCTCTGAGTGAAGAAGTTTCTCCTCATCTCAGTTTTGAAAGAGCAGCCCCTTATTCTAAGATTATGCCCCCTAGTTCTAGTTTCACCCATCTTTGGGAACATCCTTACTGCATCCACCCGATCAAGACCCTTCACAATCTTATATGTTTCAATAAGATCGCCTCTCATTCTTCTGAACTCCAATGAGTAGAGTCCCAATCTACTCAACCTCTCCTCATATGTCCGCCCCCTCATCCCCGGGATTAACCGAGTGAACCTTCTTTGTACTGCCTCGAGAGCAAGTATGTCTTTTCTTAAGTATGGAGACCAAAACTGTATGCAGTATTCCAGGTGCGGTCTCACCAATACCTTATATAACTGCAGCAATACCTCCTTGTTTTTATATTCTATCCCCCTAGCAATAAAAGCCAACATTCCGTTGGCTTTCTTGATCACCTGCTGCACCTGCATACCAACTTTTTGATTTTCTTGCACTAGGACCCCCAGATCCCTTTGTACTGCAGTACTTTCCAGTCTCTCGCCATTAAGAAAATAACTTGCTCTCTGATTTTTCCTGCCAAAGTGCATAACCTCACATTTTCCAATATTATATTGCATCTGCCAAATCTCCGCCCACTCACCCAGCCTGTCTATATCCCCTTGCAGGTTTTTTATGTCCTCCTCACTCTCTACTTTCCCTCCCATCTTTGTATCATCTGCAAATTTTGATATGTTGCACTCGGTCCCCTCCTCCAAATCGTTAATATAGATTGTAAAGAGTTGGGGACCCAGCACCGACCCCTGTGGAACACCACTGGTTACTGGTTGCCAGTCCGAAAATGAACCATTTATCCCAACTCTCTGCTTCCTGTTCGATAACCAATCCTCCACCCATGCCAGAATATTACCCCCAATCCCGTGATTTTTTATCTTAAGTAATAATCTTTTATGTGGCACCTTGTCGAATGCCTTCTGGAAGTCTAAATACACTATGTCCACTGGTTCCCCTTTATCCACCCTATACGTTATATCCTCGAAGAACTCAAGCAAATTTGTCAGACATGACTTCCCCTTCATAAAGCCATGCTGACTTTGTCCTATTAAATTATGCTTATCTAAATGTTCCGTTACTGTCTCCTTAATAATAGACTCCAAAATTTTACCCACCACAGATGTTAAGCTAACTGGCCTATAATTTCCAGCCTTCTGCCTACTACCCTTTTTAAATAACGGTGTTACATTAGCAGTTTTCCAATCTGCCGGGACCTCTCCTGAGTCCAGGGAATTTTGGAAAACTATCACCAAAGCATCCACAATCCCTACTGCCACTTCCCTCAAGACCCTAGGATGGAAGCCATCAGGTCCAGGGGATTTATCCGCCTTGAGTCCCATTATTTTACTGAGTACCATCTCCTGAGTGATTTTAATCGTATTTAGCTCCTCCCCCCCGAGAGTCCCCTGTTTGTCCAGTGTTGGGATATTCTTAGTGTCCTCTACTGTAAAGACTGAAACAAAATATTTGTTCAGCATTTTTGCCATCTCCATGTTTCCCACCATTAATTTCCCGGTCTCATCCTCTAAGGGACCTATGTTTGCCTTAGCCACCCTTTTTCTTTTTATATAACTATAGAAACTCTTGCTATCTGTTTTTATATTTTTTGCTAATTTCTTTTCATAATCTAACTTCCCTTTCTTAATCAATCCTTTAGTTACTTTTTGCTGTCTTTTGAAGAATTCCCAATCTTCTATCCTCCCACTAAGTTTGGCTACCTTATATGTCCTTGTTTTTAGTCGGATACTATCCTTGATTTCTTTAATTAGCCACGGATGGCTGTCATTTCTTTTACACCCTTTTTTCCTCAGTGGAATATATTTATTTTGAAAGTTGTAAAATAACTCCCTAAATGAACACCACTGCTCATGTACCGTCTTACCCTTTAATCTATTTTCCCAGTCCACTTTAATCAATACATTTGATTTGAACCTATATATATTTAGCCTCTCCTGTCTGGGTACAAGTTATGTTGGATCTTGGGAATTGCAATTGGGAATGTTTGAGGAATGACCATTTGCTACATAATGCACACTCTTGAATCAGTTCTTCTGGATTTATTGTAATATTGGGCTGTTTTGCATTGCATTCAGTTGAGACCATGTATGTATTTTTAAAACAACTTCTGGTGATGATGTAATAAGCACTTTTAACCCATTTTACTTTTCAAGTGCTCAGAATTCCCCCCCCCCCCCCCCCCTCTAAATGTAACTCAGTTGATATTGAACCCAGTTAATGACTTGAGGCTACAATGCAAGCCATACATTCAGGAAACTAATTTTTTTAAGTTCCACATATTTGTTAGTTTGAAACTTTATGCTGGTTGCAGTCTAATGTCTGATAACCTGGGTAGTAGGAATGCCTGATCAGTTCAGATCATTTGTTGACTCTGGATTCTGCATTCTTCCCAGTATATGCCATTCGAGAGGCTGCTACCAACAACTTGACAAAACTGGTGGAGAAGTTTGGCAAAGACTGGGCAGAGTCTACTATTGTGCCTAAAGTCCTTGCCATGGCCAGCGATCCCAACTACCTTCATAGAATGACCACCCTGTTTTGCATTAATGTGAGTATAATTCTGTTATGGCTTGTATTAATTGTTCAAAACTACAGTAGAATTTCTATACAGGTAAAAATATAGTTCGAGTTCAATCTTGAATATTAATTTTAGAAAACTTGTGATATTTGTCATTTTGTTTTATTCTTGTAGGGCATCTGTAGTGTCTGCGTTATGTGCATGTTTAGGTTTTACACTAATCAATTAACTGCATTTAACCTATTTCATCCAAGGATGTCATCATACACTGCCAACATGCTGTGCCAGCATTGTTAAGCTGCCATTGTCAGGGGAAAACAATTGCCTGACTAGCAGTCTACTAACCTATAACCCTAGAGCATTGCACCCTCAACTAAAAGACTGAAGTTCAAATCTCGGTTATGATGGAGTCTCTCACTCGGGCTTTCTCCAACTGGAGAGTTTGACTGTGTCCTGTTAGGTTGCCATACTAAAATTAACTAGTCAGGGAATCATTCCATCCAACGCCATTTCTGTGTGCCTGCCAGTACTTTTGGCAAGGGTAGTTAGTAATGTTTATGAAGGTATCCATGTGCGGAACTGAATACAAGGAGAAGGCAGGGTTAGCCTTTTTTTTTTAAACGTAATTTTATAGTTGCAGGAAAATTAAATGTGGAAGGCACTGCTTCAGTTTTGATAGTTAACTGGTTAACTAGTAGGCCATAGTTATTTAAACTGGGGTCCCTGGACTCTAAGGAGTCATCATAAGGTCATCAAATTTCTAGCTGTGCTATTAGATTTCTTTATTTGTTAACTTACTAACCTGTTATTGCTACTGCTGTTTGAGAATTTTTTTTTATTAGAAATCATTTTATTTTGGGCAGATGATCATCTTTGAGAAACTGGTGCAGAACTTTTTCTGAGCGCTTACTTTCAATGAAATAATGTGTTGGTACAAATCCATGCAGAGGGTGGTGAATGTATAGAATAGACTGCCAAAGGAGGCAGTGGGGGCTTATTGTATTGGCAAATTCGAGAGTGGAGAAAAATTTGGTAGAGGGGTGTGACTAGTATCATGGGGCCTAATACTTTCTAAATACTGCCACACGCACTGTGATGGTCCTTTCCAATCCTGAACATTCCTGTGTCCCTGTAAGTATTTGGGCTTTGTTGGGACAGTGATTCATGTGTTGTCCAAACTCTGCTGACCCCAAGCTCTAGTATAACGAAAATGGTCAACAAAGTTGTAACTTTGTGGGTGAACATTGCTTTTTCTGATGAATTTTCAGGTGCTGTCTGAGGCCTGTGGGCAGGATATCACAGCAAAGCAGATGTTGCCAACAGTTCTACAGATGGCGGGTGATCAGGTGGCAAACGTTCGCTTCAATGTGGCTAAATCGCTGCAGAAGATAGGACCGGTTTTAGATGCTAAGTAAGTATTGCAGACAGTTGTCAGCTTAAATTAACTGGGGTTCAGAACTAAGAGTAAGAAAGGATCTGGAATGGAGAATCTCTTGTTTCCTGAAGGTAAAGTGAGGACAACTGATCTCTGACCTCCAATTTATGCAACTATTGATTTTCCTTCAGCTGGAATGGAACCTGAGACTCCAGTATGACTGGACCTGGTTGAGATTGTTGGCAGTGGTTATAGTTCTACAAACAGTTTGAGCAAATGCTTCTAAGTAGTTCTCCTCCCCACTCCCAATTTTCTCCCACTCTCTCCCTGCCTGAGGTCAGCATCCCACACTACAATAAGTTCTACAGGTATCAGTAACCCTGCCAAATTATCCATTCATATGAGTGAGCGTGCCAGTGGGCTATTTAACTGTGGGGGCCATTGCGTCTAAGCCTGATCGTGTCCTCGCTCGCATACACACGTTTTCAAGCAGGGGCCGTTGAACTGCAGATAATGGCCAGGAGTGAAAGCCTTGAGGGATAATTTAAACTATCGGCAGTAGTGGAAAGCGGGTAGTCGTGGATTGGCCGCAAGTTATACACTCCGCCAGATTTTGTTCTCCATGGAAAGGAAGCTAATCTGTTCACTGCCACAAGTTAAAATGACCCCTTTTAGATTTTCTTTTTCTTCCCCACCGTCTCCCACCCTCTGGTCCAAGGAATAGGAGCCCAGTTCCAGCTTCTCTCACTACCATCCTTGCTGAGATCAGCTAACTTGTTTCAAACCAGTGAGCAATCTGTTTTGGGGGTGGGAAGAGAAAAAAGGGAGAGGCACAAAAGTAGATTTTAATAGAGTACAATATCCAGTGTAATTGTGGGTTTTAATATAATAAAATGAGAGTGCTGATATTTGAGTTTTGCTTTTTAAAGGTTACTCTGATTTAAAGGTGCTAAAATGTTGTTTTTAAATCACAGCACTTTGCAGAGTGAAGTCAAACCAATATTGGAAAAACTGAGTCAGGACCAAGATATGGATGTGAAGTACTTTGCGCAGGAAGCTATAACTGGTAAGTTGCTGCTTTGGACACTATTTGGTATCAGAATGGATATAATCCCTTAGAACAGTTGAGACCTGCATTATTGTACCATTAATTTGTTATGATGTGGAGATGCCGGTGATGGACTGGGGTTGACAAATGTAAGGAATCTTACAACACCAGGTTATAGTCCAACTGTTCTTTTTGAAAATCACAAGCTTTCGGAGGCTTTCTCCTTCATCAGGTGAGTGTGGGATTCGGATTCCATGGAAGGTTACCGCATTTATAGTCAGAGAACAATACCTGGTAATTACAGATAATAATTGATAGCCAAGTTCCGCACCCATGAGGGTGACCCGTTGTATTGGAAACAGATGGCTTTTTTTTGCTGGTGGGGTTGCGTGTAGCGTGACATGAACCCAAGATCCCGGTTGAGGCCGTCTTCATGGGTGCGGAACTTGGCTATCAATTAAGATTATCTGTAATCACCAGGTATTGTTCTCTGACTATAAATGCGGTAACCTTCCATGGAATCCGAATCCCACACTCACCTGACGAAGGAGAAAGCCTCCGAAAGCTTGTGATTTTCAAATAAAACAGTTGGACTATAACCTGGTGTTGTAAGATTCCTTACATTTATTTGTTGCTAGATCTCTAATGCTGAGTGGCACCTGAATGCTCCCCAGAGTCTTGATTTATTTATGCCTTTATGATACAGTGGCATCCTTTTGATGTGCTCTGTAGATTTGTAGATGAGGCTAGATACAATTAACCAGAAGATATATGCGTATTAAATGCTGAACTGCAAGGAAGAACTGAGCCGTCCCCAATATATAAAAAGATGGAGGTGAAACAATATATATATATATATATATATAAAAAAACAACTTATACTTGAAAACCAGGGAGAAAATCATGAATAGAAATAAAACTACTGCAGTGACATTTGGAAGGGTCACCAGTAGACAATAGACAACTGACAATTGTTCAAGGTTAGAACTTGGGAAAACTCGTAATGCTGAAATTATCTTGGAGAGGTGTCAGCTTTGGATCAGTGGTAGCACTCACACCTGAGTTAGACGGTTGTACATTCAAGACCCACTGTAAAGACTTGAGAAGATAATCTCGACTGACAGTCCACTGCAGTACTAGGGGAGTGCAGCACTGTCTTTCGGATTGGTCATTAAACCAAGACCCTATCTGCCTTCTCAGGTAGATGTAAAAGATGCTTTGGCACTATTCGAAGAAGAGCAGGTGAGTTCTGCTGGTGTTTGGTCAACATTTATCCCTCAACTAACACCATTAAAACAGTTTAATTGGTCGCTTATCTCATTGCTGTTTGTGGGACCTTGCTGTGTGCAAATTGACTGCCACATTTCCCTACATTACAGCAATGACTGCAATTCAAAAGTTATTAATTGGATGTGAAGCCTTTTGGGCCTTCCTGAGGTTGTGAAAATCGCTATAGAAATCCAAGTTTATTTTTTTTCTTATCCTATTGACCAATTCTATGGTGGTCCATCCAAAATGGGAGGTTCTTGTCAGTTCTCCTTCCTCCTGTGAGCCTTGTTCAAATATTTCAGCATTCTGAAGTACAGATAAAATGTTCACTACTTTAAAAATTGAACAGGGTTAGTAGAAGCTGGTGGGTTTTGAAACAACAGGAAATAATGTTTGATTAACAATTCTAAATAATGAATTCATCTGTAATGCACAAGGAATCTGCCAATATCTGAAGAAAAATGTTGGTTAATATCTGTTTGAACCCTTCGTTAGAATCCTGCCCAAAATATTACCCTAATTTTCCTCCTTTCAAATTCTGACTGACCTAGTGTGCATTTTGATCATTTTTTGCATTAAATTCAGGTTGCCAGCATTCACATTTTTTTTCCTTTTTAGTATTTAATCTGTAAAATACTTACTTCTCTTTCCCTTTATCTAGTGCTTGCCTTGGCATAGAGAGAAAAAGAGCAAGTTGAAGAAATGTTATCTCCATATTTGCAGTAAGACCCTGCGGCAGGTGCTGACGTCATTGAAAACTTTGTGTTCCACTATTTCTTAAAAAAAAACCTTGACAAATGTAAATGTATCATTGGTAGAGTCACTGGATTTTGGCTGCATTGGAGACTCTAGTTTCTGCGATTTGTTGCTGCCTAAATTTAGCTTGTGATCATAGTTGTGAGCTACATTTATTTATTTTCATTGGTTGTAGAGTACCCAGTGACATCATGTAACTAAAGGGTTTTAGCTGTTGACTACATTAAATGGGGAAAGTGGGATTGTGTTCTTTAAGTGGTGCTTACTCAGGCGACCCTACCTACCCTGTTACTAATGTAACCACCACTGTACCAAAATTTGCTTGTATTCAACAGGATGTTTTGTCCTCCCCTCCCAAAGGACTTTTTTGAGTGCATCCCAATATCCCAATGGCAAATATAAACATTAATCATAAAACAGAAGATGCTGGAAAAGCACAGTGGGTCTGTCACCTGAAAGTGAAAGATATATTAATGTTTTGGATTGGAGTCCTAATGGAGGGTTCCAGCTGAAATGTTAATTGCCTTTTCTCTTTTGGATGCTGAATGACCTGCTACGTATTTCCATCGTTCTCACTTTTCCTTTATCGTCAACCATTGTTGACTGCATAGACTTGTGGCAAAATTATCTTTTTAAAAACTGCAGATGCTCATTTTTATTCATAAGGAGAACAACTCTTCCCTGATTTCTATTCAGAGAGCTATGGAGTTGCCTTGGATTCAACAAAATTTAAATTAAATGTAAATGCCACCCCTCTGCTTAAGTTTATTAATTTCAATGACTTAACATAGCATTGGTGCCAACGGATATTGTGGGTATTTAGTAATTTTATAACATTTTCCCCCTGTTAGGCTGTATTGCTTTTGTACTTTATTAGTTATGTAGGTTTTCCAGTTCTGCTCTGTTTCAGAGAGGAACTTGTGGCTGAGACTCCCTTGCAGAACAGAACTACAAGAAATCGTGTCATTCCAGTCGACGGGGGTAGTCGAATTTTGGAAGCCACTTCAATACTGAAAATCATGTACTTTTACAGTTCAGTGTTGCTTCCAACATTAGTCTTTTTGAACAATTTTAGATCATGTTTGATTTAACCCATTTGCCAGTGGTCCTAGTTTGTATATTACACTATTATTTTGTTTGTCGCCCTAATAAAGTGGAAAAAGGCAAACTTTGTTTTGTGTTGCAAACTCGAGAAAGCTGCAGGGTTAGATTCTTCGTGACTTTATAGACTGTGAAAGCCATAAAAAGTGCATGGTATGCTGTTTTTTGTAATTGTTTCCCGCTGTTATTTTGCTTTTAAAATTGTGTATTTTATTGCTGTACTGTTCACTAATCTTGCCTTTAAACTAGTCCAAGTATATAAAGAGCTAATGGTTAATTCAAAATTTATGTCATGGAAGTGAAAATAGCACATTGATTCCAATGAATAGGGTCAAAGCGAAGTGACAGACCAACTGTAACAGGCTGTGTCCTTTTTGATGTCTTGTAAACCTCATCTTAACTTTAGCATAAAATTGAAGATGTGCCAACCAATTTACTCTTGCTTTTGCTGTAATAAAGTTGTATGTTCATGAAGCTTTGGAGTAGCAAAGCTTCAGTGCTGCATTTTCTTCCTGAAGACTACACTTTTTCAGACTACAAAAACAACGTCCATTTATATAGCACCTTTAACATAGTAAAACGTCCCAAGACGCTTCACAGGAACGTTATCAAACAAAATTTGACATGGAGCCACATAAGGAGATATTAGGACAGGTGACCAAAAGCTTGGTCAAAGAGGTAGGTTTTAAGGGGCGTCTTAAAGGAGGAGAAAGGGCGGAGAGGTTTAGGGGAGGGAATTCCAGAGCTTAGGGCCTAGGCAGCTGAAGGCACGGCCGCCAATGGTGGAGCGATTTAAAATCGGGGATGCTCAAGAGACAAGATTTGGAGGAGTGCGGAGTTGTAGGTGGTTACAGAGATAGGGAGGGACAAGGCCATGGAGGGATTTGAAAACAAGGATGAGAATTTTAAAATCAAGGCGTTCCTATCCGGGAGCCAGTGTAGGTCAGTGAGTACGGGGTGAACGGGACTTGGTGCGAGTTAGTGCAGCAGTGTTTTGGATGAGCTCAAGTATATGGAGGATGAGAGGCTGGCCAGGAGAGCATTGGAATAGTCAAGCCTAGAGGTAAAAAAGGCATGGATGAGAGTTTCAGCAGCAGATGAGCTGAGGCAGGGGCAGAGATGGGCGATGTTACGTAGGTGGAAGTGGGCGGTCTTGGTGATGGAGCGGATAGATAGTCGGCGGCTCATCTCTGGGTCAAATAGGACACCAAGGTTACGAACGTTCTGATTCAGCCTCAGACAGTGGCCAGGGAGAGGGATGGAGTCAGTGGCTAGAGGATGGAGTTTGTGATGGGGACCAAAGACTCTGGCTTCAGTATTCCCAATGTTTAGTTGGAGGAAATTTTTGCTCATCCAGTACTGGATGTCGGACAAGCAGTGTGACAAAGGAGAGGTGGTGCATAGTTTGCTTGCCAAAACCACTCCTACCATAAGAACATAAGAAATAGGAGCAGGAGTAGGCCAATGGGCCCCTCGAGCCTGCTCTGCCATTCAATAAGATCATGGCTGATCTGATCCTAACCTCAAATCTAAACAACACAAGAATTAGGAGCAGGACCCGGCCACTCAGCCCCTGGGCCAGCTCCGCCACCCACCGGGCCTTGACCGATCTGAACTCAGCTTCATGTCCAATTTCCTGCCTGCTCCCCGTAACCCCTAATTCCCTTTACTTCTAGGAAACTGTCTCTTTCTGTATATGAAGTGGTTTTCCCCTCTATGTTGACATTTGCTTTGTATGACAGTCAAAATGTATATATTTCTTCAAAAAAAATGTTTGTGGGATTCCAGCTGGTCCCTGTGCAATAACCAAGATTGGTTGTTTTGTAGCCCTGAGAAGCTGGTGATGGGTCATTACCTTGAACTATTGTAATTGTTCTGGTGGTGCTCTCCTGGTATGTTAAGGAGGGAATTCCAGGAATTTAAGCCAGTAACAATGCAGTAACAGCAATATTTGTCCTAGTCAGGTCAGTTTGTGACTTGGAAGGGGCACTTGGAGGTGATGGTGTTTCTGACGTTGCTGCTCTTGTCCTTCTCTGGTAGAGATCACATTACTCAAAAATACCAAGAACTCTTTAGGTTTCCATCATGTCAAAATGTTTAAAGTGGTGCTAGAAAAAAATGCACTGTTAAATCTAATGCAGTTTTAATTTTAAAGTGTTAGTGGCCAAGTTGCATTCTGATATTTGCAGAACATTAAATTGAGTATAACGGTGTGACCCAGCATTAAAAGATTTCTCCCGCAGTACACTTGTTAATAGGTTTGCTGTTTCCTCCAGTAGATCTTCTCTGTTTTCCTCTCTTCCCTCCCTATCTGCTCACCACCTTTCCTTTTAAACTGAAAAGTAGGATGATCTAAGAGTGATCTATCCACATTTATCTGCAGTAGTTATTTGCCTTTTTGATGGTGCAGTAAGAGAGGTATCAGCTGCCAACCATGCACACAACCTTAAAGGAAGGTAAGTTGGGTGGTCAGCAGTTTGGTGGAAATAGGGTCGAGGGAGCAGGAGGTGGGTCTCGTGGTCAAGATGAGCTCGGAGGTCATGAGGGGAGATAGAGAAACTGGAGAAAGATGTGAGTTCAGGGCTAGGGCAGGGGGGAACCTTAGGGCAAGTTTGGCTCGGTGGACTAGGGGAAGGGAGGTAAGCGGCAGAGGCAGCTAAATAGATGGTCTAAACCTTCGTGACAAAAGTCCGTGAGCTCCTCGCACTTGTTGGTGAGGGTTGGAGGATTTAAGATGACTTTGTAGTGAAGAGAAGCCAGGGGTTATATTTGTAGGCCAGGATGATCCTGGAATAGTGAGCAGTTTCGGTAGAGGAGAGCAGGACCTGATAGTGCTTTATGTAATCCAGCCAGATCTGGCGCAATGGCTAAACCAGTTGTCTGCCATAAACGTTCAAGTCTGCATCCCTTGGACTTGAGTGGAGATGAGGGCCATAGCAGAGGGAATAGCCAGGATGAGTGTGTGTAATGGTTTTAATGGGGACACGGGCATCAAAGGTGGAGGTGAGGGTATGATTGAGCAGATCAGTAGCTGCAGAAATGTCATGAATGGAGGGTCAAAGGCTGGACAATTGGGAATTTGAAAGTGCAGTAGTTGAATAATTCTCTTTTTTTCTCATTCTGTCTCTCTCGCTCGCTCTTTCTCTCTTTCCCCCCCCCCCCCCCAAAAACCTTTCATGAACCTGTCTAGAATATACTATAACAGTTAACCAATTGTGTGCTTTAGGATATATGACTTCCCAAGTACAATAGAATGGAAGGTCTCTAGCAAAAGCTGAGACCAGGAATGCACATTGAACAGTTAGCCTGGTAACTGACTTGTGCTTTTCTAAACCACCCGATCAAATAATGAAACCAAAATCAAGTTGAATCTTGAATGTGAATGGTGCTAAGCTGGCAGGCTAAACTGTTACAGGGTATAGTGTTTCACGCTGATGATTATCAAAATACTGAGAATTTAATGTTTTCTGATCAAATGTATTCTTCACATCCATAATATCGCTGCCAGTAATTGGCCTGTCTTCATAAATCCCCTAACACTAAAGTAAAAGGAGTGCCGATGAACAGCTGGCAGCGTCACAGCATACAACTTTTAAGCTGCATGGATCAAAGATTGGCAACAGAACTGTTAATATGTGCTGCAGAGGCACCCAGTAATTAGAATCATAGAAAGGTTACAGCACAGAAGGAGGCCATTCACCCCATCGAGCCTGCACCAGCTCTATGCAACAGCAATCCAGCCAGTCCCACTCCCCTTTCACTATAGCCCTGCAAATTTTTTCCTTTCAACTACTTAAAAAGTTCCCTTTTGAAGGCCATGATTGAATCTGCCTCCACCACCCCTCAGGCAGTGTATTCTAGATCCTAACCACTTGCTGTGTAAAAAAGTTTTTCATGTCATCTTTGGTTCTTTTGCCAATCACCTTCAATCTATGTCCTCTGGTCCTTGACCCTTCCATCAATGGGAACAGTTTCTCTCTATCTACTCTGTCTAGACCCTTCATGATGTGGAGATGCCGGTGATGGACTGGGGTTGACAATTGTAAACAATTTTACAACACCAATTTTACAACACCAAGTTATAGTCCAGCAATTTTATTTTAAATTCACAAGCTTTCGGAGGCTTCCTCCTTCGTCAGGTGAACGATTTCGAGGATTTCATTTTCACATCGTTCACCTGACGAAGGAGGAAGCCTCCGAAAGCTTGTGAATTTAAAATAAAATTGCTGGACTATAACTTGTTGTAAAATTGTTTACAATTGTAGACCCTTCATGATTTTGAATATCTCTATCAAATCTCCTCGCAACCATCTCTGTTCGAAGAACAACCCCAGCTTCTCCAGTCTGTCCATGTAACTAAAGTCCCTCATCTCTGGAATCATTCTAGTTTATTAAAGAAAATAAACTCTTATTCTGTACAAGTGAAACATATATTGTGTTACTGAAATATGGAACAAATCATTCAGTTAGTAACAGGTGCCTGCTACACATACATCAAGAGGAATGCTGAAGAGCTTAGCTCCAAGCTGATGCAGTTTTTAAAACATGTCACTTATAGAGCAGATCAGCAGTGACATTCTGAAAAATATATATCTATATAGCATAACAAGTGAAATTTCCACCATCCTTCAGTGTTCTATTTGTACTATATTTGAATACAAGAACTTGTACAAGAAGAGAAATTGTTTTGAATCAAATTTCTGCACATAAACTACTGACAGACATACTTAGAGCCAGTCGCCCGAGTGATAATCAGCCTTTGTGTTTGGCAGCAATCTTTTATGCAGACATCAAGCTTACTGCTGTGACTGGTGAATGAAATGTTGCTTAATTTTAATCTGACATGGTGATGGAGTCATTCAGCGATAGATTCAGGCTGACAGTCATACAATGCCATGTAGTGCTCAATGTCACTCAAACCATTGAAATTCTGCATTGATCATCATACAAAACACTTAGAAAAGTAGGACTGTTGCATAAACTGGGCTGCATTTCAGTGACTAAGCCCTGAGATTGAGAGACTCAGGAAGTACCCCAGCAGTATTGTACAGCAGTTTGCATTTTTTTCCCCATTTGTACTTAGTTATTCTAATTACAATTTAACTGACACCCCAACTATTGAATAAATAAGCATTTAGCTTCGACTATCTGCTTTTTGTTCTTTGTGTTTTTTGGGTTAATTACACCCCGTTCTCTGTGGGAAAGAGTAGACATGCAACCTGCTCCTGGGCTTCTCCTGATAGCATTGTAACTTTTCAAGACCAGCTCTGGTTGGCTGATCCTTCTGTTCTTCCCTCTATTTCTATGGGGAAGTACCTCATGTGGTAAGTCGCCATCCAGCCACCCTGTCCTGTAGGGTGTTGGAACATGACTGCATTGTACCATCAAGTAGCTTATAGCTAGAATTTGGTGGCTTCTGAACAGCTCTGTCCTTGATGTCGCTTGAAATGCCAGAGCTATTCTGTTGTTTCCGGACTTGCCTTGATGCTTTAAAGGTGAGTTTTATTATAAGGCTAAGATGAGTTGAGAGTACTTGCACAGTGATAAATAATAGCTAATTTGCCTTTAAAATCAATTTATTTAAATAATCCTAGTTCAAGGGCTCTTTCATGGAGTGCATTATTCACCTCTTAATGTTGCTCACAATCAGGCTGCCATTAATAGCAATGTTATATAGTGGCTACATTCCAGGGGGCTCAATCCCATGGTGCGTTCATTCTTCTGAAAAGCATCAATTAAACAATGAACTAATGAGAAAAAAAGTTGATTCTTACCTAGTGTTAAGTATTTGCAATTATTAGTTATAGCCCAGGTTATAGTAAAGTTCCTTAAAAGGAGTGACCCTATCAGCAATTAGTTTAAAGATAAACTTATTTAGAATTAATTTTTACTTTGTGTTCATGTTGATTTTTTTTTTGAATATTTATTT
The DNA here is from genome assembly GCF_035084215.1 of Heptranchias perlo. NCBI lineage: Eukaryota > Metazoa > Chordata > Chondrichthyes > Hexanchiformes > Hexanchidae > Heptranchias > Heptranchias perlo. Next base: position 9,383,722 of record NC_090357.1, read on the forward strand.
TTGCTCAAAGGACAAGCATTGGTATGACATCAGTTAGGGGATTATCTAGGAGGAGTTACTGAGCCTGGCCAGTGTGTGGGGCTGGATTGTCATTTCAGCTCAGTATCTCCTCCAGACCAAATTGCTGATTCTTATTAGCATTTACAAAAAATAACTTCTTTAAAAATCTACAAAAATGTAAATTAATCTTGCCAGTGAATTTGAAAATTGATGTAACATAGAGTGGAGAGATATTAGTTCAGAGCTCCATCTGGTAAGTTCTTGTATCTCAGCTGGGCTCTGGGGAAGCAATGGAAAGGACACTTCCAAGGGATGAAGATCTACCACTGAGTCTCAGCTTGGCTTAATTGGTAGCTATCTTGTCCCTGAGAAGATTGTGGGTTCAAGCTCCACTCCAGCATACAATCTAGACTGACACTTCAGTGCAGTACTGAGGGAGTGCTGTGTTGTAGGAGGTGCTGTCTTTCAGATGAGATGTTAAACTGAGGCTCCATTTGCAAACGTAATTAATTGGCTATGAAGCATTTTGAAATGTGGAAGGTAAAATATAAATGGAAGTTTTTTTTTGGCCTAACTTCCATAGCAGCGACATGGGGCTTGGAAGAGAGGCGAGGATTGGAACTTTCTACGTAGAATTTACAGCACCAAAGCAGGCCATTTGGCCCAACTGGTCTGTGCTGGTGTTTATGCTCCACGTGAGCCTCCTCCCACCCTGCTTCATTTAAACCTATCAGCATAACCTTCAACTCATTTCTTCCTAATGTGCTTATCTAGCTTCCCCTTAAAGGCATTTATGCTATTCACCTCAACTACTCCCTATGGTAGTAAGTTCCACATTCCAGCCACTCTCTGGGTAAAGAAGTTTCTCCTGAATGCTTCATTGGGTTTATTAGTTTTTCCTGAATTCTTTATTAGACTCCTCCACAAGCGGAAACGTTTTCTCCATGTCTATCCTATCAAACCCCTTAATAATTTTGAAGACCCCTGTTAGGTTAACCCTCAGCCTTCTCTTTTCTAGAGAAAAAAAGCCTTAGCCTGATAGTTATAACCTCTTAGTTCTGGTATCATCCTATGTAGCAGTTTTTAAAAAAACTTATTAACAAAATAGATTTGTGGTTTTTTTTAACATCACTTGGCAGTGTAGAGAACAGTTAAAATAATTTGCTCTGTTAATTTACATTTTCTTTTGAGAAGCAACATATTAAATCTACGGAACCAGCCTAATTCAGTATATGTGAACGCATGCGTACCACTGATTTTCATTGATCCCTTGTTACTGAAATGTCACTTTGTTACACCCAAATGTCTAACATAATAGATTGCATAAATGCATTATTTCAGATATTAAACAATCGCTACAAAATAAAACACTCAGCTCAAGGGCAATTTGCAAATATCCTTGTCATTCATGTGACCCATATAATGAGGTTAGCTCCCAGTTGCCTTTGAGTTCTGGATGCATTACAGTGAGTGTTACGAGGCAGTTTTGCCTAACTGGGTAGAGAAATCCACTGGTCATCTTTACAAGTATATCCTCTAGATTTATATAAAATCACATTCTAGTAAGGCAGAGTAGTAAACCATTATCTGATTTAAAGAATGGAATTGTTTCCCCAATGAATTAGTGGGTTTACCCATACCTAGAAGATCCCAGGTTCAATCCTCTATGTGATGAGGTAGCTGAGCTCAGCCAAGGTACCAGAAGGGGCAATACAATTGGTCTCAATGCCCTTAGGTTAGGGAGGGAAAAATTGGCTAGGGTTCCCACTCCAATAGTTGGAAGTGGGTATTGGGCAAAGGCTGGATCAGGCTCGGCTGTGATGTCCCTTTATTTGGATAACCTGCCGACAATTGTTCACACATGACTGGAGTGAGGTACTGGAGGGTGATCAGCACTTGTGGAACTGTACACGAGCAGGGAGTCCTCAGGGTAGGGGAAGGCAGAAAATTACAGAAAAGAGGTTTTTTAAAAAAAATGTGCAATAATATTAGTCATTCTGTCTCAATCAATACGTTAATCAAAAAGCAGCATTCTGGGCAGTCAAAGCAATCAATTTGTACCTAGATCCAACATTGAGATTGACTTCATTTGTCTTTTGACCCGGCTGCAAACTTAGTTCCCTAGCCACTGATTCCCTCCCCCTCCCTGGCCACTGCCTTAGGCTGAACCAGACTGTTCGCAACCTCGGCGTCCCATTTGACCCTAAGTTGAGCTCGTATCCTCTCCATCACCAAAACTGCCTACTTCCACCTCCCATAATATTGCCCATCTCCACCCCTGCCCTAGCCCATCTGCTGCAGAAACCATCATCCATGCTTTTGTTACCTCCAGACTTGACTATTCCAGTGCTCTTCTGACTAGCCTCCCATCTTTCACCCTCCATAAACTTCAGCTGATTCAAAGCACTGCTGCCAATATCCTAATTCGCATGAAGTCCCATTCACCTATCACCCCTGTGCTCACTGACCTACGCTGGCTCCTGGCCCAGCATCGCCTCAATTTTAAAATTCTCAATCCTCGTGTTCAAATCCCTTCCTGGCCTCAGTCCTACCTATCCATGTAACCTCCAGCCCTTCAACCCTCTGAGAACTCCATGGTTCCCCAACTCTGACCTCTTGTGCATCCCCAGTTTTCTTCACCACACCATTGGCGGACATGCCTTCAGTCATCTAGGCCCTAAGCTCTGGAATTTCCTTCCTAAATCTCTCTCCTTAAAACCTACCTCTTCGACCAAGCTTTTGTCGCTTGTCCTAATGTCTCCTTCTTTGGCCTGAAGTCAATTTAAAGGCGCTATATAAATGCAAGTTGTTGTATTTATTCAGTGCTCTAGCCTTGGTTAATTCAATCTGCGCTGTTAATGAACTATGGTGCTCTTAGCTACTCTAGCTTGCTAGCAAATTACCACCTGTGCAATACACCAAACAGAGAAACACAATAGGAAAAACTAATGGATTTTTTTTAAACAGTGATATTGAAATTTTCAGGTGACTGGGAAAAAAATTAAACTACCAGCAACTAAATCCCTTTTCTGACTTGACAATCTGCATTTTAAGATTTTTTTTTTTGTTGAAGTACTAAGGAGATTGGGATGCAGATCTAGTAGAGGATAGGTGAAGAACTATCAACAGCATTTATGCAAACATGCAATGGCAGATCACAGGAATGTGTTTTGGAACTAGGGAAACTCAAAAAATATACATGCAAAATGACAAACTACTTATATAGTTTCTAGGCAGTACAGCATAAAATGCTTTTAAATGTGTGTTATTGGATCGCCACATCGTACTAATGTAAAGGGAGAATAGTTCCCTCTTGACCTAATATTTGCTCGCAGACACCTTTTTAAGGGAGTGGATTTTTATCAGTGCATCTCAGTCCTACTTTCTATGTTTTAGATTTCAAAACTGCTCTGAGGTTTCTTGAGAGCAGATGTTTTGTGTTGAATCTCCCCTTCATTGACGTCACAAAGGTTTATGTCCTTGAGTCCATTGAACTTCTGATATTTGCTATACCGTAGGGGAGATACAGAGGTACTTCTCTGAGGGAAACCTGTAAGAAATTCCCCCTGGAATAAACATGTACAATTCCTGGTGTCACAGGAAGGAGAGGACACTTCCACTGTCCGTTATGAAACTGTCTGTTTCCACATGAATATTTGTGTTCTGTTCCTTATCTTTTTAGTACACACTCAGTTTCTCTCTCACTCACTTGCATTCTCTCTCACTCTGCACAGCTGGGTAGAGGAGCCAGCCAGGTGTGGTTAAAATAACTACTTTTATTCAACCGCAGGAGTAGTTTCATCAAAGTCAGGCCAACACTGCCAACTACAATATCAAGTTAAGTAAACTGTTTACAATATAGGCATTCTCTTAGGAAACCAAAAGTCACAGATACATACATATAAACTAAAGCACATGAACCAGGCTATTTTAGACAAGTTTTTCTTTCCAATTTGAGACATAGATTTAAACATTAATGCTCTGCTTTATCCTTCTGTAGAAACTTTCACTCCCTTCATCATAACATCTGACTGTTTCTTGAATGATGCTAGAATGTTTGCTGCCACTAGCCTACCCGAACACTAGTCCAGATATTAATCACTTTATGTCAATCATTTTTTAATGCCCCTATGATTTTCCTCCTGGGTTGCTTGCTGCAGTGTCCAGGGGATTAATCTTTAATTCCCGGAGTCTCCAGGTCAGTTCTGGAGTGTTGGCAACCTTAGGCACAGTGATGCATTTCAGTGTGATTTACAAAATAATGTGTTTGTGTGTTTTGCTAAGCACTTGTTCAGGAACACATTGCCACTGGAGCATTGTGATAAAGTTAATGATAATTCTTTGAAAATGTTTTGAAGTTATAAAGTGGTCCTGAGGGTGAAACTCTTTTCAATGGTTTTAAATCTGCACCAAATTTAAACTGTTCAATTACAAACCAACATTGTGACATTAATGCTAATATTGACCCCAACTGTAATATCTAATGAAGTTATAGGACTCGTGTTTACCCAAGAAATATTGTTTTAAAATGAATAATCTGAACTTGACTTAAATGAATGCCAATGGCTAATATTTGTTTGGCTTTTGAATGTTTAAGAAAAAATTGAAATCCTTTGCACAATAAGGATTGTAGGAAATATTCTCCAATGTAATCCCTCATTCTGCCTCTCCACCTCTCCTTCTTAAAGAAGCTTCTTAAAACCCACCCCTTTGACCAAGCTATTGGTCACCTGTCCTAATGGCTCCTTTGTCTTGGTGTCAATTTTTTGTCTGATATTGCTCCTGTGAAGCACCTTGGGACATTTTACTATGCAAGTTGTTGATTGTACTAAATGAAAATATTAATCGTAAAATTAATATTATCCAGGAACCCTATTTAATTAATTGATAACTCCAATTTTATATCTCTCCTCGTTTCCCTTCTACTTCTTCCTGTGCCACACAGCATAGCTGAGAAAGTGGACAGGTGGCTAGTTTCTGGCCTCTTTTCCAACATGAATGAAGACACTCCAAGCTGACTCCCTTCTTTTTTGCTTTTCCTCTTCTCACCCTGTGTCTCTCTGCAGTAGGAAAAGTATAATTAAGAGATTCATGGTTTTCATCACTCTATGAAGTAGTGTTCTGGGGCATCAATGGTCAACTGTGGCTCAGTGGTAGCGCTCTCACCTCTGAATCAGTAGGTCATGAGTTCAGGTCCCACTCCTGAGCCCATAATCTAGGCTAACGCGTCAGTACAGTGTTGGAGGTGCCGTCTTTCAGATGAGATGTTAAACCGAGGTCCCATCTGCCCTTAGGTAGACGTAAAAGATCCCATGGCACTATTTGAAGAGGAGCAGGGGAATTCTCCCAGTGTCCTGGTCAATATTAATCCCTCAGATAACCGATTATCTGGTCATTAATTTATTGCTGTTTGTGTGACCTTGCTGTGCACAAATTGGCTGCCACGATTCCTACATTACAACAGCGACTACGTTTTGGGAAATAAAAGTACTTAATTGTCTGTAAAGCACTTTGGGATGTCCCAAGGTCGTGAAAGACGCTATATAAATGCAAGTCTGTCTTCTTTCAATGCACTCTGCCACCAAACTGTCCCACCAAGGCCTAGGCATCCTGAAAAGTTGCTGCAATTCCTGGTTTTCCATGAACACTAAACATTGGATATTAGATCAGAAATGTGAAGTTACTTTTTCCTATACCACCTATCCTTCTGGCCTCCTTGAGTAAGCTTGTCAGTTTAATGCTACTCTGTACAGAATTGTGGGCACCTGTGTGCTGCAGACTTACACATGCTAGAAACACAGTTGAAACAGTGCAAACTCATTTATGGACCCTTGGAGAAAGAGTCATTTCTATTCCATGGCTGAGGTGAGAAGACACCCATTTTACCACCTACTCTCATGCTTCCTAAACAAATGGAGTTAAAAGGATTGCACTGTCTACAGCATGGGAAAAAACCAAGAAAAGACCATTAAGCTCATCAATTCTCACCCTATCCATTAGACTACAAACTTGTGCTCACCCTCCCTGTTGCTAGTAATGCTAACTCCTGGGGGAGTTGCCAAACCAGAGGGGGGATAACAGCTATGGTCAATTTCAGGAATACCTCTGGTAGATTCCTCCCCAACTCCCTTGGGCAATCAAGCAAGCTCCAGGAGATAATGGTTACACTTGAATGTACGTTGCTTCCTTATGAAGTAAATGCCACAAAAATGTATTATTGGGCAATGGCTTTTTATTTATGCATATTTTTCAATTTTCTCCTCTTCTGAAAGTGCAAACTCATGTTTGGTACGTTTCAATGGGTGCTGGCAGCCCCTGACCCAGTTGCTGTTCTTCATGTGTGAGCCTAGACTGAGTGTCAGCAAGGCAGCCACCACAAGGGCATCACAGACAAACTTCACATGGGGTCCACATAGTGCATTTCCGCACTTATAATTATAGGGGTTAGAAATTGGAAACTTGGCTTTTTTTTCCCCTCCTTCCCTGGCCCAGGGGTGTTGAGGCCACCCATAGTGTTCCTACTACTGCCATGACTGAGACCAGCTAACTCAGCACAGCTCATGATTGAACCTACAACTTTCCTGGTCTTTATGGCTGACTGCTGCAAATGCATATACCAACAATAGCTTTTCATCACCGTTTATAAATCTGACTCTACTGTGTAATGAGAGCTTGTGAATCAATGCATTGAGTGAGTAAATGAGCTAAAGCTTATTTACCCACTCAGTAGGTCAATGTCAACAAAAATTATTGCCTTTATTAGTTACATATTTATATTACTTTGCCAAAGGACTTTTTATTCCACTCTTTACGTTGATAAATAGGAGAAGTTGTAAATGCTGGATTTGTGATTGGTTATCTTTTAATTGACTTCTTGGCAGAAGTACAAGATGTATTTTGTAGGTTAGGTCATTCTAAGTTGAAACTAGATTTTGGCAAATTCTCCTAACTTCCTGTTCTGTCGCAGTAATGCTGACAAAATCAATTCTTGAAACTGTCACTTAAAATCTGTCAGATGTGAACGAAGCAATTTGGGGAAGGGTGTGGTAGCTGGTTTAATTGTCAGTCCCACCGGCTAATCCCTGGATAGGGACAGTTGAGAGGGTCAGAGGTCAAGCTTCTAACTTCCTGTCCAGCCAGGGAACAAAGGGATAAGTGAAAACGTGGTCTGGAGCAGTTTTTGTGAAGATCTTTTGAGGGAGTCAGGCAGAGAGCAAATTTGACGTTGGGGTTAGTGGAATCACTGACCACAAAACTGATATTTAGCCAGTAGAAAGGTGTATTATATTATTTCTTTGTTATGAGGAGTGATGTCAAATTAACTCAAAGTAAGGAGAGATTTACTATAAATGTTACTCTGCTCATTCACTTAACAATTGTAAAATAAACCAGTTTGTTGACAATTCAGCCTTCATCACTAAAGTAGCAATCAGTCCACCTTTTGGAAGATTGGAGAAGTGCATGTGAGATTACAGCACCCAGTTCATATAACAAGAGGTTTAATTGTTATGACTCCTCAGGACACACTATCGCATGATCAGATATTGGCCAGTTAGGGTAAACTCCCGATCGTTAGGAACACAGGATCCACTTACGGGAGAGACTGGTAGATCTGAAATTTGTAACAGCAACCCACTGCTGTCATCCATATCCTAACATCCATTTCAGAGTGAAATAGGCAAAATGCTTAGAATGGGCCATTAAACCCTATCTGAGTCAGGGAACAATGCAAAGGAAGAGTTTACAAAATGTAAAATAAATAGAATTAATTATTTACATGAATTTTTTAAAAAAGGTCCTGGAGTGTGTGTGCAGGTCATTCTGTAGTTTAAACAATTATACATGAGCTCGACTCCTGCAAACTGCATTTTTCCAACACTGAACCCTACAGCAAATAATCTGCTCCTACGCTCTCCCAGAACAACACATTTCTGCCTAATGCAATGTCTGCTGAAAAGTTAGTTAACGGATAAGGATTATTAATATATTATTTTCAAAGTTGCTGTGCACACATACACGTATCATGTGGGAATAAAGACTTAAAATTTAAATCGTAGGCACAGAGAGAAAAAAAAATCAACTGTTGCCTGAACAGCATTTAATTCAATTTGTAATCCCGTTGTAAAGGGTGAGCCAGTAGCCCTGTAGCAATTAGATGATCTCCCAATTAAATCACGTTCTAGTATTTAATTTAATTCACAACAACATATGAAATTGTGAGTGTGCAGGTTCGTCTTATCAAATTGTACAAGTGACATCTATCTTTGCTTTGGGTTACAATTTCATTACTTCAAATAATCTAGAACCTAAATCATTTCACTTGTAACTTTTTAAAAACTTCTCTTCTGGAAGTTCTGACTCATGCTGTGATTTAACCAAAACAACAACTTGCATTTGTATAGCACCTTTAACATAGAAAAGCAACCCAAAGTTCTTCACAGAGTCATCAAAAAATGCCAACCAAACCAAAGGTATTGAGGACAGAGTTAAAGTAGGAGATATGGTTCCATGGACATTGGTTTCATATAAAAGGTAAGTGGATTTACAGTTAACATACGCATGGTCAATGTGATCTGGACTCATTTCAATCATCTTTGGGGATTGGAGAGGAATTTTTCAATTTTTTTTACCTTATTAGCCTGGATTTTTTTCTCTTTTTTTTTTGCCTCTTCCAGGAGATTACATGCTTGTGGGGGAGTAGGAAGGGTCTAATCACGATGCTCCAGGCATCTGAGTGAGGGGCAGGTCGATGGACCAGCTGGTCTTTTCCTGATGATTATTTTCATATGTTTGCATGTCCTCAAAAGTCCATTTCTTTGTGCAGGAAACTCGACAGCGAACATTGGCAGGCCATCTGATCGTGGGGAGCGGGCAACACAGCTAACTTCATCCAGCATCCATACATGTGCACTTTCCGGCGACCAGGAATATGAACCTTGATTTTTTTTCCTCCCCCTCCCTAGCCCAGGGGTGCTGAGCCAATTTTAGTATCCCAAGGCACACCTGGGTGAGATCAGCTAACCAAATGGCTAGTTGGGTGAGGCAATGGAGGCCTGCAATCATGGAATTGTGTCCCACTATGAGTTAGCACCTTCAGGAGAGCACACAATAAAGGAGAGAACATTGAGGATGGGAATAATGAGTGGAGTAGGCTAATTGAAAGAGTTGATCTCTAACCTTAGCATTTAGATCAACTGTCTCATATCAGTAAAGCACAGGCAATCTTTAATGCTTTTGGCAAACTCTTGTGGCCATCAAGGTATGATTTCCCATTCCACACACCCAGTGTCAGCTCAGAGCTTTCTCAGTTCAGGTATAGTACTGTCAGCTACAGGTGACGGCTTCCTCTATCTCTGTCTCAATCTCTGAAGAACATCCTTACTGCACCAATTTGAATCCCACACCAACCATCCTTATGACTTCTCTGATGGAGCTCTTAATATTTCAGCACTGTTTTCATATGATCAGCACTATACTGCCCTCCCAGGGCTGCTGTGCCACCTCCACCTCCACCTCGAGCTACAAAATCTGCCAGCAGTTCCTAAGATCCACAAAGAAATGGGTCTGTGCTGCTGTTGGACAAGGGAAGTCAGTAAGTTTATTTTACTAACTAGCTGGCAGGGAGAGCACCATGGATTTGCCATTGTCTGTGATTTTTAAATATAGAAACAACCTGAGACTGCCAATTTAGTGCAATTTTGTGCTTTGGGCCTGTGCCTGCAAAACAAAATCTAGATTAAGCCCGCCCAACCTCATTTATACTCTTCTAGCCAGCGGAGGCTTTCATCCATTCTGGGCCAAATTCAAGACCAAGTCCCGGAGGTGAAAGAATCATTTGTTTAACCCACTACTACTAGCATTGCACTATTAATATTGAATCTCCTGTGTAAAGGATGGAGTGAAGCAATTCATATGTCCTTTAAAAAATGCTCTCTATGTTATAAGAATCCTGTTAAAACTAAATATAAATTAGAATCATTAAAGAATTCCTTGTGTATAGAAATCAATTACCCCAATGGGGAGCAGCAAATACCCAACTCATTCACTCAATATTTATCAGGCCATCTTCATCTGGTTGAAGAATTCAGTAACTACTGTTTCCCATTGTTTATCCTCTGTGTATTTTACCGTTCGAGACATCTTGTCAGCAAAGCCTAAAAGGTTACTCTAATGAATCTTTAAGGTCTACTTACCATTTGAACGGAAACAAGTATCTTGAAAGCCTTGGGAATTACATTGGATCTCTAGTCTGTAAAGCAACAGTAATGGGTGAAAAATGCTTCTCCTGCCAACAATTGCAGCATGTGGATTTTTATGCTTTCTTTATGTTCATACGCTCCCTATAAAAATACAAGTCAGTGTGATGGCTTGTTACAAATGAGTAAAGAGAGAGAGCAGGGAACATGTTTTAAGTACTGTTTAAGAACATGTTTAAGTTTGAGTGAAAGAGAAACTGAAGAGACACAACTGTCAGATTAGGAGTTTTCAGGCAGAGTTCCCAGAGCAGCATGCACTGAACAATCCCTCCAAACACTACGCTGCTGGCCAGTGGGGCGTGTTTGCACTGTAACAGATGCTGCAACTTCCACAATGTGAGTGTGACGATTATTCTTTCTCATTTTCACTGAAAGCATCATTAAACATTGAATTACTGGGCAGGGCAGAATACAGGCACCACACCGTAGACAAACTCACTTTTTTCTGTCCCTCCTCCAAAGGTCATGATGGGGCACAATTCTACCGGTGCTGGCAACCTTTTGGTACCTCGCCCAATTAGCCAACTTTATGTGGAAGCCTGGAGACTATATGCCAGCAGCCTATTTGACTATAGGGCCACTCCTGTTCTTCCCTGATGCCACTGGATAATGATTCGCAGTGGGAACCCTGACTGAATTATTTTCTCTCCACCCAACACAGTCTGGAGACAGTAAAGTTAATTATATTCTCTCACTTCCAACCTAGTTCCGATCAGCTAACTCAACACAGATTAGAGATCAAACCTGGGATAGTATGGAGAAATTCCACACCACATAGTGCATTTACTCACTGAGGCATTGGGAAACATCATCTTGAAAACATTTTACTCTTCTGTATCTCTTCAGACTGTTCCCTTGCTGAGCATGTAGGCCGGCAGCCTGTTCCAAGGCCTCTGGCAATGTTGTTCTGTAACCAGCCACTAGGAAGTGTGTGAGAGCAGTTGAGATGTGTGGGCCCTAAATTTCCTCTCTGTGGGAAAGCACCTAGCTCCTGCTTGGCATTTCACCTTGGAACTGACTGCATGGGGGAAATCAGATGAATGGGCAGTGTGTCTGTACAGCTTGGCTTGGCTTGCTTGCTGGCGTTCTTACCTATGGGTCAGAAGATTGTGGGTTCAGGTCACAACTCTGGAATCCCCACTCCAGATTTGAGCTCATAATCTAGGCTGACGTTGGAGATGCTGTCTTTTGGACAAGATCCTGTTCGCTTGTTAGAAGATAAAAGCCGTAATAATAAAATGGTGGGTTTAGTATTCTGGAAGGATGAGATCAAATGTGCAAAAGGACCTTCTTCATCCAAATTCAGCTTGTGACTTCATGGCAGCCATATCCATGGCCTTCCTTTTTGTCCATCAGAAATATATATCCTTACCTCCTCCCTGTATTATAATGTATTGCTATATTACAACAGTGACTACACTTCAAAAGTACTTCATTAGCTGTAAAGCGCTTTGGGATGTCCTGAGGTCGTGAAAGGCGCTATTTAAAGGCAAATTCTTTCTTTGTATGTAAGGAAAGTTTCATTACAAACTGCTTGTGAGAGCTATAGTTTTAAGCTTCCTGATTTACTGTGTCTAGGCACTTGGTGCTGTAGTATTTGCTGCAGTATTTGCATTCTAATGCTCAGCGCTACGGAACGGGACAGATGCAAATGAACTGCATTGATTGGAGTCTGTGGTGTCAATCAGAGGGGGAAGTCATGCCTGGCCAGTTCCTGGCACCTCCTTGGGACTGGCAAGGGCACCAGCAGCAGCCTGTGTTCCCATGTTCACGAACAAAACAAAAAGGGAGAAAAATTATAGGGAAAAAGAAAGGAGAAACCTGTCCAGTAAAACACCCTGACAGAAAGGTCACAAAACAAAATCTAGACTTTGGTATCTAAGCTTTTTGTCTTTGGGAGTTACTTAGGTACGTACTATGGAGTCTTGTGAGCTGCATATAAAGTTTAAATCATGCTGCCATTAATTTATTACAATAATAGAATCATAGAATGGTTACAGCACAGAAGGAGGCCATTCGGCCCATTGAGCCTATGCTGGCTCTTTGTAAGAGCAATCCAGTTATCCCCATTCCCCCGCTCTTTCCCCGTAGCCCTGCAAACTTTTTCCCTTCAACTATTTATCCAATTCCTTTTCGAAAGCCACGATTGAATTTGCTTCCACCGTCCTTTGAGGCAGCGCATTCCAGATCATAACTACTTGCTGCGTAAAAAAGATTTTCCTCATGTCGCCTTTGGTTCTTTTGCCAATCACCTTAAATCTGTGTCCTCTGGGATGAGGCAACCAATGAAACAACAGTGCTAAGAACAGCCCTTTCAAAACCTCCAGGCCACGATGAAGGACAAGCCATCGAATAAGAAATATAACTGAGGTGGTTAGATTTTGGTTGCTAGATTGCCAGGTCCTGTAGGCCAATATGGCCTACAGGCTGTAGTTAGGACACCCCTGCTCCAACTGATCCCTTTACCAGAAAAACCCAGGGAGAAGACAACCCTCCTCCACTATTCTATACTCTGTGATCAGTCATTGTTGGGCATCTTATCCAAATAGCTCAAGAAATTATCATCTGCTACTGTTTTTCCGGCAAGTACAAATGCTCTCTGGCATCCAGCAACCTATATAGGTATTTACTTACTGAGCTGACGCAATTCACTTTTCAGCATTCTGCCATAACCTCGGGGAAAGTTACAATTTAGAAAATGAACAGCATGGAGAGAGCAAATGGACTCATTCCCATTTCCAGAGCTGGTGGTAATTAAACCTTTTACCATTAGGACCTATCAAGGCAAAATATCAGTACTGTAAAATTGTGCTGTTGGTAATTTGAATTGAAATTTGTATTCTGATTGCAATATAAAGTGTTTAGCAAATTCCCAGTCCTGCAATTATAATGCACTTCTAGATGTGCGTCAGTCTCTCCAAATGAACTCACAAGATTTTAATATATTTTTAACTACAGTTCTTAATTGAAGACACTTGAAAAAATGATCCTATAGGATTTTAAAATTGACTATCGGAGCTAATCAGATTCTATAAGTCAAAATAAAAACCTTATGAAATATGCAGCTTCTACTATAGGATGCTTATGAAGATGGTAAGGATGTGTTGTTCCCTCTGGTACAGTTTTGGTGTGCTGCACAAGACAATGTGAAGATGCTGCTTCTAACCCTGTTGCTGCTTGCTGCATTGGTGCTGAGCAGTACTAAGGAAGAGGTAAAGGCATCGCTTCCGTGCACCTCTTTCAGATCTGGCGAGCACCACTCACTAGGAGTGTTAAGCGACATACCACACTGTGGTCTGTCACAGCCTCCAGCATTTTGTATCATGCACAGCGGACTACAGATAGCACATCACCTTTTGTCAGGTCAACGTTCCTTTCAATGACTCCAGGTAGGGGTGGCCTCTTGAGGATCTCCATTGGCTATCCAGTTGATCTCTGCACAGCACACTGAGAGACAGGGCCTCATGGATGGAGTCATTAGGAGTGATAAGCATTCATATTGGTATTATAATGTGACTTATTATAATGTATGTCACTCACAAAAATAAACAAAGCTCCATATGTTGAAATCTGGGTCACTCTTGGTGGTTCCCTCATGTTGCCATCTCTGCCCTACTCTTGTCATATTATTTCAGATCACCCCAGCAGTCCAGAAATAGGATGCCTGATTGCCTGCCTTTTATTTTGACGAGAGTATTGTATGGAATAAGGAGGGCACTGGGACTTTTATTTGAGGGTGATGCTTCCTTTTTTCCTCCTGATTCCCTTTCTTGGCTCTTGCCGTGCTATATATCATTCTATGGCTTAGAAGGCAGGTAGGCCTCAACACTGAGCCTTCTGCCAATGCCACTCTGCAGCTGGCTGCTGGGGATGTGTGAGAACAACTCTTCCCGATTTTTTCATTTCCCTCCCACCACAGTTGAGACTGGTTAATTCGATGTTTGGGGAAAACATACCCCAGGAGATCTAACACACACTGTATTATCCCACCACCTTTGCATTGGGACAACAGTAACTGAAAAACTGCGGTGGGGGGGGGGAGGGAAAAAATATTTACATAGAATCTCTCTGCGACTGATTATCCATGTGTAAATCTGCAGCAAAGACGTCACAAGCACCTTCAGTTTCCTTTGATGAGCGTCATGCTGCACTGCTTTCAGCTATCCATTCATCACAGGAAGAAACAAGGACCTGGAGGAAAAGTGGTGCCTGAGAAACAGTGGCAGAGTAGAAAACCTGTCAATGTTTTTGTTAATATTACCAATTTATTAACTTCACTGTTTGTTTGGTTTACCTCATCTCCTTTCTCAGTCTATTCAACCTCGATCGTGTCCTGCATTGTGAGTCTTGACCCCTAACCTAGGCTTCTCAAGTTATAAAAAGAATCCAGCAAGCCTGATCTCCAATAATAATTCTTTGCTGCCAACACAAGACCTGTCTACCTTTTCCTTACTTCATCCAGCTGCAAGGCACGGGGCAACAACCCAATAGCAGCCCACCACCACCTTCTCGGGGCAACTAGGAATGGGCTTGTCAGCAATGCCCACATCTCGAGAATTTAAAAAAAAGGTGAACCAACAAACTTAATAAGGAAGTAGAATGTCATCTATTATAAACAACCAATAGCTGTGGTGCTTTAAGGCTTTAATCTTATCTCTAGGTTCAGATGATGGGTATAAAGAGTACATTTGTCCACCCCAGTCCATCACCGGCATCTCCACATCATGGGTATAAAGTTTTTCAGCTTCACTGGCGGTTTATGACCTCGGCTGAACCCCTTGTATTAGATGCCGACCTTCCTCGACTCCTGCTATCCATTATTCTGTAAATGTTGCACAAATTTTCAAAACCTTCTAGGCTGCACAGCTATTATTGTTTCACCCCTTACATGTTTTTCCTAAAAATTGCTTTTATTTTTATCAGCGTGTTAACCTGTAGATGGACTTCAGGGGGGGCCAATTCTCCTCTCTGTCGAACACCCCGTGTGCACGCGGTTTTGAAGTGTTAGACTGAGACCTGGTGTAATTGGTCTCCGTCCCATCGGCGCTCGGTGCACACTTCTGCCGATATGATGGGTGGGGACGGAGCTTAGTGTTCAGTTCCAGCAAAGGCAGGCGGATCAACGATGTGATTCGTTGTGATTTCGGGTCTTTTCTACCTTTCCTGATGCTAAGCTTTTTTTTTTTCAGATTCACATTCATGTTTGTTAATCAGCCTGCGAATCCTTCCACTACTTCATACTCCTCCCTCCAAGGGAAGTGTGTAACGATATGAAAACAACAACCTTAAATGAGAGCCTGTTACCATAGGGACGGGACACATACCCTCTGCTGCGGTTATGGGTCCCGCTACAAGTGACCTTACTGACTGCCCGCAGAACAGCATCAACAAGAGATCATTGAGACGTCCGCGACAGTCGCTGCCTCAGCCTGAGCTCAAGGTGTGTGGCCCAGAAGGGCAGCTGGAGACAAACCGCGTGAAAATAAACCTCCCTGTAAGGACGTTTAGTTCTGCTTTGGTGTGCACTCACTTATGTTAATAGCCTTTTTCTTGTTCCATGCTTTTTTTTGTTTCATATGTCTGATCTTGGAACATACTTGATGTGCTGAATGGCTTTTTTCTTATGTTTAATTACTGATTTTTCTCATTTCTGTTTAAATTAGACATGTCGATTCTCATTCATTTGGAAAGATATCTGGCTAGCTGTCTGCTTGAAACACGGAACGTTCTTAACATAACAAAATAACACTCTGATAAATCTCACTGTGAAAAATAAACAGCACCACAGCCTAGAAATGACTACTGATATTAGCAAAGGCTTAACACATTCATATGACATTCCTTTATCCACTATTTTAATAGAGGTGTTAAAAATAAATGAGTTAACACCTCCGTTAAATAGCGGGCAAAAGAATGTCTCTCAAATGCGTGAAGTGTTTGTCCAATGTCATCAGCAAGAATGATTTCCAGCTTCATATGTTTAAAAGGACTTGCAGTCTGCGTTGCCTTTTTTAATTATAAATCTCACTGCCTAATCTCACTCCCAATATGTCTCCAGTGCTGACAGCTCAGACAGTCGTTTTGATTTTGCTGCAGTGTCAGGAGGAGCACGGTTACATCCAGTCTTCACTAGCTAGGCCTTCTGTACAGTGCAACATCTAGCACCTGAGCATTAGTACAAATTCATTTAGGCTTACATTCCAAAGTAGACTCGTTACCTTTTGTGTACTTAGAATTTGCAACCGCTTAAGCAAATGTCTCTGACCAACTAAAACCAACCAGACCCTCAGTGCTGGCAGTAGATTATCTCACCATATAATTCTTTGTGAGCAGTTCTGAACTATGGCAGAAGCACCTTTTCTATTGAGTGAACCACTCCATGGAAGGATCCAGCAATGGATATGAAAGATAGGCGAACATTTCAGACTTTAGGCAATATAATGAATGTGCAGTAACTGAGAGATATATGAACTTTGAGTTGGAAGTTTCATGTACTGTCATTTCTATTGATTTTCTTTGATTTTCCTACATTACAACAGTGACTACACTTCAAAAAGTACTTAATTAGCTGTAAAGCGCTTTGGGGCATCCTGAGGTAATGAAAGGCATTATATAAATGCAATTCTTTTTCTTCATTTAGTATTTTATTTAAAGTAAGCAAAGTCTATTTTGGAAACAGATGAATGGAAGGCTCTATATAAATAGGTAAACAGACACTTTAGCTACATCATTAAATAAATTTAAAACAGAAATAGACAGTTTCCTAGAAGTAAAGGGAATTAGGGGTTACAGGGAGCAGGCAGGAAATTGGACATGAATTTAAATTTGAGGTTAGGATCAGATCAGCCATGATCTTATTGAATGGCGGAGCAGGCTCGAGGGGCCAATTGGCCTACTCCTGCTCCTATTTCTTATGTTCTTATGAACATTTACAGACTGATTTCACAAAACACACCATATTTTTCACCAAATGATCAGATGTAGGCCAGACAGTATCTTCAAACTTTTCCCAGTCTGGGATTGAGGAAACAACGTTCCCCTTTATTTGCAACCCTGGGCGGCTCCAAACCCTCACACTTACCACAAATTCCTGTGTTTGCTACGAGCTGTCCTAACAGATATTGCAGGAATTAAAGGGGCATTATTTTCATTCGGTGTTTGGCAATCCTTTTTATGTTTGTTTAGGTGGACCTACCTGTGCAGCGAGCAAGTAGAGGAATCTTGCTCAAAGAGACTTCCTAGAGGTCTACTGGTCCATCCAAATCTGTCTTCCTGTGAAGGGATCATCACTCTATTCATACAATGAGTGGAATGTACTCCCTATTTATGTTAGGCCCGAGGGGAAGGAGAATAAATTCCACCACGAAATCACTGTCACAAAGAATAACCCTAAAGAACACATTTAATCAAAAGAACAGGGAAAAACTCTGTTTTAAAACAAATTGCTGTTTAAACAGCAGAACCCTATAATTGGATAACTTCCCCATTTCATGCTGGTTTCTATGAAGTACTGGGACTAACACTTGTCATCAGTCAGCTGGGGAATTAGAGGCAGCTGTGAATGGTCTCTACTTGGCTCAATCTTGAGCAGTAACTTGGTGCTGAATTTAATATCATTCCTGAGATGCACTTAATATCCCAGACCTTAGCTTATCTTTGGTGTTATTTACCTTGGTTGATAGAGAGTAAAGTGATTAGATGCTTACTGACTCTTCCGATGCCTTCCTTAGAATGTGCCCAACCTGATGCTGATGAACAGTTTCTTATAGTGATTGCTGCTTAACTTGACAGTAGAGTTCTTAGTTAGTGATGTGGTCAGTGGGATTAATTCCAAGCATAATCCAATAGTGGATGATAGCTATTCAGTTGAGGCAACTGGATGTCCAACTTTCTTAACCCTTGAGCAATATTGTATATGGTTAAAATCAACCTGTCCTACCTCACAACCAGACTTTGCATTCCATGTAATGATACAGTTCAATAATCCCTGTGTAGAATAGTCCAAACAATCCCATTATTATATATGGAATTACAGTCTACACTATAATGGTTAAACTTAAATGCAATTTTTCCAGTTTTCTTCCCTCTTCTCTTTAAGGCAGTGATTCAGGTTAAGGTACAGTTCCAAGAGTGCCCGCCTCACTCCAGTGGACATTCTTCATGTGCAAATTTGACATTGAGTGTTGACCGGATATTCGACAGCGGGGTCTGATCCTACCCTCACCTGACATCCACACACATACACATTCCAGCTGGGTTCACTACGAAAATCAAGAGCTGGAAACCCTGGCTGAGTTGTTCCCCTCATTTCCTAGTCCAAGAACATTGAGACCAATTGCAGCCCTTATTGCTGCTGCAGCTAACATCAGCATAGACAAGGGAAGAAACCTAACTTATTGATGGGCAGTTGGCATTTATGGAGTAGTATCTCAATGTGAGTCATTGCCTTCAGTAGACAATACTTGGAGGACACTGGGAGTAAAAGTGTCCATACCTATTGAATTCCACACCTACCTACTCATATATGTTTAACAGAGAGTCATACTAGTACACAGTAAGGTACCAAACAAAGAAATATCATGTATAACCAACCCAAGCGACCAGACTAAGTACATAACTGCACCACGGTAAGCTCTCAGTGGCTGATATGTATTTACACCACATCTAACTAGAACTGTAAAACTTTCCATTATGCGTAGACTATAGTTATAAAGTTGGTGAATTGGTTCTTTATTCTGTGATTCTCAGTACTATATTATATTTTCTGAAAGAATGTAAAAAGTTTATTGAAGGTTTTAGAAAGGAGCATTATACAAAATGCATCAGCTCATATATACAACGTATAAGGATTGATGAGGCCATCTGTATCTCATTCTGATACCTTCAGATCATTAAATCCTATCTTTTGACATGTCAAACACATACATCATTGTAAAATTTCAGCATTCTAATTTTCTTTTAAACTATTTGTGGAGTTGCTACGGCATTTTGTATATTTGACACAAAATGTGCCCCTTTTCCTACATTCCAAAATGTAGCTGGGATACACGTCCCCTTTAACTGAAACTCAATGAGCAATAATGTTAATGGAGCGCTGCCAAATTTGAGCCAGAAGTGACTTATTCCTGCTATTGTCTCGTCCAATTCAGTCCTGGTAATGCTGCATTACATTATATGTACAGAACTTACTAAAACTGCCCTGTAGCACCATGTAGGGACTTTTACTGCAGGACATGTTTCAAGGCTCTGAGTTTTGATGGGACGTGCAGTATTTTTTTAACCAATTTCTGATTTCCTATATTATGACACCATTAAAAAGAATGACCGGAGCTTCTTGAACCCCCTAACTCCTGACTTAACGTGTTTCAGTGTTGGTGAGAATGCCGCACACGGCAAGTGACGTCAACTCTGGCCATGATTATCCTTCTGTAGAGTGGGTCTGTGGCACCTCACTGCACTGAATTTGGTGCAGTAATCACTGGGAATGGGATTTTTTTTATCCATAGGACACAATGGTCCCTGCTGTGGGATTAGTGAGTATTTCTACAGAACGTTCTTCAGGGGGTTAAATGGGTAGCATAGAGTTCATGACTTGCCCTGTGGCAGGAGCAGACTTAGAAGGGCAAGTGCCGTTTTCATTTACCATGCTTTCTGATGTGGTTATTCTTCAGAGGTTTTTGTCTGAGGAATTCTGAAAGTGCTGCTTCCATTTCCTCGCGCTTCCTCCTTTCTCTTGAGCATATATTCACATATTTAAGCACAATGCTACAAATCCATTTCCCCCCACCCCCTTCCCCTCGTATCCCAAGCTGCCTGGTTATCTTTACAGTGAAATATCTAGACTCGGTCTGCATAGAACCCATACAGAAACTATATTTACTCATGACATTTGTTCTGTTACGGAGCTCCATTCTGTTTGTCACCTTTTGCATCTCTTGCCCACACATTCTATTATCTGTACTTTGAATGCTTTTCTCCAAATGCCCTTTGCCTGTTGGTGATAACCCATCTGTTCCAAAATATTTATTCTCAAAAGATCTGTGTATTTAGATTTTGCAAAGGCAAACAAATAAGCTGAAATATATGTGTCTGGCTTATAGGGCCGTGCCGACTGCAGTGAAATACATTATCATTTTCATGATGGATGTGAATGAACTATTTTAAATATGGAGTATAGATTTACCTGTGAGGATTCTGTTCTGCTGTCCATATATTGCAGCTGCTTCAATAGATTTTTCTTTCATCTTTATTGCAAGATTTGATTCACAGCACAGGACCATCACCTGGTTAGAGACTGGATATAAATGATAGCGCAAATAATTTGTATTCTTAATTTTTTTTTTAACTACAGCATACCATTTTGATTCCAACCTTTAATTGAGCGTGTGGACATTGCTGCTTCAACATGAAATTTAGTGGAAATGTTTTTGTAAGACCTGAGTGTCTATGTCCTATATAGAAATATATTAATAAACTGAACAGAAACCACAGGTTGAGGTGGTTGGGTCTTTTTACTCTCCTTCTCTGGCACTGAACAGTTGTTCTTGCTGTTTTATATTTAAGCAAAGCATGTAGATTACTGGTGTAACAACTAGGCAGTATCTAACAATCTTAGAATAATCTTAAAGCAACCGTAATAACTCAGTGTCGGACATAAGAGATTTTAAAAAATAGAACGAAAAGGTCTTTAGAGTAACTTCTCTCTCTCTGGCCGTCCCTCAGGGTCAAGGATGACTTGGTGGAAGATGCCTGTGCATGGATTCTTTTAATGCGGGGTGGTTGTTGTACACCAACCACCACATGGTCCCAGCAGAGCAAAGTCTTGGCCCAATGGCAGGGAATCCAAGACAATTGGAGACCAGACTCTGCTGTAGGATGGGGACAGTGCAACACTTCACTGGAGTGTCAGCCTAGATTTTTGTGCTCAAGTTTCTGGAGTGGGACTTTGAACCCACAGCCCTCTGCCTCGGAGGTGGGAGCGCTGCCCACTGAGCCATGGCTGACGCTGCAGAGTAACTTCTACAGTTCTGCTGATGATCAAATCGTTAAAAATGTCAATAATTAGAGTGCCTTTGTCTTTGTGTAAGACTGTGTGGCAAACCTTTTGTTTTGAGCACAACATCTAGGCTGACACTCCAGTGCAGTACTGAAGGAGAGATGCACTGTCAGAGGTGCCATCTTTCAGATGAGACATTAAACCGAGGCCCTGTCTGCCCTCTCAGGTGGACATAAAAGATCCCATGCCACTTAGAAGAGCAGGGGAGTTCTCCCCAGTGTTCTGGCCAATATTTATCCCTCAACCTGTCTAAAACAGATTATCTGGTCATTATCACATTGTTGTTTGTGGGACCTTACTGTGCGCAAAATTGGTTGCTGTGTTTCCAACATTACAATAGTGACTACACTTCAAAAAAGTACTTAGTGCTTTGGGACGTTCTGAGGTCAGTAAGGCGTTATATAAATGCAAGTCTTTCTTTCTTTCTTTATTTCTAAACACAAATTCTAATGATATAAGTTGCACTGAAACATATCAGTGGGTCAATTGCGTGGGATCTCATTGTTTGAAAATGCCGACTTCTTGTCAATCGCTCGTCCTTCCCCTTTGCCAAATACTTTTCTCAGTTTATTTTAAGCATGTATTTCTTCAACTTTCTCCCCTCCTTCTTGAGAGTGCCAACTTGTGCTGAGGTACAGTTACATGGGTGCTGGCTGCCCTTTCTTGGCCAACTGGCCACTCCTCATGTGCAAACATAGACAGTGAGTGTGAGCAGGCTGTTTGCTTTTGGGGCGGGGGTAGCATTGAGTCCGACCCTGCCTAGAACTTCCGTCCAGACATGGGGGAGCCACTAGATTGCAAATGGGAACAGGAACCCCAGGGTTACTGAGGCCAAACTGTGCTGCCACCATCAGCAAAGAAAGGTGTTACATATAGAAAGACTTGCATTTATATAGCAGCTTTCACAACCTGCTTTTTGAAATGTAGTCATTGTTGTAATGTAGGAAACGCAGCAGCCAATTTGCGCACAGCAAGATCCCACAAATAGCAATGAGATAATGACCAGATAATCTATTTTAGTGACATTGGTTGGATAAATATCGGCCAGAACACTGGGAGAACTCCCTTGTTGTTCTCCTTAGAGTCATGGGATTTTTTACATCGGCCTGAATGGGCAGACGGGGCCTCGGTTTGAACTCTCATCTGAAAGGCGGCACTCTGACTATGCAGCACTCCCTCAGTACTGCACTGGAAGTATAAGCCTGGCTTATACGCTCAAGTGTCTGGAGTGGAGCTAGACCCCACGACCGTCAGACCAAGAGTGCTACCCACTGAGCCAAGGCTGACACATATGAAGAATGGCTAGTTGGTGAGGTATGTGAGAGCAGTCAGTTCCCACTGACCTGTACGAGTCAGTGCCTTCAGGAGACGAGTGTGGAAAATAGGAGGTATAAAAAAGTTCCTTTTCAAAGTGGGCTTATCAGCCAGCACAGGCCATTTTTAAAAGGCAAGAGGTCTCTTGTCTGCTGAAAGCAGTGGATGAGACTTGGAAACAGACTGGACTGATTATACATTTTATCTTAAAAATTGGACTTTTCAGCCATGGTGAGAAACTACCATCAGTTTCATAAACCTAATGATAGCCTTGTAGTGGATCACGATTGAATTTTGTCTGCAGTAATGGGAAATCTATCAGTTAATGTGATACAGCGGGTTTCCTGCAGGGTTTATCATACTCCTTTATTACTGGTCATGGTGGTGAATCAGTGTCAATTAAAAGATGGTAGATGAACAGAAATGAAGTAGGAGCTAGGGCTCTGGTCCAGTGGGAGCTACACATTTATTACACTGTTGGTCTATGACGCACATTCGGTACTGAGCCTGCACAGAGTTATTGAGCCAATAAAAGAAAGCACTAATGCGAAATTAGGTTTCCTTGTGTCAAACCGATCCAAGGTCAAAAATGAAAATGTTGCATAACTGAACAGTACTATTTTACACTTGGTGCCTACACTCAGTACAGGTTAGTTGCAATGCTACAGTAAATTCATGCTGTTTATCTCAGCTTAAAAGCTTGCTCAGAATTTGAAAAAAGATTAAAATAATTGCTTCTTCCTTCGTCATCAGACTGCATTCTCTTCAATAGCCAGGGGTGAATTAAAGGACAATAGCAGTTTTCCACATTTATTTTAATGATCAGATCAGATTTTTCTAACCGAGTCCCCTGCTGCGCTCTCTGTAATTGTTTCATTTTCCCTTACTCGCACCGGCCCACAGGCAAGGCCGAGGGATTGTTTCTTTGGTTACTCCACACTTTGGACGGAACAATGCAAAATGCTTATACGGCTTCTGCTTGTAAAAATCTGTCAACAAAACCTACAGCGGAATTCAATCAAATCATTAATATATTGCAGTAAATATGATTACAAAAAAATATATTTTTGATTAATTTTTTTGTGCTGATAAAGGTGAAAGAAGGTAAAGCCAGGGAACAGGATAACTGTTATATATTTTTGAAATCCAGCCAAAAATGTTGGAATAAAAGTGCTGTCAAACTCTGTGGGTCCTATAATCTGATTGACAATCATTTACCACCCAGGAAAAAAAGGCCTGAGTCTCCACCAGTGTTGCTATGCACTGGGTAATTTAAGCCATTCAGTTAAATATTTGACTTGATCACCAATGGAATTTGAGCACTGAAACACGGGCCCAAGGCACTGCATTCCCTGGGGAAAATATATCCTTGGCTATCTGTACAAAACGGATCCAAAGGTCGGAAGTCCCTGGAGAAAATGAACCCAACGAACTAAGTTCCCAGTGCAAAATGGAAGCGAGGAATTGTACTCCCTGAAAAAAATGGACCCCAGGAACCAAACTGCAAAATGGACCCATGGGACAGAAATCCCTGGGCAGAGTGTATCCTAGGCATGGAGAATGAAAACAAATCCCAAATCATTGCAAGTTTGATTTAACCCTCTAGTGAGTAAACATTTTCTACCTACACCTTTTGTATTCATCCCTTTTAAATGAGTTGATTCAGTTGTAAATTCCCATGAATTATTTCAAGTACATGGGTTCCCCTGTTTACTGGTCAAATTATGACTAGATGTTGACCTATCTTAAAGTAAACGCTGAGAGCTCCAAGGTGAATGATTAATAAGAGTGCATGAGTTTTCTATATGCACCGTCTGGAGTGACTATGGGTGTGAATGAGAACGAGTTGGGAGTGCAGTTTGTTTAAAAGGACAAAACAGGTAAATTGCACAGATAGCATCAGGCTTCCTTCTCATTATTATAGAATCATACAGCACAGGAGAAGGCCATTCGGTCCATCATGCTTTGCCAGCTCTTTCAAAGAGCTATCTAATTAGTCCCACTCCCGTGCTCTTTCCCCATAGCCCTGAAAATTTTTCCTTTTCAAGTATATTTTGAATTCCCCTTTGAAAGTTACTACTGAATCTGCTTCCACCACCCTTTCAGGCAGCGCATTCCAGATCATAATAACTCGCTGCGTAAACAAAATTGTCCTCATCTCCCCTCTGGTTCTTTTGCCAATTATCTTAAATCTGTGTCCTCTGGTTACTGACCCTCCTACCAGTGGAAACAATACCTCCTTATTTACTCTATCAAAACCTCTCGTAATTTTGAACACTTCTATTAAATCTCTCCTTAACCTTGTCTGCTCTAAGGAGGACCATCCCATATATACATTGCTGAATATTACTAACCACGATAGTTGGTAAAGAAGGGTTGTGGAGGTACTGTAAGCATTATCCCTGATTGAAACGGTCCCATAGCTCATTAAATGTAAAATTAAGAGATTGTTCCCATTGCAGGATTCTTTTGGCAACGTGAAACATTGGCAGCTGTATAGATGCACGTGAGAAGGAGGCTATTTAACAGTCAGTGCTTCAGAATGAGTGCATCTTGCCAAGAAATTCTGAGTTCAATGCTCTTAGTTACGCTTTTCTGGCTGCTGAAGTAGTTCCTTATTGCTTGTCGCTGCATAATAAAAGGTTACCTAGATTTCAAGTTAAAATACCAGGACATGAAGGTTCACTGACATTTTAAAAGATGTTAAGAGAATTTTCATGCATTATTTTCCAACAGGAAAGCTTAGCCTTGCAATTTAAATGCTTTGTTCCAAAGGCTATGTACCTCTTACATTCAAGATGTCAGAACAAGTGATTTTTTATTCCCTGTCTGCAGCCACTTAGACCCTTATCTTCCCAATTTGTGAGTTTTCTGCGATTCATGTTGACATCAGTGCTAGGGAAATTGATTTTTTTGTCCCCTCCCAATTTTTGCTCCAGTATCACATGGAGACCTGTCAGCTCAGCCAACGTGTGGGTTATATATAGGGGGTCATTTTCCATTAAGGCACTGGCACAGGGACCCTCAACAACTACCAGCTCACATCCCGGGCAGTGAACGCATACATGGAAAATTACCCCAGTAGATTAAAGCCCCCTGCTCAGCCTCAACAATGCACCTCAACCCCAACATTAGGAGAATACATCCTGCTGGACCAGTTTGACCTTTCCATTTCCTATATCTTTGCGACTTTGAGTCTAGCATGTAGAGCTAATTTCAACCAAACTATGTGCCCATTGGGAGCTGGATTGAGACTCCTCCAATTTTGTTCCACTTACGATCTTGTATCCAGCAGAGAGAGGAGACAATTTAAGCTGGATTCAAACACAGGCCTCAGAATGGCACGACAGTGAGCCAACCCACTGTGCCATCCAATCTCCGTAATTTCCTTCTTTAAAGTACTTAGTGAAACAAGCGTTAATTTATCAACATGCTGCACAGAGATGTAGGTTCATGCCACCAATCTCCCACATATTGAGTCCTCAATCTCGGTTGGGCTTTGGGAGGACCAGAAAGGTAAGAAAAACCTTGGTCATCCTCTTTCACTTTCTTGGAGTTGGCTAATTTGTTTTTCTTTCCAGTTGACACATCAGAATCTGTATGTGATCATTTAGTGTTCCTTCCTACATTATAACAATGATTAAACTTCAAAAGCACTTAATTAGCTTTAAAGCACTTTGGGACGTCCTAAGGTTGTGAAAGGTGCTATATAAATGCAAGTCTTTCTTTTTCTTGACCCAAGCATCCATTTTGCCTTTCTGCGGCTGGGTTTCCTTTGAGACATTTTGTTCTGTGGTAACACTTCTCCCACCATTTTATTTACACCATGTGTAATAATACCAACCTCATGGAATAGCTTATATATTTCATGAAAATAACGGCGTAATTAAGAACAGACAGCACCAAAAGGGAAAATGGTTGACATTGAGGTTATTATAATCGATCCATGACTTACATTCAGTATAGTTCAATGTTGAAAATCAATACTGCACCTAATACTTATAATTTGAATGACCTAACTTCTAGTATAATGAGAATACATGCAGTGCAGCAAGTTTATCCAGTGAGTAGATGAGCCATACAGACCAGGACGCTGCCAGATTTGAACCCCAGTTAACTATCCTGAGTTAGTTGATTTCAGCCTGGGTGAGGGTAGGGTGTTGAAATAGGTCTGGTTTCGGAGTGGAAAATCAACTACACTCCCTGCTCCAGATCATTATCCAGTGACTCCTGGTGGGAGTGGGTGTGGGTGGATGTTGGACCAGCACAGGATTGGGTTTGACTGTGATGCTTTTCCATGTAACAAATTCCAAATGCCCCTCCCCCATGCTCAATCACTACGTGGCACAGCACTCTGGTACACGGCTCTAGTCCGTCATGCCGGAACATGCATTTTACCAGTCTCTGCGATGCACTAAGGAGGAAAGAATAAGTAGGATTTAACCCATCAGAAAGTTCATTTCTGATAAAGTTACCCTTTCATTCTTTAATAACTGCACTGGCAATTTAGCTCCATATCCAAAAACTAACTTTATCTTAAGGGGGCTGGAATACAAAGGGGTGGAAGTTGTATAAAGCTCTGGTTAGACCGCATCTGGAGTACTGCGTTCAGTTCTGGGCACTACACCTCAGGAAGGATATATTGACCTTGGAGGGGGTGCAGAGCAAATTCCCCAGAATGATACCGGGGCTGAAAGAGTTAAATTATTGGGCCGGGTTGCACAGACTAGGCTTGTCTTTCCTGGTCTTCAAGTTTTTTCAGGTTGCCCCAAAAAATTTGAAGTACTTTTGAAGTGTAGTCACTGTTGTAATGTTGGGACACACGGCAGCCAATGTACACACAAACAGTAGATGATCAGTTAATTTGCTTTTAGGGATGTTGATGGAGGGATAAATGTTGACCAGGACAACTCCCCTGTTCTTCTTTGAATAGTGCCATGGCATCATTCATGTCCACCCAAAACAAGCAGACAGGGCTTTAGTTTAACATCTTATCTGAAAGATGGCACTTTTGATAGTGCAGTACTCCCCGAGTGTGTCAACGTAGATTACGTGCTTAAGTCTCCAGAGTGGGGTTTGAATCCACAACCTTATGACTCAGAGATGAGAGTGCTAGTACTGAGCCTGACATTTAATAACCCCATACCTATTGAGAAGGGGGAGCTGAAGATTAAAAAGTTAAGTGAAGGAACTTGATGTTCCTTAAAAAATTGTGGAAGGGACATCCATGACAGGGACTCTAAATGGAGGGGACTTTATTGGTCAAATAGCCTTTTGTCCCTCTAGATTTTGTGTTCTCATCTTCAAGTGTCATTGAATTGATTATGTCTGCTGCTGCTTCTCCTTTATTATCTTAGTTTTTATTAAATCTGCAGCATCGATGTGCCGTTCCAGTCCAGCAGCTGTCGGGAACTGAATCTGTGCAAGAAGTCCCCAGTGAGGCAATAACATTCCTTTTAGAATAGTGACAGGCTAACTGCCTTAGTTGTGAAACTCTGACGCCATTGGTTTGGTGTCTCAAACCAATGTATTAATGGCCTGTTGAAACTTGTCAGTAGGGGGAAGATTGTTTCCAATGTCTCTTTTCACTGTAACACCTGATCACAATTTGCAGTAAGTAATCAATGGTGATATTCTAACAGACTCCGGAACTACCATGATAAAGGTACATTCATGCAGCACGTTATCATAGTAAAGGCTCTCAGGATCTTCATGAAGCAGAAACGGACACAGAGTAGTAATCGAAACATTCGGGGAGATGATCATTAGGGGCTGTAGTGCTGAGTCAGGTGATGGCTCTGCCACTGATGGTGGAGTGGAGGAGGAGGAGGAGGAGGGGGAGGAATGTTACGTTTTTGGGGGGGGGTTTTTACCTTTTTTTTAACCCTAGATATTTTTGGATTCTGTGTTTCAAGCTATTCTCATAGGTGAGCGCTAACTCCTTATATCCTTGAGTGCTTTATTTCGTTTACCCTGATATCTAGATAAAATTCGTAGCATGCTTGGGGAATGAACAGAGCATCCTTTACAGAGCAAGGAAAGAGTAGGGCAATGTAACATACAGTAATTGTTATGCTTTATTAGCTTCTTATATAGTAGAAAATAATAACTTGCAGATACTAGGATTTAAGTGATTTTCTTACACAGTGGTTCATTTTCCTTTTTTCACCAATTACAAAAATTATCTACTTGACTAACTCTCTCTTCAGAAGTTCCAGACAGACTCATTGATTTGTAGGAGGCAGGCCAATAAACGTCTTTGAAACAGTAACAGAGAGGACGCAGAATTTAAGTAACCGACTGTTAGAATCAGAAAGAGCTGTAAGTGAAACATATTTTTCAACAAATCGCACAGAGTATTTGAATTGATTTTCTTAGCCCATCCCCCAAACATTTGTCTTTGGACAAACCGACTAATTATTGCAAGAAAATGAGCTGAATATACTTCCGTGAGTGAAGTTGGTTGTACAGTGACAAAAGTAAAGAAGCTGAGTCTTAATTTTTAACACAGGGGATACATAGGAGGCCAGAGTTGAAAGGCCAAAGGTTCGGGCTGGAATGTAGGGCTGAAGGGTCTTGCAGAGAGAACGTGGTTGAGGCCACTGAGGGATTTGTCAACAAGGATTGTCAATGTCAACATTGTGAACTCAATGTGTTGGGGGAAAAGGGAGCCATTGGAATTGGTGAGGATGGGAGTGATGAGCAAGCACGAATTAGTGTGGGACAGGATGAGGGCAGCAAAATTTTGGACTTGCAGGGATTTATGTTGGGTGGAGTTCGAGAGGTCAGCGAGGAGGCATGGAACAAGTCAGGCCTGGAAATATTGAAAGCATGGATAAGGATTTCAGCTGCAGTGAGGTAAGGGTGGAGGTGGGCGATGTTATGGATGTGGAAGTTAAGAGGTGTTGGTGATGGATAGGATAAGAACATAAGAAATAGGAGCAGGAGTAGGCCATACGGCCCCTCGAGCCTGCTCCGCCATTCAATAGGATCATGGCTAATCTTTGACCTCAACTCCACTTTCCCGCCCTATCCCCATATCTCTTGATTCCCTTAGTGTCTAAAAATCTATTGATCTCAGCCTTAAATATACTCAATGACTGAGCATCCACAGCCCTCTGGGGTAGAAAATTCCAAAGATTCACAATTCTCTGAGTGAAGAAATTTTTTCTCATCTCGGTCCTAAATGGCTGACCTCTTATCTTGAGACTATGACCGCCTAGTTCTAGATTCTCCAGCCACGGGAAACAACCTCTCAGCATTTACCCTGTCAAGCCCTCTAAGAATTTTATACGTTTCAATGAGATTACCTCTCATTCTTCTAAACCCCAGAGAATATAGGCCTATTCTACTCAATCTTTCCTCACAGGACAACCCTGTGGGGTTTGAGCCTCAGCTTAGGATTGAACAACAACAACTTGCATTTATATAGCGCCTTTAACGTAGTAAAATGTCCCAAGGCGCTTCACAGGAGCGTTATCAAACAAAATTTGACACCAAGCCACATAAGGCGATATTAGGACAGGTGACCAAAAGCTTGGTCAAAGAGGTACGTTTTAAGGAGCGTCTTAAAGGAGGCGAGGTACAGAGGTGGAGAGGTTTATGGAGGGAATTCCAGAGCTTAGGACATGGGCAGCTGAAGGCACCACCGCCAATGGCAGAGCGATGAAAATCGGGAATGTGCAAGAGGTCAGAGTGAGAGGAGCGCAGAGATCTCAAGTGTTGTAAGGTTGGACGAGGTTACAGAGATAGGGAAGGGTGAGGCCATGGAGGGATTTGATCACAACGATGAGAATTTTAAAATCGAGGCATTGCCGGTACAGGTCAGCAAGCACAGGGGTGATGGGTGAACGGGACTTAGTGCGAGTTAGGATACGGGACACTAAAGCTGCACACTGTTGGATTCAGCCTGGTCAAACAGCTGGGAGTGGGATGTAGTCAGGCACAAGATTATGGAGTTTTTGACGAAGAGGGTGGCATTGGTTTTGCCAATGTTAAGTTGGCTTATCCACAACTTGATTTCAGACTTGAGACAATGTGAGAACACACAAGTAATTTTTGAGCCAAGGGAGGTGGTGGAAAGGTAATGGTAAAGGTATCATCAGCACGCTGACCTCATCCTTATAGATAATGTTTTTGAGGGGCAAGATATGGACAAGGAGGAACCTGAGGATAGAATGTTGGGTTATTCCCAAGGAGACGCTGTAGGATTTGGAGGAGAATTTATCCTTGCCTATATGTTGCTCCTCAGTGACAGAAGGTGGATCTCTGGTGAGGGCTGGTGGGGAAACAGGGTTGGGACCAAGGTGAGGAAAAGGCTAGGGCGGGAATATCAGTGAAGGGGGAGGAGGATGAGGATGAGGCAGCCAAGCAGATAGTCTCAATCGGTACTGCTTATTTTCTTGCTTGCAAGCAAATGGTTAATAGGAGCTTGAAATCTTTACAAATTAACGTGGTATTAACACTTTTCTGATGGCCCCCACTTGTTCTCTATTAAGTCCTGCTGACAGTGACGATCTCATATGTACAGAAATACATTTTCAATTTTGTGTTTGAAAATGTATCCTTTTGAGGTGCATCTGGGTCCATCTGGTATTCAAAAAAATGTCCAGTCGCTTATCTGAATCATTGGTTTGCTGTTTATTACTTGACAAAAAAGTATTCCTCTAAAAAGCGGCTGTCGGCATCCCTGATGAAACATTTCCATTAAAGAATTTAAAACAAAGCACTCATTTGGTCAGTCACTAGTGATGTTAAACACTGCACATCTGGAAGCAGTTTTCATTGAACTTGTAAAGTGACCATTAAAGGTAGAAATACTCCATCAGATCTTCAGAGAAGTGGAATCTGCTGTACATATTAGGGGCTCTTTGAATATCACCGTGGAAGGTTGGGTAGCCTGGGGCTGAGCTGGCAGACGTCAGTGAGCTTCAATCGTCCCATGCCATCAGTGTGCTGTGCATCTGAAGTTACGTGACTCTCATTGTGCCATTTATCTTTGTTCCTGATCAGCCATTGACATCTAATATTGACTGACACCTCAGGCTTTCCAGCTGCTATCTGTTCACTTCCCCCCCACCCAAAAAAAAGCTACGCACGTCATAGTTACACAACGCAGCAAATTGGCTTAAAACAAATGCTACTCTCAGTGTGGCCTGAACAGCCCCAGAGTTAAGTCAGACAATGAGTGGTAATTTGAAGATATTTAAACAATGTTGTCCGTGGAACCCCAGCGAACCTACAGGAGCAGAGGCAAGGGAGAGAAATACAAACTTAAAGAAACAAAAAAAAGATTGTCTATTTGGTCTGTTTTTGTGAATTGCAGATGTGGTTATTCTTTAATTTAATGTGCACACACATGCTTGTGTGTGTATGTAATCTTTTTCTTTAAACAATGAGTTTTAGAGGACTTACTTTGTCTGGCGGAGTTTAATTAATCCCCACAATTGAAGTGACCAGATGACACAAATCCCCCTGGGTTAATGATTTGCAAAGTGTTTCTACTGATGTAAATTCAGCTCGTTCTTTATTGGCTTCAGTGACTCCTTCCAACCGGCTTCTGTGATGTTGTCAGCATTCACTGTGTGAAGGAGCTGGATTAACAGCAGTAGATGCAGCTATTAGTCCAGGTCAGGGTTGGTTTCAGTGATGTTGCCATCTTGACTGTGTATGTTAATTCAGGTTCCTCGCCACCATAACTCGGCCCAACTAGTTCTTAATCCCTCGGTGTTTAAGCGAAAAGCGATTTTTTTTTCAGTTTTAATTCCACGGCCCATTTTGATAATTCCTCCCTTTTTAGATTCCACGTGACACATAAAAGCAGTTGGTGAAAAAACGGTAAGTCATTTCACACGGAAAATTTATTGTTTTTAAGTAATCATTGAGCGTAACTGAAGCACCTGGGTTGGTCACACTGGACAGGCAACGTTGGTAAATGAACAGTTAAAGATGATGCAAAACTAAAGAGATCAGAGAAGTGCCCCTATACTGTAACGCCAATAAAGCGGGGAGGCTAATTTTAGACTTTTTATTTTAAAAAATACATCCGCTGAGGTCATAATCGTGATGCCCATGTGGTTAAATAGCCTGCCAACAGTCACTGCCAGAGCTCTCACATTAAATAATGGGCACTAGGGTGAGGTACCAGAGGATGCTGGCACCCATGGAACTATGCCCCAGTAGAAAATGAATCAAACGGGAAGGGGAGAAGATTGGAGGACGGATGAGATTAAATGCAAAATGCACCAAAAAATATAGTTCAGCCATCAACAATAATAAAGTCTGGGAGAAATTCTTCATTAACCCTTCCCACCTCTCCTGGTACAAAAGGAGTATCTGATCACAATTGACCCATTGACTGAAGATGAACAGATGAAAATTACCCATGCCACTAGGTTGTGCAGTTGGTTGGATGCTAGGTGTAGCTGCTTGGTGGCCTTCTGATAGCTCATTCAAGTAGCCATTCTTGATGTGTGAACCTTGACTATGAGTGTTGGCAGGCTATCTGTAAACTGAGGGCATCACAGCGAGTTCAATCCTGTCCATACACACCGATTTTCCAGCTGGAGTCTGTGGATTGCAACCAGGAGCTGACTCTGTGGAAATTCCAGGTGTCTACCTCTATCTCTGCCTTAGTATCTACCTCGCTCTCTCTGTTTCCACACCTATCTCCCTGGCTCTGCATGTCTGTCACTGTCATTATATCTCTCTCTGTGTCTCTATGACTATGTATCTCCAATATAAAAAGAGAAAATGCTGGAAACACTCAGCAGGTAAGTGGAGAGAGAAACAGAGTTAACGTTTCAGGTTGATAACCTTTCAACTCTACCTCTATTTCTATCTCTCTATTTCGGTCTCTGCCTCTAACTATTTCTGTCTGCCTCTATTTCTCTCTGTCACTGTCTCTGTTGTTATCTCCTGACTTACCTCTACTTCTATCTCTATAATGTATGGGGCATGATTAAGAAGTTTGCAGATGATACTAAAAGTTGAGCGAGTGGTTGATAGTGAGGAGGAAAGCTGTAGACTGCAGGAAGATATCAATAGACTGGTCAGGTGGGCAGAAAAGTGGCAAATAGAATTCAATCTGGAGAAGTGTGGGGTAATGCATTTCGGGAGGGCAAACAAGGCAAGGGAATAAACAATAAATGGTAGGATACTGAGAAGTGTTGAGGAACAGTGAGACCTTGGAGTGCATGTCCCCAGATCCCTGAAGGTAGTAGGGCAGGTTGATAAGGTGGTTAAGAAGGCATAAGGGATACTTTCCTTTATTAGCTGAGGCATTGAATATAAGAGCAGGGAGGTTATGCTAGAACTGTATAAAACACTAGTTAGGCCATAGCTAGAGTACTGCATACAGTTCTGGTCACCACATTACAGGAAAGATGTGATTGCGCTAGAGAGGGTACAGAAGAGATTTTTATGAGGATGTTGCCAGGAATGGAGAGTTTTAGCTATGAGGAAAGATTGGATAGGCTGGGGTTGTTTTCTTTGGAACAGAGGAGGCTGAGGGGTGATTTAATTGAGGTGTATAAAATTATGAGGGGCCTAGATGGAGTGGATAGGAGGGGCCTATTTCCCTTAGCAGAGAGGTCAAAAACCAGGGCATAGATTTAAAGTAATTGTTAGAAGGATTAGAGGAGAATTTTTTTCACCCAGAGGGTGGTGGGGGTCTGGAACTCACTGCCTGAAAGGGTGGCAGAGGCAGAAACCCTCATCACATTTAAAAAATACTTGGCTATGCACTTGAAGTGGCACAACCTACAAGACTATGGACCAAGAGCTGGAAAGCGGGAGTAGGCTGGATAGCTTTTTGTCAGCTGGCACGACAGAGCAGCCCGCTTGATTGGCACCCCATCCACCACCCTAAACATTCACTCCTCCCTCTGTGCTGTACATTTCTATGATAACTGACTGTGTTTATCTCTAGCGCCACCAGGAGGCATTTTCCAGTACCGTGTAGTGAGTTGCCCTCGAGTCTTTCCTTCTCATTCCGTATGGGAACTGACTGCCATTTTTGCTGAATGCATGGCTGCTATCTGGATATCTCAGCCTGCAGAATCATTGCTGCTACCCCGCGCTTCCCACCCTGTTGGAGATGTTTGCGGTTTATGCGATGACACTTTTCACATATCAAGAGTTACAACCATTTTTACCTCCTGAATATTCCTATACCCTGCACCTCTATCCTCCATGAGTAAGATTAATGGATTACTGCAAATTAGCACTGATTTCAAGGGTAGATTTTTGCAATAGGCTCCTGTCCACTGGGAACTGCCTTAAGAACGGTGAACTAATTTTATGTAGGATGTTTAATCAGAGAGGAAGGAAAGTTTTTATCCTCTCAGTCTGGGCTGGATTCCAGCACCAGTCACAGAAGGTTGGAGAATGATGTTACAACACAATCCATTGTGCCACCAATGATGAATGTACAGCATAATAAAAAAATTCTCTCAAATGTCCCCAATAGAATTTTTTAAAATGTGTTTTGCACTAATATATCAACATGGTCCATTAGTTCCTCTTCAGTTTTCTTTCCTGCCATGCACTGCCCATTTGGGTCCTTCTAGAACTAGGGGGCATTTTTTTTATTCATTCATGGGATTTGGGCGTCGCTGGCGAGGTCGGCATTTATTGCCCATCCCTAATTGCCCTCGAGAAGGTGGTGGTGAGCCGCCATCTTGAACCGCTGCAGTCCGTGTGGTGAAGGTTCTCCCACAGTGCTGTTAGGAAGGGAGTTCCAGGATTTTGACCCAGCGACGATGAAGGAACGGTGATATATTTCCAAGTCGGGATGGTGTGTGACTTGGAGGGGAATGTGCAGGTGGTGTTGTTCCCATGTGCCTGCTGCCCTTGTCCTTCTAGGTGGTAGAGGTCGTGGGTTTGGGAGGTGCTGTCAAAGAAGCCTTGGCGAGTTGCTGCAGTGCATCCTGTGGATGGTACACACTGCAGCCACAGTGCGTCGGTGGTGAAGGGAGTGAATGTTTAGGGTGGTGGATGGGGTGCCAATCAAGCAGGCTGCTTTGTCCTGGATGGTGTCGAGCTTCTTGAGTGTTGTTGGAGCTGCACTCATCCAGGCAAGTGGAGAGTATTCCATCACACTCCTGACTTGTGCCTTGTAAATGGTGGAAAGGCTTTGGGGAGTCAGGAGGTGAGTCACTCGCCACAGAATACCCAGCCCCTGACCTGCTCTTGTAGCCACAGTATTTATGTGGCTGGTCCAGTTAAGTTTCTGGTCAATGGTGACCCCCAGGATGTTGATGGTGGGGGATTTGGCGATGGTAATGCTGTTGAATGTCAAGGGGAGGTGGTTAGACTCTCTCTTGTTGGAGATGGTCATTGCCTGGCACTTGTCTGGCGCAAATGTTACTTGCCAATTATCAGCCCAAGCCTGGATGTTGTCCATGTCTTGCTGCATGCGGGCACGGATTGCTTCATTATCTGAGGGTTTGCGAATGGAACTGAACACTGTGCAATCATCAGCGAACATCCCCACTTATGACCTTATGATGGAGGGAAGGTCATTGATGAAGCAGCTGTAGATGGTTGGGCCTAGGACACTGCCCTGAGGAACTCCTGCAGCAATGTCCTGGGGCTGAGATGATTGGCCTCCAACAACCACTACCATCTTCCTTTGTGCTAGGTATGACTCCAGCCACTGGAGAGTTTTCCCCCTGATTCCCATTGACTTCAATTTTACTAGGGCTCCTTGGTGCCACACTCGGTCAAATGCTGCCTTGATGTTAAGGGCAGTCACTCTCACCTCACCTCTGGAATTCAGCTCTTTTGTCCATGTTTGGACCAAGGCTGTAATGAGCTCTGAAGCCCAGTGGTCCTGGCGGAACCCAAACTGAGCATCGGTGAGCAGGTTATTGGTGAGTAAGTGCCGCTTGATAGCACTGTCGACGACACCTTCCATCACTTTGCTGATGATTGAGAGTAGACTGATGGGGCGGTAATTAACCAGATAGGATTTGTCCTGCTTTTTGTGGACAGGACATACCTGGGCAATTTTCCACATTGTCGGGTAGATGCCAGCACTGGAACAGTTTGGCTAAAGGCACGGCTAGTTCTGGAGCACAAGTCTTCAGCGCTACAGCCGGGATGCTGTTGGGGCCCATAGCCTTTGCTGTATCCAGTGCACTCAGCCGTTTCTTGATATCACGTGGAGTGAATCGAATTGGCTGAAGACTGGCTTCTGTGAAGGTGGGGATATCGGGAGGAGGCCGAGATGGATCATCCACTTGGCCCTTTTGGCTGAAGATGGTTGCAAACACTTCAGCCTTGTCTTTTGCACTCACGTGCTGGACTCCGCCATCATTGAGGATGGGGATGTTTACAGAGCCTCCTCCTCCCATTAGTAGTTTAATTGTCCACCACCATTCACGACTGGATGTGGTAGGACTGCAGAGCTTTGAGCTGATCCGTTGGTTGTCTCTGGATAAGTGGTTGGCCATTTAAGACTAAGATGAGGAAGAATTTCTTCACCCAGAAGGTCATGAATCTTTGGCATTGTCCACCCCAGATGGCTGTGGATGCTGAGTTGTTGAGTATATTCAAGGCGAGATGGATAGATTTTTGGACTCTAGGGGAATCAAGGGATATGGGGATCGGGTGGGAAAGTGGAGTTGAGGTCAAAGATCAGCCATGATCTTATTGAATGGCGGAGCAGGCTCGAGGCCTACTCCTGCTCCTATTTCTTGTGTTCTTGTCTGACTCTACTGCCATCATAAATGCCTTCTCCCTGCTGCCTGGTATGCTGTAGCAAGAGTCACATCACATCACACCACTGCAATCCCACCTCTATGCTTCTTTTGCCGTTTGTGGACCTTTTTGCATGCAAAATGGCTGCCCCATATCAGTAATTACACATTCTACATGAATTGTTTTGAGATGTTTCTGAGAGATGTTTGATAAGGCTCTGTATCAATGCAACTTTCTTTCTTCCTTTTCTCCCACTCTGTTCCAAGTTATTTGCACATATTTGTCTTTGTAACTTTTTGACTTTTAAAAGTGGATCTGACAGCTGGATTTCTTTTATAAATGTTCAACTGATTTGACATTCCTTACAGTGACAGTGAATGGGAAATGATTTGGTTCATTGAAATTCTGTACAACGTGTGTGAAGAGGAAGATGAACGGGAATCTGTAGGTATATCTGCGGGAGTCTGCATTAGGCATATTTTGAACTGGATTGACAGTTCCTGAATTTGACTTGAGTGAGATTAATCCAGAACTTAATGCATCTCAGTATTTCTTTAAACAATGGGCAGTCACACAGTACATAGAATTACATAGAAATTACAACACGGAAACTGGCCTTTCGGCCCAACTAACCCATGTTGGTGTTGGTCCGCCACACGAGCAGTAGTCCTAATCCCATATCCCTTCATTCCTCTTTCCTTCAACCACCTACATAACTTATTTTGACATGGTCTTTGCTTCAATCATTAACTCTGGCAGAGCAACCCTCTATGTAAAAAGATTTCTCCTCCTTTCTGTCCTAAATTTCTTACATTTAATCTTATATCTATGTCCCCTTATTCTCAATCCCTCATCACTGAAAACAGTCTGTTTTCTGCCCCATCCCTTCATAATTTTAAACAACTCCATCAAATCACCCCTTAATCTCCTCAATTCTAATGAAAATAGGCCGAGGACCATTATTGCAGGTATAGAACAGAACTACTTTGAGAAAAAATAGTCGCTGAAGAGTTTACCAAACCCAACAAACAAACAATATGTCAGTGTGAGAAGTTGTAATCTCCAGCTGTTGCCCCACTCTTCGAGATGTAGGAGGATGTGAAGAGAGGCCAGTCACCAGGACAAGGGGAGGAAAATGTGCAGAAAAGAGTTAATGATTGAAATGATGTACTAGCAAACAGCAAACCCACACATCATTTCTAAACAAGCTTAATTGAAAGAGAAGAAGGAAAAAGTTCAAGTACTTGTACTTTGACCAACACTGCGGTCTTATTATTAAACCCTCAGAGATGGTGGCTGCGAGGTTGCATTGAGCTGATTTACTTCATAAGCCAGTACAAGCTCCTGATTCATTCGCTCTCCATTCCCAGGAGATGTAATTAATTAGTCAACCAGAAGCTTTACACGCTCTATGAGTTGGTGTGGTAAAGGTTTATTTTGCATAAAGGTCAAGTTTGTTAATGTAGAATGTAAAGCCTTCAAAGAGTAAGGCAGCCCTGGGAGAGGGTCATAGCAAATGGCGAAACATCTGTTCAACCCCTCAGCATTCACTGTTTGATTTGATGTTATGTTGTGCTGGCTGAGGTAAACTTCAGAGCAATTGATGTATTTCATTCCATGCATTAGTGCCGGGCACCAATTAAGAGAGAACATTTAATCTGTAGAACTTGAAGTAGCATTTCGGGAAAATGTGTTTCAGTTGAGTGTTGCCAAATATCTTTTGGGAACTCACCACAAGCATCAAAATTGGATTTTGTCTTGAAAAATAATATGTATGGTAGCTTGACTCAAGCAGTAAGGCAATGTTGCATATAAATCTATATTTCTGCTCTAAGTCTGAGGTGTTCCACTCCATATTGGCCCTGAAATTCTTCCGTATCTTGGAATTGCATCACCTTACTTTTGTTAAGAGAAAGAAATGCTACAAATAGTCTCTGCATCACTGGGTTTGGGAGGGAAAAATTATTAACCACGGATCCTACACCTGATCACTATCTGGCAAACCCTGCTTGAAAGCATGCATGTTTGGACACCGGGTGAGGACAGGATCAGACTTGACTGTGATGCCCCCTATTGTTGACTTGCCCGATGACACACAGGGCGGGATCCTCCTCTTTGCGATGAAGTCGCAACGAGGTGGGACTTCCACCCAGTTCTTCGACTCTGCCCTCACCCCATCCTCTTTTCCTGGGTCATGACCTGTTTGGCATGGAGGGCGGACTCCCGGAGGGATTCCCTTGGCCAAGAGGGAGACTGCCAGTGTTGTAGAGGGGAATGAGAGTCTTTAAAGGGGCAGAAAAGTTGAAGACACCGACCAGTTTTGTAGGCCTCAGCCGAGACCATGGCATATATAGTGTTTGGGGGCCAAATTGGAGAGAGAGGAGGCCTATTCTAGGTCCTCGCCCTCCATTTACAAAATTCTGAGCCTTGCTGCTGCCACCCTGAGCCTATGCCACCTTTCACTGGACGGTCCTTGGAAGCAGCAGTAAGAGGAGTGAATGGGAATAAAATTGACTGGGAAGCCGGGCACTGCTCCCTCTCCCTCCCCCTCCCCCTCCCCGCCAGCATTTACCTGAGGTGGGTGGGGAAAGAGTGGCCAGTGGCACTTCTGGTGGGGGCAGGGGAGAAGGAAATGAAGTATTGAGTGGGAGGCGGTGGCAGAGGCCTCATCTCCCTCAATTTCAGCCGAATTAATTCGCCTTCTTAGGCCTCGGTCTGACCTGAGGGCGCTCTCAGATGCGGCTGTATTACGAGACATAGTCTGCTTTTGAGACTCTGGCTCCATTGATGCAAATTCAAGCTCCTTCACTCTACCTCTGGGGCTGACTTCAGTTGCCTCTATAGATGTTAATGGTACCTCAGATTTATGATCTTGTGGAACATAGATTCTATCAACATTGACTTCTTGACAACATGACTTTTGTTGCTGATTATCATGTGAAGGTCCAATCAGTTTGACAGTGGGCAGCTTATAGGTGACAACGTGCTGTACTAAAATACCCAGGGAAAACTTTTTCATAAGCTTGTGGAAGTGGCAGCCAATGGATTGGGATGTCATCAGACAACAGCCCGCTATCTATAGACTACTGATATCGTTCACTAGAAATGAGAGATTAATCTTCAATCAATGAAGATCATTTCAGTCTAAGGGTGGTTTTGTGAGTGTGGTGCGGTGTGTTTACTGTACTAATGATTCCAGTAAATGCTCAGAATCAGATTTTAAACTTCTTGATGTTCGTGCGTTCTTCCTCTATCCCTTTATGAAACATATTGTGAAAACTGGGACATGTGGTGACATACATTTAATCTCTGTCAGCCTAGGGAGTTAGATTATAAATAGTATGGATATTAGTCAGATAGTTACAGAGAAAAGCTCGGTTTCAGGAAATTACATGAAATATTGACACAAACATCTAGTTCCCCAGGATAGTGCCAAGCTTCTGATGAACCCCTGTCTCCTGTTACCCTCTGCACTTGTAACAAGAAAAGAAAGCCATGCCTGTCAGCAGTTTCCTGAATTGATTTTATGAGCAAACTAATGAACGTGTGGTTCAATGACATAAGGTTTTCATCGTTACTAACTGATGTGGCAAAGTCCTGACTGGTTCCTTCCCTTTTACCATTTGAGAGCAAGCCTCTAGAGCAGTGGTGCTCATAATACAGCCCCACCCAACCCCCCCCTCCCCCCTTCAGCCAACATCTTTGGTAGAATTTCTGCTCCATGTGCCTCGGGGCCTTCTTTCCCCAGCTGTGAGATGTTGACCAGACTGGAATTAAGTATCGTGTTCTCTGCTTTTTACACTCCCCAGCCAAAGACGGCATTAGGAGGTTGGATTATCCCAGCTTCCACAAAGAAATTAAAAGCCCTGTTAACATAGAGCTATTTGTTCCTGTGGGTTTTTTTGTTTTTCTCTTTCTGGGGAAATGCCTGACCTTCAGATGATGACTGCCATAAATGGTACGACTGAAATCAGGAGCTCGCTGTGTGGGAATTGGAGACACAGGCCTTGTCCCATCACTTCACGTTGTAGTGCGTTGTTGCAACATTCCTGAATAATTTCCCCCTCCCACTCCCTCCCTCCCTCCCTCCCTAGCCTGGAGGAGCTCAGGCTAATTACAGCGTCCCGACTGACATGCAGCTGAGAACAGCTGTCTTAGTACAAACTGGGAATCAAACTTTGGCTTTGCTGGTCGGTGTGACTCAGTCGTACTATACCTTGGGCCATTGAGATATGGACGTTTGGACAGTTTCAACCCAGTTCACGATGAATGTGAGCTCACAAAAACAAACCTGCTCACAGATTGGTCCAGAATGGAAAAATTTCACTCTCGGGATGGCAGATTTGGGAAATGGAAATTTATACTTGGGCAGTAGGAGGAGCACTTCTGAGATCAGCATACTGTTAGGACAATGTAGAGAGATCTTTACCCGACATTTCCCCATGCAGTCCCAATGGATGGAAAACAGCAAACGTGACACCCCTATTCAAGAAGGGAGTGAGACTGAAAGCAGGTAACTATAGACCAGTTAGCCTAACATCTGTCATTGGGAAAATGCTAGGATCCATTATTAAGGAAATAGTAGCAGGACATTTGGAGACTCATAATACAATCAAGGAGAGTCAACAAGGTTTTATGAAGGGGAAATCGTGTCTGACAAATTTATTAGAGTTCTTTGAGGAAGTAACGGGCAGGGTGGATAAAGGGGAACCGATGGATCCAGTATATTTGGATTTCCAAAAGGCATTTAATAATGTGCCACATAAAAGGTTACTGCATAAGATAAGAGCTCATGGTGTTGGGGGTAATATACTGGCATGGATAGAGAATTTGCTAACTAACCGAAAACAAAGAGTCGGGATAAAAGGGTCATTTTCAAAATGGCAATCTGTAACTAATGGGGTGCTGCAGGGATCAGTGCTGGGGCCTTAACTATTTACAATATATATCAATGACTTGGATGAAGGCACAGAGCGTCTTGTGGCCAAATTTGCTGATGATACAAAGATAGGTGGAAAAGCAAGTTGCGATGAGGACACAAAGTGTCTGCAAAGGGATATTGACAGGTTAAGAGAATGGGCAAAAATTTGGCAGATAGAATATAATGTGGGAAAATGCGAAGTCATCCACTTTGGGAGGAAAAATAAAATGCTGTGGTACAGAGGGATCTGGGTGTCCTTGTACATGAAACACAAAAAGTTAACGTACAGGTGCAGCAGGTAATCCGGAAGGCAAATGGAATATTGGCCTTTATTTCTAGGGGGATGGAGTATAAAAGCAGGGAGCTCATGCTACAACGGTACAGGGTGCTCGTGAGACCACACCTGGAGTACTGCGTACAGCTCTGGTGCCCTTATTTAAGGAAGGATATACTTGCATTGGAGGCAGTTCAGAGAAGGTTCACTAGGATGATTCCAGGTATGGAAGGGTTGTTTTATGAGGAAAGATTGAACAGGTTGGGTCTATACTCATTGGAGTTTGGAAGAATGAGAGGAGATCTTATTGAATCATACAAGATTCTGAGGGGACTCGATTGGGTAGATGCTGAGAGGATGTTACCCCTCATGGGGGAATCTAAAAGTAGGGGGCGTAGTCTCAGAAGAAGGGGTCACCCATTTAAGACAGAAATGAGGAGGAATTTCTTCTCCCAGAGGGTTGTGAATCTTTGGAATTCTTTACCCCAAAAAGCTGTGGAGGCTGAGTCATTGAATACACTCAAGGCTGAGTTAGACAAATTTTTGATCAGCAAGGGAGTCAAAGGATATGGGGAAAGGGCGGGAAAGTGGAGTTGAGGTAAAAATCAGATCAGCCATGATCTCATTAAATGCGGAGCAGGCTTGAAGGGCCAAATGGCCTACTCCTGCTCCTATCTCTTATGGTCTCATTCGAGAGTGCTTAAATACCACTGGGCAAAAATAGAAAGCGTTAACAATGATCAAATATACAAATAATTTTTTTTAATGATTTGCCGTGCCTTCAACTGTCTAAGCCCTAAGCTCTCAAATTCCCTCCCTAAACCTCTCCTTAAAAACTACCTCTTTGATCAAGCTTTTGGTTACCTGTCCTAATATCTCCTTCTTTGGCTTGGTGTCAATTTTTGTCTGATTACGCTCTGTGAAGTGCCCTGGGACGTTTTACTACATTAAAGGCGCTATATAAATGCAAGTTATTGTTGTTAAAAGGAAAAACACATCACTGGAACCGTGACTGAGGCCACTCCGATGCCCCACATAATATGAGAATAAGATGGAACCAAGGAATGTCATCTGTGGTTCAATTACATTTCAACTGTGTCTTCATTTATAACAAATGAAAAAGAAAATAGCATTTACTGTTGGGTAATTATATTCTAGAGTTCAGGAAAAAATCTTGAATCAAGAGACATTTTCTCTCACCTTGACTCCTCCCAGTGCCTTCCCTTAGTAATACAGCCGAGATCTGGGTTTCAGTTTGATTTTTACATCCGTTGTACTAAAACTGGTAGAGGGGCTCCAA
This sequence comes from Heptranchias perlo, assembly GCF_035084215.1. NCBI lineage: Eukaryota > Metazoa > Chordata > Chondrichthyes > Hexanchiformes > Hexanchidae > Heptranchias > Heptranchias perlo. The sequence goes on from NC_090357.1 coordinate 9,427,546, forward strand.
TTGGCACAGCACCATCGGGCTAGGAAGGGAAAAATAAAATCTACAGGGCTCCTGCTTCCGATCGCTACAGGGTGACCCCTTCTGGAAAGTGCTTGTGTGTTAATATTGGGTGAGGACAGGGCTGGGTTTGGTTGTGATGCCCCACAGTGGAGGAATATTTTGCCAAATGTTCAATCTCTCATGTCGGCACTTGGGCGCGGGCGATTGGCACCTGTAGAACTGTACAACAACATGAGTCAACCCCTTCATAAGAGAAGGGGAGAAAAACGAGGGTTCTTTTTGTTTTAAATACCTGCCCTCTTAGTTAGCTGTGACATGATTTCTGCTGTCAATGTTACTCCAGAAATAACACCCTGAACTCTCTGACGCTGGTGTTCTTATTTTTTGAACTACAGTTTTCTGCCAAAAAATTGGGATGTGTGAAATTCATCACATTCTGGGACTGACACTGCCAAGAATATCAGGAAGACAGAATGAGAAAAGGCTGTTTGGCCTATCATGCCCACACCTTCCACAGTCCATGCTTGACTATCTCGATTGTGGACTTCCCCCTCCACCCGGAACTCTACACTCTCTTCCTCATTCTCATATGAATCACACAGATTCGCTATAATCCTCGGTCTCCTTCTCCAGATCCTTTATAAAGGTGTGAACTGATACAGACTCCAGAGTGCCATCTTGATTCAGAGAAGTACTGTTCCCTCTGAGTTAAAGGTTCACACTCCAATCCAGGGCTTGTCTAAGCTCTGAAATTCCTTCACTCAACCTCTCCGCCTCTTCACCTCTCTCTCCTCCTTTAAACCCAGCTCTTTGACCAAGCTTTTGATCACCTGTCCTAATGTCTCCTTCTTTGGCTCGGTATTAATTTTTGCCTGATTACGCTTCTGTGAAGAGCCTTGGAGTGTTTTACTACATTAAAGGCGCTATATAAATGCAAGTTGTTGTTGAATACACAATGTGAACCGATACTTCAGTAGTATCAAGGGACTGCTGTGTTGTCAAAAGTGTAGCCTTTTTGTTGAGGAATTAAAACAAGGCTCCACTGGCAAAAGATCCCATGGCACTATTGGAAAAAGAACAGGAAGTGCTCCTAGTGTCCTGTCCCTCAACCAAAAAGATGATCTGATCATTCATTTGCTGTTTGTGGGGGCTTGTTATGTGTAAATCTGCTACATTTGCCAATAGAACGGTGACTACCACTACAAAAATAAATTAACGGGCCGTGAAGCACTTTGGGGTACTCTGAGGGTGTGAAAGGCGCTATAGAAATGTAAGTTGACTACTTCTTCCACTGGTCTGTTCCACGAATCTATGATCTTGAAGAATCTATCCCAGAATTAGAGAGATGATTCACTGTTTTATTTGTAACTCCTAGAAACTCAAATACAAAACCTAGTGTTTATATTACAACAAAAGAAAGAAATACTTGCATTTGTATAGTGCCTTTCATGGCCTCAGGACATCCCAAAGTGCTTTACAACCAACGAAGTACTTTTGAAGTGCAGTCACTGTTGTAATGTAGGAAACGCGGCCGCCAATGTGCACAGCAAGATCCCACAACTAGTAATGAAATGAATGACCAGATAATCTGTTTAAGTGATGTTGGTTGAGGGATAAATATTGGCCAGGACACCGGGGAGAACTCCCCAGCTTTTTTTTTGAATAGTGACATGGGATCTTTAACGTCCATCTGAGAGGGCAGACGGGACCTCGGTTTGATGTCTCATCTGAAAGACGGCACCTCCGACAGTGCAGCACTCCCTCAGTACTGTATTTTCTGCTCAAGTCTCTAGAATAGGACTCAAAGTCACAACGTTCTGACTCAGAGGCGAGAGTGCTACCACTGAGCCAAGGCTGGCAGCAGTGCCACCAGAGGCAGTTCCAACTCCAGCGGAAGCCCAGTGATATAATTGGGACAGCGCTACAGTCATATAATAGATGTCAGCCGTGGCTCAGTGGTAGCACTCTTGCCTCTGAGTCAGAAGGTTTTGGGTTCAAGTCCCACTCCAGAGACTTGAGCACATAACCTAGACTGACACTCCAGTGCAGTAACTGAGGGAGTGCTGCACTGTCGGAGGCGCCGTGTTTCAGATGAGACATTAAACCGAGGCCTCGTCTGCCCTCTCAGGCGGACGTAAAAGATTGCACGGAACTATTTTGCAGGAGAGTTCTCCCCTGTGACCTGGCCAATATTTATCCCTCAGCCAACACCACTTAAACTCCTTATCGTGTCATTATCACATTCCTGTTTGTGGGACCTTGTTGTGTGCAAATTAGCTGTCACGTTTCCTACATTACAACAGTGACTTCACTTCAAAAGTACTTCATTGACTGTAAAGCGCTTGGGACGTCCTGAGTTCGTGAAAGGCTGCTATAGAAATGCACGTCTCTCTTTTTTTTCTTTATGTGGAGATGCCGGTGATGGACTGGGGTTGACAATTGTAAACAATTTTACAACACCAAGTTATAGTCCAGCGATTTTATTACCCCACCAGTGAACAAATGTTATCTGTTTTTAATATAACGGGTCAGTTGCTGTCTTTTCTATGTTTCTACCTCTCTATCTCTGTTTTTTTTGTTTGTTGTTTTTTTTTGGTGATTTGTATATTCTGTGAGACCTGGCAGGTAACAACTGTCTGTCTGCACACTGATTGCCTTGGCAACAGGCAGTTGAAAAAACTGTCTGCACTCACCAAGCATTGTTCTGTGAATTATAAATGCGATTTCATTTCGAGGTTTTCATTTTCACATCGTTCACCTGACGAAGGAGGAAGCCTCCGAAAGCTTGTGAATTTAAAATAAAATCGCTGGACTATAACTTGGTGTTGTAAAATTGTTTACAATTTTTTTTCTTTCTATCGGTAGCTTTCCCCATGCTGCAGGAAGCAGTTCCACCACTGCTGGCAAAGTGTCAGCGGGGCTGGATGGTGTCTGCACTTAGGGCTGAGCTGAGCTCTCAACCGCCCGTGCATTTTCTGCATTGTCCACTGGTGTGGGCTTTCCCCCGACCTTCTGAATGCGCAGTGGTCTTACTGTTCTGATACACGCTCCACAGTTATACAGAAACAAGGATGATACTAGAACTGAGAGGTTAGAACTATTTGAACAGGCTGGGGTTCTTTTCTCTAGAAAAGGAGAGGCTGAGAGGTGACCTGACAGAGGCCTTTACAATTATGAAGTTGTTTGATAGGGTAGACATAGAGAAGATGTTTCGACTTGTGGAGGAGTCCAATGCTAGGCGCCATAAATATAAGATAGTCACTAATAAATCCACAAAGAAATTTAGGAGAAATTTCTTTACCCAGAGAGTGGTTAGAATGTGGAACTTGCCACCACATGGAGTAGTTGAGGTGAATAGCATGGATGCGGTTAAGGAGAAGTTAGATAAGTACATGAGGGAGAAAGGAATAGAAGGATATGCTGATAGGGTGAAATGAAATAAGGTGGGAGGAGGCTCGTCTGGAGCATAAACACTGGCGTAGACCAGTTGGGCTGAATGGCCTGTTTCTGTGCTGTAAATTCCATGTAATTCTATGTAACTGAACCCCGGGGCACTGGGAGCTGAAATCTACTGCAGGACCACTTTCAGTCCTAATGATTCCGCCAAAAACCAAAACCAAGGCTCCGCAGACAAGTTTCGTAATACTTGTTTTCCCATATTGACGACCAGATCAAAGGAATCCCAGAAAAAGAAAGTCGTTAAGATTTGGTCACGCACGCAAAGTAATTGATCCAGTTAAAATGAACTCATGAGAGACGGATGGATGACCTGTTTACACGAAACACCACAATCACTGCTGTGAACAGAGAAACATGAGATGCAGACCAAGTGAGAGCTACATGCCAATCCTGTACACATCAAGACTCAAGTGACTCCTGCATCACCCAATGCATCCTGAGAGATGCTTTTACACTTCGCCTAGTGCCGCTGGTCTTTCTAAGTGCAGATGTTGTGCAGTTGGCTGCAAACCAAATGACTGGACTTGCTAAGACTGGCGGCCCAGGAGACCCACTCAAAACAGGTACTAAGTGGCTCGAGCGACCGAGGGAGGCTGCATTTCCTCTGGTCGCGGGCTGGTTAATGTGGGTGAGTGAAAGTTCTTTGTGCCCTATTTTAATGCCATTGTTAACCCGTTTAGTTTAGCCGGGTTAACGACTGTCAAGCAACACAAAAAAGGAATTTTACTCAAGCACACTAACCGATGTGTTACTAAAGGAAATTAAACTTCCCGATATCCAATTGATTTAAAAAGAGGACGGAACCAATAGCCCAGGCCAGTAGCATTTTGTACATACCTTTTGAAAACGGCACAAAGTTACAAACTCTCAGATAATTATTAAGCAGGAGCAGAACGACATAGCAACAACAGTTTAGAAGAATGAGAGGCGATCATATTAAAACATATAAGATCCTGAGGGGAGTTGAAGGGGTAGATGCTGACAGGATGTTTCCCCTTGTGGGAGAGACCAGAACTAGGGGACAAAGTTTAAAGATAAGGAGTCTCCCATTTAAGACGGAGATAAGGAGAAATTTTTTCTCTCAGAGGGTCGTGAGTCTGTGGAACTCCCTTCCCCAGAGAGCGGTGGAGGCAGGGTCATTGAATATTTTTAAGGCTGAGTTAGATAGATTCCTGGTTAACAAGGGAGTCAAAGGTTATAGTAGGTAGATGGGAAAGTAGGGTTGAGGTCACAATCAGATCAGTCATGATCTTATCAAATGGCAGAGCCAGATCAAGGGGATGAATGGCCTACTCCTGCTTTTAATTCATATGTTCCTATGTTTGTACAACAACTTGCATAGAGCCTTTAATGTAGTGAAACGTCCCAAGGCGCTTCACAGGAGCATTATCAGACAAAATTTGACACCGAGCCACATAAGGAGATATTAGGACAGGTGAGAGGTTGGTTTCAAGGAGCGACTTAAAGGAGCAGAGAGAGATTTAAGGAGGGAACTCCAGACCTTAGGGCCTAGACAGCTGAAGCAGATTATCACTGACAATGAACCATTGGAACTTTTTCCAAGAATTATTTTTTGTTCTTGGAATGTGGGTGACACTGGTATTTATTGCCCATTCCTAGTTGTCCTGAGGGCATTAAGAGTCAATCACATAGTGTAGGATTCGAGTCAGGTGTAGGCCAGACCGCGTGAATCAGTTGGATTTTTAGAACAATCTGGCAGCTTTTATGGTCACTTTCTGGTGCCAGCCTGCAAACGACCAGATTTATCTGAATTCAAAGATCATGGCAAAGATTATTTGCCATGATCTTTGAGTTGCTAGTGCAGTACCAAAACCACTAGGCTGGTGTACCCAATCTGAACTGGGTTGTGTACTTCTCAATTACTTGTTAGGGTCTATGATGACTGAAGCCATTTGATTAACTCATTGCTAATGAGACAAGAAAGTTAGATCTCTGTTTGTCCCCACCTAAGTATTATATGTATGTACATGAGACCGCACCTGGAATACTGCATACAGTTTTGGTCTCCATACTTAAGAAAAGACATACTTGCTCTCGAGACAGTACAAAGAAGGTTCACTCGGTTAATCCCGGGGATGAGGGGGCGGACATATGAGGAGAGGTTGAGTAGATTGGGACTCTACTCATTGGAGTTCAGAAGAATGAGAGGCGATCTTATTGAAACATATAAGATTGTGAAGGGGCTTGATCGGGTGGATGCGGTAAGGATGTTCCCAAGGATGGGTGAAACTAGAACTAGGGGGCATAATCTTAGAAAAAGGGGCTGCTCTTTCAAAACTGAGATGAGGAGAAACTTCTTCACTCAGAGGGTAGTAGGTCTGTGGAATTTGCTGCCCCAGGAAGCTGTGGAAGCTACATCATTAAATAAATTTAAAACAGAAATCGACAGTTTCCTAGAAGTAAAGGGAATTAGGGGTTACGGGGAGCGGGCAGGAAATTGGACATGAATTTAGATTTGAGGTTAGGATCAGATCAGCCATGATCTTATTGAATGGTGGAGCAGGCTCGAGGGGCCGATTGGCCTACTCCTGCTCCTATTTCTTATATTCTTACGTTCTTATGTTTAACCAGTTATTATTTCTGGCTGAATTTTACTTTTTTTCATATTGTTGATACCATCCTTGTATATTTTTGTTCCGTAAACGGTAAAGTGTGAAAATAAATTGTACAAAAAAACACAGTAATAATAAAATTACAGCACACATCCCCAGAAATAAGAACCCTTTAACTTTTACTGTACTTGTATTGCTGTTGAGGAATCTCTATGAAATGATAATGCAGCCCTGAGTTGTGCTCCAGTGAAATCTGCTGTTTGAACACAGGGCCGCTAATGTCAAGGACGACTTCAAGAGTCCGTGAAGCCTGAGGCCAACTGCTGTCCCCAAGGCTACTGCTTCACCCTGAGACGAGGCATCTCCAGAAAGTGGAGAGTTCGTTGTTCTGGCTTGATTCTAGATTGCACCAGCTAGAGGTGGTTCTGACAGGATTTCACCACAATGTCTCACCTTCCCCCAATCCCCAACATGCAAACAGAAAACTATAACCTTAAGCTGTACTTAGAAAAAAAAATAACCAGCATTAACGTCTCAATGCTGTGTACCCACTGAAACCGTACCGCTCGCCTGTCCCATTTTAATTGGAACATCCCTACACAGAACGGTGTAGTGGAGAAGAGCAGTCACAGTGATGTGCAATGCCCCGCAAGTCAGTAAAATCAGGCCATTTACAAGTTCTAGATTATATATATGTGGATGTGGATGTGTAGATTATATATATGTGGATGTGTATGTGTAGATTATATATATGTGGATGTGTATGTGTAGATTATATATATGTGGATGCATGAGTGTGGATGTATATGTGTGGATGTATATGTGGATGTATGAGTGTGGATGTATATATGTGGATGTATGAGTGTGGATATATATGTCCTGCATTGTAGTTTCATAAAATATGCAACATTTGACATCACAGTTCTTGTAAGTAGATATAGTTTTATCCAAAATAAGTTTCAGGCTGAAACTCGATATACTTTTCTAACCAAATCTATAATTAATTCTTTCACCTAGTGCCACAATGGTCATGTGTTGCGAACGTCACTTCCCACGTCACAGAGAGCTTCATTTCATGTTCGGATCCCATGTGGTCGAGTGACCCTTGAAACTGTTTATTGTAGGAAAATCAGTAGAATTTAAAAAACAAATCCAATTTCCTTCACAGACATGACTTTTTTTCCCCCTCGGGGGTATTTGATTATTTTTGTTTGTCTTCTTTTTGGGTGTTTGTAAAGTTAATTATTTTGTAACTTTTTAAAAAATGAAATGAAACCGTGACAAAGGAGTGGGAAATTCCACTCACCAACACCAGTACTGAGCGAGTGCTTCCTTGTTGGAGGTGCCACCTATAGGATGAGACGTTAATCTGAGATTCTCGTCTGCCTGTTCAGGGCAGTATTCGAAGAAGAGCAGGGAGTTCTCCTGATGTCTTGGCCAACATCCTTCCCCTAACACCACGAAAAACAGATTAACTGGTGATTCATTTCATTTGCTGTTCTTGGTATCTTGCTATGTGCAAATTAGTTGCCACATTTACTTACATGACAACTGTGACTAGTCCTGAAAAGTCATTCATTATATGTGAACCATTCGCATACACTCTGAGGATGTGATAGGGTGCTATTTAAATTCGTTTTTCTTTCTTTCTTTTTTTCTCTCTCCCAATTGTAAAAATAGAGACAAAAAGAAATGAGTGACTGTTGAAAATAATCTGAAATAAAAACATTATTTTTCATCTTTATTTGAGGAATAAAGTACCCTGTCAGCTTATGGAAGACATTTAGGTCTTGAACCCTCCACCTCCATTCATTCGTTGTGTCTTTCTGTTTCTCTGCAGTGTCTGAACCTCTCTTGCCAACTGCAACTTTTAGCTCCAGATGTGTGGGTATCGAAAAGGCAGCGACAAGACCATAGGAAGCTTGATTTAGATTTGAGGTTAGGATGCATACAGTTTTGGTCTCCATACTTAAGAAAAGACATACTTGCTCTCGAGGCAGTACAAAGAAGGTTCACTCGGTTAATCCCGGGGATGAGGGGGCGGACATATGAGGAGAGGTTGAGTAGATTGGGACTCTACTCATTGGAGTTCAGAAGAATGAGAGGCGATCTTATTGAAACATATAAGATTGTGAAGGGGCTTGATCGGGTGGATGCGGTAAGGATGTTCCCAAGGATGGGTGAAACTAGAACTAGGGGGCATAATCTTAGAATAAGGGGCTGCTCTTTCAAAACTGAGATGAGGAGAAACTTCTTCACTCAGAGGGTAGTAGGTCTGTGGAATTTGCTGCCCCAGGAAGCTGTGGAAGCTACATCATTAAATAAATTTAAAACAGAAATCGACAGTTTCCTAGAAGTAAAGGGAATTAGGGGTTATGGGGAGCGGGCAGGAAATTGGACATGAATTTAGATTTGAGGTTAGGATCAGATCAGCCATGATCTTATTGAATGGCGGAGCAGGCTTGAGGGGCCGATTGGCCTGCTCCTGCTCCTATGTCTTATGTTCTTATGATGCTCGTAGCCTGGAAGTCAACAACTTGTATTTATTAAACACCTTTAATGTAGTAAAACATCCCAAGGCGCTTCACAGGAGCGTTATCAAACAAAATTTGACACCGAGCCACATAAAGAGATGTTAGGACAGGTGACCAAAAGCTTGGTCAAAAAGGTAGGTTTTAAGGAGCGTCTTAAAGGAGGTAGAGAGGCAGAGAGGTTTAAGGAGGGAATTCCAGAGCTTAGGGCCTAGGCAGCTGAAGGCACATCCACCAATGGTGGAGTGATGAAAATCGGGGATGCGCAAGAGGCAAGAATTGGAGGAGCGCAGAGATCACGGAGGGTTGTAGGGCTGGAGGAGGTTACAAAAATAGGGAGGGGCAAGACCATGGAGGGATTTTGAAAACAAGGATGGGAATTTTAAAGTTGAGGCATTGCCAGACTGGGAGCCAATGTAGGTCAGCAAGCACAGGAGTGGTGCGTGAACGGGACTTGGTGCGAGTTATAGAATCAAAATACTGAGATTCTCTTATCAACAGTGCCAAGCTCAGGTGTTTTCCAAATTGAGAAACCAAGGTGAAGGGCTAACAGGCCCATATTGAAGGACATCACCAAGGCTGAAAAAAATGAGAGAAAATTAGATTGTGTCAAGATTGGGTTTTAAAAGACTAAAGATTGTAGAATAGGAATATGGAGGAAGGAGAAGGATTCCCATTTTGAGGTTCTGGGAAAGAAAGAGTTAAAGTTCCTTTAACTAGGAGAGGCATGCTTTCTTTATTCTGCACCCGCAGGTTTTCCTGATCATTATTTGATTATTAATGTAAAAGGCCTATCAGCTCAGATGAGCTGAGCTTCATGCCCCTCATCACTCCATCACGGAGAGTGCTTACATCCACCTCTGCAGCATTGCCTGCCTCTATTCCTACCTCAACCCTCTCCAGCCCCCTGCTACTGAAACCGGTATTCAGATGTGTCACCTTCAGACTTGATTACTCCAATGCTTTCCTTGATGGCCTGCCATTGTCCACTCTCCATAAATTCCATTTGCCCAGCTGCATTTTGGACAAATCCTGGGCAAATCCAGTTCTACACAATGACTTACTCTTGATCACAACCCTCATCCTCATTGACCTTCATTGGCTCCCTGTCCCCCATTGCATTCAATTTAAAATCCTTGTCCTCGTCTTCAAATGCTTCCATGGCCTTGCTCCAGCCTTAGACCCTCTCTCGTACCTTTCAGTCGTCTGATACTGGTCTCCTGTGCATTTCTCTACCCATCATTAGATAGAGCTTTCAGTCACTGTGGCCCTACTCTGAACTCCCTCCATCTTTCTACTTCTCGGTCCTCTTGATAATCTCAAAACCCATCACTTTGACCTACCTTTCAATTACCTTTCCGAAAATGCCTTGGTGTCCGTTCCTCTTATTTCTCTGCAAAGTGCCTTGAGACTTTTTATATGTTAAAGGCACTATATAAATGCAAGTTGTCGTAGTTGAATGGAACATTATTTTTTCACTTTCTATCAGCATCAGTAAGTCCCACACTGGAGCTAGAGTAAAGCTGCCTCCAATAATCTGCTCTGCGCCTAATTTCAGAAAAGTACTTCATATTTTTCTACAATATCAACCTAAAGACTTTAAGGTTAATTGTAAATACTCTATATTTAGGGTAGGCACCAGCACATCTGAGACAGCTCAGCCCTGAATTATTCACTACTTTGTCCAGGTTTCACATTTCTTGGTGTGGACTTGCCAGTGTATTTGTCTACTATCTATATTTATGTAGTCAGCCTTGTACACTACAAACATTTGCAATCTTTTGTCCTCTTTCAGATTAATTTGCTTCACCCTACTGGATAACAGTAGAACTGTATCAAATAGTTAGAAAGGACATTATTCTCAATGTGCACATGTATTCTGTGAAACCTTCGTACAACATCACAAAGATAATCTAGGAAACTGGTGTTAATTGTGATAGCATAGTGTCCTTTTCAACTCAGGTAACCTGGAATGGGGAGGTATGTCCTCTCTTTCTTGCACATGTGGCAGTTAGAATGTCTTTGTCTGAAACAATTCCACCACAACTATCAGGCTCTGTGAGTGAGACGGCCACTTTAGTTGCAATTTCTGGGCACTTATTTTAGTGTACCCTACACCCACAAGGAATTGGGTTGTGAATGCTCCAAATTTATTTCTCATAGAGCTGATAAACAGAGAGAAGTTCTCTATCCCAACGGGGTGGGTTGAAATTGCCCCAAAATCACTGCACTCACAAATCATAATGGCAGAGAGAGGAGACTTTCAGTCATGATTTGAACTCAATCACTCAGAACCCAAAGACGAAACAATAGTGTGTTAATGTACTGCACTTCCAAGTCCCTCAGCATTGTTGTAGATATTACATGTCACATAGAATTTACAGCAGAGAAACAGGCCATTCAGCCCATCTGGTCTATGCTGGTGTTTATGCTCCACATGAGCCTTCTCCCACCCTACTTCATCTAATCCTATCAGCATATCCTTCTATTCCTTTCTTCCTCATGTACTTATCTAGCTTCTACTTAAATGCATTTATGCTATTCGCCTCAACTACTCCACGTGGTAGCGAATTCCACATTCTAACCACTCTCTGGGTAAAGTTGTTCCTCTTGAATTCCTTATTGGATTTATTAGTGACTATCTTATCTTTATGGTCTCCCCTGCAAGTGGAAACATCTTCTTTATGTCAACCCTATCAAACCCCTTCAAAATCTTAAACACCTCTATTAGGTCACTCCTCAGCCTTTTCTTTCCGAGAGAAAAATGTCCCAGTCTGTTCAGTCTTTCCTGATAGTTATAACCTCTCAGTTCTGGTATCATAATTATAAATCTTTTTTGCACCTTCTCCAATGCCTCTTTTTGTAATATGGAGACCAGAACTGTGCACAGTATTCTAAGTGTGGTCTAACCAAGATTCTATACAAGTTTAACATAACCTCCCTGCTTTTCAATTCTATTCCTCTAGAAATGAATCCCAGTGCTTTGCATTCTTTATGGCCTTGTTAACCTGGAATTATTATGGGATTCTTCCAAACAGCCATCAATATTTCATCTGCTGGACCCATACAATCATCTCCCACCTAATCCTTCTTGTTGTGGTTACATGGTGGGACTGCCAAGCAAACATAGGACCCCAATTTTGAATCCCAACCTCAAACCCCCATTCAAAGTTAACACTCTTCACTGGGCTAAACTTTTGCCAGCAACCAGTGAAGCTGTTAGCTGGAACATTGCACAGCAGAGGATACTGAACCTGCCCAATATTAGCAGGTGTTAAGATCACGTGTGGCTCAGGCTTTCACTCTCCCTCGCTCTCGACCCTGGTGATGTCTGGCAATAACGAAGACTTAAAAGAGCATTAAAAATCTAGGATGAAACATCACAGAAATTTCAATGGGGCACAATATGATTTTATTCACATTGTAGTTTGCATTTTTTTTACCATTAGGCAGTAAAGGAAATGTGGAAACTTGGCAAAGAAACCATTGCCCAGATCATGACGGCAAGACACTCCTGGCAGTTTTAAGCCGCATTTGAGGACACAACTTTCGCTCTGACAATCTTCAGAACGGACTCCAGCTGCTGATTTGGACAGAAGCAGATGGGAATGTACCACCATCACTCCAGGCAAACACACAGCGACACGCACATTTGTTTATTGGTATGTGGAATGCATTAAATTTATTCTCTGTGGGCTACAGCAGATGGCTCACAGCCTTGCCCGAAAGTCATAACGACAATTCTCAGGGAACATACGAAAAAAGAAAGAACGTAGTCAGTACACACCACGGATTTTTCTTACATTATTACAGGACAGGCAAAAAATGTAAACATCCATTCATTAACTGCGACAAGGTGCTGCAGAGATGAACAATTTAAAAGAGCTCGGATGTCATTGTCTCTGGTTGAGAATCCTCCCTTCCTCTCGCTCCCTGCAGGTGCAGTGGTTTAGCCTCCACTTTTTTTCCGCACTGGCTTTGATCTCTTGGGTTTCAGAATCGTATAGTTTGTGTATGTTGTGTGCTGCTCAGAAAAAAAGGGAATGTAGAAAGCACGGAAGAGCTTTGATGACCTAAGAAAAATAAAACAAAGCAAAATCAGTGCAATCTACGCAAATGTTAAAATGGTACAAACGGAAGTAACAGTAATTAATTATCACAACAGTGATGACCGATAACAGTTAAAGAAAGAACTTGCATTTATATTGCGTTTTTCATAACCTCAGGACATCCCAAAGCGCTTTACTGCCAATGAAGCACCTTTGAAGTGTAGTCACTGTTGTAATGTAGGAAACGCGGCTGCCAATTTGCACACAGCAAGCTCCCACAAATAGCAATGAGATAATGACCAGATAATCTGTTTTTTTAGTGATGTTGGTTGAGGGTTAAATATTGGCCAGGACACTGGGGAGAACTCCCCTGCTCTTCTACGAGTAGTGCCATGGGATTGTTCACGTCCACCTGAGAGGGCAGAAGGGACTTTGGTTTAATCTCATCTGAAAGACGGCGCCTCCAACAGTGCAGCACTCCCTCAGTACTGCACTGATGTGCTCAAGTCTCTATTCAATAGTGAATAGAGGGCACATTTTTGGACAAAACTTGAGTCCCAATGCCCCAATGGTAGGGAATGCTCATATTAAATTGCACAAAATGCTCTTTGCTCTCCAACACCCCCGCCGCCCACTTCAGTTAGTTGGTGAATTACTTTTCTGGTGAAGTGATGAGCTACATCGTCCAGGAGAGTCTGACTTTTGAACCCCAATTTGTGCTGTGTTAGTGGATCTCAACTAGGGCAATGATGGGAATGCCACAATTGGCCACGGTGCCCATAGGGCTCCAGCTCTTGATTATTTTCTAGTGACTACTGCTGGGACGTGTGGACAATGAGTGATGCCCCCACGGTTGAATAATCTGCTGACTCTCACTATCTAGACTCGTACTTGAGAACTGCCACTTTAATAAGGCACTGGAGTCCTGTTTGGGTCAGTGGAACTCCATGCAAGAGTTAACAACTTCAGGAAAGGAAGAGTCAGGAAACTTGGGGGTGGGGAGGGGTGAATACTGCAGCCACCAATATAGAGGTGACCACTCTGTAATAAATTACATTGAAGAGCAGTGACTGTTGTTACGTAGGCAAACATAATCACCATTTTCCACAAATGTCAATGAAATGATTGACCCAGAGGTGAGGGGCATCCTGTTGCTCATTCACAAATTTTGCAAATTTAGAATGTGATTTGGACGTGTTGAAATCCAGGTAGATGAAGTGCTGGGACGGTAAGTAATGTGCACTGCAGTTCTCAACAAAAAGAAAGGAATAGCAATGCAGCTAAATAAAGTCCACAGTGCAACACAGTTCAGAAAAGACACTAATTCTACAGCTTCAAGATTGCACTCCAGCAATATTAGGTCTGCCCATCTGTGATGGCCAGTTAATCTATTTTTGGTAGTGTTGGTTTAGGGGGAACGTTAGCCAGGACACTAGTAGAAGTTCCCTCTTCTTTCTATAGCATCATGGGATTTTTGCCATCTAACTGAACCACCGCAACAGGCCGATGGGGCCTCAGTTTAATGTCTTATCCAAAGGAAAAGCAGCACTCCTTTCGTACTGTACTGGAGTGTCAGTTCAGCTTATGTGCTCATCTCTAGAGATTGACTCCACAGGCTTCTAAGTCAGAGGTGAACGTACTGAGTCAAGCTGACATTTACCTTGGAGATAAGACGTCAAAATTGAAAAACTAAATTGGTTCTGCTGTAACAACCTTGATGACTATCAGAAAAAAAAATCAATTTGCACATTAAAGCATTCCTTTGATATTGCTTGAAAATAAACAGATCTTTGATTCATTACTCTGCAGGCAGTTCTAAAAGAAAAAGTTTCCATGATGCAGCCAAAAAAATTGCAGCAACACTGAGCCCTTTGAAGGATTACAGCAATAGTTTTGCATGAAAATGATAAGGTTACAGATTTCTTAGATCGGTTGGAGAACTAAGCGATGTTCTACATTTCCACACAGCTCCATATTTATTGTAACATCTCCTAACCCATTGCAAGTCAGCAGCTCAAAACTGTGGAAGTCCTTCCGTTTCCCCTACAATCTACAGACTTCAGAACCCAAACTTATCAACTAACCACTATTTCCTAACTTATCCCATTTTCATTCCTTAGTTGTGGGGGGGGGGGGGGGGTAGATTTTAACTCCCGGGTGGAAAGCCGGCAGCACTGGTGTGACTCCCGTCCAGGAGCTACAGTGGGAGGCCCGGGCCATTTTAACGGCCGACCACCGATCAGCTGCCCGCCTGGAATGGGCATCCAATGGCAGCTGGCCTGCTTTGGGGCTACGAAGGTCAGGAGGCCCAAACTTTGACGGACGGTTGTCAGGCAGGTAACTGGTGGGGTGGGGCCGTTGGAAGAGTGGAGGGAGCACGTTGCTCCCTACTGCACGGAGCACTCCTACTCCTCCTGGCCCCGCAAAAATAAGTTTTAAACTCCCGAGTGTCCGCCAGGTTTTACTGGCCGCGGCAGACATTCCGCTCAGTAGACAGTTAAAATTGCATCGAGGTCCTAATGAGATTATCGGACCCTGACTCGCATGAATTTGTGAGGCTTCCACCTTAATCAGGAGGCACCTCGACCGTCCGAGAAAACAGCTGCAGGGTGGGAAAAGAGTGGCAAGGCCACAACTTGGATTTAAACTCCCGTTCTGCCTGGTTTCTGCCAGGAGTTGAATCTCCCCCCCTTACCTTTCCAATCTTTTAACATCCTGCCCTAAGGACCTTGGCTTTTCACCTAGATTTGTCAATTTAATGAGAAAATCAGCATTGGAAGTTAACTTGCAAAGGTTAAGAAATCGAAAAATGCGCAAAGGGAGTTTAGCACTCAAAGAGTTAAAAAGAGAACGTCATGGTTATATGGGAGTTCAGTTAGTTACACAACAGTAATTTAATTTAATACAATACCCTAAATCATCAGAGTGGTGTTGGACCAGTTTATACCATCGCCTGAGTTTCCAGTTAGTTGATTATAGCCTGGAAGTCACTTTTTCCCATCTCCCATTTTGATCAGTGGTTTGTTTCGTTTGGGACTTGGCTGTCAACGCACTTCATATGTAATCGAGTTTGCAAAATGGACCTTGTGATGATAAAAGGTATTTAATGAGTTTTGTAATACTGCGCAGATCTGGGGCACTCTGTATATATTATAAAGGAAATGTTCAGTGATTGTGACAATTTCACAGCATTTAATTGCTTGATGTCGAAGCTACAGAAGATTAAACTTTTCATGATAAATCATGTTTGAGGTTTGGAAATGATAAAACACACAATGGGCTGCTCAAGTCTCCAGTTCATCACTAGATTGCTTCACAGTCAAAATAAAAAGAAAATTAGCATAGGATCATTAAACCTTTGATTTTAAAGGATTAAAACACAAAAAGAATGAGTTATGGTTCTGACAAAAGGTCTTCAACCTGAAACATTAACTCTGTTGCTTTCTCCACAGATGCTGCCTGACTTGTTGAGCTTCTCCAGCATTTTCTGTTTTTATTTTAGATTTCCAACATCCGTAGTATTTTGCTTTTGAGTTATGGTTCTTGATGGGCTGCAAATTACAATTGCTCCAGGCACCAAACTGACCCTTACACACAAAAAAAGGACATTTTCTACTAGACTCTTAACCCTGGCAGTCAAAGCGGAACGAGCAAAGTTTAAGCTTCTCTTTAATATAAAAAAGTTCAAGTTCTACCCAATACATGTCACACACCGAAATATAACCCGACTACTATCATATCATTAACTCTAATTAACTCTGATCCCATATAAAAACATTAACAGACTCTCTGTTGCTGCTTTTGTCCATAGGAATAGCCTTTCTTTACAGGGACTTAATGATGGCATCCCACCACTGTAGACTGTGGTCTAGAATTTCAAGGCAAAGCCCTAACTTCAAAGTAGATTACATTGTTAAGGCTATAGACGACTGAAAATGAAATGCCACACACACACACACACACACACACACACAAATAGGGGCTAGCATTCTTTTTTTGAAAAATGGATGAAATGTCTTCTTTTGATGTTGAGATTAGAGGATTGCTAACAAAATTTCTGGAATGAATGTTTTTGAAACGTGCAATCGCTGAGAATATGATTTTATTAGCATTAATGAAAAATAGCAGTGAATCGCCCTGCAATAACGATCCTTTAACACTTCTCAGACAGCGAATGCGCCAGTTAACTGGTGTAAATATCAGAGTTTGATAATCCATCTGCAGAGTGCACAGTTGTACAAAATGGCTCAATGCCAGCAGGGAAAAAGACATTTCACCAATCAGCCCCCTCCAATCCTCATTGCCTCTGTAATGGAGCATCACAAACACATTTTTGGTGGGATGAGAATGCCCCTCAGATATGGAGAGAAGGCAACCATGAGAATATGTGATGAGAGATGGTGAACACTGTCATAATGCAAGAGTTTGGGAGGAAGTGAGAAAGAGATTGCGTTGCTTAATTGAGAAAGAAAGACTTGCATTTATATAACACCTTTCACGAACTCACAATGTCCCAAAGCGCTTTACGGCCAATGAAGGACTTTTGAAGTGTAGCCGTTGTTGTAACGTAGGATACGCGGCAGCCAATTTGCACACAGCATGGTCCCACAAACAGCAACGTGATAATGACCAGATAACCTGTTTTGTAGGTGTTGATTGAGGGATAAATATTGGCCAGGACAGTGGGGAGAACTCGCCCGCTCTTCTTCGAAATAGTGTCATAGGATCTTTTATGTCGACACGAGAGGGCAGGCGGGGCCTCAGTTCAACGTCTCATCTGAAAGTCAGCACCTCCGACAGTGCAGCACTCCCTCTTAATTAAGAACACATTGCATTGCTTAATTAAGAATACATAGATAAGGCAAGAATATTAATGTAAAGTAGCAGCACAGGACATACATGCACATAATGAAAATTTGCAGATGTAAAAGCTGCACTGGTACCATCAATGGATATGACATCTATCTTCTCTGACAAAAAAATCCTGTGTACTACTCATTTCTGTCACTGCTGTGGTGATAATTTGTAATTTTACAGCACAAAAGGCCATTTGGCCCATCGTACCTGTGCTGGATCACTAACGTCAGGCCTGACTTGGAGTAAAATACTCACTTTTAGATTTGACGAGTTGCCATTAATGTACCGTAGCCAGTAAAAATCAGCTTTTTTTTTAAAACTCACTTTGTGCTAATCCATTTTTGGAGGGGACGGAATCATCAGAGCAGCGCTAAATATGGACAAATAGTCCATTAGTGTTTTCCACTGACATCACACGAATTATTATTCATGTCACAGAAATTAGTGAAGTCAGAAACGTCGGCCCCATTGTAATTCAGAGTAGCTCAATTTCAGTGGAAGAAATATCCTCGTTATAGCCACAATTTTAAATTGGGATCGGGTTTTCGATGAGTGCTTCAGTACTTTATTGCAAGGAGAAAGGCCAGAGCTGTCAACATCAGGAAAACGTGAGGAGTCAGAATGTGATCAAAAAAAAAGTGAAAACAAAAGCAAACCTGTTGAAAGTAAATGCTGCTCCATTTATTTTAAGAGTGAGATACAACAACAACAACTTGCATTTATACAGCACCTCTAACGTACCAAAACGTCCCAAGGCACTTTACAGGGGCGTTATCAAACAAAACTTGACACCAAGCCACAGGAGCTATTAGAACAGGTGACCAAAAGCTTGGTCAAAGAGATAGGTTTTAAGGAGCATCTTAAAAGGAGGAGAGAAAGGTAGAGGGGGGTGGGAGGGAGGTTTAGGGAGAGAATTCCAGAGCTTAGCGCCTTGGCAGCTGAAAGCATGGCTGCCAATGGTGCAGCAATGAAAATCAGGGATGCGCAAGAGGCCAGAATTGGAGGAGCGCAGAGATCACGGAGGGTTGTAGGGCTGGAGGAGGTTACAGAGATGGGGGGGGGGGGCGCTGAGGCCACGGAGGGATTTATAAACAAGGACGAGAATTTTAAAACTGAGGTGATGCTGGTCTGGGATCCAATGTAGGTTAGGGATCACAGGGGTGATGGGTGAACGGGACTTGGTGTGAATTCGGATACGGGCAGCCGAGTTTTGGATGAGCTTAAGTTTATAGAGGGTGCAAGGTGGGAGGCCAGCAAGGTGAGCATTAGAATAGTCGAGTCTAGAGGTAACACTGCTGGTTTGAATGCAAAGTGCAGGCAGCAAGATCATTGCTATATTATGGGCTGCAAATTTAATTTTTCCCATCCGGAGAGCTCTATGCGTGCATGCTTCCACACATTTTTAATGTTTTGAGAGCACAGACAGGAAAGCCCACATTCTCATAAGATTAAAAAGACTCTTAAAAAGCGTCCAGTAGGTTCAACAGACTCTGATGAGAGTCTGTTAACTTGCACTCAAGTTATGCTCTGCATGGTGACTGTGGAAAGCCTGTGTATGTGAGACAGCCTTAAGAACATAAGAACATAAGAAATAGGAGCAGGAGTAGGCCAATCGGCCCCTCGAGCCTGTTCCGCCATTCAATAAGATCATGGCTGATCTGATCCTAACCTCAAATCTAAATTCATATCCAATTTTCTGCCCGCTCCCCGTAACCCCTAATTCCCTTTACTTCTAGGAAACTGTCTATTTCTGTTTTAAATTTATTTAATGATGTAGCTTCCACAGCTTCCTGGGGCAGCAATTTCCACAGACCTACTACCCTCTGAGTGAAGAAGTTTCTCCTCATCTCAGTTTTGAAAGAGCAGCCCCTTATTCTAAGATTATGCCCCCTAGTTCTAGTTTCACCCATCCTTGGAACATCCTTACCGCATCCACCCGATCAAGCCCCTTCACAATCTTATATGTTTCAATAAGATCGCCTCTCATTCTTCTGAACTCCAATGAGTAGAGTCCCAATCTATTCAACCTCTCCTCATATGTCCGCCCCCTCATCCCCGGGATTAACTGAGTGAACCTTCTTTGTACTGCCTCGAGAGCAAGTATGTCTTTCCTTAAGTATGGACACCAAAACTGTATGTAGTATTCCAGGTGCGGTCTCACCAATACCTTATATAACTGCAGCAATACCTCCCTGTTTTTATATTCTATCCCCCTAGCAATAAAAGTCAACATTCCGTTGGCCTTCTTGATCACCTGCTGCACCTGCATACTAACTTTTTGATTTTCTTGCACTAGGACCCCCAGATCCCTTTGTACTGCAGTACTTTCCAGTTTCTCGCCATTAAGATAATAACTTGCTCTCTGATTTTTCCTGCCAAAGTGCATAACCTCACATTTTCCAAAATTGTATTGCATCTGCCAAATCTCCGCCCACTCACCCAGCCTGTCTATATCCCCCTGTAGGTTTTTTATGTCCTCCTCACTCTCCACTTTCCCTCCCATCTTTGTATCATTTGCAAACTTTGATATGTTCCTAAGGAGGTCTCACACCTATTGGCTTTCGCGCATTCTGGAACCAGATTAGGTCCCACCTCCGGACTACCACTTTCATATCGAGGCACACCTGAAACTGCTTCATAGTGACGTAAAAGTGAAAGTATAACTGTAGTCTTATTCTCTGGATTTGAGTACAGTGCACTACTGATGGAGTGCTGCAATGTTGGAGATGCTGTCTTTCGAATGAGACATTAAACCAAGCTCCCATATTGATCTCATGACATAATCGAGAAAGAGCAGTGTCCTGGCCAACATTCATCCCTCAACCAACACCAGCAGAATGCATTATCTGGTCAGTCATCTTATTTGCTGTTTGTGGCACCTTGCTGTGCATAAATTGGCGGCTGCATTTCCCTGCAAAGTACTTTAAAAGTAATTCACTGGCTGTAAATCACTTTAGGACCAACGTGAAAGGCACTATATAAATGCAAGTTCTTTATTTATTTCTGCTTAATTATGCAACTGGTTTGAATTTGATCTCTCTGGTTATACATTTAAGCAAAGTATGTAAATTACCAACTAAACAACAACAACTTGCATTCATATAGCACATTTAACATAGTAAAACTCAAGGCGCTTCTCAGGAGCATAATCAGGCAATACCGAGCCAAAGGAGACATTAGGACAGGTGACCAAACGCTTGGTCAAAGAAATAGGTTTTAAGGAGCGTCTTAAAGGAGGAGAGTTGGAGGAAGGTTGAAGGGCTGAAGGAGGTAACAGAGATAGGGAGGGGCGAGGCCACGGAGGGATTTGAACACAAGGATAAGATGGAATGTTGCAATCCCAGAACATTCTTAAAGCAACATTACCAATACATTAAACATTACACACGTGTGTGTGTGTGTGTGTGTGTGTGTGGTACAAGCCCATTTTGTTTGAGGGCATATTGGAGACAAGAGCCATTCCTTTTATGCTCAAAACTGAATAATGGGATTTACACTGTGCAAGAAAAAGATCTTCGAATTTCAAACTACTTGAATAATTTTCAGCATTTGTAAAATGGTCCTGCTTCCAATCTGGTTTTATTTTTAAAGAGGCCTGCAGCATTTTGGACTATTACGAAAATTGAATGAGTCCTGCCTTTAGAGACTCTCTCGTCAGTCTTAACAGTAAATTAATGATTGACATTTGAATCTGTATTAGATATCTTTATTATCGTCCCAGAGGTGGATATTAAAATGAGATTCACACTAACAACCTTCCAACAAAACCAGTAAAGTCGAGCAGGCCCTGAAACCAATAGCACCTGATTATATTAATCAGCTTTTTACGTAAAACCCCTCTTGTTATCCCTTAATCCAAAGTCACATGAGGATTTCGATGCTAGAGGTAATGAGCGTAAATGAGAATTTATATGTACAATCCAGTGGATTTCATTTTTTTCTTGGTGGGAAGAGAGGGGGCAGGAGTGCTGAATGATACCTTGAGACTGCAAAAGCATCAAATATGACTGGGTTCATACAGAATACTCCTCACAGCTAGTGTCATAACCTCATTATGCAGCATATTAATAGAGGATTCCAGTACAGATAATGGCAACAGCCTGACAAATGGAAAAGCAATCATTTTGAATAGATTGTTAGAGGATACAAGTTAACCAGCATGACAGAGTAAAGAGGATATGCATTTCTGTGTACAACTTGGAGCTGTTCCAGCATAAACTTTTAATTTAAGATGGATGGCATCCCTATACTCGAAAGGTAGATCCCATTTTTCTGGTTCAACTGGGGCTCTATCTGCAGAGGCAGTGCAGTTAATATAAATATTTAGCCTATTGTATCTTGAACAGTTCTCCTTCCTGTGAGTGGATTTACTGGTTTATTATGACTCGACAACATTAGATCAAGGTTCTTGTATGTAGTCTATTCTTTCACTGCCTTCCCTTCACTACAGTACTGGTACGCAGCCAAGACTTTACTCCAACCACTGACGCAAGTATCTCCAACTCGTGGAAACTTATATTCAGGACCTTTTGTCAGAAAAGGCTAACAACATTCTGCCACAATAGTAACAGTGAGAATTAAAAAGGGTTGCCTGGTGGGTGATTAGAAGTTTTATTGATTCCAATTTTTTTCTCCTGATGTGTGCAGCATGGACTGGAAATAAAACCCAATGTCTTCCTGGTCGGTATGGCTCATTACAACAACAGAAGGTGAATCCGCCCACTCAGCCATTAATGTGGATGTTTAGACCTCGTTTCCAAATGGCAGTAATTGGTTCAGTTCTGGGGGGAGGGGGAAGAGTTCCTCTGTGTGCTTTTTGCAGCAGAATCATGAACGCATCTTCCTTTGTAAGCGGGTTTTAGATTTCACTACATACAGTGCACAGAAGACATCCCCCCCTCTCTTTACAGAAGAGGTTAGTCAGTGGGGGATGTCGGACTTGAAAAGGGAGGGGCCCTCTCTTCTGGTTGGTCAATGGACTGAAATCATTGGTGTCCTTGGAGATGGCTGCAGGCTCTTAAGAGACCCAGCTCCGCACAGTGCGGGAATGGGAAGTACACACAAACAAACTTAAATTGCTCTCAAATAGGAGAACTGGGTGGCGCTTTAGACTATCACACAGCTCATTCACCTCAATAAAGAATCAAATCCAGCGTTGGGATAGTCTCCTTTTGTCTGCTGCTGGTGAAATAAGTTTGGGTAGCCTCAGCCTAAATCCTAGTGGATGAGGGCCCACAACACAAAACTCTCCCTAAATTAGCAATCTCACTTGGAGAAGAAACAAGGATGGTTGGTGTAGAAACGGAAATGTCATACTTAGCCATCTAGGCCCTTAGCTTTGGAATTGCCTCCCCAAACCACTGCGCCTCTCCAACTCTCTCTTCCTCCTTTAAGATGCTGCTTAAAATTTTTCAGAAATATAGATATTACACACAGTCTTCGGAATAAAAACGGGCTTCCAAAAATGTAGCGTTCCTATGCATTAATATTTTCCTCCTTTGTGGAACGAATAATAACATCTAGAAATGAATACAAGACCTTGATGTGCAAAAGCTAACTTCATAATCAGTCGCAGAGCAAGCGAGAGGGTTTTCAGTAAATCCCATGAGCCGGCCAAGGCTGACTAATCAAATCAAGAAGGCAGATTGATACAACCTGCTGCTGTACAGGAATGCCAAATTATTCAACACTTCATGAATCTTCAATGATCCTCAAGTAAAACAACTTCCCAAGCTTCAAAGAACACACAGCTGAGCTAGAAAGATTAGTCGGTAATGAATATGTCGAGGGGGATAATGTTGCAGTTGGTGCATTTGTCCATCTGTTCTTTTGCAAAGATGCAGTGGGAATCTATTTCCTCAGCACCTTCAGATGACCCTTCTTTGTGGTCACTGACAGCTAAAGGATTTGAGTTTAACTGTGTGCTTTTCTTCTAACTTTCAGCCTCTGCACTATTGCTGCACAAAGAATGTTTCTAAACATATCTCTTCGTTGACAGCTGAAAGGACTCTTCCTATTTAACAGACCCTGTCCAACGGCCAGTTTTATCACTGTATCTGTAATGATGCCAAATAGCTTGAGTATTAAGCAAAGAATTGGATTTAAGGCTAAATCACTGTAGTGAATACAAAATATTGGTATTGATTTGGTGGTTTAATTTCTTTCTTTCTTTCCTTCCTCTCGGTTTCTCCCCTTCCATCCTCTCCTGGTGTCACATGACTCCAGAGGTATCAGTAGAGCTCCTCACCAAAGTAGCTGATCTTTAGGTGTCAGCCTTGGCTCAGCTGGTAGCACTCTCGCCTTGGAGTCAGAAGGTTGTGGATTCAAACCCCACTCCAGGCTGACAATGCAGGGAGTGTTGGCGGAGTTGTCTTTTGGAGGAGATGTTAAACCGAGGCCCAGTCTGTCCTCTCAGGTGGACATAAAAGATCCCATGACGTTATTCGAAGAAGAGCAGGGAAGTTCTCCCCAGTGTCCTGGCCAATATTTATTCCTCAATCAACATCACTAAAACAGATTATCTGGTTATTATCTCATTTTGAAAGTACTTCATTGGCTGTAAATCGCTTTGGGACGTCCTGAGGTTGTGAAAGGCGCTATATAAATGCAAGTCTTTCTCTTTTTGATCTGTCAGCCTAGGCAGTGAGTGCTGGCAGGTTATTTTTCCACGAGGGACATCGCAGCCAAGCCCGATCCTCTCCTCACCCGACATCGACACATGATGCATGTGCCAGCCGTGGCTCAGTGGGTAGCGCTCTCGCCTCCAAGTCAGAAGGTTGTTGGTTCAAGTCCCACGCCAGAGTATTGAGCACACAAATCTAGGCTGACACTCCAGTGCAGTACTGATGGAGTGCTGCACTGTCGGAAGTGCCGTCTTTCAGATGAGACGTTAAACCGAGGCCCCATCTGCCCTCTCAGGTGGATGTAAAAGGTCCCATGGCACTAAGAGCAGGGGAGTTCTCCTCAGTGTCCTGGTCAATATTGATCCCTCAACCAACATCACTAAAATGGATTATTTGGTCATTTGTCTCATTGCTGTTTGTGGGACCTTGCTGTGTGCAAATTGGCTGCCATGTTTCCCACATTACAACAGTGACTGCACTTCAAAAAGTACTTCATTGGCTGTAAAGCACTTTGGGACGTCCTCAGGTCACGAAAGGCGCTATATAAATGCAAGTCTTTCTAGGGCCTCGGTTTAACATCTCATTCGAAAGACGGCACCTCCAACAGTGCAGCACTCCCTCACTTTGGCGCTGAAGTATTAGCTTGGATTATGTGCTCAAGTCTCTGGAGTGGGACTTGACTCAGAGGTGAAAGTGCTACCGCTGACTCACCAGTGAGAAAGTCAATGTCTTCAGCAGAGAAGGGGAGATGAAAATTGGAGAGAAGAATACAATCAGAACATTGGACTAGGTTTCCTTTTAGTCTCGTGTTTAAGAGTTTAGTAGTTCAATAGCATTCACTGTGTTATATCTAAATTATACATAAATTCTTCTGTGGATGCAAAGTCTGTTGAATACGCTATTGTTTCTCAATGGCTTCCTATTTCAATACTTTATTTAGATATAGGACTAATGGGGCTCTCCCCTCAGAACTGACTCAGTTAACACCCCAAAAATACTGCATAATACTGCCTAGATTATGTGCTCGATACCCTGGAGTGGGGATTTGAACCCACGACCTTCTGACTCAAAGGCAAGAGTGCTACCAACTGAAACCTGCTGTCTTTACTTGGACTTGCCTATATGTGACTCCAGTCCAACACCAATGTGGTCAACTCTTAACTGCCATCTGAAATGGCCTGGCACGCCACTCAGTTCAAGAAGGTGGCCCAACACCATCTTCACAGGACAACTAGGGATGGGCAATAAATGCCAGCCTTGCCAGTGTCACCCACATCCTGAGAATGAATTTTAAAAAGTCAGTGCACTCTAAAAATAATTAATTGCACAAAAAGCTGTGAGATGTTTTAATGTTATAAGGTGCCATATAAGTGGAAGTATTATTTTTAAAATTATTTTACAGCCAGCACGTTATGCCCAAAGACTATGAAGCATCTTCAGCAAGCAGCTGCTATTGAAGAACTCGAAGGTTGACAGCAAGTGAATTAGCAAAGGGAACAGCAGGAGTGATCTAGCAACACAAGGTCCTGATTCAGAGTGGGATTGATAAAGTTGAGTTTCCTGGCAAGCTCAGATTTTCCTTAAAATCACAAACAGCAAAGGGCCCTGTTTAGTTTTTTTAAGCATTATTCTTTACAACTGAAAATTAAAAGTATTTATCTATTACATAAGATGCATCATTTCTTCCCACCCTCAGAACATATATATAAAATCTTTGCAAATGTGTGACCTTTATGACTGTTCTGTTTTTAACGCAGAGCACTCACTGCAGGCTATGACGCAAATCTAGTGAGTTGCTAAGAGAAAAACACAATGTGCAGTACTTGATTAATTAATGAAATGAATGCCAAATCTGAAGTCTAAAGTGATGCTGAAAAGACTACCAGACTTTCTGTCTCTGAGCCTTGCAAAGACTCCTTAGTGCTCTGCCTGGGTTTCAGTCATTGAAATGTACAGTAACCAGGGGTTGAGGTGCTTTGCCTTGCTAATTTTTGCGACCAAAAGCAATGCTGCAATCATTAAAAAAAAAAGGAACCTCGGGAGGAGTACTACTGGCACAAAGCCCTTGCTCCTTAAAAATATTCACACCAGAACAAGTCAGTAAACAATGATCTAAAATTCACTCCCCATCAATCTGTATTATGTACATTTAATCACATAAACTGTACATCAAGAAAATAACCTATGTTGTAACTGAGGTACAGCAGTAATCGCTCTTTAAAATAATTATTATGTTGCTATTCAACGACGTATACAACTCAAATATTCACATTTCTTAACATGCATTTCAATAACATCTATTATTTTCAAAGCGGGTTTTCCCCAGCCAAATCTATACAGAAATAGAATTATACAGAATGTACAGCGCACAAAATGGCCATTCAGCCGAACAGGTCTATGCCGGTGTTTATGCTCCATACGAGCCTCCTCCCACCTTTCTTCATCTCACCCTACCAACATATCCTTCTATTCCTTTCTCCCTCATGTACTTACCTAGCTTACCCTTTTATGCAGCTATGCTATTCGCCTCAACCACTCCATGTGGTAGAAAGTTCCACATTCTAACCACTGTCTGAGTAAAGAAGTTTCTCCTAAATTCTTTATTGGATTTATTAGTGACTATCTTATATTTACAGCCCCTCGTTTTGGATCCACCCACAAGTGGAAACATCTTCTTTATGTCTACCCTCTAGAAACCCTTCATAATTTTAAAGACCTCTAAGGTCACCTCGCAGTCTTCTCTTTTCTAGAGAAAAGAGCCCCAATATCAATATATCATTGGCCAATCAGTGACTGTCTTCTGGGTAGGGGAATAAGGAGTCTTTTTGTGGTCAAGCTGTTCCAAGGTGTCACACCTAACAATGGGAGGTTAGAACTGAGTCAACCCCTCTGGCAGACTTTGCAATCTGACATATGAGCTAGGCAGGTCCACAGTGCAAAAGGGCATTGCTGATGAATGAGCAGCCAGCCTTGCTCCTTAATAAGGCCGGGGAAAGGTAGATCTGTCACTAGGGGTTGGCATTCTTCCAACTCGGCTCTTGATTAACCCTGCAAGCCAATGCTCTAACTGGTAGGGTGGACTTTACTGGACAAGAACCAGGAGGCTTATTGATGCCATGTGCTGGTAAGCAGTGCGGTTTCAGCCAGTTAAACTCCAGGAGTGCACCAATGCACATGTAAGGGTCCCTAAGCCTCAGCTCTTGCCAATCACTGCCTGGTAGGATTGTCCAGGATGGGGCACAAGTCTCCAAGATATTGCTGTTGGCAGCTCGGGAGGACTTCTCCCTTTTAAATTTCTCGCTGCAGGAACGGACTCCACCTCACTCCTCGACATCACCGGTGGCCACTGCAGAGAAGCCTCTAGCTTAGTGATGTCACCACCCGCCTACTTATGGGTGACCAGAAACAGGATTGGTTGGTGGAGAAACAGCAGGGAGTTGGGGGAAGAGATAGGATGGAGTGAGGAGAGGTGCGGGGCTGGGTTGGAAGAGGGTAAATAGGGAGTAGGGGGCAGGGGATTGGGGGAAGAGGGTCAGGAGATTGGGGCTCAGAGCAGGGGGAGAGAGTGACAGTGGACTACGGATGGGTGGAGAGAGGGAGACGGGACTGGGGAGCGGGAGATTGAATTTTGGGCAGGGGTAGAGAGGGGAACAGGAATCGGGGGAGGGAGAAAGGGGAACGGAGGTCGCGAGATTAGGGCTCAAATGGGGGAAGAGAGGGAGATTGGGGACTAGGGGATTGGAGCTCAGGGGTAGAGAGGGGGACTGATGCGATATCATATGGTCAGAGCTCCAGGAATACCTTCAACTAGAGTTGGCAACCTTATTGCCTGGGTCTCTGGGCTGAGGAAGATGAGGTGTCGCCCTATGGGGAGAGTGAGAGAACAGAAACTGCTCAAATGGATTTTTCAGTAGTTTGGCTTGGAGACTTTTAAGCACAATGATGGGTTTCCTACATGCCAGACACTGACACACTGGAATAAAAAGTACCATCTAGTATTGAGATGGGAATAAAATAAATCCCATCTCTTAATGGATTGATTATGCCACTCAGTTTGGGGAATGTAACATTTCACAATAGATTGTTAATCTGCTTAGCAGGTATCTACAGATCAGTGAGTCTAACGTCAGCAGTGAATAAGCTTCTAGAGTCCGGATAATACGGGATAAAATTAACGCTCACTTAGAAAGACACGGTTAATTAATGGCAGCCAGCAAAATCTGTAAAGGCAAATCGTGACTGTCAAATTTAATTGAGCTATTTGAGGAAATTATAGAGTGTACTGATAATGGAAATGCAGTGGATGCTGCACATATTTTCAAAGGGGAATGAAAAGAGGCAGAAGAGGAGAGACAGACAGAGAAAAATAAAGACGTCAGAGACAGGTAATAGATTATATGTCTTTAAAATAGGGATTGAATTATGTAAACTGGTCAAATTATCCTCATGCCCTTTAATCCTGCTTCATCTGGAGACTACGTCTGGTCTTCGCTCCCCGTGTGCGATGCCATGGAAGATCGACTAGTATAAATATACAAGTCTCGAAGCTGGAAATCTGTTGTAAATGAAAAGGTCAGTCTGCATCTGAGAAAGACGGGCTAACATTTCAGGAGATCACATGGCTCCGGGTGGGTAGGGAATGTCTGCATTGTGATGCATCATGACTGTATGCAACAGTCTAGATGGACCAGTTGGTCTCTTCCTGTTGTCGTGTGAGTTGAAGAAGATCATTTGGAACAATGCAGAGATAATTTTGGATTCCCCCACAACAATATCTAATTGCTTTTTAAATTATTTCACCCCAGAAGTTAATTAAATGTATTGATTGCCAAGTGTGAAGAACTTCCTGATATCAGACCTAAATCTGCTTTCTACCAGTTTTCCAGATTTTACTTTTTCTACCGAAATCTTATACATCAAATCTCTCTTAGTCGTCTCCTTTCAGTGCACAAGACCTCCAACCAACACTATACACCAGATACATCGACGACATTTTCTTTCTATGGACCCACGGCAAGGAATCACTAAAGAGACTACACGATAACATCAACAAGTTCCATCCCACCATCAAGCTCACCATGGACTACTCCTCAGAATCAGTTTCTTTCTTGGACACACGAATCTCCATCAAAGACGGGCACCTCAGCACCTCACTCTACCGCAAGCCCACGGACAACCTCACGATGCTCCACTTTTCCAGCTTCCACCCTAACCACGTCAAAGAGGCCATCCCCTATGGACAGGCCCTGCGAATACACAGGGTCTGCTCAGACGAGGAGGAACGCGATGGACACCTACAGACGCTGAAAGACGCCCTAGTGAGAACGGGATATGACGCTCGACTCATCGATCGACAGTTCCGACGGGCCACAGCAAAAAATCGCATAGACCTCCTCAGGAGACCAACACGGGACGCAACCAACAGAGTACCCTTTGTCGTCCAGTACTTCCCCGGAGCGGAGAAACTACGCCATGTTCTCCGCAGCCTTCAACATGTCATCAATGAGGACGAACACCTCGCTATGGCCATCCCCACACCTCCACTACTCGCCTTTAAACAGCCACCCAACCTCAAACAGACCATCGTTCGCAGCAAATTACCTAGCTTTCAAGAGAACAGCGTCCACGACACCACACAACCCTGCCACGGTAACCTCTGCAAGACATGCCAGATCATCGACACAGATACCACCATCACACGAGAGGACACCACCCACCAGGTGCATGGTTCATACTCCTGTGACTCGGCCAACGTTGTCTACCTCATACGTTGCAGGAAAGGATGCCCCAGAGCATGGTACATTGGCGAGACCATGCAGACGCTGCGACAACGGATGAACGGACACCGCGCAACAATCGCCAAACAGGAGGGTTCCCTCCCAGTCGGGGAACACTTCAGCAGTCATGGACATTCATCCACCGACCTTCGGGTAAGCGTACTCCAAGGCGGCCTTCGAGACACACGACAACGCAAAATCGTCGAGCAGAAATTGATAGCCAAGTTCCGCACCCATGAGGACGGCCTCAACCGGGATCTTGGGTTCGTGTCACGCTACACGTTACCCGACCAGCGAACAAATGTTATCTGTTTTTAATATAATGGGTCATTTGCTGGCTTTCTCTGCCTTCCGGATGTTTCTGCCTCTCTCTGTTTTTTTTTCCTGTTTGTTTTTTTGTTGAATGTGTATTCGGGGGTTCTGCAGGTGACACCTCTCTGTCTGAACACGGTGATTGCCTTGGCAACGGGCAGTTGCAGGGGCAGTCTGTAAACACCATGTATTGTTCTATATGTATAAATGCGTAGGCTTCAAGGAGCTCCTGAACATTTACCTGACGAAGGAGGAAGCCTCCGAAAGCTTGTGAATTTAAAATAAAATTGCTGGACTATAACTTGGTGTTGTAAAATTGTTTACAATTGTCAACCCCAGTCCATCACCGGCATCTCCACATCTCGTCTCCTTTCAGGTGAGAGTCTTTCAGAAGCTGACTAACTTGCTGCCTATTTCCTGCATTAAGACTGAAATCTTACCACTAATCATGCATTATGTAAACATTTTTGTTGCACTTTAAAGAAGAGTAGCATTCAGTTACCCGGTCAGGCCAACCTTTTAAAAAATCCCGTTTTAATTGAAAGCAAATTATTAAAAATAAGCATCATCTTCCAGAGAGAAGATAAATATACTACATTCATTAAAGTCACGAAATAACCAAATGAATAAAAATAAATCTTCTTCAAAAGTATTCTAGACACAGTGATACGCAGACGGATTAATCAGGAAATTTGGAATGAGCCATTTCATGGCTCACTTAACAAGGTAAATGGCAGAGGCATTCTAGGGTGTAAGAGCAAATTACAGTGAACAAAGTCTGCCCGGGCAGTTAAAGTACTAGAGTGCAGGGCTGCAAAGCACAAGAACAAAAAAGACAAATTAACCCAGGGAGGCACGGGTGGGGCTGAGGGTGGGGGCCATGTATGGAACAAAAGAGAAAGAGAGATTTGAGGAGGAAGTCAATCCTCTAGGGGCTTCAAGGCGAGGTCAGGGGCATAACCACTTGCTCTCAAAAGATCTACCCAAAAAAATGGTTCTCAGGTTGAAATTCCAGGTGCAAGTGGAGAACGTGTCTAATCGTCTGCATGAGTGGGACTTCAGACAGTTCCGTTGAAAAAGTGAAACAAAAACAGAAATGGCTGGAAACGCTCAACAGGTGAGGCAGCTTCTCTAGGGAGGACTTAGGAGTTAATGTTCCAGATGTGGACTCCTCGTCAAAACTGGAAGATATTACAGATGAACAGTATTTCAAAAGGAACAGAACAAATGGAAGAGGGAGGGAATAATTGTGTGCACAAGTGCACGCACACACACACAAAGAAAGAAAAGATGACCTGTAAAGTGTTCAAGCGGAAATTGGCAGAAGTGATATTAGCGTGAGACAATAGGGAGCATAATGAGAGAAATCAAAGACATTAAAGGCACCTTACGAGACACAGAGAACATATGAATAATGGGGGATGAGGTGAAAAACTGGCAAAGCGGAGGGGGCTCTAGCAGCCCAGGAGTCTGGGTTGACACCAAAGATGTAGACCAGCTTGGGGTTCCAATGGAATGTCCCAAGCAGCAACCCAGTCCCCCCACCATGTAAATGCGGCACACCCATCCCACATCGCCAGCACATCCAGCTGAAGAGAAAGTGGGAGCTTATAGTTAAGTTCTGAAGTTATTAAAGTCAATATTAAGGCCAGAGGACTGCAAAGTGCCTAATAGAAGAATACGGTGCTGATCCTTAAGCATGCGTTGAGCTTCATCGGAGCAGGTCAAGGACAGAGAGGTCAGATTAGGAATAAAAATAGAAAATGCTGGAAATAAAAGCAGGTCAGGCAGCATCTGTGGAGAGAGAAACAGAGATAACGTTTCAGGTCAATGACCTTTCATCAGAACTGGTTTGTATGGCTCAATACCACAGCTCACAATGCATTCACCACTGAGTTATTAGGAAACTCCCGTAATTTCCAGCATGACACAATAAGGAAAAACTCAGAATGCTACAAAAAGATGCCATTGTTACAAGTGCCTAACAATAAGTGTGGATGTGATCAAATTTCGATGTCCTATGGTACTGACTCCAAAAGAAATCTTTCAATGGGCTCTGATGTGCTAATTAAAAGAGTCCTGAAATTGTAATGATTGAATGTGCCCATCGGTGCTCTTCAACACTGATCCCCATTAGAGTTTGCAGGATCAGTGGGAGGGCACCTCGTTTAGATAGGGCTGGTGGGCACACATGCCACTTGTGGTGCATCTTTGTTGCCCACCTGCTCCATGCCCGAGAAATTCCGCCAGCTACCTGTCTGTAGGAGTTTACCCAGGCCCCGGCAATTCTTTGCATTCCCCAAGCAAAGGTGCCAATCATAGGATCATACAGCACAGGAGGCCACCATTCAGCCTGTCGTGCCTGTGCCGGATCTTTGAAAGAGTTATCCAATTATTCCCACTCCCCTGCCCTTTCCCCATAACCCTGCGAGTTCTTCCTTTGAGTTCTTCCTTTTCAAACATATATCCAATTCCCTTTTGAAAGTTACTATTGAATCTGCTTCCACCACCCTTTCAGGCAGTGCAAGCCAGGATAATTTTTATACATTTTTTTTCTTTTATTTTGGGGTCCATACTGCTTGCCAGGCCTGGGTCCCACCTGCAGTCTTGTGGAGGCTGGTACACCTAATCTCTCTCATTGTACAGGGCCTCATTACTACGTTGGGTCCCCAGTGTGCCTTAGAAGCGGGAACTCCAGTTTAGGGAGTCCCTGCTCATGAGCTCTGCCCCCGGCTCATCATTTGCCTCTATGCGGCGGACGAAATACCTTCCCTTTACAAGGCAACCAGAAAACTCCAAGTAACAGTGGAGACCTGATGTCATCGGGTCTCTTCCCTCATTTGGTGGGACATTGGTAGGATCTGCGTGGATTTTTGGGGCCAAAATTAATACCATTAGTAATGGTATCAGTAAAAAGTGACCATGAAGCTATTGGATTGTCGTAAAAAACCAACTGTTTCATTAATGTCCTTTTGGGAAGGAAACCTACCCTACATGTGACTCCAGTCCCACACCAATGTGGTTGGCTCTTACTGCCCTCTGAAGTGGCATAGCAAGCCTCTCAGGTGTATCACCACCTTCTCAGGGAAACTAGGGATGGGCTATAAATACTGGCCTTGCCAGCGATACATTCATTCCAAAACTGAATAATTAAAAAAAAAATCAACCATTTTGTTCACCAGCTGTGAGTACTATTATAATGTGTATATCTATTATACATTTTAATTGGATGAAGCTTGCAGGATGAGTATATTGGCATGTTAAAGTTTTGTAGTATTGAGCTTGTGCTGGCAGCAACATAGGTTCAAGGGCTGAAGTGATTTCTTCTGGATTTTTTGGGATTCAATTGGTCCAAAAAATCCATCTCAGAAAAATCTGCTGGGGACTGATTTGGCTAAAGCTGTTTAATCTCTGCTCAAGGTTTACAATGTCGGCAGGACCCATTCGATTGAACGATGCCCTGTAACCCACTGGCAGCTGTCTTTATCCCCATGATTGTAGGTTATATATTTACATTGAGCTACAGCAAAGCCTTCTGCTGATGCAGGTACATTAATACTTTCAACTTCTAGATCCTTGGTGGGTTGTGGGTGGGGGGGACGGGGGTTGTGATTAGAAGAAAGCTAACTGTTACTTTCTTTCATTTTCTTAAAAGTTTTCAATATTATATTAGTTATCCTCCCCACAAACATCACACACAGGTCATTCTCCAGCTGAGGAGAGAGACAGGAAACCTGCTTCCAACCCCCACCCCAAGGCCACCCTGATCCAAAAGCCTGTAAAATGAATGTACTGATATGCACAATTATATAACTCGATAAATCAACTGTATGCTCCTTTTAAAAAATTGTACAACTGTGTCAATAGTAAACCAGCACACCTTTTTAAAAGTAATTTAGAGATGGATATAAAATGGCATGTTATAACTGGAGGAGAGGGGAGTACAGCATTCGATGGTCTATAATTGATATGCTGTGCTTTCATAGTGTACAACAACAACAACTTGCATTTATATAGCATCTTTAATGTAGTAAAACATCCCAAGGCTCTTAAGAGTAAGCCCCCGCTGGGGGCCTACAAGAAATGAACAGTTAAAATGACTGTTTCCCTGCTTTGATAGTTTGAGGTGAAGAGGCATTTGTTTGGTGTCTGGCCCTATCTGTACTGTTAACCATTCACAATATGCCATTCCTTCTGCTGTAATAAAAATCACAATTTACCACAATATGACTGAAATAATTTGCAGCTGATGTTTTCGATGACATCGAGCTCTGATCTATTTAGTTTTGAACGTCGCTTACAGTTTTGTTCAGATCTGCAGCGTATTATCTATTGCTGATATACATTTTCAGGGAACTCTGTCCAACTGCCACAAATGATTTATTCCACGCAAGGTAGATAGGTGGTCAATTTCCCCTAAAGGTCAAGCACTAAAGAAATAAATTGTTTAACCCTGCAGGCGTGCACCTCATTTCACATTTCTAACAGTTTATCAATCAATTTCGCTAAATCAATTAAGCAATCACGAATTCCTTGGTGTGCTGCAGCAGATTGAGACAAGTCAAGTCTTTCAATTGAACTTTTTTTTTACAGGGTGCAATACTGAACAGCCACTTATTCCAGGAAGTAATGTACATTTCAGTATATGGATGGAAACTTACTGCCTTATGTAAAGTGTTTTAAAATTTTTTTTTAGGGATGCTGTATAGTAATATTCTGCTGATACTGAATAGAAAAGGATGATGCAGACACTATGCCTCCTCCCTACATTCCTAATGAGTTGAAATCAAGATTCATTGGGCATTCTCATATTCTAACTTCTTTCTCTGGACCTCCAAAGTGCGGAATTCTTTACCACGATGTATCTTGTTTTCCTCCTACAATCCACAGGCTCGAAAACCCAAACTCGGTGTCACCTAATCTCTAGTTCCTTATTTACCTTATCTTCCATTTTCCTGCACCCTGGGCCAGTGTCTTTTACCTCAAGTGTCTTCATTTTAAAAGAGGGAGAAATACTTTCCCTTTTAAGTACAGTTTAACGAGTACTGAGTTTTGAGGAGAAATGCTGCATTACATCACTTTCTGCACCACTGAGGACACCTGACAATTTGTATTGACAAGTTTCCCAGAGATGTGCTCAGCTGACGTCAGACACCAGATTGCCATCCTTATCATTCCCGAATGCCAATTTGGAGCTGCCATTCATTCCCAGTAATTACTGACTGAACGCTGCTGTGTATTCAGCCAGTTCAGAGTCAGGAAGTAAACAGCAGCCTCAGATTGACATCCGGGAAGATGAACAATGCTGATACCCCTCTGCTCTAAGTGCGGGTGCCCACAGACTGAAACAGTTCTGTTTGTTTACTAGGATTTTTTTTTGGGGGGGGGGGGGGGGGAGGAGGAAAGACAGGAGAGAAATCAGTCAAGTTCGCCAGTCCTGATCGCTATCTAGTGACCACAGCTGGAAAAGACATATGCTTGGGATACTGACACCACATCATGACTTAAAACCGGACTGGGCTCAGTTCTGATGACGAGTCAACTAATCTGCCAACGGTCACTATCTCGGAGAATAGCCACTTGGGCAGGACCCTGGAGGCTGCTGGTATCATCGGAAACCCTGCTCCCACAAGATTTGGTGCCTTTAGGAGAGAGGAGGGGAGAAAATCCAGAAGGAAAACCAGAGCAAAGACTGCTGCCCCAGTGGCGATGGTGGTGGGGGAGGGCCAATGTTATGACACAACTATTTTATAGTGCAGTCTGTTTTGACACTTGCAGGTCAAGCTACTTTGTCTGTGAAAGATCACTCTTTCCAATGGGATAAAAGATTGTTATTTCTTTAATATGCCATAACATTGCACTTTGCTGAGATGTAATGAAATGGCAATGACAAAGCAGCTGTCTGTACGGCATAATTAGTGCAGGGCTCAGTGTGCTTTCTAATTCAATTACCAGGCTCATTTATCAGCGCAATGAATTGTTCCACATCTGAGAATTCACTTGCACTTGATGACGTCAATGGGAGAGTTTCCGCCTGTCCCAGTGGCCACTGGTTCAGTAACAGTGCACTCAGCTGCAGGGATGAGATATGAGTTTAAGTTAAAAAAAAACGCACCAAATCACACACAAAAAACAAAATTGTTGTTTAGTTTACCAGCTTCACATAATCTTGCACGATAGTTGTGCCATGACGTACAGCCAATTAACCCTTTGACTTTCAAGTTCCACTGCAGCCTAGTAACATCAATGAAAATTTGCATGGGATGTCAGGCACCTGACCAATGCTGCATAAATTTCTAACTGAAATATTGCTAGCGTACAGTAGCATGATACAAATACATATTTACTGATATCGATGTTTAAAGTCGTTCTCACTCCATCGTGGACCTGAACTTTGGACTGACCTGAAAGACAGTGATCTGAAATGGCCACTGCTCTCCTGGCTTTGGATGGGGGAGGGGGGGTGGGGGAAAGAGAGGAAATCAGCCAGGATTCCTGTTCCTGATCACTATCCAATAACTCTGGCTAGAAAGTACATGTTTCAGCAAGGACAAAATTTGAGCTCAGCTGTGATGGGCTGTAATACCAACATTCACTGTACAGCCACGCGTGTAAAGAATGGTGACCTGGGTGAGGAGGCAGTGTGGACAACGCAGGTCTCCACTGTACATTTCTGAATCTCTGATAAAAGACTGGAATATTAATCATGGAGCTTGTCTCCTTTTGCAAAAAATACTGCAAGCA
This sequence comes from Heptranchias perlo, assembly GCF_035084215.1. Lineage (NCBI taxonomy): Eukaryota > Metazoa > Chordata > Chondrichthyes > Hexanchiformes > Hexanchidae > Heptranchias > Heptranchias perlo. Next base: position 9,464,471 of record NC_090357.1, read on the forward strand.
CTGCAGATTTCTGAACAGTCTGACATTAGCTTTTGTGGCAAGATACACCAATAGGTATTTTACACCTCTGTCTCAGCTTGTCTTTCTCCATTGTTGTCAGTGTCTGTTTCCATCACAGTTCTGTCCCAGCAAATCTTTTGTCAGCATTTCTTCACTTTGAGCTCTGCTTGTGCTTTCTTCGATGCATCAATCAATAGTCTCTTTCACAAGGAGAGACTTCATAGAATCTAGCTTAGGAACGGCTCCCCAACATAACATATTTTCTCTGTCCCCTGACTCATTGCTTCAATCCAGCAGTCTCTGAACTGTTTCTTTTGTTTCATCACTCACTCCAACATGTACATCAGACACTATAGAAGTAGGTGCCAGCGATAAGCTATCAAGCACCAGCTCAGTCAGTAGAAGAACTGCCCAATGCAGACTTCAGCCACGCAAATCAAGAAAACCCCATGATTTATCATTGAGCCCTGATTTTAACCCCACCATGCCTGACGAGAACGGAATGTGGTGTTAAACACTTGGTAATGTGCAACTCACCAGCTTTCTGTCAATCTCGTGCCATGTGCCATTTTGTCAGGCCTTCACCCCAGGCAGGTGAGGGCCTCAGTGAGATTCAAAAGTCGGGGCCTGATGATGTCATTCAGACCCCGTCGCTATTTTCACTTCCTAATGCACATTCAGCACCTGGTGCAGGTCTCGCCAGGAACACCGGCAGGAGTGCTCCTCTGGGCCCCGTAAGGAAATCTTGGACTGCCCCTGCACTGGCTTTTCCCTCCCTCTCCCGAACACGATCGTGTCCTGAGCCCCTCAGATCCAATGACTGCTGGGGACCATTCCATCGGGGCCCCAAGCATCGGCCTCCTGCCACATTCGCCCCGCTCCTGCCCGCCAGCCGGCCTCCTCATATTTTCTGCCTGGTTCAAGGAGGAGACAGGCCTGGACTACGTTAATGAGGCCTGGGACATTTCAACTCCGCCCGCCTTGCTGGCCTCAGGCTGACCTCTTGTCCAGAGTTAAAATTGGGGCTTTAGTCTTTGCAGAGTTAGCCCATCACAGCTGGGATGATGAGCAAAGTGTTACAATCGGTCCTGGTCTAGGGAGGAAGAAAAAAAAAATCAACTCCGGCAGGAAAGTGCAAATGTGAAATGCTGAGGATTGAACTGAATTTGGTGTAATTTCCCAATCGTTGAATAGCCTACTGACATTCACTGTCTGGGCTCAAAAATGTTCCTCCTTCTCCCTCCCGCCCAAACCATACCTCCACATGAGTGAGCATTCCTAGAGATTGGGGAGGTCAGTATACGAGGTTGCATTGTATAGTGGATGCGTGAATATTAATGGACCAGACTGTCTGGGGATTGGGTGGTTCAGTGGACTAGACAAGGGCTTTTCAGCTCTTGGACTTGGGCTCAAATTCAGCTCAGACGGATAAAATGAAAATCTGCTCTATTGGGTGTAAAGGCCCTATGAATTTGACCCCACAAGACAAAATTCTTCCTAATTTCTGCCCCTAATGTCTGTGAAAGTCTGGTACAAAATCCAAAAACAAATCTAGGAATTTGATGGGGGTTTGTGATGCTGATGTCCCTTTCATCTCAGGCACCTGGTGCAGGTTGGGAAGTAGGCAACCACTTTCTGACCCTCACAGACAGAAATTAAAAGACTTCATCACAAAATTGCACTAAATTGGCCATCTCACTTTGAATGTCAGACAGGTATGGAAAATAGGACAAAAATAATAGGGGCTGTTCTGAGGGGCTGAGACAGATTGTTGAGACAGTGGTGGGAGCTTTATTCAATGCCTAGCCTGCTATATCTGACTTGGAGTGCGCGATGTTGACATTGGGTGCCTTAAATCAAAAGTATTTAATGTTCCGGTATCAAAATTCCTCACCTTCACCACAACATTCGTGAGAAATTAAAATTATTTCAGTTTTTCCTCGGAAAGGAACTAATACATAAAATACAAGAGGATCCTTCAAAATGACCTGCAGGCTTTACTGAAACAGGCCATCAAGGTCATTTTTTCTTATCCAAGGGAAAAGGACAGCTTAAGCCAATCCCTTGTCAAAACCCAAATTACTAAAGATAAAATTGAAAGTAATCCCAACGAGTAACTTCATTTCTGAATGCCCTACTTCAAAACAGAATGAAATTCTGCTGTATCTCTCACTATCTTTGGTCTGGTAATGGTCCAGGTCAATTTAGTTTCATTGTCATTTGAGGTCAGCTACCAGATAGCCAACGGTTACTTTCCACAGAATTTTCAAAAGAAAAGAAAATTGATTTTGTTGAAATAAATGAAGTACCTTTCCAGGATTTAATCAAGGATTTCGTTAACGACTTCTCAATTTCTCCCTTACAACCACACCTCCTTCACAAAAGGTGACTGCTCTTTAGATTGTCTCCCTTTGGTCTTCGTGGTTACTCATCAGCTGTGATCGAGAAGGAGCGAGAGACAGCCTACGTCCTAGGTCTCCAACAGTACTACCCTGAAATAGCTATTGGGAGCATGGCTTGAGAGTGACTCGCCCAGCAATTTTTCCTCCCTGCCTTTGAAGGAGCTCCTGGTGTCTATTTGCTGCCCCCTTACAGGAACACGCCTGGGATCTGAGCTCAAGTACAATGGGAGACCATCCCACCATCTACAGTACAATGTGCCTGTGCTCCAAAATGTTCCATCCGAAATAACCTCCCTTATAAAAATGGATAGAATGCCGGTTTATTGAAGTTCGCATTGTCACAATTCAAGCTGCCGAAATGAATAATAGTACATTTACCAGAAGTATTTCCCATGTAATGTTACAGACTGTCAAGGGACACAAAATACCTCCTGTAAATACACACTTGAGTCATTTTACATTTTAGAATAAATACGATGGACATTTGCCCACTGGAAAATATATGGAGCAATGCGGAATAAAAAAGTTACCTCAGAAAGAGTTTAAGAGTTCATGCTTTACATAGTTTTTGAGGTTTTATACAAAAAAGTAAACAAATTACCTTTTAAAGTAAAAATAGCCCCAGAGATTCCAAAATGTATTTATTAGAACCACAAATGGATACATGGGAGCAATTGCAAGGCAGTAATCTCATCTCAGGCTTGAGATAGCAAAATGTTTAAGCTTTACTCTATGGTTTATTTGAACTCACTGGCACAAAGTAATTTTTTTTAAAAGAGTGTACCTACAGAGAGGGTACTGTCTTCCCTTTTGCTCTGTACTTTTGGCACCAGCAAGTATCACGGCAGACAGTGATGGACACCGTGTTTTGTGCTGTTGAAGCAACAAGGAGTCTCCACTGAAGGATTGTTATGTAATTGCTGCAAGTTTATTAAATGACAATGCGGAGCGGATTATTAGAAAACAGCACACTCAGTACACTTGACATTAATTATACTGCACAAAGCGTGCGCTGAATATCAAGTGAGGTCAGAAGTACACGTTTCCATTCCTGTGCTGTGCAAGTGGCTCGTTGTCAGCATGCTGCAAACAGCTTCATAGCCTGCAAGGGTCAGATGCTAGCAATGCAGCTGCACACTCCTGCACAATACAGATTCAACTGTCTGACATACAGACATCCTCCAGAAACACGACGAATCGCACAATTATCTGCTTCAAAACTTTAAAATGGTATGCAAAGAAATATATTATTCTTCAAAAGCTCACTCTGTGTTTACTGTGCATTACATTAATGTCATTGCAGAAGTAATAGTGCAACCGTGAATAAAAGGGTATGGGGAAAGGGAGGGGGAATGGGCCTAAGTGGAGAGCTTTTTCATAAGAAACGTAAGAAAAAGGAGTAGGCCATACGGCCCCTCGAGCCTGCTCCGCCATTCAATAAGATCATGGCTGATCTTCTACCTCAACTGCACATTCCCGCTCTATCCCCATATTCCTTGATTCCCTTAGTGTCTAAAAATCTATCGATCTCAGTCTTGAATATTCTCAACGACTGAGCATCCACAGCCCTCTGGGGTAGAGAATTCCAAAGATTCACAACCCTCTGAGTGAAGAAATTTCTCCTCATCTCGGTCCTAAATGGCCGACCCCTTATCTTAAGACTATGATCCCGAGTTCTAGACTCTCCAGCCAGGGGAAACAGCCTCTCAGCATCTACCCTGTCAAGGCCTTGAAGAATTTTATACGTATCAATGAGATCACCTCTCATTCTTCCAAACTCAATCTCTCCTCATAGGACAACCCTCTCATCCCAGGAATCAATCAAGTGAACCTTCTAAGGCAAGTATATCCTTCCATAGGTAAGGAGACCAAAACTATACACAGTACTCCAGGTGTGGTGTCTCCAGACTTTCAGAGAGCCAGCACAGGCACAGTTTACCAAGGAAGAAGATGCTGCCAGAGTCTCAGTAAAGGAAGATGTAGTTAAGATACTGGATGGGCTAAAAATTTATAAAGAAGAGTTACTAGAAAGGCTGGCTGTACTTAAAGTAGATGAGTCACCCGGTCCGGATGGGATGCATCAGAGGTTGCTGAAGGAAGTAAGGGTGGAAATCGCGGAGGTACTGGCCATAATCTTCCAAACATCCTCAGATATGTGAGTGGTGCCAGAGGACTGAAGAATTGCAAATGTTACACCCTTGTTCAAAAAAGGGTGTAAGGATAAACACAGCGACTACAGGCCAGTCAGTTTAACCTTGGTGGTGGGGAAACCTTTAGAAACGATAATCCGGGACAGAATTAGCAGTCACTTGGACGAGTGTGGATTGATTAGGGAAAACCAGCACGGATTTGTTAAAGGCAAATCGTGTTTAAGTAACCTGATAAGAGTTTTTTGATGAGGTAACGGAGAGGGTAGATGAGGGCAATGCAGCTGATGTAGTGTATATGGACTTTCAAAAGGCGTTTGATAAAGTGCCGCATGGTAGGCTTATCATCAAGATTGAGGCCCATGGAATAAAGGGGACAGTAGCAACATGGATACAGAACTGGCTAAGTAACAGGAAACAGAGAGTAGTGGTGAACGGTTGTTTTTCTGACTGGAGGGAGGTGTACAGTGGTGTTCCCCAGGGATCGGTGCTGGGATCACTGCTTTTCTTGATATTTATTAATGACTTGGACTTGGCTGTACAGGGCACAATTTCAAAATTTACAGATGACACAAAATTTGGAAGGGTAGTGAACAGTGAGGAGGATAGTGATAGACTTCAAGAGGATATAGACAGGCTGGTGGCATGGACGGACAGGTGGCAGATGAAATTTAATGCAGATAAATGCGAGGTGACGCATTTCAGTAGGAAGAATGAGAGGCAATATAAACTGAAGGGCACAATTCTAAAAGGGGTAAAGGAACAGAGAGATCTGGGGTTATATGTACACAAATCATTGAAGGTAGCAGGGCAGGTTGAGAAAGTGGTTAAAAAAGCATATGGGATCCTGGGCTTTATAAATAGAGGCATAGACTACAAAAGTGAGGATCACAATGAAATTTTATAAAACAATGGTTTGGCCACAGCTGGAGTATTGTGTCCAGTTCCGAACAACGCACTTTAGGAAAGATGTGAAAGCCTTAGAGAAGGTGCAGAAGAGATTTACTAGAATGATTCCAGGGATGAAGGATTTTTGTTACGTGGATAGACTGGAGAAGCTGGGGTTGTTCTCCTTGGAATAGAGAAAATTGAGAGCAGATTTGATAGAGGTATTCAAAATCACGAAGGGTCTAGACAGAGTAGATTGAGAGAAACTGTTCCCATTGGCGGAAGGGTCAAGGACCAGAGGACATAGATTTAAGGTGATTGGCAAAAGAACCAAAGGTGACATGAGGAAAAACTTTCTTTTACACAAGGAGTGGTTAGGATCTGGAATGCAGTGCCAGAGTGGGTGGTGGAGGCAGATTCTATCATGGCCTTCAAAAGGGAACTGGATAAGTACTTGAAAAGAAAAAAATTGCAGAGCTACGGGGATAGAGCGGGGGAGTGGGACTAACTGGATTGCTCTTGTATGGAGCCGGCGTGGACTTCACGGGCCGAATGGCCTCCTTCCGCACTGTAACCTTTCTATGATTCTAAGACCTGTGCTGTGAAATTCTATGATTCAATGAATACTGGGATTCAAGTAAAAACAGAAGATGCTGGAAATACACAGCAGGTTGACCAGTACCTGAAAGGAAAAGAGAAGTTAATCTTTCATGTGTAATTATTCATTAAAAATTGAATAGCCTGCTCTTAAACTATCAAAAGTGTTATTTTTAAAAAAAAAATCTTATTTAAGGCAGGAATGATAATTTACAAAGAAAATATATTTCACATTCAGCTAAAGAGGAGTTTATAAAAATGTATTCCCTACCACACCTTCCAATATAGAATGGCATCACATTCCTCTATGCCACTCCATGCAATATATTTTCTGTCGTTCGCTAATATAACAAAAAAAGTAGACATGACTATAAAGCGGGAAAACCTGCTTTATAATTACATCTATTTTTTCACTGGTACTATGCCCATCTAGAAAAATATTTGTTTGTCTGAAATTCCTTCCCCACTATTGTAATGGATGAGTTAACCCATTTACTTTATACTCTACTAAGATAGGAGGGAGAGAAATTTCAAACAAATAAGTTAAGCATTTGTCCACTCGTATCCCACTGCATCATTTTAGGGTCATGGTATCTTTGCGAAGTACAGAGGGTGTATTTTCTGGCGTTCTTGCAAAAAAGTAGATGCAAGTAGAAAATAGGTTCCCCGAAGAAAGTTTAAAGTTGATGCATCTTTGCATGAAGAACACTGTTTATCTTCTGAGCTACTTTGACAGATGGAAGCAATCTGCTCAGAGTAGTTCAAGTAGACGCCCTTGTACTGAAAAACATACTGAGGATATGTGGTGCTCCTAAGTAATTGGCAGTAGGTGTCATCATTTTTTTGTTTCTTGACTTTATGCTGCTAATGTTTCTGGAGTGGGGAGGCCAAGCTCCGGGGGTTGTGTAATAGTCAAGTTTCCAGGAAAGGCAACTTTCAAGGTGACTTATGGAGTGTGCAGGCAGGAGATGGAACACTGGAAAATTAGTCTGCATCATCTATATGAGGGAGTTGGCATTTGACATTGGCAGGCCATAATTTCAAGATGCCAGTTCTTAGATAATAGGGCATATAATAATAAAAATTGCCCATTAAGGGATCTTGGGAAAGCTTTAAATTGTGGCTAATGTCCAGAGACTTTATTTGCAGTATAGATACAAAGATGATTGGAGAGGAGAATGCTATTACCATTGCTGAATCCCCCACCATCAACATCCTGGGGGTCACCATTGACCAGAAACTTAACTGGACGAGCCATATAAATACTGTGGCTATGAGAGCAGGTCAGAGGTTGGGTATTCTGCGGCGAGTGACTCATCTCTTGACTCCCCAAAGCCTTTCCACCATCTACAAGGCACGAGTCAGGAGTGTGATGGAATACTCTCCACTTGCCTGGATGAGTGCAGCTCCAACAACACTCAAGAAGCTCGACACCATCCAAGACAAAGCAGCCCGCTTGATTGGCACCCCATCCACCACCTTAAACATTCACTCCCTTCACCACCGGCGCATAGTGGCTGCAGTGTGTACCATCCACAGGATACACTGTAGCAACTTGCCAAGGCTTCTTCGACAGCACCTCCCAAACCCGCGACCTCTACCACCTAGAAGGACAAGAGCAGCAGGCACATGGGAACAACACCACCTGCACGTTCCCCTCCAAGTCACACACCATCCCGACTTGGAAATATATCGCCGTTCCTTCATCGTCGCTGGGTCAAAATCCTGGAACTCCCTTCCTAACAGCACTGTGGAAGAACTGTCACCACACAGACAGCAACGGCTCACCACCACCTTCTCAAGGGCAATTAGGGATGGGCAATAAATGCCAGCCTCGCCAGCGACGCCCACATCCGATGAACGAATAAAAAAAAATTATCCAAACGTTCTGTGTGTTGGGAACAATTCATGCTAATATGGTCCCAATTGAAATGTTGTTATACTTCCCAGCAGTGTTGACATCGATTTTTCACACTCAGAGGTTGTGTAAACTGGCTCTCTCTAATGCAAAATCATATCAATTTCTGGTGTTTTGTATCAGCAGCTGCTTCTTACCAATGAGATATAACCTCTCCATTGAGAGACGGCACCTCTGGCAGTGCAGCACTCCTTCAATACTGCACTCAAGTTTGAGTCCTGGTGTGGGGCTTGAATCCACAACCTTTGTGATTCAGAGGTGCAAAGTGCAGCCAACTGAGACTTGGTGGAGTCATGCAAGAAGGAAAGCACCAACTTTAACTCCAGTTTGTGTGCAGCTAGGTGATTTCAGCCAAGGCAGTGTTATTCCCACTCTAATTGGCCGCAGTATCCCTTTGTAAGGAGAAAACAATTTCAGCCAGAGTTCTTACTCATAATTATGTGCTGACCCAAGATCTAATGCACGTGTTTGCATGCCAGGTGAGAATTGGGATCAGCTGTGATGCTCTCCAAAGTCAAGTAGCTAGCCGATCGATCATGAGGAAAAATGATCGATTGGACACTATGGAACCGTATACCAGCAGCTGTCAGTGCCTTCAGGAGAGTAGGGAAGAAACAGTGAAAGAAAACGAAAGTAAGATTAATATCACTAATGATAGATCTATGTTCTGAGGGCCCAGTACTCAGGAAGGTGGACCCATGGCCAAAAGCCTGATGTCTTTGAACATGACCTGAGATGAATCAGCAACATCTGCTTCAGATAATCCCTTCCAACAAACTTATTCTATAAAAGCCACAAGGTTGAGTTCATTTAGAGTATAATCTTTTAAGGCTAATGTGAATTAACAACTGACTACCACAAATGGGTGTAAGTTATTTGGGAGGCCACAGGGGTCATGACTCTCAAAGCAATTTTAAAAATATAAAATGCTTTAGCTAAATCAGAAGTCTCACTTGTTAAGTGCAATTAACCCTTTGTAGACAGAGTCAGAATGTTTCTGTTATACATATATATGTATTTTAGTATTTGTTGTTTGCTATGCTTCTTATTGTTAGTATTAGGTAAATAAATATTGACTTCAGACTGTAAACCTCTGCTCTATGTGGTAATATCCACCATTTTAAAAAGAATTGGATACTGCAGCAAGATTATGTTAAATCCAGAAAACAGATTCCAGTAAGTGGGTAATTGTTAGCCTTAGGGTATGTATTTTTGCAAAGGGCAGAGTATAGCAAGGTACAGCTTCCAGACTGTAAGGAACAAATGTTGACTTCAGGAGCAGCTGCTAGACCACACTAAGAGAGAAGTTGGAATTAAATCCCTTAGAACTGTTCCACCACAACACATTCACACTATACATTTTTTTTCAAGTTAAGTATCTGCTCATTCAACACAAATTTATGACCAGATATTTTTAATGCACTCTGCCATCATTGTTTTCTGAATTTATATGGTGTTTGAGAACAGTTAGGGAAGCCCAGTGGAGGGGAAAGAAAGACTCTAGGGTCAGAACCAGAGCGGCATAAAGAGCAGAATATGGAACAGGGGAAGGAAGTAGTGAGATAGAAGAAATGGAGATGGCACATGAGATGAGTAAGTCTGAGTCAGAGAGAGAAAAAGGGGGTTGGAGTGGGGGAGACTCCAGACTTAGGAGAGAGGGAGAAAGTAACAATGCCACAGAGACATGAGAGAGAGATATATTTTCTGTTAATAAAACTGCTCTTTCCCCTTTGTTGTAGTAATGGCAGACAGGGGATTAAACCCAGTTGGTTTTGGTGTCCATTAAGATCCAATCCAGTGTATTTTTTTTGTAATATGTAATACAATGAATTGCAGTTTACTTTTTTTCTAATTTCAAAAAATCCTTCCAAGTAATAAATAGAAAACAGTAAATTATACAGTTCATTTAATTTTTCTATAATTCCCTTCAATGCCGATAGGGAATTGAAACTTTGTGCTTGCTGCACCCAAGGTTTTAACACCCACGTGTTACTTGAATTTTATAAATTTATGTTCCCAGCAGTAGATAATCTATTATGGGGATAAAGGCAGCTTTAAATTTAAAAAGTTGAACTTTTTTTAATATTAAAAAAACACCTATTTTAAAAAGTGCCAGAATGGCAAATAGGGGATTAAACCCATAGTCTCGCTATCCATGGGGTTCCAGAATACTGTGCACCATCAGAGCATTTATAAAAATAAAGAGGTGCTCTGGAACCTGCTGCCCTGAACTCCAGGTATATTCTTGCCTGATTTTGAGAATCAGAAAACATTCTCTAATCTTCTTTTTACCCGAGACTCCTCTCAAAAAGACATATGCAGAATTAAACTGTCTTGTCCTGCGAGAATGAATCTAGGAGAATTAGGTGCAAGAACTCAGCTCACGTGACAGCTGTGCTCGTGACTTCTGTGCTCGTGACTTCTCTTCATAATGCTTTTTTAAAAAAAAAATTAATAAATAGGAGTTAAATAAAACAGGCCGTTTATAGAATGGCGCTTTCACCAATGCAAACTGTGAGGTGTAATCCAGGTGTTAAGTCACCTGAACTGCATTTAGACAGCTATCGAGAGGCAACTTCCAGAGGTAATCTCAGCTTCACACTGGTTGCAGTGTAACTCCAGCTGGTGCAAAGTGAAGTTTAAAAAGCCTCCGAGGGATCCTCAAGGGATAATCATTATTCCTATATTAAAATTCACCAGTTTTCAGATGCCGTTGAGTGGAACTCAGTACAGGTTCATGAACAGCTCTCCACTTTACCTGAGAAAGCAAGGTAGAGCTGGCAGTATGGGGAAGGCAGGCACTTTGGATCGGCCAAACTAGTACCCTCAGTGTGACAAAGCCCTTCTTGTACAGATAAATACTGGATAATATGCTGCTATTTTAGAGTTACCGCATCTTTACATATAAAAAAGTACTTTTTTTTTTGCCTTGTTTTTATTCCTAGTGGAAACTTGGCTGAGTTGTAACCAGCTTCATGTCCTGTCAGTCAATCACACTGACATGGGGTGACATTACATTAACAACAAAAAAGTCATCGCTGCCAGGATGTACACAGATGAATTAAGCTTGAGCTGGGGAGACTGTAAAATCAGTTGCAAGCACACGGTCTCAATTTGCTTTATGCTGCGCTGCACTCATTAATGCTCTATTGGGTATAGACATTCAGGAGATCTCACAGTGTCGCAGCAAATTTAACATCAAGATTGCAATAGGGAAATCCTGACAACGGATTTCACAGTCTGTCTGTTCTGAATGGAAAATAGTTTTCGTCTGACTCATTGTTTAACCAGCGTTGTCATTGAAAACAGTAACAGTTTTGTTTAGACCCAGACATTTTAAGTGAAGCACATAGAATTTCAGCCCCAAATCGCTTCTCTTTTCCTTAAGGTGCTAACTGATGTTGGGAGGACCGTCCCATGGGTGTCTCTTAAACCCACCGCCAACTTCATTGGCCTTTCCTGGGAACTGATTCCACAAAAAATGTCACAATTCCCTTCTTACTCCCTGATTTGTGAGACGTGGTCTGCCCATTGTTTAAATGTTGCACTACACCAGAGCTTATGTGCATCCTTTGTTCTTTCCCCCCATCTAGCAGTCCATCTTTATCAAATAAAACTGTTACAGACAATTAACTTCTCCCTTTCAATAAAAGCTAATCTTCCTCATTGAACAGCCAGCTGTGGCGCTGCAGTGCATGGCAGAAGATAATTATAAAAAGTTTTTCTCCCCCCGCCTCTCAGGAAACTGCTGCCAGAGAACCCAATTCAGTACTTCAATGTAAACCGTACTTACTTGAAGCTACTTTAATTTGCACGCCCAGTGTTTTGGGGGGCAGGACTCAGCAAATTTTATTTACAAAAACAAATACTATTCATAGAGTCATATGATGCTAAAAGGTGGTAATTCGGCCCATCGTGCCCTTGCCGGCAATTTGAAAGAGCTATCCAATTAGTTCCACTCCCCTGCAAATTCTTCCTTTTCTAGTATTTAGCCAATCCCCTTTTGAAAGTTACAATTGAATCTGCTTCCACCACCCTTTCAGGCAGTGAATTCTAGAACATAACAACTCGCTACATAAAAAAATTTCTCTGCATCTCCTCTCTGGTTCTATTTCCAATTATCTTAAATCTATGACCTCTGGTACTGACTCTCCTGCCAGTGGAAACAGTTTTTTCTTATTTACTCAATCAAAACCCTTCAAATAATTTTGAACTCCTCTATTAAATCTCCCCTTAACCTTCTCTGCTCTAAGGAGAACAATCCCAGCTTCTCCAGTCTCTCCATATAACTGAAGTCCCTGAACCCTGGTACTATTTTAGTAAATCTCCTTTGCACCCTCTCCAAGACGTTGATATTCTCAGCCAATTTTAAAAAAAAACATACGTGGCATGTAGCACAGAAACAGGCCATTTGGCCCAACAGGTCCATACCGGTGTTTATGCTCCACACAAGCCTCCTCCCACCTTCATCTAACCCTGTCAGCTTATCCTTCTATTCCTTTCTCCCTCATGTGTTTAATTAGCTTTCCCTTAAATGCATCTTTTCTAGTTGCCTCAACTACTCCTTGTGGTAGCGAATTCCACATTCTAACCACACTCTGGGTAAAGAAGTTTCTCCTGAATTCCCTATTGGATTTATTATTGACTATCTTATATTTATGGCCCCTAGTTTTGGTCTCCCTTGCAAGTGGAAACATCTTCTCTATGTCTACCCTATTAAACCCTGGCATAATCTTAAAGACCTCTATCAGGTCACCCCCTCAGCCTTCTCTTTTCGAAAGAAAAGAGCCCAGCCTGCTCAATCTTTCCCGATAGGTATACCCTCTCAGTTCTGGTATCATCCTAGTAAATCTTTTTTGCACCTTCTCCAGTGCCTTTATATCCTTTTTATAATATGGAGACCAGAACTGTGCACAGTGTGATCTAACCAAGGTTCTATACAAGTTTAACATAACCTTTCTGCTTTTCAATTCTATCCCTCTAGAAATGAATCCCAGTGCTTGGTTTACTTTTTTAAAAATGGTCGTATTAACCTGTGTCGCTACTTTGTGATTTGTGCATCTGTACCACCAGATCCCTCTGCAAAAACAAATGAAAAGATCCTGTTTTTGCAAAGGGATTGGAGGGGGGGGGGTACAGATACACAATACACAGAGGTTCTACAACTGGCCTCAGTGCCCCTACATTAGGGAGGTGGATAATCGGCAAAGGTGACCTGCTCTGGATTGCAATCCAGGGACTCTGCTGACAGCATGCACATGGTTGGCAGGTAAGGAGAGGACTGGGCCTGGCTGTGATGCCTCCCCACAGTCAAATAGCCTGACAGTCGAGACTCACAGATGAATAAAGGCACCTGGGCAGAATAGAAAATGGCACTTGGCATTCCTGTAAAGGCTTGCCAGCAGTGAATCAACTCTTTTAGGAGAGGAGGGATGGGAAGAGAAATTAGCAAATAAAAATAGCAAAATAAGTTTTTTTTAAAATGAAGAAATGACCATATTATATAAGTTTTCACAAATGAGCGAGCACAGCAGGTTAAAATTTTAACAACAAAAGAAAGCATCACCTAGGGGATGTTTTTGTCCCTTTTTATCCAATGGGTTTAATTTTTTTTTTTTACAGACTCCTATTGTTGAATATCAACCGGTTGTTGAAGGGGCCTCCCTGAGATTCCTTCTGATCGATACAAGGCTGCAGTTACAATTCCAGCATCAGCATAAAGCACTTCACTTTGTACTGATGTCAAGATTTTGCACTACAGCTTTCTAGCGTTGGTGCGAAGTGAAACTGCTTCACGTTGTCGCTATAGTTACAATGTAACTGCGGCCTTAATTAAAGTGAATGTTGCTTCCACTGCCCTCAGACAGGAAATCCCCTTAACCATGTTCCCTGCGTGCTGTTCACAGAAAGCATATTATTTCCTTGGGAAAGGTACAAGATGATCCCGGATATTCAGAACTTAAGTTATGAGTAAAGTTTAAGGAAGTTGGGCATGTTTTTTTTGGAAAAGAGGCTTCCATGTGACCCAACTGAAATTTTCAAGATAATGAGGGAGAAATGATGATCCAGGCAAATTGTTCATTATGGTGAAGGATTCAAAAGCAAGGGGTTATGAGCTAAAAACAAGAAAGACGGGTGTAAGAAATCAAATGGAACCTTATTTCACCTAAAGAAGCATTGTTCAAGGGCAATTGGATGTGTTTCTGGAGAGAGAAGGAATGGGTGAGGGATGTTATGATAGGAAGGTGGTAGATGGAGTTAAAATTCTATCAAAAAGGATTTTTTAGGCTCAACAGTGTTTTACTGTAACTAAAACAGCGTCTGCCCACCAGTCACTTCGGTTGCAGAGTGTCTGATCTGTTTAAAGGCCAATCACAAACAGTGCAAATTAAAAGAAATTAAATCCTTTTGTAGACATTTTGCTGTGTTCCTTAAATGAAAATTTAATGGTGACATTTTAAAAAGAAAGAAAAGTACAAATCTTGATGGTAAATCTGTAAACAGACTAACTACATGGCAATCGATGGCAGCTATCAGGATCCAGTTATGATATATATATATATAAATTTTATTTATATATATAAATGAATAAAAATCACTTTCACAAATTAATCAATGCTCCATTTAATAAAAGTCTTTTGCCAGGACTCTATTGAATCCTGACTACTGAACTCAGTTAAATTCGAGCTGTTTATAAAACACAAGATAGAGATAATATTTGACACTAACAACATATCTTCCAGTAAATACACAAAGGAACCAGATAGCAGTGCAAACTTAAACACAGAGCTGTTTTGCCCCAGGAACATTTTGTTTCATCTTGTCTTGTGGATATAGTACAATCGAATAGAAGGGTCAAATTTTCAAAGAGATGTCAATTACACAAAATGTCCTCAATTCAAAAGTTATCTTCGTTTCTTTGCAGTGCACACAGAGGGGCTGATCAATGGGAGGCACTCAATATCGAGCCTGAGTGGTCACATGGTCAAGACCCAGGAATGACTGATGACCAGATCTATCCCACTAGATCTAATTGCTACCATCTGGACGACATGCATCTGACGGGCAGCCTTTTGACCCCCTTTAGCCTGAGGGAAGATATGCCTCCTAGGGTTACAGCATGAGAGAAACGAGGAGAAAAGTAGGAACAGAGGATGAACAACGCTCTTGTTGGGTGTATTTGGAGGAATATTACTTTAGGTAATCTTTTGCTAAGGATATTTAATTTTTAAAAAAGCAAAACTCTAAGAAAAAACAACACTGCATTTGAGGTGTTGAGTATATGGAAACTGGGAAATAAAATAGAAAATGCTAGACTTGCACAGCAGATCGACTTATTTCAATATATGCTCACACCCAAATTATTAACCCATCTTGTGACTGGCGTGATCTGTATTTGCAGCATATTTTCTAAACACTCATTTAGCATCTTGGAGTGGCAACTATTACGGATGTGGAATGTTATGAAGCACTTTGAGTTCTTCCCCTCCAAAATAAACTCAAAAGCAGGTGCTTAAATGAAGGTGGCTGCTGCATTTCACAAGATACGGCACCAGCTGGCCCGATAGTTAATGTGGGCAAATGCATTGTCTGATGCGGCACTGAGTCATGCAGGCCAGACAATCCTGTATTTGATTGTTGCTCTGTGCTGAGAGTTCATTGTTCTCTGCTGGAGGGTTAGTGGGGAAGCTACAATTGGCCTTAGTATCCCTGGGCTGCCAGGTGAAAAATCAGCAAAGTTCCCACTCCTGCTACTAAGTGGCCACTGCAAGAAAGGATGTGTATATAGAGAATGGGCTCAGCACATAAAAATGGCCAAGTTGGGTGTGTAAGTATAGGTGTACCAGGTAGAATAGCCATAGTAAGCTTTCCCACATATTAAAAGACTCATTCTGCAATGAACATACAAGGGCAGGCTTGGAGTAAAGGTGACATTAGTCGTCTATAAGAAGAGATAAGAAATATAGCCAGATAGTTAGGAGACAGTAGGGGAGTAGCCTGATATGAATAGGCTTGTCTTATGGATGTACTGGGAAAAGATAAGACTTTGAATGCTAAAGAGAAAAAATGAGCACTCATGTGTGGAATGTCAGTAGTGTAATAAACAATCTAAGGCATTAATAGGCGTGTGCAACAAATGGTAACAGCTAACCTTACCACTAAACGAGCTTACGTAGCAATAGCATATACACAGAACGTAATGCCATATTGTACCCACATTTGTCCGACATAATTAAACCTATAAAAGATACAACACACTGGAGCTGCTGGGGGGACTTCTGACCTAGTCTTACAGAGGTTAGCGTAAGCGGTCAAGACAATACACTTGTCGCCTCCTGAGGAGTCCTTGGTATGTGAGCTTTAATTGGTACCTTATCTCATGTAAGGGGTTGTGTCTTATTATCTCATTGACTTGATTTAATAAAGAGTATTAACCGGACGTTTCAGTTTTTCCCAGCCCTCAAATTGTATTAGAGGTAAAGGATGTATGAAAATATCCTATAATAACTCCACATAAGTGCAATAGGGACATATGACAATATCCTATAAAAACCCAACAGGGTGAGGTACCAAAAGATAGCTGGCACCTGTAGACCTGCACCCCAGCAAGAGTCAGGAAAAGGAGGCAGAGCATCGGAAAAAGAAACTGTGCTACACACTTCTGCATTTCCTTCCATTTATCGTTTTTGAAATGAATTTTGCATCACTTCTTTTATTTTTTTGCAAAGTGTGACTGAATAACAAACGACGCCTACGCTTCTGAGGATCGGGCCTGTTCTCCCCACTGTGAGTTGCGGCATCTGTATTAATTGTGTGAGATGAGCTGAAAAGGTTAAACCAGAATTTAGCTCGGTGCTTTAATTAGACAAAGGGAGAGTTCGAATCACTTTTTTTTTATTAAAACAAGTTTGATGCTGAAAAGCAATCGACTGCAATTGAAAGCACCTCGGAGAACTGCGACACAAAGTCACCTTGTCACATTTCTTTTTGATCGCATAATTATACCACTGAAAACTCAATTTCAGCAGCAGCGATAGTTCTTCATTTGAAATCCAGCGGCTCAGCACCTCTGAGGTTTCAGAAGTCTCCTACTCAAGGAATTCTGCTCCTCAGCTTTACCTCTGTGCCACTCGAGGAGATTATGCCGAAGACAATGTCTGGCAAATCCAATAACGTGTAAAGTATTGCAATCAGAATGTAAAAAAAAATCCTCAACACAGACGAGAATAAAAACGACCATTTTCCATGAGCAATGCGATGCTGCCCTTCATCTTATATTACCTTTTGAAAAAAAACCATTAAAATGGTGCCTCATGGTTAGGATTTATTTAAACTGATTTCCCTTAATGAATGGGGGGAATAAGAAACAAAAGAACCGCAAAGATAAAAGAAAAAATATGATTCCCGGAAATCTGCGAGAAAAACAGAAAACACTGGATGATGCATCTGGAAGAGAAAGAGATGAACTTTTTTTTTAAGTAAAGAACGAACAAATTTGAATTTATACAGCAGCTTTCTCTACCTCTGGACATCCCAAAGTGCTTCACGTCCAGTGAAATCCTTTTGAAATGTAGTCATTGTTGTTTTGCAGACAAACACGGCAGCCAATTTTCACACAGTGAGCTCCCACAAGCAGCAAATACTGTTTGTGGCGGTGTTAGTTGAGGGAGGAATGTAGGCCAGGACACTGGGGAGCTCACTGCTCTTCTTCGGACAGTGACATGGGAATTTTTTTTTATGTCTACTGAAAATGCTGGAGCAGGCAGACAGTGCCTTGGTTTAGTGTCTCATCTGAATTAACAGCACTCCTTCAGTTCTACATTGAAATGTCAGCATGGATTATGTGCTGACCTCCTGGAGAGGAGCTTTGAAGCACTTCTAACTTTCTGACTCAGAAGGAGAGTGCTACCAAGTAAGACCCTTCATCAGAATTGACAACCTAAATGTTAACCTATCTTTCGGCCGTGCATTTTATCTTAGAAAAGCAAAAACTCTGCAGATTCTATTCAGATTTTGGAAAACAATGAAATAAAAGAAAACAGCCAGCATCCTACAATCTTATCCATTTGCTGAACTTTCATGCTCGAGGTGAGGGTGTCAGCACTAGGTAATGGAACATTATTCTACTTACTGGAAGCCACTGTCAGCATCAAACACTCCCGGGTTAAGTACAGCAGAAGATAAATACACAGTGAAGTTCCCTCTACGTCGCCCCACAAATCTGCCTTTACCTTCTCAGAACTCAGAAGAGTATTATCACCTATTGCAGTAGTTTGAACTTACCTCCTCCCCGTAGCCAATTTCATCATCTGAGTGAGACTGCGTTTTGCATGCCAACTGATGCCAGTTTTTGTACAGTTAACTCTCATGCCGTGATTCAAATTTAGCCAAAGAAAATGGAGTAAAAGCTGATAGCCAAGTGAATCTAAACTAGACCAGTTCCAATAGGTGTCCAGCCAGCACAAATGTGTTACTATTTTGGGACTACGGTGCACTTTATAGGCAGTTAAACGCAAAGATATAAGGATGGCAATAGAAATACCACATTGATGCCATAGGTCGTGATTAAGAGAGGGTTTATCTTGTCTCCTATCTCACACAAAGGATTGATATGGACACTAAGTGGGAAATATATCCCATTCCTAGTGTGTTCTTTTAAAAAACTGTTGCCCATTGCCAGTTTCAACTGGCTGTACAGTGGATGCGATTTTGTACTGCGCCTTTAAAACAAAACAGCTGCTCTACTGACAGCTTAAATAATCAACTGGTGGCAATTTCAAAAACTTGGCTGGGCTGGTGATAAACTAACCAGGTAATAAATTGACTCATTCCTCCATTAGGCAGCCCTGACCTTGAGGAGCACAACATTCAGATAGAAGCCTGTCCAGTGTGCCAGTAACAGGGTCAAATTCTTCGTGGATCAAAGGTCACAAAATAAAAACACATTCGTTAGCACTTTGTGTCCTCCACATTTAAATAATTTCATGATAATTTTATGATTAATGTAAGTGAGGCAAAGAATGCTCAGCTCTACTTTTCCTCCTACCAAGAACTGTTACCACTATCTCTCTGTGTCTGTGTGACATTAAGACTTGGGTGAGCCAAAGCTTCCCCCAACAAAGCTATCCTCTTCACCAACCACAAACAGCTACAGGCCTTAGGCCTGGATTCCATCGACCTTCCCAGGTGTCACCTCGGGCGCCGGAGTTCCCTCCCTCAGCAACTCTACCTCCTCACCTGCCTTCCTGCTTTGAAAAACCTTCTGAAGACCCTTCGCTGGCGTGCATTCACCACCTCCCCCACCCCACCACACACTCACTCTTTCCTGCTTCACCTGCCTGCTTAACGTCCACTCGGCCGCCATCCTGTAAAGTGCTCCAAGACGTTTCTCCGGGCATGAAAAGTGTTATAGAAATGTAAATTGCTATTGCAATTTTTAAACGGAAAAAGAGGAGTTATTAATTTTCAATGTTTGGCAATCTTGGGTAAATATAATAATTCCACCTATGCTGATGTATGTTAGAAATTAATTCTATTATCCTGCAGAGGTGAAAAATGAGTGTTGTCCATTCAGTAACATAGTGGGTGTAAGGCACTGACCCAACTGAGGGGTTCTGATGATGTAAAAAATGCAAAGTCGATGCTCCAGCGTCCTGAGTTGCTCATAGTTCTCTGCGATCCATCCAGTATTGTGTATGATTTTTTATTTGTGCACACACAACAATTTATTAACTATTAGGGCCGAAAGCCAAAGTTAAATATTTCATCATACCCTTGGGCTCGACTTGTTTTTGAAAAATAAAAGCTCTTCTCCGATTTCATGTAAGCTTTAGCTGGTCAGTAATCGATGATGACAGGGGGAAGGAATACAGAGGCCACTGTTCCATCACCCGCTGTTGCCGAGATTCTTTCCCACTAAACGCAAATTGGTGAACAATAGTATAAAGTGTTTTCTTTCACAACAGCTCATCTGCAGCCACATTTTGGTGTTTCACGCCAATGGTTTAATTAGTTGATTCACACTCTGAACTGCTCTAGTCAGGCACACAGGACAAACACACTGTTAATTTATGACGTTTCATTATTCTGGTGGAAATGTAACCTTATTAAATTAATCAGGCTTGAAATTTGGGTGGATGATGTTTCCCTAACTCAGTATGGAAATTAACTCCTTCAAACCACATTAAAAGACTAAGTTTTCAAAATCAAATGAACTACTGAACACAGAAATTGCTGGACGATAAAAGAACAAGGTCCATCTAGTTTGATTTCTACCATCCTGATAGTCGCACGATACGATAATGGAGTTGTTGATTAGTCATAGGAATCAATCTCTAAACCTTCATTGTTCCACACCATGGAAATACAGAACCCACCAGTTCAAAAGTAAACAAATTAAAACCAAACAGAGAGAACTGTTTGATTGTCTCTCGCGTTAATAGGCAACAGGGCCTATTTTCATTCGGGAAAATTGGTGTTAATGGGACGGTAAGAGCCTAAACATGGGCTTAGTGGCCTTACCCCTCCCCCGCTCCATTAACCCCAACAATCGGCCCGCTGAGACTTTCATGGGGTTACCCCTGGGCCACCAAAGCACCTCCTGAAACAAGCGATAGCAGTCTTTCCTATGCGAGTTGGTAGTTAGGATGGAACAGGATTGTGCTAAGATGTGATGCCCTCTGTCACAATATAGGTGTGCTTTGACATTATTCTAATACATGTAACGTAGTATAGTAATGTAGCTAGAATTGGTTTAAACTGTGTGCTCGCAAATCCTGTCTTTTCCCCTCAATGACGCTGATAACATTGGCGAAGGATGAATTTCAGGGCCAAAGACATTGTACTGTAAGGACAGGCACATATAGATTATTAAATAAATAAGCTTGTTGGATAATATTGAGCTAAAAGGGTTGTTAGGATTAAAACACAGACTTTTAAAACACAGGCGTTTCATCACAGCAGGGGGAGTACAAGAGAGGAAATTACTGCAGTATAAAAGGCAGTATGTTGCTACAGAGCATACATCAAAGGTTTACAACAAAGCTATTGCTCAGGAAAAGCAATGATAGGAAGTAACGGTATGGTATGAAAAGACATGAGGCCCCTCATCTCTATCTAGCAATCTGTTCAAAGAGCCAAGAGTCATAAAACACCCAGTAGCTTTTTGATTCCAGCAGAAATTAGACCATCGAAGAAAATGGTATATAAAAAAAGATACAAGTTTTATTTTGCTTTGCCGATCTTCAAGACCAGGTACGTGAATAGGCTTGGATAAGGCATTCTCACGATTTCCCTCGAGAAGTTCTCTGCACAGATGGTTTCAGATGTGGGGCTAAATATGTACTATTCTGTATGAAATTAAGGATAGCATTAGATTAAAAGAAGAGGCTTACAATGTTGCCAAAAAGTGTAGTAGGCCTGAGGATTGGGAGGGTTTTAGAAATCAGCAAAGGATGACCAAGAAATTGATAAAGAGGGAGAATATGAGAGTAAACCAGCAAGAAATATAAAAACAGATTGAGAGAGCTTCTACAAGTATGTAAAAAGGAAGAGATTAGCGAAAGTAAACGTGGATCCCTTAGAGGCAGAGATAGGAGAAATTATAACCGGGAATAAGGAAACAGCAAAGATCTTAAACAAATATTTTGTATCTGTCTTCACAGTAGAAGACACAAAAAGAGAGGAAATAGTAGGGAACCAAGGGTCTAATGAACGTGAGGAACATAAAGAATAGTAAAGAAAAAGTACTGGAGAAATTAATGGGACTAAAAGGCGACAAATCCCCTGGACATGATGGCTTACATCCTAGGATTTTAAAAGAGGTGGCTGCAGAGATAATGGATCCATTGGTTTTGATCTTCCAGAATTCCCTAGATTCTAGAACAGTCACCATGGATTGTAAAGTAGCAAATGTAACCCCGCTATTCAAGAAAGGAGGAAGAGAGAAAACAGGGAACTGTCAGGCTAAATGGCCTATATCGGTAGTAGGGAAAATGCTGGAATCTATTATTAAGGACGTAGTAACAAGGCACTTAGAAAATTATAATATGATTAGGCAGAGTCAACACTGTTTTATGAATGGGAAATCGTGTTTCACAAATCTATTAGAGTTTTCTGAAGGTGTAACTAGCAGGGTCAATAAGGGGGAACCAGTGGATGTAGTATATTTGGATTTTCAAAAGGCATTCGATAAGGTGTCACACAAGAGGTTGTTACACAAGATAGGACTCATGGGATTGAGGTTGGCTACAGGATTGGTTAAAGGACAGAAAACAGAGAGTTGGAATAAACAGGTCATTTTCGGGTTGGCAGGTTGTAACTAGTGGGGTGCCGCAAGGATCGGTGCTTGGGCCTCAGCTGTTTACAATAAATATCAATGACTTAGATGAAGCGATTGAGTGTAAGGTATCCAAGTTTGCTGACGATACAAAGCTAGGTGGGAAAGTAAGCTGTGAGGAGGATGCAAAGAGGCTGCAACGGAATATAGATATGTTAAGTGAGTGGGCGAGAAGGTGGCAGATGGAGCATAATGTAGGGAAATGTGAAATTACCCACTTTGGTAGGAAGAATAGAAAAGTAGAATATTTTTTAAAAAGATGAAAGACAAAGGTTGGTATTCAGAGGGGTTTGGGTGTCCTTGTACACGAATCATAAAAAGTTAACATGCAGGTATAGCAAGCAATTAGGAAGGCAAATGGTATATTGATCTTTATTGCAAGGGGGGTTGGAGTATAAGAGTAAGGAAGTCTTGCTGCAATTGTATAGGGCTTTGGTGAGACTACAGCTGGAACAGTGTTGGTCTCCTTACCTAAGGAAGGATATACTTGCCATAGAGGGGGTGCAACGAAGGTTCACTAAATTGATTCCTGAAATGAGAGGGTTGTCCTATGAGGAGAGATTGAGTAGCATGGGTCTATACTCTCTGAAGTTTAGACAAATGAGACGTGCTCTCATTGAAATGTATAAAATTCTTAGATGGCTTGACAGGGTAGATGCTTAGAGGCTATTTCCCCTGGCTGGAGAGTCTAGAAATAGGGGTCATAGTCTCAAGATAAGAGATCAGCCATTTAGGACTGAGATGAGGAAAGTGAATCTTTAGAATTCTCTACTCCAGAGGGCTGTGGATGCTCAGTTGTTGAGAATATTCAAGATTGAGATCAATAGATTTTTGGAACTAAGGGAATCAAGGGATATGGGGATAGGGCAGGAATGTGAGTTGAGGTAGAATATCAGCCTTGATCTTAATGAATGGCAGATTAGGCTCGAGGGGCCGTATGGCCTACTCCTGTTCCTATTTGTTATGTTCTTAAATGTTAAATGATGAATGTTTTGAAGGAAGAATTACATTAATTCTCAGACATATTACTGTCTCTAGCTTTAAGAAATCGTTAAAAGGAGAAGGAAGGAATAATCCCACACCCTCCACAGTTTAATAGCCTGGTGATATTCATTGCCCAGGTTGACATATGGAGAATGACCAGTTGGGTGAGGTATCAGAACTGGTTCCTTCAGAAGAGGAGAAATTGGAAACAGGAAACCAAAATGTGATGAATCAGGATCACAGGAGCATGCATTATGCAAATGTACATCTCCAACTTGCCTGTTAACACCCCTTTACAATTTTCCCCAAGTCATTATTTGTTTCCAGCGATTATTCGGGTTCAATCTGTGAGACATCAGGCATTGTTGCCTGCAGTATTACCCTGTAATTAAATAAATATATATATATATCCCCCAAAAATGCAGATGTGATTGTCATCATTTTCCAGTTCGCTTAAGGAACATCACCTAAATTCAGGAAGAGGAGTAATAATGCTGCAACAATTGGCTTCAGGGTCTCTAGGTTAGGAAGAGGAACAAATTCAACCAGCACTGCTACTCCTGATCCTTACTGGAAAGTGCATGTCTACGGGCATCAGGATCAGGCTCAGCTGTGATGCAGCTCGTGGTCAAACATCCTGCCGACAGTCTCCATCTAGGCTTACACAAGAACGGCCACTTAGGCAAGGTACCAGAGGTGTCCGCACCAGCATCGGAATCCAACACCCTCAGTGCAGGAGCGGAGAAAATGGGAGTTGGGGAAACATGAACAAAAATAATAGTGAAGAAAACAAGAATAAAAACCTGAGCCTAGAACTGGAAAATAATTCCTCGAGTAAGAAACAAGCGCAGCCTACGAATACAGCTCCGTCACCTTCACATCTGACTCTTACTATTACACTTATTCAGGGTCTCTCGTTATGCTGCTACTATTCATTTCCAGCAAAAAAAATGCTGTAGGAAATAAGAGGTTTAAAAATAACATTTTAATATACTTTACATAATTTGAATGCCACAGCTTTAAACGTGGACCCTTTCTTTCCTTTATTGAAGTAAATAAAATTGATTAGAGATCTCTCCTCGGAGAGCATCGGTGAATGCTGAAGGTCGTCAAGGTGCACAGTGGCATGCAAATGAGGAGTGTCACCATAGCAACCCAACGTACTCCTGGCGCTTCCCACTGAGAAGCCTCTTCGATCAAGCTGTGCGTCGTTCATGGAAATTTTAAAACAGAATTTTTCTATCCCTTTTTTTTGTCCCCCTCTACAGAGGAAGGGAAACCTACAGTGCGAGAGTTGGCTGTGGCGCTCACATGGAACCAGCATGTGCAGTGCATCCTAATGCGCCTGGCCTACACCTACCAGGAGACACAGCAGCCAGCCAACTTCAACCTTTCCTCAGCCACCCGAGGGAACGAATGGGCTCGAATGACGCAAGTACATTAAGAAGTGACAGGCCTGCGTCTGGTAAGCCTGAGGTGCTATCGCTGCTATTGGTCGGCCCATTGACCGTGACAGATGCAAGGAGCACGGAACAATTGTCACATTTATTATTGCAAAGGTAGCAAGAGAATTTTAAAAAATTATCAGTAAATGCACCAAGCCTGTCAAATGACATGGAAAGTCAAAACTCTGGATGCTTCGCATCTTTCCGATGCTTTTTTCCTGCATTGTTGCATACCCACTTTTTCATGGCAAATCACATTCAGATATAAAGTTCTTCAGCCAAGCTTACTGTGCAAGGATAACATTTTATTTTCTCCCTTCCTTGCCTGAAGTCATTAATTCACGATTGGATAAGGTTCTGTGGCTGCCCTCAGCAAAGTGGCCATTTGTCATGCATGAGCTTAGACGATGAGTATCAGTAGGCTATTCGAACACATGGGGCGCCACAGCAGGTCCTCGCCAGACATCCTTCAAATGTGAACTCTCTAGCTGAGGCACAGATGACTGCAGTGAGAACTGAGGCTGATTGTTATTCTTTCCCATCCTATTATGGGACCACCGAGGCCAATCGTAGTACTCGTACTGCCACCCCAGTTACGTTTTGTGGGAGCTTGCTGTGCGCAATTTGGCTGCCGTGTTTTCTACGTGACAGTGACTACACTTCAATGTACTCCGTTGGCTGTGAAGCGCTTTGGGACGTCCTGAGGTCGTGAAAGGCGCTGTATAAATCCAAGTCCTTTCTTTTATTTTTTCTATCAGGAGGAGGTGGGGATAATAAAAATGAGAGAGAGAGTGACAATGTCAGAGGTCAGTGAGTGGGTCACCTGCCAGGAAGTGGTGCCCAGTACAGGGGAGGCCTAGATGTGGCAAGAGAAATATATATTTTAAACAGCCAAAAAAATAATATTCTCTCCTTCTAAAAACCAAATGAAATTGTTTCCTTCCTGAACAATTTAAACAAGAACAAGGCATCTTAACATGAACATGCTCGCAAATAATTAGCAATGGGTGTTTACAATCGACAATTACACAGGCAGGCGGACAACTGGCCAGATATTTTTGAATGCAAACTACAAAGGAATTTATCTCAAAAAAATTATAAATCTATTAAATTCTACATTCCAATAGGCAGTAATTGCTAAAACAAATAATCAGCTCTGGCACTCGAGTGGAAGGATTGAAAGACATTTAAAATTGGCAATGGCCCCAAGTGTTTTACGTTTTAACTCTTTCTGGACTGAGTTTTTCCTGATACAACAACAACTTGCATTTATATAGCTTCTTTAACGTAGTAAAAACATCCCAAGGTGCTTCACAGGAGCGAAACCAAACAAAATTTGACACCGAGCTATCAAAGGAGATATTAGGACAGGTGACCAAAAGCTTGGTCAAAGAGGTAGGTTTTAAGGGACAACTTTAAGGAGAGAGAAGTGGCGAGGTTAGGGAGGGAATTCCAGAGCTTAGCGCCTAGGCAGCTGAAGGCACGGCCTTCAGCGATGAAAATCGGGGATGCGCAAGAGGCTAGAATCGGAGGAGAGCAGACATCTCTGAGGTTACAGAGATAGGGAGGGGCGAGGCCATGGAAGCATTTGAACACAAGGAAGAGAATTTTAAAAATCAAGGAGTTACCGGGCCGAGACAATATCTATACACTTTGGCAACTAAGGAGCTGAAGATGACTAAGGAGGTGTCTGACATTAGTAAAAGGCCTCAAAGTGTCCACGTCCCCAAAAGTCTCTCCAGCAGGAATCACCGATAGGATTTCTTTTCCCCCCCCCCAACCTTTTAGGCTGGGGTGCTCACGCCAATTGCAGCACTTGCCTGAGATCAGCTAACTCAGCACACACCAGGGATTGAACCTAAGACCTTCTGATCTGTATGGCTAAATAGCAGCTAGTGCATTTACATACTAGGCCATCAGGGGAGCTATGTACAACAGTTACTGAGTACGTTGCTACACATTTCCAGTTTATAACTGAAGGAATCTGTACAACCACAGAGTTTGCTCTATTCCTAATATATTTCTAATTAACTGATACTGGCTCAGTTCTTGGTACAGTACTGCAATCATTGTCAAAAGGTTAATGCTTTCTGCAGACTAAAATGACTCCAAACTGTCAATCAAACACAATTTGGGCAGCTCAATTTGCTGGTTAATGTTCTCTTGGTATCAGGGGAAAAGCAGATAAAGTGGTTGTCATGGTTCAGCTTTGCACATAACCCTTTGGGTACTAAATCTCACTCACATTTTGTACGTTACTTACAGTAACAGCTTACAAAAATGACATCTCATCATCAAAGAAGAATGCAATGATGAACAAAGCATGATAAAGGATATACTGCAATCATTTTGAATGAGACACTGAAACTATTTCAGAATCGCAGTCATCACTAATAAGTGATGAGGCTGTGACCAATGCAGGTCGTTCACAAATAAAACACTTTCTGTCTCAGAGTCCCGAACGTGCAGAATCCTATCTATGTTGTGTCTGAGCCTCGACACTGTGCTGACACGAGCTAGGCCTATAGCCACAATTCTACTTCCAAGTTCCTGATCTCATCCCACCAGACAGCTTCCCAGGACTTCCAACACTTGCGCTTCTCCAAGGGAGTCCTGATGCAGCATCTAAACAAAGAGTCTTGAGGCAGCACTAAAGCAACAACAACTTGCATTTATATAGCACTTTTAACGTCGTAAAACTCCCCCAAGGCGCTTCACAAGAGCGTAAACAGACCAAAAAATTGACACCGAGCTGACGGAAGAGGCATTAAGATAGGTGACCAAAAGCTTGGTCAAAGAGGTAGGCTTTAAGGAGCGTCTTAAAGGAGGCCAGAGAGGCGGAGAGGTTTAGGGAGGGAATTACAGAGCTTAGGGCCTAGAAGGTTGACGACAAGGCCGCCAATGATGGGCAGATCAGAGTTGGAGTCAGGGATGACTTCTTTGTCTCTGCTTTGGCACTACCTTGATGCTCTTACGTGGATGATACGTTGGAACTCCCTTTGGGAATCATGAATTTTGGCAACGCTGCCTCCCCTTGTAGTTGTTGGGGGGGTCGGGGGGGAAAGGAAAATCAGAAATGGAGCAGTCACC
Organism: Heptranchias perlo; assembly: GCF_035084215.1. Classification (NCBI taxonomy): domain Eukaryota; kingdom Metazoa; phylum Chordata; class Chondrichthyes; order Hexanchiformes; family Hexanchidae; genus Heptranchias; species Heptranchias perlo. The sequence continues at coordinate 9,492,280 of NC_090357.1, forward strand.
ATTTGCTCTTGAGCAGCTCCTCGTGGTTGCTGTTTCTCTACCTTGGTTGTAGTCTGAGGGCAAGTCATCTATCTGCCCTCTTTGTCACAGGTAATCATGGCCTGGAGATAGTAGCAAGAAAAGGCAGAGAATAAGTTGAAATGAATCTTGTTTGAACCCTTACAAAGACAAATTAGCAGTCTTTCTGATATTTGAATATGGGATAAGAAGGGAATAAAGATTGCAACGTAGGTGGTTTTACATTAGAGGAGTGGCAGATGCACAGTTCTCTTGGATTGGTTGCATTCCTATCCAGAGACAGCTCGATCTGTATGGAAACAAAGCAATTCAGATCCACGGTCTACCAATCTGTTATCAGAAGGAGGTCTCCTGTTACAGTACATTAAATGCACAGGATCAGTCTCTCACGTGGGTCAGACAATTGGGTTTCTCTATTTCATTCAGTTATCTTTTGGAAACCTGCAACCGGGAACAAATAAAAGGAGGGGAAGAGCGGTGAATGGATGTTGCACTCGTGAGACAAGAACAGGAAAATAAAAATAAGGTAAAAAGCTCCTTGTTTTGCCTCTTCCACAGTTAGGCTTCACATTGCGAGCAGATCATCGTTGTCTGACCTGTAAGGGTGGTGCGGAATGACCAAGTGAGGTCAGTTTTAGTGATCCATACAGCAAGAGATTTAGGAATTTTCTTTCAAACTGGCACATGGGAACACTGAAAGGTCCTTTCCACATCCTCTATCCAGCTCAGATCATTTTTAACAAGCATCTGCCAGGGTAGGATTAAGTAAACAACATCAGCTCAGGCTAGAGATTAATGAAGATCACGCGGGGCAGACTAGTGCTGGTATCTTTGTTTTTTTTGTTGTTCAGAAATGGCACGGGATCAACACACCTTTCTTGCTCTTTTAAAAAAATTGTTTCATAGGACACCGACGATGGACCAGTGAGTTTATCTGGTCAGTAGCTGAGCAATAAACATCAAGAGGGTGTCAGTCAGGCTCAATGCTGAGTTGGCTGACCTCAGCCAAGGTGGTGTTAAGGGGGCTCGTACTGTCCTGAGCCATGGATTAGAGAGAGGAAAAACTGCCCAGCATTGCCTCACCTGTTTGATGGTTAGTGACCCCCACCTCCTGGATGCACACAAGCGTGGACATTGGGTGAGGAAACAATCAGGTGTTGCAGACGGTAGAATAGCCTGCTGATATTCACCATCAAGGCTCACACGTAAATAATGGCCACTTGGGCAAGGTACCAGAGGGTGACGGGTGCCTGTGGAACAGTATGTCGACTTGAGTCAACAGCTTCAGGAGAAGAGTGGGCAGAAGAAAAAATACTGAAGAAAATTGGCAGCAAAAATGTTTCATTCTCCCATTTCCAACATGGCAAGCTGTCCGATCTTTTGTATCTGGGAGGAGTCAGTAAATGGAGACCTGGTGCACCCAGGCTACTCTTGGACACCTCCGAGTGGTCATCTCAAGAGATGTAATGGCAGAAGTCTCTGGGCAGGTTGCTGGCTGGTACCCCTCTCGGGATCGGAATGATGCATGGTGTGGGAGGACATAAGGAGGGTAGAAAATGAGGAAGAGGAGAGCATGGAACAAAAAATGGAAATTCAGCCCATCAAAGCCACTCCTTCCACATGCCATATTCAATCTGCTCCATCATGGACTCTATCCCAATTATTTAATCTCCTGACAGAAAGATCTGCAGTTTCTCCCCATCACCCAAACTTGGCCAGTTGCTTTCTAGATGTCATTTCCATGGTCCCAGCAGCTCGGGCACCATCATGCCTCATGGAGCATTTGGTCACTTCTTTCTATATTTACTCTTACACTTTCCATATCAACACCAACATGCATTTATAGAACACCTTTAATGTAGAAAAATGTCCCAAGGCGCTTCGCAGAGTCGTAATCAAAAAAAGAGACACTAAGCCAAAGGAGATATTAGGAGGAGTGACCAAAAACTTTGATCAGAGGTGGGTTTTAAAGACAGTCTTAAAAAGGGGAGTAGGAGGTGGAGGGGATTAGGAAGGGGGCACTAGAGTGTGGAGCCTAGATGGCTGAAGGCACAGCTGCCAATGGTGGGGCAGAAAGAGGGGGATATCAGATAGTTTTCTTGAAGGGGTTACTTGGCAGAACATTAACTGCTTTATCGACATGTCTGTTCCACCTCTAGCTTTGCCTGAGGCTGTTAATTTGTGTCCTCTCATTTTGTGCTCACAGTCCAAGTCAAGCAGAAGAAAAGTGAATAGGAAAAAGGTGAAATAATAAGTTAAAACAGATTTAAATATCTAAGACTCTACCGTGAGCCAATAAAGATAGTTGCAGAGAGCCAAGATGTTAAACATTTGATAACGTTGCTGCAGTATTTACAAAATGAAGAAACTGGCTGCCAACTTTTGCCAGTTTAAGTCAAGAATGAAACTGGGTGCCAGGAAAAGGGTCATTACTTTAGTCTTCAACATAAACAATTTCATCTTTACAGGTTTCAGGTTACAGCAGTTTTAAACCAAAACGTCTGCTCTTTCTTTCCTTTGGTTTCTCTGGGTCATTTCTTCTCTATAGCTGAGAGGATAGGCAGCTGCTTCTCAAGCCTCTGCCCATCCACCTCTGTGGCATTGCCAATAGGAGGGTTATAACAGTGATGCTGGGATGGCTCTCCCTAATTTGCTGCCTGAACAAACCTTGCGTTTGATCCACGGTTTCCCACAGCGGTAGTGCAACCAAGATCAGGCACTCAATGGTGTGGGTGTGATTGAAGCAGGAGCACCCAGCCTACCAAGGCAACTCTGCTAAAAGCGCTCAAAATAAACAGTACAGTTAGTATAACAAATGCAGTGACTAGCACTTCAGGGGTTAAGACCTTACTCTCGGAAAAGCAAAGTGAAAACAGATATGAGTACCTGCTTTATTTCTTCACTACTTGCGTCAGTAATTCAACTTCTACCCCACTGGACAGGGCTACAAGTGTCATTTCCAAATCCCAGAGGGATACTGTATTATACACAATTGAATATGAAATGCATTTAAAATTGCCACTTGTTTTGACTAATTGTGTTCCAGCAGTAATATTGGTATTTCCTAATCTTTAAGGTTGAAAAATTCTTTCTATATTGCAAACTGAATTCTACAGAATACTTAAACCGGTACAGCGCTGGGTTATATTGCGATCACATAAAGATCCTTATTTTTTCACTTGGTGTTTTTCTTGCTGATGTTGGGCATTTTCCCTTTGAAGCAAATATGAGAATTCAACGTCAAGCTAATTAACCTTAATAGCTTGGAGGTTTTAACATGCTTTCTCTGCTCAAATTACATTTCCACTGTGTAACTAACACTTTAGCCCACTTCCTACAAAATGTACTGGCTCTGTTGGTAGGTAGCACTCTTGCCTCAGAGTTGGAAGGTTGTGGGTTTGAGCACCACATTGGGTTGGAACTAATTATCTAGGCTGATGCCCCAGTACAGTGCCAAGGGAGTGCTGCATTGTTGGAAGCGGCATCCTTCAGCTGAGACACTAAAGCCAAGCTCTGTCTGATGGTTCAGGAATATAGCGGGGGTGGGGTTTTCTCTGCACTTTAGGATAACAGAATCATAAAACCATTTCTAAAGAATTGGTTTACGATTTTATTACACAATGCACAAGTGGAGAGCCTTGCAACTCCCCCCTCCCATGACACTATTCAAAGAGGAGCAGAGTTCTCCTGGTACCATGGCCAACATTTCTCCCTCAAATACTACCACCATGCAAGCAGCCTAACTAATCATTCATCTCGCTGTCTGTGGTGCAGAATGGCTGGCTGTGTTTGCTTACAGAACAATGGTCACTGCATTTCAAAGATTCATTCATTATGTGTAGTGTTTTGAGATGTTTCAGCATGATAAGGCCCTGTATTAATGCAAGCATTGTTATACAAATACCTCATTGATTTCTGCATTGATAACATTTTCACAGAAGGGGCAGTCAAACGACGTTATGTAATTGTAAAATACAAGAGCAGAACTGAGCTGCACAGACCAGGGAGGTCCCGGGTACAATCTGGGTCTGAGCTAAATTAGCTGGTCTCAGCTGGAGCAACAGTAGGGATGCTACAATTGGCCTCAGCAATGTTAGATTGGGAAGGGAGAAAAAATAAACTCAGTCAGGATTTGATCACTATCCAGTGACTTCACCCAAAGATTTCAGGTGAGGGCAGGATTGGTCTCAATTACATTCCACTTTCCCCTGTTGGCTGTCGAAGTCCTTTATGAAATTAGTTTGGGCTGCCTCAACCCAGATCCTAATCGATGGCAGCTCAAAAATCAGGAAACGCATGTGGGATGGGCACTGTCTAGTGATGTGCCACTGCACCGTTTACAACCAGCGGTACCCTACATTACAACAGTGACTACACTTCGAAAGTACCTCATTGGCTAGAAAGTGCTTTGGGGACATTCTGAGGCCATGAAAGGCACTATATAAATGCAAGTGCTTTTATTTCTTTCTAACTCCGTCAACCCATATTCATGGTGTCAGCCGTGGCTCACTCTTGCTGCTGAGTCAGAAGGTCATGGGTGCAAGCCCCACTTCAGGGACTTGAGCACATAATACAGGCTGACACTCTAGTGCAGTATTGAGGGAGTGCTGCACTGTCGGAAGTGTCGTCTTTTGGATGAGACATTAAATTGAGGCCCCTTCTGCCCTCTCAGGTTGACACAAAAGATCCCATGGCACTACTTCGAAGAAGAGCAGGGGAATTCTCCCTGGTGTCCTGGCCAATATTTATCCCTTAACCAACATCACAAAAAAAAACCCAGATTAACTGGTCATTATTACATTTCTGTTTGTGGGACCTTGCTGTGCGCAAATTGGTAAATTTGGTTTCACTTAATTCCGCATCAAATAAGCAGAAGTTAATAACAGGAATTCATGTTTCATATATCAATACTGAACAAAAACTTTCAAGGGTAAAAAACTTTGAATAAAAGTAGAACTTTTAGAATACACTGCAATGTAATGAACTTTTAATAATCCAAACTTTTTAAAGGCGGCCATAGATGCGACATAGTGAACAAAGGGGTAGTTAAGATTTTGTTAGCTTCCACAGCTAGAGAATCAATGTATTTATAAGGAAGAGCAGCTCAGCATAGAAAATAATCAAAGCAAGAAAAACAAATATGAACAAATGTGCTCTCATCATGTTTACTGTGCGTAGCTTGGGCCCAACAGTTCTCAATCGTTCACATGGGAACCTATTACACTTTCGCTAAATTATTTTACTGAACTTTAAATTGTTTCAAAATTGTTTACTAATCCTTCTTCTTCTCTGGTTCACATTGGCACTGTTATGCCCCTCCCAGTTCACACTGGCACACTTACACTCCTTCAAGTTCATATCCTTCCCCCACCCCATTCACATTGGGACTGTTCTCCTGCCTTCTCTTCCCGATTCACCTCTGGCTCCTAGCTGCTATTTCAAGGAAGATTGCTGCATTCTGTGAGCAAGAATTCCCGATCTTGTAAAACTATTGAGTTTAATTATCCAATTATCCAATTACCACTAACCTCTTCACTCTAGATAGTTTATTGATTTCTTTCCCTCCTCATCTCCTGAAGATGATGTTTCTTGCTGATGTGCAGTTTCATGGGTGTCAGCAGCCTTACATGTGGGACTTTAGACAGCAAGTGTCAACAGGTTATTTGATTGTGGGGCAAACACAACCTAGTCTGAACCGGGCCTCATATGATATCCCCTCGCTCCCTCCACACATATATACATGAACCCACTCTTAAGATTAGGTCAGTGAATAGAGATTAGCAGGATCTCTGCCCAATTCTTTCCAATCCTAATCCAAGGTGCTGGGGCCAAATATGTAAACACTGCCCTAACTGAGCTGGCTAATGTTTTAACAGTGGGTGGCGACATTGTACTTAGATGTGATGTCTTATTTTAATCTTACTGTTATTTCAAATATATACAATTGATGTAAAAAAACAGGCTTTCAGTTGTTAAAGTCTCTTTCTTTAGAATGTTTGACATAACTAATTTTTTTTTTTACACAGACAAAATGCAACAGGTATAACTATACAAATAACGCCCCACTTCAAAAGCAACATTACCTACTACTAATTCTACTATATATAATAGACTGGGAGATATGAATATGTTACTTATATCGAGAATTGCACTAAGCAGTAATATACGAATTTTTGAATCAGGAACAAACTGGGCCTTAATAAAAGTAGCTGATATCAGACTAACACGTACAAGACATGCTAGTTAATTGGCACCCTGATAATTGCAGTCCTGTTCAGACACTGATTTATTCTCCATACATTCTACTGTTTGCTTAATAGGAATAACTTGGATGAAGAGAACATTTTGCCTGCCACAGGGGCGCTCCCACTACGAAGCCTTTGCTGTAGAGGGATTTGTCTGTGCTTAAGCCCTCGCACTCAGTTTAATAACATTTTAATGAACTCAACAGCCATATAATCCAGGCAGGCTGCCATTTCCGAGCATGCCTTCTTCACTCGTGAAAGTGCCTTGACAGCAGTTCCACAGAAGCATCTCTTGATGCTACATGAGTGTTTCAACAGATGCAACAAAGGACAAACTTTCCTCAGAAATATTAGTCACATTTTTTCCACGGGGCAAAATGCGCACAATTTAATCAGCAATCATAACCACAAAATAAATCCCCCACAAAGACAGTTATAATAGGCAAAGTCTTACAAAAAAAGTCACAATGGTGACCACAGAACAGTAATGTCACCACAGCATGTCACTTTTAAATGGAACCAAATTGCGTGTCAAGTGTGGTTTTAAATATACTTTATGTGGTACAAACCTCTGGTTAACTGCAGCATTCTTCATCTCAAGTTGAAAGCTTGATATTCTATCGTTGTTTTCTTTGGGAATGTAACCAATATCAATGAATAATGATGTAAACTGTCTCTTTGCAGAACATATTGGGCTGCTGATAGATCTCCACATGTTTATTTGATCACAATTTGGCCTCGTGATCTAATAGCATCAATCAAAACTGGCATTAATCTGCTGGAACAGCAAAACTCATCCATTTGAGCAGTCAAGGTGCATAAAGTCAATATTAACTCGTGCTCCTTGGCTCCCTGATGGTTTGGCTGGTTAAGATAGTGAGTAGCTGAGCCATCCAGATAGGGTTCAGGCTCCAGTCTATGCTGAGTTAGCCAGGGCATTGGCAGAGTGTTACAATTGGTCTCACTGGATTAGGAAGGAAAAACTAATGCCAACACTATCCAGCAACCCCAACTGCAATATATGGATGCTGCATGAGGACAGGAATGCGTTTAGCTGTGATGCCTTTTATGTTCGAATAGATTGCTCACACTCACCTAATTTCACACATAGTCACCTGGGTGAGGTGCTGGGCAGTGACTGGCACCTGTTGAACCATATTCTAGCCATGAGTCAATGTCTTCAGTAGAGGAGCAGAGGAGAGCATAAAACTGGCAGAAAAAGAGAGAAAGGGCTGCTTTTTTTTCCCTTTTATGTTCGAAGATAACACTGTAAGTGAGAAATTTAACTCTTTATAGTGCGACTAAATACATTTCCTATATGAGACATTTTCTCCTGCAGTTGGGGAAATATTAACTGATTCAGGTTAAAAACTGTTTCTTTAGTTACAGGATGTTACTGTTACCTCTGAGGAAAAGGGAGGAACTTTCCAGAACCGTGCCTCATTAGAACACCCAATGAATCAATTGGATAGAATCCATGACTGGACAAATGGTACATGCTCAATGGAAGGAAAAGGCTTAATGGGCTAAGTGGTCATTTCTCATCCCATACTTGATGACCTTATAATAGCTTGACCTTGAACTCCGTTAGGTAATGCATGAGTTAGTACAATGTCCTTTATGAACAGAAATCAGTCTTCATGCCACTCTCCCTTTGCATGCATTAACACACTGTTCAGCTCATAAAGCTTTCTTTAGGAGGTTTCTACTTGAGTCATAAATCCAATATTTGAATTAATAAAGTTCTCCGTTGTGATTTTCATCACAATTTGTTCCCACAGAGCCTCCCTGTGTATTGAACTAGTGTATTTTCTATCATTTAACGCCCATATTAGGTCTTATGTGCAGTCAGCAGAGCTATTTGCTGTAATCACCAGCACGTTCACAAGATCTCCCTCTCTCACTGCCCCCGTGTCCTCCTAAATGACATCAAGTGCTGTATATTCAAAAGCACACCTGAAAATGATGAGTGAAAAAAAATCTTGCATTGTTCTACTCCTCTGCTATTTTGAGAGACCGAATTAAGATTGCCAGCTAAATTGGCTAATTAAGATGCCCATTGTCTCATGCCTCCTTTATATTACTGATCTACAGTGGAAGCGATTCCCCAAAATATGCATTTTCCTTAGAGCTGAATTCACCCCATTTATACTGCGCACGTACAGTCACCATAGTCCACATTTGCAAATGCAAGCAAAAGCAATGTACTGTGGACGCTGAAAATCTGAAATAAAAACAGAAAATGCTGGAAATACTCAGCAGGTCAGGCAGCGTCTATGGAGAGAGAAACAGAGTTAACGTTTCAGGTCGATGACCTTTCATCAGAATTACTTCTTCCAGTCTGCAGGATTCTCTCACAGAATTCCATAATAGATAAGGACGTCACTCACTGGATTGGTCGGGTCAGCCCCGCCTTTGGCAAACTCAAATGGAGACTCTGGCTCTAATCTGCCAACAAAAGTCGCTATGAATACTAAGCTACTGTCCTCACCACCCTATTATATGGATCGGAGTCGTGGATCTGCTACCGTCGTCACATAAAGGGGCTTGATCATTTCCACTTGCACTGTCTACGATGTATCTCTGGCATCACGTGGCAGGACAGGGGGCCTAACACTGATGTCCTCGATTGCTGCAATATAACTGGAATTGAGGTCACGATCAAAAAAGTCCAGTTGTGTTGGTATGACATGTTGTTCGTATGCCTAATCATAGAATTCCTAAAGCCCTCTTCCATGGCAAACTGCAGTCCGGATATCGCAACAGAGGAGGGGCAGCTGAAGCGCTGTTAAGACATGCTTGAAGGCTACCTTGAAATCCTGGCCATATAAACCGCAACACCTGGGAAGACGCTGACAATGACAGAGCACGGCGGCAGCACATCTGCAGAGTCTGAGGCTGCGAGGTTGGCCTGGCATGCAACGCAACTCATCTACCCGCCTCATCTGGCCTTCAATGCGATATGTGCGGCTGTGTACGAGCGTCGTGGGTTGGGCTCTTCTCCCATTAGCGCACCCACAGCAACCAAGACCAGGGTGTTGGTTTTTAATCTCAAGTGAAGTCCCCACTGTACATCATGGATGAGTATCACTGAAACTCATTACACACAGAGCTGGCAGGTCAGAGCACAGGACATCCACTTGATCAAACCCACATGTGCGTTCATTGCTGCCAGGGCTGTTGCTAACAATTTGAAGTTTCTATAGACAACCTCTTTCCCCCCCACCCCCTGCCCCACCGAAAGCTATTGTGAACTTCCCACCTCCTTGGCTGTGAATTCCTGGGACTTGAATGTAGATATAATCCAATATGTATTGCTTCCTATCCTGCAGACAGAATGGTGACAGATGAACGAGGCACTGACTCGCTCGACAGACAGGGTCGCTAAAATTCATGTGTAATTGCACACATCACATATGCCTCTTAGCACTCCTGACTGCCACTGGATGGCTATCGAGATGCTGCATTTTTATTTATAATATGTGTTTGCACATTTATTCTCCTTGCAAAATTATCCAAATGGCTGTTTACCACACTTGCATGGTAATGATGTCCATTTACCAAAGGGAGAACAAAGAAACAACTGCAGTGCAATGCAGGACTGTTCACAAAACTGCAGGGAGCCAGCCTTTTATTGTATGCACACCATCTGTACCTGCAAACGGATAAGCCACCCATGGTCTCAAGGGCAGCTGTGTCCCAGTGGCTACCTGCAGACAGAATGTTTTGGCCACTGGTTAACCCTTTGAAGGGCTGCAGCATTTTGTTTTTCTAACTACCATCTGTGAAAATGAGTCAGTGGAAGCAACGAGGGATTGGTACAGAATGCTCTTTAATCCAACCGCCTGTTAAATAAGACGAGAAGATATGGTCGGTGGAGCAGTCGTTTCATTCAGGACATCGGTCCTCGGCTGGGAGGAATGATCCGTGAAATATCAAAAAGGAGGGTATACCAGAGGTGGAGGATATCTGTGAGGCCTCTCAGGTGCACTGGGCCATTCATTGAGGGGAGGAAAGGAGTTGCTGGAACGACTGGAAGATGGGATGGGTAAGTCTGTGATTTCTCTTGCTGAATTTGTTGATTTGTGTGTGTTCAGGGTGTGCAGTGAGGTCTTGCAATTGTATCTCAATAGAATTTTTTTTTAGTTGGATTGGGTAGAATTTTGTTTTGGTCAAATGTGATTGGGGAGAATGTTGACTTCACAGCTCAACTTGCTTACTTGAGGTTTCTTTCCCCTCCTAATTTTCCCTTCCCTTCCTGAAGGCATTTGTCTTCCGCTGGAGTCCAGATCCAGAAGTGCTGGCATCCCTGCAGTTCCTCACTCAAAAAAGGCCATTCTTTACATGCTGCCTAGACAGCTACTTTTAGCAGGTTGTTTGTTAAATGAAAAGACATTTTTAAGCTACTGGCAAAAGTACCAGAGAAGACATGAGAAAAAAAAATGTACGCTGCGCATTGTTATGATCTGGAATGCACTGTCTGAAAGGGTGATGGAAGTAGATTCAATAATAACTTTCAAAAGGGAATTGATAAATACTTGAAGGGGAAGAATTTGCAGGGTTATGGGGAAAGAGCAGGGGAGCAGGACTAATTGGATAGCTCTTTCAAAGAGCTGGCACAGGCCGAATGGCCTCCTTCTGTGCTGCATCGTTCTTGGCAAAAGGTGTGCAGAAATAATAGCTTTTTTATTCTTATCTATCAAATGTAGGAAATAGCCGGGTGAACACTACATTGTGGATCTAGTCAGTGCTACAGTTCATGGTATTGTTTGTCCAGACCCAGGAACTACTACTTTATCTCACCCCCGTTCTTTTTTTTAAAAAAAACTTTTCTTCCCCCCTCCCCCCCCATCCCATTTCTCCTGAAGTGGCAGACTATTATTGAGGAACTGTTCCACAGGCACTGGCAATTCTCTGGTATCTCACCCAAGTGCCCATTCTTCATGCGATGGTAGATTATTTGACCAAACCTGTTCATGCCCTCTCCAGAACATCCACTAGACTTGCAAGCTTTCCAACAGGGGGGGTCACTACACAATGATCAAGAGCAGGCTGAATTTGCTCCTGCCTGGTCCAGGGAGAGGCCAAATATAGTGCCCCAGCTGAAATCAGCTAACTCCACACAGACTGTGAATCGAACCCGGGACCTTCTGCCCTGTGTAACTGGATATTGCATCAGGCAAGGTCTTTTCCCACTAGCCCATCAGGGGAGCTGGGTATTTTTCCTTTTCTCTGATTTGCCACAATTGTATTTCACTTTCATTGAATCTAATTTTTACTGGCTGTTACGAATTTTACCATTTATAATTGATGGCAAGTAATCCAAATCAGTCATGTGATTTTTTTAAAATTTAAAAAGTACAAGGCTTCAGCACAATCAACACAGATTTTGGCAGGAGACAGCAACAAAGAAATTACACATATTCTGGAAGCTTATTGATCTAACAACGATGATACAATTTTCTTCCTGTGATGGAATTGTATTTCACAAAACGCGCAGGATCTTGGGATTGTGGGGGGGCGGGGAAGAGGGTGTTAAAAGAATTTGTGCATGATATATTTTGGGATACAGTATATATGAGTAATTTGAGATGTGTTATGTGGTAAGTGTAGCATACTTGGGAGGTAAAAGGTGAGTTTGGACCTATGCTTCCCAAAGCTCTCCACCACTGGGGTTTTCCTAGCTGCATTTCTGGGTCTGTTGTAGACTAATTGGTAGCTATGATTAGTCAACAACTCCATTATCATCCTTTCTTAGCAGGCTTGGTTGGGTAGATGCTGATAACAGTTTCCCCTGGCTAGAAAGTCTAGAACTAGAGGTCATAATCTCAAAATAAGGGGTCAGCCATTTAGGACAGAGACGAGGAAAAATTTCTTCGCTCAGAGGGTTGTGAATCTTTGGAATTCTCTACCCCAGAGGGCTGTGGATGCTCACTCATTAAGTACATTCAAGACTGAGATCGATGGATATTTGGACACTACGGGAATCAAGGGATATGGGGATCGGGCAGGAATCAGGAATGAGGTACCATCAGCCATGATCTTATTGAATGGTGGAGCAGGCCCGAGGGGCCTTATGGCCTACTCCAGCTCCTATTTCTCATATTCCTATGTATCAAGCAACTACCAAGATGGTAGAAGGCGAGCTAGATTGGTCTTGATCTTTCCTCTCCTGGCAATTCCTATGTACCTAACTCCACCCCCTCCCCATTCCCAAGATCAAATATGCTGGATTTATTTTACTAAACTGTTCAATTGTGCAGAACTAAGTGACTTATTTACCCCCAACTAATTTAATTGCCAAAGTACCGTAGTTTAAGATGTTCAGGAGCGGTAAAAACAACTATTGAAGTTTGTGATAGCACACCAAAGTAAAAGGGGTATAAAATTGACCTCTGTGTCCTTGGGCCAAGGTGGGGAAGGAGAGAGGGGGAAAAGAAAATCAGCTAGGGCTCTAGATTGTTATCTAATGACCCTTAGTAAAAAGCACACTTGTGTAGACGTCTGGTAAGGACAGGATTGGTATCACTTGCGATGCCTTCCACAATCAAATAGCCTGCCCATCTTAACTGTCTAGATCCTCGAGAACAGCACTTGGGTGAGTTGAGGTGGCGGGGGGGGGAAAGAGTGCTGCCAGCACCCATTGAATCGAGCCGCAACGAGTCAGAAATGCAAAGGAGAAAGTTTTAAAAGATATACGTTCAGCAAAACCTCTTATAGAAGCGATGGATATGAACTACAGGTGAATATGAAGCTCTCCTCAATACCTCAACGGTGAAACCTCAACTCCAACACAAAAACAATCTCAATGAACTTGATGACATTGTTCACTGTGCATGTACATGTGCTTAGTTGTGGGTTCAAGCAACTGGATTTATAGCAGTCTTGTGCTCTCGGTTCCCACCCAGAACGCACTTCACTTCAAAGAAAACCTTAATCAGCAATTAATTTACTAATGGGCTTAGCAAATGCCATTACATTACAGAATAATTTGCTGGATTAAAAAGAAATGTTACAGCACATTTTCTCACCTAATTTTTTTTTAAAAAAGCGCTCTTCGGTTGAATTACTAACTTCAAAAGAAAGGACCTAGAGCCCAGGCACCTAAAGTGAATTAACATAACATGGTTTGAACTGGACCAATATCAAAACCCTGTAATCAAACGCAGTACACTTAAGGCTTCCAATTTTACAAAAATCTAACAATGACCAATAAAACACCAGTGAACATAACTTGAAATCATAGAATTGTACATCACAGAAGGAGGCCATTCAGCCCACTGTGTCTGTACCGGCTTTTTAAAAGAGTTATCCAATTAGTCCCACTCCCCCGTTCTTTCCCCATAGCCCTGCAAATGTTTCCTTTTCGAGGGCTATATATTCAATTCCCTTTCGAAAGTTACTATTGAATTTGCTTCCACCACCCTTTCTGGCAGTGCATTCCAGGTCATAACAGTTCATTCGGGTGTTTAGAACCAATAAAACCAGACGGTCATCTGAAGCAGGAAAAATATCACCTGATGCTTGCGACTCGACATAGGGAACATTCATGCAGTGACTGGTCTAATCTAGAGTGGGCAAATGACCAACAGTCTCCTCCTGTAAGCAGATCTGTCAAAGTGAGTAAACTAACTTCTCCCATGTCTCAGAGTTACGGTTGCCAACTCTGGTTGGAGGTATTCCTGGAGGTTTCATCACATGACCTCCCGCCACCACCACCTCCCCCCCAATCTCCAATATACTAGTTATATATATATATATATATATATATATAACTAGTAAACAAAAGTGTTCAAAGAAAATGAAAAAACACCCAATTATTTTAATGCCACTATGATTTTTCTCCCAGTTGCTTACAACACTGTCCTGGAGATTAATCTTTAATTTCCAGAGACTCCAGGACAATCCTGAAGGGTTGGTAACCCTACTCAGAGTTCCATATCTGAAGAGTAGTAGAGTTGCTTTGGGCAGTGAGAATATCAATTTCATTTCCTGTTTAAATAGGGAACACCACCAGGACTGCGACAATTTATTTAGATCAAGGAGATGCAAGTACACTTTGAAGGCCTTGTGCAAATGGAATCATTGCTTTAGATCCCTACTTTCTTGAGAAACTTAGGTGAAGGCTGAGGCCCATACTGCAGGACAACATGGGAGGCTGAAGGAACTGTGTGAGAGAAAATTAGAAATCAAGGATAAATAGTTAGGTGACACCAAGCTTAGATTTTCAAAACCTTTAAATTGTAGGAGGAAGGCAAGATTCAGGGAGGTCAACAGCTCTGCACTAGAAACAGAAATACACAGCAGGTTTGTCAACATCTGGAAAGAACAGGCTGAGTCTCTGGCTACAGTTGCCAGTCCTCCAGGATTGTTCTGGAGTCTCCTGTGAATAACCCAGGGGATAAATTGTAATGGCATTTCAGAAACTGTGTGCTTTCTTTATTTTCTTTGAACACTTTTGTTTATTAGTTGTAACAATATTGGAGATGGGGTAATAAAGGCTGGTTAGTGGGGCGGTTCGAAGCGGGAGGTCATGTGATGAAACCTCCAATAATACATCCAACCAGAGTTGGCAACCCTGCCTTTGACAGACCTGAAAAGGGTAGCTAGACAAGTCCCTTTTTAAACTGATCAAAACAAAGTGGGGAGGAGAGATCAACAGGTAAAGATTGGCAGTCATATATGCTAATACTAGTACAAAGACGTCTGTTACTAGAGGCAACCAAGTAAAGCAAACAAAATATACCCACTGCTGTCTGTGGCACTGAGTCCCCTAGGGACGGGGTTTCCTTGAATGCCTCCAACCATTGGATGCTGGTGGCGATAGGACCTAGTTTGGGTCTAGCAACAAGTAGCCTGCCCATACAAGCCAGAGCAATTGTTTGTTACTTCAGAGCAATGTGCATGCATGAATCTCACACGTGCAGATAAGCTTTAATGGCGATACTGCTCCACAGTGTAAAAGTGCATATTTGAACTGGATTCATTGGAAACAGTTTGGTAATGTAACATGATTACAAGAGTATGAGGGGGTGCAATCAGTGAAATTGAGAGCATCTTGCTGATAAACGAACCTTGCTGAAGTCCTGTGGATTTTTAAAAAATCGGTAGAACTGTTATTTTTAAAACAAGTTTGTTGTCAGAAATGCGCTAAATAAATATCAAGCAATTTATGACGCACATCCACACTTTGTGATCTGGTGAGGGTAAGTAGCGTCACCAGGTAATGAAGTGAGGCGGCTCTCTGGCTTTGCTGCTTCAAACACCTCCTGCCACATTAGACAGCTGTGCTGAATACGGAGCGATACACAGATGGTTCTAGCTGACTGTACTGTCGTCAGTGCTGTCGTCAGGAACTGGAGTAAGTTCTCAGCTATCTTGAAACCTGATGGCTCTGTGCTCCACCGAGACCAGTTTATGAACTGCACTGATTGTATTTACCTCTGAATAATAAATGAGTCTTTTCAAGGAGAGTTTAGTTTGGTTCCAGCAAACCGATGTAGATTGATACTTTTTGAACAGCGAACAGGCAAACTTATAAACGTTCTAAATCACAAAAGCAGAAAACACTAGAAATTTGATAGACCACATGGAGCTCTGTTCTGATAAAGGGTTTGAGCCAAAGCATTAACTTTTCTTTCTCTTACGGATGCTTGTGTTTTTTTTCCCTTTTTATTCTTTTTTTAAAACTTGTTCTCAAAATGTGGACCGTGTTGGCAAGTTCACATTTATTGTCCATCCCTAATTGCCCTGAGTGGTGGGCCTTCTAGTGATAGTTGGACAACTGAGTACCTTACTAAGCCACTTCAGAAGGTATTGAGAGTCAGTAGTGTGGTATTGGAATCACCAGATAGGGGTGGCAGGTTCCCTTTCTGGAATTAGTGAACTAAACAGAAGGTTTCACAATAATGTTTTCTGGTACCAGTCCAGTTTTATAGAATTCAATTTCACAATTAGCCATGGTAGGATTTGAACTCAATCTCTGGGTTGCTGGTCTACCACAATAACCATTACAATATCATACCTTCTGAATTGTAAATCAGTCCTTTCCTACTAAATTGCACACTTCACATCTAACAGTTGCCATCTTTTCTAATAGAGGTACAAAGGCTTAAACTATATGTGGTGCCTCAACCAGGTGGCTGGGAGGTGACTTGCTTGCAGCTCTCTACCAACAACTCGCATTTATATAGCGCCTTTAATGTAGCAAACATCCCAAGGTGCTTCACAGGAGCGATTGTCAAACAAAATGTGACACCAAGACAAGGAGCTATTAGGACAGGTGACCAAAAGATTGGTCAAAGAGGTAGGTTTTAAGGAGCATCTTAAAGGAGGAGAGAGAGGTAGAGAGGAGGAGAGGTTTAGGGAGGGAATTCCAGAGCTAAGGGCCTGGGCACCTGAAGGCTGCTGGATATAATCAGCTCCTCCGAGGTCTGCATGTCTGGTCCAGAGAGACCACTCTTGTGATCTTGCTTGGGGCATCTGCTCAGTGCTACTCCACAATTGTATTTCTGGGATTGGGAACTCTGTGGCATCATTGGCTGTCTCACCTCTCATATAATTGTTAACACAAACCACAGAAGATTTTTTTTTTGTCAGTCTTAATCAAAGTTAGCGGAGAAAGATTTAAAAAAAAAATACCTATTATCATTAGTGGGGAAACTTTTTGAAACAAAAAAAAATTGCACTAATGCTTTAGTCCAGACATGATGTGCGTTTGCAGCCACAATCCCTCATTCCTTTGAGTTCCCTATCTTACCATATTGCCTTGGGGAAGCGAGGGATGGATGCTAAACCTTTGCTGTATACCTTTCAAGTCTCCCATATTTAACTAGGAATATCCTGTATCACTTGCACCAACCCGACTCTTAATGCTGCAGACAAACCTCTCAACTACACTCTGTTGTCCTAGCTGGACCAGAGCAATCAGGAGATTTGTTGGAACACCGGGAGTCGAGAGCTGGTCCAGGATCCTCCCGTAAATTATAGTATTGGAGGAGTCTACCACCAGTCTCAGCCGTGGTCGGTGAGAGACTCAGGGATACCAGGGGAAACAGACAGCAGGAAATATTTCAAAGAGGGGTCTGTGCCTTCACACATACACAGAAATATGATGCAAGGAAATTTCTATGCTTCATTTTACCTGTGAAAAATTTGTCAAACCCACCCTTCTAAATTTGCCAGGTTTTAGTGATACACAGCTAATGGCAAAAACATCTCAAGTTACTGAAAATAAACCAGAAAAACTATAAACTTATTTCAGATGCACAGCAACACAGACAACTTGATGATAGACCAACAGGATGCCCTGGTGTTTTAGTGAAGCGCATGCCTCAGGAGGCCTAGACTGCTAGCTGGAATGTTCCACTAAGGTCACAAAAGACACTCAATTTTCTCAAGGATTTATTTTCTGCTGGCTGATGCGCAGTAGCAGATGTTGTGCAGCGGTCCCTGTTCAATGTTCTAGTTGCTGAGTGGCTACAAGGGGAACAAAGGGAATTAACTGGAGAGACTACAAGCAGAATAAATCTGCTGGCTTACACTTCATGACCACTTAGTTATTAAGTCTGAAGATTAGCATAAAACAAGAGTGCTGCTCGAGTAGGTATCATCCAACACTCATCTGCTCTGGGGATGACAGCATTACTGCCTACAGCTCAACTCTACACGTCCATTTGCATTGACTAGCATCAGGTTGCATAAGCACTTCACTGACTTTCTGATGTTGTTTGCCATTCATGACAATGACACTAAAAGAAACAGAACAGCCACAAACGGAAAAGCAAAGGCAGGAGGAGGTATTAGAGAACAAACGTGCCGGACGGCAGAACAGTCAGAAGGTTGTGGGTTCAAGCTCCACTCCAGGGGCTTGAGCTCAAAATCTAGGCTGACACTCCCAGTGCAGTACTGAGGGAGTGCTGCACTGTCGGAAGGTGCCGCCTTTCGGATGAGACGTTAAATCGAGGCCCCATCTGCCCTCTCAGGTGGATGTAAAAGATCTCATAGTACTATTCGAAGAAGAGCAGGGGAGTTCTCCCCAGTGTCCTGACCAATATTTATCCCTCAACCAACATAACTAAAAAACGGATTATCTGGTCATCATCACATTGTTGTTTGTGGGAGCTTGCTGTGCACAAATTGGCTGCAGCGATTCCTACATTACAATAGTGACTATACTTAATTGGCTTTAAAGTACTTTGGAAAGTCCTGAGGTTGTGAAAGGATGCTATATAAATACAAGACTTTCTTTCTTTCTAGCCGATACTGGATTGAGGCAGGAGTAGAGTAGAACCATCAGATCAGGAAAAGGATCAAGAGAATAAATAGGTCCGAGTCCAAGTCAACAGAACGTATAAGTTCATTTGGATCCTCAGCGGAGGAGTGTACATACTAGTGTGCAGTGTGGATGTCTGCTGTATTCTACAGCTGCTGGGATCAGGCAACTTTAAAGTTAACATGAATCTCTCCACAGTGGTCCTCATATAAGCAAAATATTGGGTACAAGCACTGTGTAAATGTGCTTCAAAGGCCAATGGGGAGTTCACACACATACAGAGAGCAATCTCTTTTTCACAAAGCTAGTCACACCATCCGTTCCTCTTGTTTTTTCTAACCAAACCTTTTCCAGCCAAAATGTTTGTACGCTTGAAGTTTTGACTACCCTGAATCACAATCGTGGGCCACAAGTTTGGGGCAATTCATAAGATCAACGCGGGTAAGGAAGCCTCTTTTGCAGACACATCTTAGAATCTGAGATGGAAAGAGACTGAAACTTTGCAACTTTATGGCAGTTTGAGTCTGAAGCTTCGTTAGAGCTTTAGGCTTAACTGGATTTTAATTTCTCCTTAAAACAGAGGAGAGTATTGAAATTAAACACTATGCCATTGCAGTTACCTGAAACTAAGTACACAGCAACATCACAGGATGAAAGCTTACTAAAGAAATGCTCAACTTTGCACCACTTCAGTGTGCTGAATTGAAGCACTCCTGAGACAAGACATTGTTAAGGCTTATGCCCTCAACGCAGCAAAAACAAGATTTCTTTTTGTGTGGTAACCTGTTGCCAGTGGAAGTGTAGTTAAATATCTAATAAATTGACAGAATACGCCATAGAAATGTTTTTATAATACAGAAAACAGATCACATATTTACTGGACAGTAAATCAGGAGAAAACCCAATCAGGATTGTTAAATATGAAGTGAGTCAAAGCAATATTAACATAAATCTAAGTGCAAGTTAACTCAGTGTAGGGCAACACTAGTATAAAAGTCCATCAAACTTACAACATCTCCAACAAATAGACAGTAGATCTAAAAACAGAGGATTCTGAAACCTCCACAAAGTACTTTCACTGCTTAGTATTAGGTCAAGTGATTTGTTATTGCTCAGAACCTGACATTTCCACTGCCTCTGGGGCCTTTCGTTCAAAATCTGCGATACTTGGGCAGCAGATCACACAACACGCACAAGTAGAGAAAACCGTGCCAATTATCACAGTATGTTGCACCAAATCACTTGCCCTACTTATCATGTCCCAACTGTGCCATGAAAAAAAATAGTTGTATGGAAACTGAAAAATCATTTATTAGTTTTAAAATTCTAACCATTTGTAAGAAACTCCTTTGCATAACTGTTTAGTTATTTAACAGAATACAAGCTCACCTTGTGACATCCAAGAACGGTTTGTACGCTATCGTCATCCATTCCTCTTTGTTTGCAGAATATCTCGGCTCCCGTGGACTCTCTGTCTCTCTATCAAGATCGACCAAGTAATGGCACTGTCTGATGTCAACCTGAGAAGATCAATTTAAAATACATTGTAGTAATTCAATTAACATGGCGACTTTAAAGGATAAATTCAACACTCCCATGATGCCAGCACTGAGCTTCGCTTGAAAGGAAGGCTGGAGAATCAGAGCTACAGTGTTTACCTCCATCTCTGGCCTTACAAGTGCAAATGAAAGCTGAGCTTGTGGAAAAGATGAATTTGCTTGTGTATTAATACAATAAAAGCTTAGTTTTACTGCTTTAAGTCCATTTCATTGCACCTTATTCAAAAAATATTAAATACAAATATTTAGTTATGTTATCAGCTTGGCTCAGCTACTAACACTCCTAACTCTGAGTCGGAAGGTTGCGGGATCGAGTCTCACTCCAGAACTTGAGCACGTAATCTAGACCGACTCTTCAGTATAGTGCTAAGGGTGTCTGCTGAGGAGCCAGCTTTCGAATGGGATGTTAAACCAAAGCCCTGACTGCCTGTTTATGTCCTGTTATCCAGATATTTGTCATGTTTCCATTAAAGTAGGTCATGAAGTCAGATTGAAATCTGAGAGTTTTCACTTGACTATGTTCAGGGGTCAGCAAGAAATTTCACAGAATTTTATCACCTTAGATGTCTTACCCGTTGTTACTAGTGTTAGGATAATTAAATAACTTGTTTGCTGATGACAGTGAATTGGGGAGTATGGCAGTTGCGACAAGGAGCATGAAAGACTGCAGGAGGACATAGATAGACGAGCAGGATGGGCAAATAAAAAGGCAAATGCGGTTCAGTGTAGAGAAATGTGAAGTATCCATTTTGCAAGAATAGGGAAAAGAAGTCCATCTTTAATCCTACAGTTCTGAAGAAGAAAACCTTCATGAAGGAATAAACCTTCTGAAGAAATAGCATCATGAAGGAATCGCTGGGCACAGGACTGGAATCAGGCAAACGGTATCTATGTTTAAAAAGAATGACAAAACTGACCTATCAGCCTAATATAACAGGCAAAATAACAGAATATATTCTAAGGGGTAGGCTGGAGAAGTAATTGCACATTAACAATTTAATAAGAAAAGGCAAGCATGGGTTTGGCTGGAGATCCTGCCTGAGAAGCTCCTGGACATCTTTGAGGCCTTACAAATAAAACAGAATAAGTAGCAGTCTTTTGATAAAGGTCTACATGAAAGACATCCCGTTAAATTAAAATCCACAGGACCCCAGGGTAGAACAAAGAAACTGGTTTAAAAAAAATAAGAAAATGAGTACTCGGGATGGTGTAATAATGTCACAAGGCTTGTGGGGGCGGGGGGGAGGGGGAAGCAAAAATGTTGACTACAAGGGTCAGTACTTGCTTTTGATCTACATAAATAAATTGGGACACAGAAACCTACAGTAAACTGGTCTTACGTGCTGATGTCTTAAAATTAGAGAAAGTAGTAGAGACAGAGGATGTAGTGAGTGAATCCTAAAAGAGTTTAGACTGGTTATACAATTGGACACATGGCAAATGATATTCGGCAATGACAAATGTAAACTATTGCTTGTAGGTCACAAAAAGGGGATATAAGAATACAATGAACAGAACTGAATTAGCATAGGAGGTCTTAGAAAGGAGTCTGTGTTTAATAGGAAGCATCACATTCAATGTCCAGATAATGTGATGGAGCAATTGACAAAGCCAAAAGAATGCTAGAATGTATTCCAGTGTTCTGGCTATATATGTTTAGAAATTATGCCACAGCTTCATCATGCACTGGTCACCCAAAGAATACTGTGTTCAGTTTTGGTCACGTCGCAAAAATAAAACATACTTGTGTAAAGACCTATGTAAATACCAGATATCGGAGTCTTCAACTCTTGCAGACAAAGCTGCAAGATGGATATGCATCTCAAGGCGTTTTTAATAATAACCAATAATGATGCAAGCCATCAATTGCAACAATATTCTGCTTCCCTTGGTCTTCCCCTCCCTCTTGCTACAGAACATCCTGGGTTTCTCCTTATATACCCAGCTTCCCCCTCCCCTCCCCTTGCCCAAGGTGGGGATGAGCCAGGACTCCAGCTTCCCGTAGACTGGCCCCTCATTGCCTTCAGGTCTGTGTTTAGACCTGCGTCAAAAAGGTTACAGGGAGGAGCAACAAGACTGATTACGAGCGTAAAAAAAGTGAGCTATCAGGAAACATCACAAAATATTTAGCTTTAGGGTCCAGAAAGAATGTCCTACTTATTTATAGACCATTTAAAATGTTGTATATTTTAATGAGGTATCTCCTTTATGAATGGAAATCACTTAAAAAGTAAACTTAGAACAAGTACCAGGAAAAATGTTTGGAATAATATACCAAGCAAAGTCTAAGATTCCAAATACAATTAAATGCCATAATGGGACAGTTAACGTACTAGAGGGATGAACTTCAATATGCCAAATGGCCTCTTCTCATCATTGACTTTTCTTCAACTGAACACTCGTATATTCAGCACACAATGAACCTCAAGGAGTTGAAGCCTTCAAAACAATAGGAGGAGGGGACGGGAGAAAACGGGAATAAAAAGAAAGAAAAAACAAACATTCAAGAGATGCTTCCTGTTCTCTATTTATACTTTTACTGTATGCAGGTCAGTGATTTTCGAATTGGGGTGCATCCATTCTGCCTGTATGTAAACTAGATGCTTCAACACAAAAGTAACTACTCAGAAACAATCTTCTTTAAATCTTCAGTCAATGCATTTATGCTGTCTTTACACCACTTTATAGTAGAGTAAATGACAGCACAGAGCACAAAATGGCAGATAACTATTGGTGTTTAAGCTTGTTCAGACTGCTGAAAGAAAGGCAGTACTGAGGACTTACAAGATGTTGTATTAAATTTATTGACCAGTTGGACATGCATTATTTTCTGAGACCTATTCAAAGTGGTTAGTACAACATGCTCCATTTTCAGAGATCAATACACATGTGAAGAGTTAAGAAGATTTGGAGTGTCAGATTCTTATCAATTAAGCATTACCAGTACCAATACTCATCTTCTATACTCCTAACTGGAACAATCAATAGGTATCAATTGACAGTTAGCAATGTCTAAAGTCATTTGTCAGGTCACATAGATGTATCAACTTCCCTACATACCCCCAGCATTAGGAGAACCAGTAATATCCTTTGTCACTGTTGGCTTCCCAAGAGTGGTTTCAAGGGATTGTACCCATGTGCTCATCAACCAGCTGAAAGTACACATTTCTACTACAACAGGATAGGTTTGCAGACTATCAATGGTACACAGTCAGGCATATCATCACATGTGTGTCTGCATGCCAACTGTCTTGGCAATATCCAAGACTTCCCCCGCCCACCCCCCCAACCCCAGTCATTTCCAGTTATGAACTGGGCAGGAGACTTATGTGAGGAGAACTCAATGCAAGATTAACCATCTGATCTCAGTGCTCTTTAGTTCCATTATTCCTTGAAACGCAATCCCAATGGTTATTATGTCTGGTGGAGCCCTCCAGTACTGGACCGTGCCAGGGTTTGTGGGGTCAGTGGGAGAACACCTAATTTGCATGGGTCAGGCAAGCAGGTGCAAGTGACGCTACAGCCACACCTCCGGCACCCGCACGCCCCCTGCGGCCAGAACATGCAGCATGTACTCGCCGACCGCTGCAGGTGTATCCCTCTCAGGTCCCGGTGAGAGGAGGCCAATCTACTAAAAAAAAAAATCCACTATTCTTCTCCCCCCCCCATAGGTCCACTTTTCTGGCCTAGACCCCAGTTGTGGAGCCCACTTTCACCCATCTGGATACACCAGGTCCCGAATGAACCAGGAAAGTGGTAGTTCCTAGCACAGGGAGTCGTCATCATCCCTGGCTCTGACCCCTGACATTTGCCCTGTAAGGGGCATAATGGAAACTCCTGGAAATGGTACAACCTTAACTCATGTTGGAAAGTGCTTCCACTTGGACCTCAGAAATGGACAAGTTCAAACATGCCATACTCTGCCCTGGGATTTACTTGAACTTTGGATTGTGGGTTCCCACCAGTTTGATATTCCAAATCAAGTGCTGTTAGCACACAGGAATTTCTTGTTTGTTATGGGAATACATTTCCACTTTGAGAATTAGGCTTAGGTTTTCTAATTGCATCACCAACAGTAAACCACTTGTTTCAATGGGTTGCTGCCGGCGCAACAATCAGAAAACCTAGGTCTTAGAGTCAGGTGATTAACATTGGAATATGTATATAAACAAAGTTCGGAGAGAGACGCATTTTGTTGTGGAACCAAGTAAAATGCAATAGTTCCTCTTGTAAATGAGTCTGTTTAAAACCAAGACAATCCTTGGCCTACTGATGAGTGAGTAAGCCAGAAATTCTTGACTGGCATCTCTTTTATTGTGTGTTTCTTTGAATTAGAATAATTAAATGAAGGTATTTCAAAAAGGTTAGACAAAGAAAAGACTTCCCTGAAGTTATGTTCTCTTAGGATCGTCTTAAATGGTTTTAGAAACCAACAATTCTTTTGCATTATTTCCACGTGGTTACAATTCCACTGGCAGGCCTCCAAAAACATTGCAAAGTTAACAAATGAATTGGCCCCATTACAATCCCTGGAGCCAGCCTGGTCTTTATTTCAGGCAGCACCATTTATCACGCTTGCATTGATCTCTTTGACATCTTTCCCTTTCTTTGCTGGTCAAGCAACCTGTGAAAGCAGCACTGAGATTAACAGTGTAAATAACCAGTCTCACGTTGAAAGCGGAGGGTGACCGATAATAGGCACAGCTCCCATCGCTACAGGGAACGCGTTGGCCCAACTTAGAGCCATAGACTAACTGGCTCCAAAGAGGATGCATTGCTCAATTCGGGTCTAAAGCAGATTCCTGCTTGGTGCCAGCCTACTTTTGTTTTCCCACCACAGAATAATTCAGAGACCAAGTTGGCAGGAACTCAAAAGTTATGCATCCCAATAACTGGATCAGCTCCTGAATAGCTGTTTAAGACTTGACAGCCCATAAAAAAACATTTCTAAAAAACAGAAACAAGAACAGGAAATGCACAGGTACCTGAAACAGAAACATAGGATAATGTAGAGTATGACAATCTGAACATTTAACCTATGTTTGTTTGTCAGGTGCTAACTGACCTGCATTCTCTGCTTTTATTTTACGATTCAGACAGCACTGCTATGGATAGTCTGTCTTATGGTTGAAATAACCTGTTCCCACCATGCACATTTTACCAAAGTGAGCCCATTCCCTTTCAAAAGCATTCAGGTTCAAATTGAGTGGCTCCTGAATGACAACCTTCAAATGTCTCCTCGTAGAACAACAATCATTGCGTTCCAAATAAGTATTTAATTGTTCAAAGCTCTTTGGGATGTTTTGATGCTGTATTAAATGGAATTAATTCTTTCTCATGATAAGCCACGGATACACTGTTTAAGAACAACATTGGTGTTAGGCCATGCAACGCACAATATAATGAAGTATTTATGTTTTGATAGTCATTTCGTAATATCCATAAAGAGGCTGCCTTGCGGGAAGCCATCTATTGCCAAGGTGGAGTTGTGCTTAATGTGGCCTACATCTACTGGCTTGTGGTTACTTATGCTCCCAGCTCCTCCTCTTGAGGAGTTGCTAGGTTATTAAGTGGAGCAGAAACCAGAAGGAAAAAACAGGCTTACGTTATTTTTTCTGACACTTTTAAAAAAAAATTGCTCAGCTTGATTTGTTGCTGTTTTATGAATGATATTTGAGCCAATCAGAAGCAAGCGTGACATATACTTTGCACCTGTGACACGTCCCAGAAATTTCTTTTCCTTCTTTAATCCAGGATTCCCACGACCATTTAAATTCAACTGCCAAATAATAGGCCCGGATTCAGAAATAGGAGTATTTGTAACCCTTCCCTGGAGTATTCTTTGACAAAATATAATGTACCTTTGTCAAACTTTCTCACTGATGTAGTATTTTGACAAGGTAAAATAGTCATTGCAGTTACTGTGGTTTTTTATTGAGACAATCATAGTATAAATTGCAACCCATCATTTGCTGCAATGAAATAACTATTAAATGATTCCCAATTTGGTAATCTACTCTGTGGGAGAAACTTTAGGGTAAGGATATAATTTGCTACTAGGAACATAAAGACAATGCCAAGCTTGATTCAGTGAGTAATCTACTCATTTTCAGGACTAAATTATTACAACCAAAGTTCAGTAAGAAGGGAAAAGCCTCAAAGTAAAATTCTATACTTTATTAATCCAGATAACAACTCATTCGCGATGTTAAAATTGTACACTTTTAAACAGGCCTGCAAACTGCAACGCCACAATGTCAGAATTTCAGCTAGAGTCCAAATAGTAATCCTGAGCGACATTCAAAATTGGTCTTCCCCTATAGGGCGAAATTGGAAGGTGAATTTGGAAGTGTTGTGATGAAGCATACAACCTGTTGCTCATGTTGATATTGAAAAGTAGACACCCTCCATGGGACTGTGGCACTATCTTCATAATGCTGCAATTAAAAGTGTCTGTGTGTTTATGTTTGGTGGGAATGGGAATTCTAGCAGATGTATTGCTTTTTTTGGACTTGCACTGGTTCAAATAGCACTTCCAATGCTGTGCCAAGGAGTTTTTAATCCTTAAAAAAATATAATTTTTTTTTATTAGAAGCGCCAATGGGAAGAGTCAAGGGAAGAGAAATTACCTCATGTTTACCTCCTGGTAGCATATTCCAGGAACACCATTGGCAGCATTCCATGGAGATCAGTGTGGATACTCCAGCAGGGGTAACAGGAAAAAAAAGTAGCACTGTTTTTATGTATGTGGGTATTTAAAATGTTAATTAACTGGAACATTTTCACTGCATTTGTGAGTACAAAGGTCTAGGGTGAATTTTAGAAACCTTGCCATTGCTTCCTGGTCAGTCGATAGGTACATTTGTGATTGTGGAAGAACTCATGCAACTCATAGCAAAGGTACAATTTGTAATGGAATGGTTCAATGATACTAAAGTTACTTTAAAGAACAAATAAGCTGGTAGTACATAAAAACACTCACAACTCTGCAACTAACACGGCACTAAAAATGCCAACAACCACCACTCGGGAAGCTGTCGTATTGTAAATATATAGGGTTGAAAAACAGCAAAGAATTTCAGTTGCAGCAGCAAACTAATTAATTTTAAAAAGGCTATGAATGAGGGATTAGGTAGTGCAGTGAGTTATACAATGGTCTTCACCCCTTGGGATCTGGGTTCAAGGTCAGACCAGACTGATTGGATAAAAATCTCCCCTGTGAGAAGAATTTAGGTGATTTCAACCAAAGCATGAAATTGGCACGAACTGGCAATGTCACTCAGAGCAGTCACTGGACTGCTGGTGTGGAGAAAACAAAAAAAGCTACTGCATCTCTATTTAGCACCATCTGCAACAGCAAAATGAAAAATTAAACGGGCGTGACAAAAGTGCGACAGAGGAAGCAAGTGTGACAAACAGGAAGTGCGCACTAGTAAATAAGGTCACCCCAAGTTCAATTAAAGGCTGATGGTTTTTGGCCAGATTCTGAGATCAACGAGAGGACACTTTCTGTTGCTGGGGAAATAACTCGGTACACTGGCAGATGCCTGTAAATCCCAGGTTCCCCAATGTTGGAAAAAAAAAGCATGAAATCACTGCCTTACTTTCTCTTTTTATGCTTTTTTAACAGAATGTTTTACATCTGTAACAACATGTAACACTTGAAGCATGATGGACTCAAACCTTTTACACCCAAATATACAGTAAGTTATTCAGTAAGTACCATGAAGAATAACAAATAGGTGAAACAGAGTTTAAAAAGGTAATTTTATCTGAGTGTTGATTTTTCTAAACTTCTTGAGTTACGATGAAGGACGTCACCAGAAATGTCCGATTGAATTACTTCCATGTAACTCACTGCCAACTGATCTCTTATCTTACAAGTATTGAAGCTCAGACTGTGTTTTCTTTTATGTTCATTTGCCGACATTTGGACCACAGCTGAAGCAAGCCAAGTTACACAAGAAAGGTGAGGAGCTGTGGAAACTAGAATAGAATGCAAACAAAAACACTCCATCATATCCTTGGAGTAAGAGGGCAAAGGGCATAAAATAGTTTCCATTACTCTAAGGTCATTATTTGTGTTTGATGCAGATGGAGATGATGAGCTGTCAGTATCCATGTCAAAGTGAATGCAAAGATGTGTCTAAAGGAAATAAAATTACTGCTGCAACAAGCCATTTCATTTAAAAGCTAAAAACCTGTTTTCCCCACGTATATTATCCATTTTTGACCAGTCTGGTTTGTGATGTGAAGTGAAGTGGTCACACACTTTAAATCTTCAATGACACAAATGCAAAGCATTCAACTTTTTCCTCAGCTTGATTGAAATTTGTGTTCATTAAATTAAAAATCCACCATGATGAATCAATGGGTTCGACTGAAGTATCGAAACAATTGTGTTACTGAAGAT
This sequence comes from Heptranchias perlo, assembly GCF_035084215.1. NCBI lineage: Eukaryota > Metazoa > Chordata > Chondrichthyes > Hexanchiformes > Hexanchidae > Heptranchias > Heptranchias perlo. Next base: position 9,520,789 of record NC_090357.1, read on the forward strand.
TACTCATAAGTGTTAAGCCAAACTTCAATAGAAATGTTTCATTGTTCCTTTGCACAATTCTTTACACTTGTTGCAGATAGTTTAACGTTCTTTTCAAATAAATAATTGCTGTTTATGACTTGGGTTTTTCACGGCATCTAAAATCTGTACTGTCTTTGCAGCGTATTTGTGCTCCGACGTTGGCTTGGGATGACGAGCAATGTGCAGCCACAATTATCCCACAGCCCAACTTCCGAGGGTCTTCACAAAAAGGAAGGGGGAAAAAATTTGAAGAATGAATGACTCCTTGCACCTTCTACTGGCCAGTTCAAGTTTGACACTGATTCCCCCAATGACGAGTGGATAAACGCACTACCCTCCCTACTCAGCCATACAGACTAGAAGATCCCAAGTTCGATTCCAACAACTCTACGCTTGAATCTTTACAAATCAGGTTTACGCCTTTGTTATAGCACTGAAATGGCCTCCACCAAAGTCGCAAATGCCATCCTCTGTGACTGTGGCCTTCGGTGCATTATGTGCCTTCCACAGGGACGACCACACCATCCTCCTCCAACATCTCCTCCATTGTCCAGCTCAGTGGGACTATGTTCACTTGGTTCCATTCTTACCTATTCAATCGCAGGCAAAGCATCTCCAGGAATTCTCTGGTTTCTCTTCGCGTCCCCCCACCCTTACCTCCAAAGTCCCTCAATGATCGGTGTGTGGCTCCACCTCTTCCTCATCTACGTGCTGCTCCCTTGGTGATGTCATTCACAGACGTGGGATCATAGGAGCATAGGAACAGGAGTAGGCCACTTAGCCCCTCGAGCCTGTTCTACCATTCAATGAGATCATGGCTGATCTGTGACCTAACTCCATATAGCCGCCTTAACCAAAGGCATTAAGGGACATGGGGCTAACAAAAATCTATCAATCTCAGATTTAAAATTAACAATTCAGCTAGCATCAACTGCCGTTTACGGAAGAGAGTGCCAAACTTCTACCACCCTTTGCCTGTACAAGTGTTTCCTAACTTCACTCCTGAAAGTCCTGGCTCTAATATTTAGGCTATGTCCCCTAGTCTTCGACTCCCCAACCAGTGGAAATAGTTTCTCTCTATCTACCCCATCAGTTCCCCTTAATATCTTGAAAACTTTGACCAAATCACCCCTTGATCTAAATTCCAGGGGATACAACCCTAGTTTGTGTAATCTCTCCTCATAATTTAACCCTCGGAGTCCAGATATCATTCTAGTAAATCTAGGCTGCACTCCCTCCAAGGCCAATATATCCTTCCTAAGGTGCGGTGCCCAGAAATGAACACAGTACTCAGGTGTGGCCTAACCAGGGCTTTGTATAGATGTTGCATAGCATCTACCCCCTTGTATTCTAGTCCTCTAGATATAAAGGCCAGCATTCCATTAGCCTTTTTGATTATTTTCCGTACCTGTCCACCATATTTTAATGATCTATGTACATGGACCCCTCAGTCTCTTTGGCCCTCCACTGTTTTTCACCATTTAGAAAGTATTCTGATCTATCCTTCTTAGGTCCAAAGTGGATGACCTCACACTTGCCTACATTGAAATCCATTTGCCGCAGTTTTTGTTATTCACTTAACCTATTAATAGCTCTCTGTAATTTTATGCTTCCAATGCTGTCTATCTTTGTGTCATCAGCAAACTTAGATATGTGGCTCTGTATCCCATCATCTAAGTCATTAATAAATACAGTGAATAGTTGAGGCCCCAACACAGATCCCTGTGGGACACCACTAGTCACATCCTGCCAATTTGAATACCTGCCCCTTATCCCTACTCTCTGTCTCCTGTCGCTCAGCCAATTTCCTAACCAGGTCAATAATTTTCCCTCAATTTCATTAGATCAGCTTCCATATGTCTGCTGATGACATTCAGCACTATCGCTCCACCAATTTTCTTGGCCCATCCACTGCCTCTGTGTTGTAAGACTGCTTGTCCCATAGCCAGTCTTGGTTGAGCCACAATTGCCTCCAATTAAATACTGGGAAGACTGAAGTCCTTGTCTTCCCCACCACAAACTCTGTACTCTTGCAACCGATTCCATCCCCCTCCCCAGACAACTCCTCAGGCCGAACCAGACAGCTCGCATCCTTGCCGTACAATTTGACCCCGAGCTCAGCTTCCGACCACATACACTCTCCATCGCAAAGACCGCCTATTTCAACCCCCATAAGATCACCTGCTTCTGTCCTAACTTCAGCCTATCTGCCCCTGAAAACCTCATCCATGACTTTGTCACCTCCGACTATTCAAATATTCTCCTGGCCGGCCTCCCACCTCCATCAACTCCAGCGTATCCAACACCCTGTTGCCCATATCCTGTCAGGCACCAAGTTTTACTTATCTATCACCCCTATCCTCCCTAGTCTACATTTGCTCCCCCAAAGGCTCAAATTTAAAATTCTTATCCTCATGTTTAAATCCCTTCACGGCCTCCCCCCTCCCCCTCCCCCTCACTATCTCTGTAGCTTCCAACAGCCCTATATTACCCGACAAACTCTTTTTTATCCGATTCAGTCCTCTTGTGCATTCCCGCACCCTTCCTTCCTCCCACCACTGGTGGGGGTTGCCTTCAGTTGCCTAGGCTCCATGCTCTGGAATTCCCTCCCTCAACCTCGCTCTCCTCCTTTAATACCATCCTTAAACTCACCTCTTTGATCAAGCTTTTGGTCACCCCTAATATCTCCTTCTTTGGCTCGCCGCCCATTTAAAAAAAAATTACACCCGTGTGTAGTACCTTGGAATGTTCTTCTAGGTTAATGACACTATATAAATGCAAGTTGTTGTTGGTATGTGTTGAGTTAACTGATCTCATCTGGGGTGGCACAGGGCACTAGAATTGGCCTTAGCATCCCTGGGCTCTGAAGGTGGGCGGGGGGGGGGGGGGAGGATTCAGCTAGGCTTCCTGCTCCAGTGATCCATCCTGAAAAGTACATAGGTGAAGACAGGAATTGGGCTTAGCTTAGCTTTTACCTCCTTGGTAAAATAGCCTGCCAACATTTAACATTTTGTATCTGTCTTCACAGTAGAAGATGCTAATAACATACCAATAATAGTAGATAATCAAGGGACAAACGTGAGAAAGGAACTAAAAACAATCACTATCACCAGAGAAAAAGTACTAGGTAAACTAATGGGTCTAAAGGCTGATAAGTCCCCTGGACCTGATGGCTTGCATCTGAGGGTCTTAAAGGAAGTGGCTACAGAGATAGTGGTTGCATTGGTTGTAATCTTCCAGAATTCACTAGATTCTGGAAAGCTCCCAGAGGATTGGAAAACTGCAAACGTAACACCCCTATTCAAGAAGGGAGTGAGACAGAAAGCAGGTAACTATAGACCAGTTAGCCTAACATCTGTCATTGGGAAAATGCTAGAATCCATTATTAAGGAAGTATTAGCAGGACATTTGGAGACTCATAATACAATCATGAAGGGGAAATAGTGTCTGACAAATTTATTAGAGTTCTTTGAGGAAGTAATGGGCAGGGTGGATAAAGGGGAACCAATGGATGCAGTATATTTGGATTTCCAAAAGGCATTCGATAAGGTGCCACATAAAAGATTTCTGCACAAGATAAGAGCTCATGGTGTTGGGGGTAATATACTGGCACGGAGAGAGGATTGGCTAACTAACAGAAAACAAAGAGTCGGGATAAAAGGGTTATTTTCAAAATGGCAATCCGTAACTAGTGGGGTGCTGCGAGATCAGTGCTGGGGCCTCAACTATTTACAATATATATCAATGACTTGGATGAAGGAACAGAGTGTCTTGTGGCCAAATTTGCTGATGATACAAAGATTGGTGGTAAAGCAAGTTGCAATGAGGACACAAAGTGTCTGCAAAGGGATACTGACAGGTTAAGCGAATGGGCAAACATTTGGCAGATGGAATATAATGTGAAGTTATCTACTTTGGGAGGAAAAATAAAAACGCAAAATATTATTTGAATGGAGAAATACTACAAAATGCTGTGGTACAGAGGGATCTGGGTGTTCTCGTACATGAAACACAAAAAGTCAACATACAGGTGCAGCAGGTAATCCGGAAGGCAAACAGAATATTGGCCTTTATTTCTAGGGGGATGGAGTATAAAAGCAGGGAAGTCATGCTACAACTGTACAGCGTGTTGGTGAGACCACACCTGGAGTACTGCGTACGGTTCTGGTGCCCTTATTTAAGGAAGGACATACTTGCATTGGAGGCAGTTCAGAGAAGGTTCACTAGGTTGATTCCGGATATGGAAGGGTTGTTTTATGAGGAAAGATTGAACAGGTTGGGTCTATACTCACTGGAGTTTAGAAGAATGAGAGGAGATCTTATTGAAACATACAAGATTCTGAGGGGTCTCGATTGGGTAGATGCTGAGAGGATGTTACACCTCATGGGGGAATCTAAAACCAGGGGGGCATGGTCTCAGAATAAGGGGTCGCCCATTTAAAACAGAAATGAGGAGGAATTTCTTCTCCCAGGGGGTTGTGAATATTTGGAATTCTTTACCCCAAAAAGCTGTGGAGGCTGAGTCACTGAATACATTCAAGGCTGAGTTAGACAAATTTTTGATCAGCAAGGGAGTCAACGGATATGGGGAAAGACCGGGAAAGTGGAGTTGAGGTAAAAATCAGATCAGCCATGATCTCATTAAAATGGCGGAGCAGGCTCAAGGGGCCGAATGGCCTACTCCTGCTCCTATCTCTTATGGTCTAACATCCAGGCTTGCACATCTGGAACGGGCACTGGGTGAGGTACCAGAGGACTGCTGGTACCTTTAGTACCACATCCCAACAAATGTCAAGGCTTTTATTAGAAAAGGGAGGAAAATGAAAAAGAATTGGGTCCCGAAAGCTCATTGCTCGTTTATGCTCTTGGGCAGCGTATGGCATGTGGCGATGAGGACCAAATGAAAGGGACAAATAACTAATTCAAATGCTTTGTTATGCTTACTGCTCTCTTCTGAATGGATCTACCTTCTTCCAAATAAGACCAGAATGCCACCGACCTGCAATACTTGAAAGACACAAATCACCAAGCCCCATTTGTTGAAGAGAGTTATAATAAATAGGTGCACAATGGCCCTCTTATACAACATGGTCAATCAAATTCAAGCTTGTGTGTAGCAGACCTTTCAACTGAAGATGTCCCAGTTAGGAAAGAGGGAGAGACAAGGACATTACTCTAAAATAAATCACCAGCTCCTTGGTTGTATTAGAATTTATCATATCATTCCCATTGGCCCACTCAGCAGGAACAGTCACCACCTCCTGTTCTCGCAGGATCGTTAGTGCTCTCAATGATACCGTGTTACCAATCCATTTCAAAGTTGGATCTTCAGTGTAAGATTTATCTTCATTAAAAGTAGGCGACACCAATTTAATTTGATATGGAACACCACTATTCCTTTTTATATTTCAATCTTCTGTACTTAAGTTAGAGGCGTTAAACCATCTTATCAAATCAACATGAATAGAGCAGTTTCTCAATCTGTCCAACAAAATATGGTGACTGGAACCTCACAGACTGACTTCCAGACCAGTGCAACATAGCCTACTGAAGAGTTAAAGATTCACACACACACGTTATAGCCATCTATATTATACCCCTCTCCGAAGATGCGGTTGAATCATCTATGGAACATACTACAATTACACATGGAACTGAGGGAGTAAAATATCACTCACTTCTGAAGGTTCACGCAACGTAAAATTCCCTTCCCCTAGAATCACCTTTCAAGAGTTAACAATCAAGAAAACGCGGCAACCACAAGCAATCAGCCCACTGAGCCTAAGGTCCATGTCCGATTCCTGGTCTGTGCAGTTAGCTGGTCTTAGCCAAGACTGCTGCCAAACACTACAATTGGCTTCAGTGTCCTTGGGTCATGGAGGATAAAAAGACCTGACAGCCATCCCATGATCGCCATCTAGTGATAGCTGCTTGAAAGTGCTCGTGTATGGACGCTGGGTCAAGCTCGGCTATAATAGCCTGCATGATCAGATAGCCTGCTGAAATTCACCATCGAGGCTCGCACAATGGGACTGGCCAGTTGGTCAAAGTAGCAAAGTTGTCAGTGGCATTGGAACCACACCCACTTCAGAAGAGGGGAGAAAATTGGCAAAAAAGTTAAAATAGCCTTTCCGATGAACAAACTCCGTATTCTCTAAACTGCTGGAACATGAATTATAAAAAGCTAAAACCAATTTTCTTTTTCCACAAATAGATGCTTCTGCGTGGCTTACCGAGGGGCTGAATGGCCTACTCCTATTCCTATGTCTTCCCTTAATCCTACAATCTTTAAGGTTTTTGACCCCAGTAATAGTATAAGCTTTGGGTCTTAACCTTCCATCTAGTTTTCTCAATTAAAAAAAAGACCTGTTTACTATCCCACCCACTAAATTAAATCAAAACCATGGGGAAATAGCGAACTATATCCATCATATGAGTGAGATCCCACAGTGCATATGAAAAGTAAAGACTCATCAACTATGGGGCTTATTTTTAGTTAATACAGACCCGAGTCAGCATTTCCTATCAGAGGGGTCCCACGCAATATAATCTTATTAAAAACGAGTCTGACGCACGTCTGCACCATAAACCTCAGATCAAATTATGGAAATAATTATATTTATTTTTTTATTGCTCTTTACATAATGGTTAAATCCCGATTAATGCATTATTGATAATACAAAGCCTTTCCTTTTTTTTTATTAAAGTAATGCTCCATGTATGGATATTACTAAGTAGGATTTAAGCCAAATATACTAGAAATTAAACAACATACTAGCGCCCCCACCTCACTTTCCAGCTAAAATGCCTGGAAAATAAACCTATTGCCCACATATAATGGCGACCCATCAGTTATCACAGCTCCCCAGAGGGCAGGAGGTTTGATTTTAAGGCATGCTGATTATTCCACACAGTGTAATGGCTTCATACAGACCGGGGGGGTGGGTGAGGTCGGTCGCCAGAGAGAGGGGGAAGTTTGCGAGCCAGAGAGTCAAACAGTGCTGGAAATGCCAGAACAGGCAAGGAAGCAGCACCTGCCTAGGAAGAGGTGAGCGTTCTCCGCAGAGTAAGATACAGTACCCCTCACAATAATGACTTAACCATAAGACAATTCCCCCTTACTGTCAACCCCCAGTGACCTAAATCTCCAATCTCATATGCGAGTATATAGAGCATTACATTTCGACATCCCATAGTTAAATGAAGTGAGAGAGATTGGTACAATACTGGCAACAAATCATTTAACAAATTCACCAGTCTTCATTTGCAGATATCACGTCATTATCACCAGCCAGTTTGAATGTCAGAGTTGGTGACACAATCTGATCCATCGTACAAAGCAAACAGCCCATTAAACAACTGATCACTTGGCTGTTCATGTGTACAGCCCTTCCATTTCAACAGCTGATTGCTCAGCTAATTAGTGGTTCATATCGACTGCGCAAATGTCTGAGCGACAGCTTTACAGAAATATTAGGATCATGGAGCTAAAAAGAGTTTTATCCCTCACAATGACTTACATAAAACAGACTTGTTCACTGTGTGCACCACTGGATGAGATGGTTAAATCAGTTTGTAACTGAGCCGAACAGGCCCCCAGGGGGTCTCATGTTTGATTCCTGACTTGTACTAAGTTTATTGATGTCATGCCTATTGGAAAAATTCCACATAATTGGCCTCAACTATCCTAGCCTTGGCTGGGAGAAGAGAAAATCAAGGAGAGGGAAAAAAAACAGCCAGGGGTCCTATTCTTGATTGCTGTCCGGTGACAGTATGCGTCTGTGGGTGTTATCTGAGGACAAGATTGAACTCAGTTGTGATGCCCTCCACAGATGAACAGCACTTACTGTGTGAACTCACTCATGAACAATATCCGCTTGGGTGAGGAACTGGAGGGCTGCTGGGGTCTGCGGACTGCACCTTCATAGGAGTTAGGGCCTTCAGGAGAGGAAGGGGAGTGGAGGAAATGAGCAAAAAATAACTACTTTAGGATCTCGTAGCTAAATAGGACTCTTGTCTCTCATACTGTCTTAAATAAAAAGGATGACTTGGGCATTTGGTTGTTTTATCTATTTCCCTTTGCCTCATCTTTAGGTTTGTCCGTCATCAGGCAGAAATCCCCCGGCCAGAGGGTAAGCCGGCAACTTAAAATCATATTAATTCTAATAAAGTTTCTCCAGGTGAATTAATGAGAGACTTCAAGAACATTTTATCATAATTTCCTGCAAAATTGGAGTTAGCAAGGCAACATTTGTTAATCTGCAATCTATTACACTTGTTGCTGTCTTAGTAACCTAGCCATATCCCATTAGTTAACAGATGACAGGGTGAGATGAAGTAGGGTGGGAGGAGGTTCATGTGGAACATAAACACCGACATAGACCCGTTAGGAGGAATGGCCTATTTCTGTGCTGTAATTTCTATGTAGTTCTACATTGCGCTCTCCTGACCGCAGACTCTGGGTATGATGGCCACTATAAGCAAGCACAGCTGGAAAGAGTAAGCTCGTTGTCCTTATAAAAAATTGTAATGTAGTGAAATGAAGAGGTTGAGAGAACACAGTGTAAACAGCATGCGTTGGGGAACAATAACCTCAATGCAATGTGCCTGTGATCTAATTGATATATTCAGTCAATAAGCTCTCCACTTTCTTCCCAAAAATCATCTTTTGTAATTTTACAAATCAGTGCTTACCTAACTTGCTATTCGCTCATGATCAGATGCAATGCAAACAGGAATATTAGACCAAGTTCACCGACTATAATTTGACAGTACAGGAAAAAAATGCAGCCTAATTCGCATGCTTCCATCCCTACTGAATTAAGTCAAGAATTCGTGTAGAATTCTTTAACCTGAACACGCACATCTTCACTCTCCCTGGAATGAATGTTGACAATTGGATGTCTATGCTGTTTAAGTTTGTGTGCCCTTTGTCCTTTCTTTCTGCAATGCAGCGCACTGCTCCACTGCTGTCAGACAAGCACTGGATACAACGTGCCTCAAATGGCGATCTCTGTGGACTGGGCTCTACAGTTCATTGCACTGCAAGGGGAGAGCCACACACTTATCAGAGAAAATCTCTGAGAAGAGCATTTGAAAATAAACCTCACGTAAACTAAAGGTTAAACAAAGAGCGACTGCTGGTCTGGATTGCAAGGTGCGCATTCGAACGACAACAAAAATATATTAGTACCCAAATGCACAAAAACCATGAATTGTTCTACTTTCCTTTAAAAAAACAAATTCCATTGTACATGTCATACAAAGATGTGTAATAATTGACCATATTTGAGGCCTTTTATATCACAGGTACAAATCTCAAGACACAGGTTCTGATATGGTACACTGGCTTTGCCCCGGACCACAGCTATACCGTGAAGTCAACTGGTTTAGGAGAACTAAACCCTGCAGGGGGTCTCTTACCTCTTGTGCGCTTCTTTATTATTTTCTGGTGCCAGTCCACAAATTACCAGATTTATTAAATACAATTTCACAACCTTGTCATGGTGGGATTTGAACTCAGGACCTCTGGGTTGCTCGTCCAAAGCCATAACTACCAGGCTACTTTACCCACGCTTAGTGCATAGTTCTGCCTGGCGGCTTCCATTTTGTGGTGTGTTCCTTGCGGTAGCACTCTTGCCTGTGAGTCAGAAGGCTGTGGGTTCAAGCCCCATTCCACTGTGGGTTCAAGCCCCACTCCAGAACCTTGAGCACAAAATCTATGCTGACACTCCAGTGCAATACTGAGGGAGTGCTGCACTGTTGAAGGTGCCATCTTTCGGATGAGACGTCAAACCAAGGTCTGCCCTCTCAGGTGGATGTAAAAGATTCCATGGCACTATTCGAAGAAGAGCAGGGGAGTTCTCCCTGGTGTCCTGGCCAATATTTATCCCTCAACCAACATCACTTTAAAAAAAGAGATTGTCTGGTCATTAGCACATTGTTGTTTGTGGAACCTTGCTGTTAGCAAATTGGCTGCTGTGTTTCTTATATTACAACAGCGAGTACACTTCAAAAAGTACTTCATTGGCTGAAAAACACTTTGGGACGGCCTGAAGTTGTGAAAGGCGCTATATAAATGTAAAATCTTTCTTCCTTACTTTCTTAGTCAATCCTGGTACCTCCTCACCTCTGAGTTTATGCTACAGTCTCCACCACTTAAAACATCCACATTTAAAACAGGCAGCCGCTTATATTGGCCAAAAAGCAATAATCATTATCTATTTGCATTAATGTCAATTTTAAGGTTGCCGGTAATAGTGTCTTAGGTGCGTTGTTTATTTTGGGCAGAAGCAGCTCTTTACACTCACTAGTTCGCAGACTTCACATCCCTTAGGCTTCCATTCCTTCTACAATTTAAAATGCAGGTTTAGTATCATAGAAAAATGTTCCAAAGCCACATCCACAACACAGGGAATAGTAGGTTGGAGAAGTCACTTACAAGACATCAACTCCATTGAGCGGTGGTTTTATAAAGCATGATGGTGGAGCTGCAGCAGTTTGTTAGCACCCTCAGATTGAGTCACTGCCGCTAACTCTCTGCGGCCCAACCAGTACTGTGCGTGTTGTATAAAATTAATTTTGAATCTCTGCTGGAGCTGCTGCTTTTTCTTTTCACTGATACTGAGCAATGATGCAAACTGACTCTGGGTGTTTAATTTTACTAACGCTACTGCATTATACCGGCCTTCGCATATAGCGGGCAAATCGCGTTCACACGAGCACGCCTGCTATATGTGGTGGGGACTGTGCTGGTTTTTGTATCACTGTATGTCATGAAGCCAGGGTTGCCAACCCTCCAGGATCATCCCGGAGTCTCCAGGAGGAATTAAAGATTAATCTCCTGGGAACTGTTGTGAGCAACTTGGGAGAAAAATTATAGGGGTATTAAAAAAAAATTCCATTTTTTTTGAACAGTTTTGTTTATTAGTTATAAAAATACTGGAGATGGGAAAGAGGCTGTTTGATTGGGCGGGGTAGCTGGAGGTGGGAAATCATGTGATTGAAACATCCAGGAATACATCCAACTAGAGTTGGCAACCCTACAAAAAGCTGCACATTGATGTAAACGGGGAAGTACAAATGGCCTACCAAAATACCTTTAGTGTATTCCTCAGATTGCATTCACTTGATAGAACATCAATAAATTAAATCCAAATGTCGCAGGGTTTGAAGTTGATCAAACACTTTTACCATCTTGGGTATCTCAGTAATGTGAAAAGCAATTTGTGGTTTTAAAACTATTACAGACAATGAAGTTAAATACAAAAAACATGTGAGCTGTACATCTAGGGTTGATGCCAGTCACAGATTGCAGAGTAAATTAATCAAATAGAAGGTTTGCAGGAGGTCATATCATCAAAACAGGAAAATTACCCATGAATAAGGAGTTAAATGACCAGAATTAATTCAAACCTCTGCTAAAACTGAGATTGATTGTAATCAAGATGAAATATTTCTCAATAACCTGCAAATCTTAAGCTTCCCGTGCTTGGCACCTATTCATGGGTGTCTAGCCAAATCACAGATTAAGGTTTAAAACTGCTGGATATTTGGGTTTCAAAGAAATTGCAACTTCTGTTGCATGTGTTTCACTGTTTCCCCCTCCCCAACAGCTGAACCAGCACTGGCCTGTGTAAGAGGCACTAGCAATTGGGAATCTAAGGGTTAATGCTCTGATCTCACATTTGAAGGGAGTGTGGGTCAGAGAAATGGTAGTGTCATCGCTAACCCACAATCCCAGCGAATTTACCCCTTTCTGTTGTATTTCCCTTACCTTCTTGTGCATTCTTGAGTATTTAGGGCTTACATATGTATGACCAGTGCCAGCTAAGGGATATGAGCTGATTTCTTCAGCGTCAAGTCAACCCAGGAGCAGAGCTCAGATCCAGTTTCAATGCAACTCAAGAGTTCTCAGGCAGTGGTGAAATCAATGCCAATCTCTTTAGTGTGAACTCTACTTTGCAGATATCCTTCCCTCTCCATCGCTGGGTAAGTATCTCAATTCTGCTGGTATTTGTGTTTCAATTTCAGTAACGTCAACCACGTTTGCACAATAGCCCAGTACTGTTCCGACTCAGTTGAGCTTTCCGTGCTTGGCACTACAAAACGATGCAAGTTTGAGAAAGTGCGATCAAACAGCTTTTGAAAACAAAAACACCTGATCGCAGACCAAAAATACTTAACATGCTTTTGGCAATTTGTTTTGTATATCATTGCAATGCAAGTTATATGACAGGTAATAATGATAACACAGACTGCTATTTACAGAAAACGAGAGAGAGGGAAAAACAACATCTTTTTAAATTCCCCCCTCCTCCACAGTATCAAATTGCCAACTGGAACCTGAACTGTCCGATCCAAGGTGTTAATATTTCACAGGTAGTCAAAGAATGAAATTTCATACGAATAAAAAAAATTGTTGCAGCAATAGTTCAGATATTTCTTTTACATAAAATGGCTGACTGTCAGTATTTATAATTAATCTTTACCAAAGAGTTGTCACGGCAACACTTGTCAGTTGCCGGAGGCATGTCTATCACAGTTGAGGTAATAAAGGGACTTCTCTAATTATGCAAGATGCTTTATGCTCCTGCACTCAGTGCCTCACACCATTACATCTTTAACAGCAAGGTACCCCCAATCATAGAGTTGAAACTTATCAGAAGCTTTTCAGGTCTCAACATGATGCCAGATGATGTCAATAGTTTTTAATTATCAGACATGTAATACGAAGAACAAATATTTGGTGAGACTAGAGACTGACTGACTCAGACTTCAGGATAAGTTGTTGAGGTCTTGAAGCTTTCGGTGCTATTTCAAGGACTAAAAATAAGATTCCATTTGAAAGTTAAGAACATAATCAACAGCTATTATTGCCTCAACTAGATACAAACTGCAGTACTGGAATAAATGACTGATTAAAGTTGAGCTGCAATGACACTGCTTGTACATCTGAATCATATAACGTTCAAATCCTGCATAATAAGTTGGCATTTATGATAATCAAACAGAACTTTCTAATCATCAAAATTGAGAGCCAGAGCAAGACATTTTCACACATATGTAAGGGTGGTGGAAAATAAAAGTTAAAACCAAAATGGATATTGGATTTAGGGAAATTGCTGATTTGCTGTGAGCCATGTCTTATAAATGATCAGTGGCGCAACTTTAACATTAACTTATTTAGTCCCCATTAAGATGGGGTTCACGTGGGAACGTAATTAGCCAGGCTTCCTTCCTGACTACCATCCAGTGACCCACCCACTGCAAAATGCTGGCGCAAGGAATTCTGATGAGAATAAGACCATATGACGCCCTTCATGATGAGATCGCTTGCTGACACTCACCGTCAGGGTCCATCCATAAAGATGCCACCTGTGGAACTGTACCCAGCAAGAGTCACCACATTCAGCACAAGAGGGGAGAAAAGAAGACAACCCTTTTCATCAGGACCATCTTAGTAAAGCACTCACAAATAACATCTCTCACACAGCAAGAAAAATGTTAACTCTCATTGGCCAGCAGACATGTTCTAATGAATAAGAACACTCTCAATAGAGGGTGCTAGAATATTTCAGAACATATTTTTTGTGACAGGTTTCACGATAATTGAACCAGCATTTCCCATTTGTGAAAGGAAATTGATGTCTGATAGCAGGAAATCACTTATAAAGTTTGTTTAAAATGTTTTTTAAAAAGTTAATGAGGTGATAAGGCTGTTCATGGATGCATTGATAGCGGAAGGATTCAGAGCATGCTCTGTATATTAAGAAACTCCGTTATCTGATGACAGGATGTCACTTACGAGATTTGACTAAACTCTGATAAATGTGAGTTTTGAACACAATGAGCAATTATCCACAGACGCACGGAAGAAAATCATACAGTACGGCAACATATATCTTCTGCTGGGAGAGGAGGGGGGAGGGGAGAGAAGGAAGAGGCATAAAACAGCCACACATCAGCAGCAGCTTAATCCTACAATAAAAGCGCTTTCTCATGAAGATATTGTGCCACCGAAGCACTTTACTGAGGTTTAAATTGTTTTTCTACCCAATTATGATCCCAGCTCTTCTGTAGAGTTTGAGTCAATAGTTAGTTTCTAGTTTTATCTTCAATAATATAACTTGCATTTATATAGCACCTTCAAAATAAAGAATTTCCAAGATATTTCACAATTTAAAAAAAAGATGAGGAACAGACAATGAGCGATGAATGGAGTGATTAGGATCGGTGACCACAAGCTTTATCAAAAAGATGGGTTTTGAGAACTTTTTTTTTTAAAAAAAGGAGCAGAGGCTTAAGGAGGGAGTTCCAGAAAGAGGCGACTGGAGGCGCTGATATTAATAGTGGGGTGAAGGGGGATAGTGCACAATAGCATAGGACAGAAAGGTGCAGGAGAGGCTAAAAGGTTGGAGAAGACTGCAAACATAGGTAAGGTCATGGAGCAACTTGAAGACAAGGATTAGGATTTTACATTTAATACTAATCCACTTGCTACGCATTTCAACTTGTGTCAGTAGCAGCTGGAGAATCAGCTTTTAACCTTAATGCTTTCAGTGCAAATACAATGAATTTCAGCAGTGTGCTGATGGATAAAGTCTTTTATTTACTGGAAAAATGTTGCACTCCTATAGGAGGGGTGCTCTTCTGAGGTTGGGTTTGAGGTGAATTGTTGGTGCACAGTATAGTGAGCTTTACTCTTATGTTTAACCCAAGTTATATCTGCCTAATAATAATTGATGTCGACACTGGGCAGCTGAGATGGAATCATTCCATTCCCCTGTGTTAACATTCCTCATCTTCATGAATATAAAATTCATAACAACAAAAATAAGTTCTTCACTTACGTATCTGGATGGTTCTTCATGGTTTTGGTCGTTCATGTCTGATGGATGGATTTGAGTTGCCTTTGGTCCTTTGGCATAGGATTTTGGGAGCTGGCCTCGAAATTCTGAAGGAATGAACTGGAGCTGCCAGCTGCAAAACAAAAAGCAAAATTAGATCTTCATTCTGCCGTTGGATTAAACAACAAAGCTTTCAAGCTCGAGTCTTCCTTTTACATCAGACCGGTTTCACAGTTGTACAAATTTTTACTCGTAGGGTCAGTATAGGGTGCCGTGAGTGCGGGCTGGGCACTCTTCCTCAGAAATTGATGTGGAGATGCCGGTGATGGACTGGGGTTAACAATTGTAAACAATTTTACAACACCAAGTTATAGTCCAACGATTTTATTTTTAATCAGAAATTGAGGGAGGGAAATGTCGGAGCTATAATCATCCTGTAACGGACTCTTACTCGTGGCTTTGGGAGCTGGGATCTAAGGTCTTCCTACGTCTGGGGAAGGTGTGTCAGACCACCAAGGGCAAAGGGAGAAAACCAAATAAATTATCCAAAACACACAAATATATTGTGCATTGTATATATACACACACACATATATTGTGTGTATCAGAGATTATGAAATACATATGGTTCATGTATTCAGCAGTACAATCCAATAAAAGAATGAGTATTTGTGGAATGCTTACAAACAAAAAGAAAAATGGAAAACAGAAGTCTTCAAAACTTTGTTCATGATAACAATGGCAACAAGCACAAATCACCACATACTTTATATACTTAAAGTGTACTGCATATACTTTAATGGTGTACAAGTGTTACTGGTCTTATCATACAGAGTTGCACTAGTAACAACCTGGAAATGGGGTCGTTTGAACTCTGGACTAGGTGGAATCAGATTTGAATCCTAGCAGAGTTCACTCAGCCTTTCATCCTTTGGAGGTTGGTAAAATGAGCTCCATGTGGGGAGGAAACAGGACACCACAGGAACTGTTGTGACATCAAAAAAAATATAAATACAAAATGCTGGAAACACTAAGCAAGTCTGGAGAGAACAGAGCAGCGAACGTTTTGGGTCTGGACCCTTTTTCCGAACAGTTAGCTTGTTTTGATGGTGTTGTTGAGGGATAACTGTCGGCCAGGTCACCGAGAGCAATTCCCTGTCCTTCTTTGAATAGTGGATCTTTTCCGTCCACCTAAGGGGGCAGGTGGGGCCTTGGTTGAACGTCTCACGCGAAAGAAGGATTTCATGTCTAATAGAGGCTGATCCCTGAGGTTTCTCTTGCTCCTTCTCTCACAACCTAAGCTATTCCAGGATGTTCTGCCCTGAGTGGCAGCTGGAGCATTACCAAAACTTCAACTAAAAAAAAACAGTAAACGCTAATCTAAAATTTTAAATATTCTTCATTCATTTGATGACAGATTGTTGAAATAAATCTTGTGAAATGTATCAAACTGTGTAGACACAACACTTTCAAACTTATAGTACATACTCCCTTTACTGTTTTGCATTCCTTGCTTTTTAAGGATTTTAAAAAAAATTACAAAAGTCCTTCGTTGAAGGGCAATCACCGCAGAGGCCAGAAGATGGGAATAAATCTTCTGTGCTCCAGTTTCAAGAAGTGTAATCACCATGGAACACATCCATTAGTCAGCAGAGTTAGTCTCTCACAGATGCTTAGGGAACAGTCTTTCATTTTAAAACGTGTCTTAAATAAGTTTTTGATAAAATACAGATTCAGAAGTATGAATTTGGCAGTTAGATGAAAATGTGTTAGAGCTGTAACCATCTTAGCTATTCAGATATTGAATCACCCAGTGCATCGTTCCAGCATTTTCTCTTTTTGTAAAAAAAACGTCCAGGATGTTACTTCTATTGCAGTGAAGCCATCCAAAAAGAACTCAAGGGCTAACAAAATCAGAGTATGATTCCACCCACCCCCACCATCTTTTGCTGATCAACATTCCAGTTACAAACTTGTTATTTTTAAAAATTTATTCTTGGGCTATGAGCCTCTCTAGCAAGGCCAACATTTATTGCTCATCCTTAGTTGCCCTGAAGGTGGTGGTGCACCTTCTTCTTGAACCGCTGTAGGCCGTGTGGTGAAGGTGCCCCCACAGTGCTGTGAGATAAGGAGTTCCAGGATTTTGACCCAGGACGATGAAGGAACGGTGATATATGTCCAAGTCAGGATGGTGTGTGACTTGGAGGGGAACTTGGCACCTGCTGCCCTTGTCCTTCTAGGTGGCAGAGGTCGAAGAAGCCTTGGTGAGTTGCTACAGTGCATCCTGTGGATGGTACACACTGCAGCCACAGTGCACTAATGGTGGAGGGGGTGGATATTTAGGGTGGCGGATGAGCTGCTGATCAGGCGGACTGCTTTGTCCTGGATGGTGTCGAGTTTCTCAAGTGTTACTGCAGCTGCACCCATCCAGGTAAGTATTTCATCACACTCCTGACTTGTGCCTTATAGATGGTGGAGGGGCTTTGGGAAGTCAGGAGATGTGTCACTCGCTACAGAATACCCAGCCTCTGACCTGCTCCAGCAGCCACGGCATTTATGTGGCTGGTCTGATTCAGTTCAGTTTCTGGTCAATGGTGACCCCCAGGATGTTGATGGTGGGGAGTATGACGATGGTAATACCAATGAATTGTCAAGGGGAGATGGTTAGACTCTCTTGTTGGAGATGGACATTGCTTGTCGCTTGTGTGGCACCAATGTTACCTGCTACTTATCAGCCCAAATCTTGATGTTACCCTGGTCTTGCTGCATGCTGGCATGGACTGCTTCATGAAGTGAGGAATTGCGAATGGAGCTAAAGCTGTATTTATACTACAACTGTAGCATTGCTGTGTTTTTGCTTCACACCAATGCTATGATGGTGGCATACGTCCTGAAGCTGGGCCCAGCCTGGTCCATCATCGTCCAGGGAGTCTCACTCCACTTTGCCCCAGAGTCAGGTCAGCTCCTGACTTGGGATTTGTAAAATCACTTCACACCGAAGCTTCAGCTCCAATGTAAATGCAGCAGCTTGAGACTGTCTTCTCTTACGGAAACAAAATAAATAAATAAATAGCCACTAGAAGTTACAGCTGACAACGAAAATGAGAAAAGTTAGAAAGGCATGTACAAAGAGCAACTGGTGTATGTAAGGGGGGGGAGGGGGGGAAGAAAAGGAACATTTTAAGAACGGTCAAACACGCTACTTAGGGCTTTAGCTGGAAAAGGGGACACAACATATGATCTAACTGCTCCGATCCTAAGTGGAATCTATTCATTATCTCCTTGTATAAAGGGCATGGGAGGGGTCTCCTCCAACTGAATTACTGTAGAAATGTATTAAACATTTTCACTACTTAACATACAAGACTTAAAACCAACTTTTATTTTTGTTTGACACTTTATATATAATGAATTTCAGTAACTTTGCATGGTTTGAACTCAAAAAATGAGGGTACATTAGACAGGCAGGGTATGTTACCTGCCAAACACAAACAGCAATGACATAACGTCTAATCACAGAACCGAGGGCTGGCGTATAAAGTTACTTACTTGTCCGGTAGGAGAAAGCTACTGGGAAAGCGGTACCATTCCTTTCCAACACAAATATTAACTGGTCTCCCCTCAGGCACCGTATGAATGGTTGGGTCTGTGGCGATCCTGTGGAATTCTGGGTAAAGGTCAAGTGGCGCATGGTAACCTGCGAATTAACAGCGAGACAACATGACGGAAATTCCTTCCATGTCCTCAATTTATTTGTTCTTTTCTGATTTTTTTTTCATTTATTAAAGAGAGAAATTACTGCATTTTGATGCCTTAGAAAGGAGAATTTCAAAAAAAAAGCCAGGTATCATTCGCAAATTTCTTGTTCATAAAACAAAAAAAATTCCCTGTGTACAAGCAAATCAGCAGGTCCAGAACAGCATGAATGATGTTGAAAACTTGTATTTGCAGCAACAAGGCTTTGTATTTCTCTCTCCCCGGACCCCTCACCACCCCACCTTTCCTCCCTCCTCACCTAAAGGCACTGGTTCATGCTGCCATATGATTCCAGTTTCTCTCTGGTACCTCCCCCACAAGTGGACATTCTTTATGTGAACCCAGACAACGTATTCTCGTAGGTTATCTGACCCCTGGGGTCATCACAGCCCGTCTGTCCTTGCCCAACACCCATGCACATGCACCTCTCAGCAGGGTTCACTGGATAGCAATTAGGACTTGGAACACTGGTTAATGATTTACCGCTGTTGAGCTCCAAGGGCAACTGCAGTGTACCTACTATCACCCAACTGGGATCAGCTAATGCAGTACAGAGAGGGAGTCCAGAGTGGGACCTCTCTGGTTTGTTTGGGTCCAGCAATAATCTGAGCAGTTCACATATCCACTAAGTCAACAAGGGAGCCAAGGACTCGATGTTTTAAAAACTGTGATGATCACTTTGACGTTCCATGAAATAACACTTCAAAAATGGTCTGAAAACAGGCCTGCACCTTCATCTCCATTTTTGATTTTGCCATCTCTGACTCCTGTGGTTCTGATGCCTCACTGCACCTCAGTCCAACTATGAACTGGGAAATCTCACCCCTAGGGAGTGGGAATATTTAACTTCAGTGCTACAAATACCAACATGTGAATCTCTGGCTTGGAGGTCAGTGTTGACAAAGCCTATAGACACGTTTGGCTAAATGGCAAGGAAAGTCCACTGCTTGTTCCCATATTCACTAAGGATTATGACCTGCAAACTGAATGTTTCAATCCTTTACAACATCTGAGATTTTTTGTTCCAAAGCAGCACCACAAAATCGGTGATTAAACCAAACCTCCCATTATACTAAAAACACAAAGAGATGCTGGGGCTCCAATTAAACATTATGGGGCTGGAAACCAGTGGATCACGATTCTGGCAAATACGCCAGGTTCACTCCAACTGATACCACCACCCAGCAACCCCCCCCCCCCCCCCACACCTTGCTGACCCCATCAGAGTTTTCAGGGAGGGCACCTCATCTGCATGGGGCCGATAGGCATCCATGCCCACTACAAGTGTATGGCCCATGCGGTTGGAAATTCCAGCGCCACCACTGACAGTGGGTGTAATTACAGCGTGACAAGTTTACATCGGCAGTTCCCATTATAAATGTGGACGTAGGAATTTATAATGGAAATATAAAAATATGGACAGAATGCAAGAGTTTAAGATGGGGATTGAAATGTGCCTGCTTGCCAGGCCCAATTATCCCCACCCTTTAACCCCCACTTCACCCAAGACGACACTTGGTCTTGACAACCAGTGTGCATCGCCAAGGGAGATCAGCAAGTTACTTTTTTTTAAATCAGCTTTTTCAAGCTGGAACTTTGGGGTTGTTACCCTTCAAAATAACCAGCTGCTCAAAACTAAAGCCTTTGAGAAAAATTTCAAACCCAACCATATTTTGTAAAAGGTCTCAGTGGAATTGTTTTATCCATTTCTAAGTCCTGAGCACTAATCACTACATACAGATTGGGGAAAAAAGTTCCTTTGCATTTCAACACCACAAATACTTCCAGCCACTAACCTCTGAATAAGGCCACTGAGCGAGAAAGAGAGAGGAATCCGAACAGGATGACTGTACCCAAAGCAAGCCAATTAGAGGAGACTGTATAATGCTCTAGACGGTAACGCTGGAATAAGAAATGGTAGCACTTCTGTAAAAAGATGGAAAATGTCACAGTTATTCAATAGCGTAGACCAGAAGTGTCGAAGGTTTTTCCCTGTGCGTGTTGCACAGGTGCATATTATGCAAACTGCCGGCTCACAGTGGAAAGGATATCCAAGAAGATCGCGCATTTAGACACAGACATCAAGTTTTTACAGAGCTGCAAGAAAGCAGACAAGATCCCGAAAGGACTACAGATCATGAACCCACTCAAGTCCACATACAACTCGGATTACGCTGAGAGACTCTGCCGCCGTACCTCTCGCACACTCCGCAGCACTATACACCAGTATCCCCCACGATGACGGCATCGCTGCGACAGCATCAATACTCAACACCAACAACAGCCAATCTCCGGACGCCATGTTCTCCGCAGCCTTCAACATGTCATCAATGACGACGAACACCTCACTATGGCCATCCCCACACCTCCACTACTCGCCTTTAAACAGCCACCCAACCTCAAACAGACCATCGTTCGCAGCAAATTACCTAGCTTTCAAGAGAACAGCGTCCACGACACCACACAACCCTGCCACGGTAACCTCTGCAAGACATGCCAGATCATCGACACAGATACCACCATCACACGAGAGGACACCACCCACCAGGTGCAGGGTTCATACTCCTGCAACGTTGTCTACCTCATACGTTGCAGGAAAGGATGCCCCAGAGCATGGTACATTGGCGAGACCATGCAGACGCTGCGACAACGGATGAACGGACACCGCGCAACAATCGCCAAACAGGAGGGTTCCCTCCCAGTCGGGGAACACTTCAGCAGTCATGGACCGCTGAAGTGTTCCCCGACCTTCGGGTAAGCGTACTCCAAGGCGGCCTTCGAGACACACGACAACGCAAAATCGTCGAGCAGAAATTGATAGCCAAGTTCCGCACCCATGAGGACGGCCTCAACCGGGATCTTGGGTTCATGTCACGCTACACGTTACCCCACCAACGAACAAATGTTATCTGTTTTTAATATAACGGGTCAGTTGCTGTCTTTTCTATGTTTCTACCTCTCTATCTCTGTTTTTTTTTATTTGTTGTTTTTTTTTGGTGATTTGTATATTCTGAGACCTTGCAGGTAACACCTGTCTGTCTGCACACTGATTGCCTTGGCAACGGGCAGTTGAAAAAACTGTCTGTAATCACCAAGCATTGTTCTGTGAATTATAAATGCGATTTCATTTCGTTCACCTGAGGAAGGAGGAAGCCTCCGAAAGCTTGTGAATTTAAAATAAAATTGCTGGACTATAACTTGGTGTTGTAAAATTGTTTACAATTGTCAACCCCAGTCCATCACCGGCATCTCCACATCATGGCATATTATGGAGCCCTTGAAAACACATAGAAGTTTAAATTCGCGTTCCCATTTATCTCAAGTTGCTGATGCCAACAGATCTTGGGTGTTCTGATTTAGGATTTATCCGCTAATGAGGTAACCATGCCAAGGACTACCTTTTCCAGAATTTTAAGTCCACAAAATTTGAAGAAGAAATGTAAGCGCAAATACAGCCAAATTGCCTGGACTTCATGGGTCAGAGTGCCATGGTTTTGGGGGCTGCATGTGGCCCACAGGCTGTATTTTGGACATCCCTGGTGTATACTATAAACTAATTGTGAACTAGAGTTACTAACCTGCCTACCAATGCAAGCCAGCAAATGATGCACCAATAGGAAGGTACAAGGTGTGTGCAGTCAAGTTTTAGTAGCTATTACACACACTATGCAGTCCAGCTTCCTCTACACTTTATGGCATCACTGCACGTACATGACACATATACGTGCTTGAACATTCTCAGTGATATTCCAAGTTTCAGAGGAAGCCAGAGCCCTGATTGAGAGAGGCTGGCACAATTCTTGCAACATTATTCAATGCGCCTAATTCGTGCAAGCCAAAGGCAAAACAGGTTTATAAAACAGAGACTTGCACTCAAGCCCACATATTTGAACATTCCTAGAACATTCCGTATTGTAATGAATAGCTGAAAGTCCTTGTTTGTTCCTAGCATGTTATAGCAAGCCACATTACACGCAAGACTGATTAGGAATATTTTGCGTCCCTTGTGAACTAAAGCATTTATCTCTATTCTACGCACATTTTCATCATGATACCAGCTGACAAAACTCACTGAATGTTGTCACACTGCTGGAGAGATATTAAAGACGTCTTCTCACATATACTGACTTTATATTCACTTACATTTAGCATTTGGATGCACAATAAGTGCAATACATTAACATAAAGAAAGAGGAAGGATTGACTTAGGAAACGGTAATTTTTTGTTACTATTGTTTATCATAGTATCAGAGTAGGTATAGCACAGGAGGCCATTCAGTCCATCATGTCTGTATCAGCTCTTTGCAAGAGCTATCCAATTAGTCCCATTCCCCTGCTCTTTCCCCATACCCCTGTAAATTCAAGTATTTATCCAATTCCCTTTTGAAAGTTACTACTGAATCTGCTTCCACCACCTTTTCAGGCAGTGCATTCCAGATCATAACTCATTACGTTAAAAAAATGTCTTCTCAGGTCACCTCTGGCTCTTTTGCCAATCACCTTAAATCTGTGTCCTCTGGTTACTGACCCATCTGCCACTGGAAACAGTTTCTCCTTGTTTACTCGGTCAAAACAGTTCATGATTTTGAACACTTTTATCAAATCTCCCCTTTGCCTTCTCTTGTTCTGAGAACAACCCCAGCTTCTCCAGCCTCTCCACATAACTGAAGTCCCTCATTCCTGGCACCATTCTAGTAAATCTCTTCTGCACTCTCTCATCCTTCCTAAAGTGTGATGCCCAGAATTGAACATAATATTCCTGCTGGGGCATCACCAGTGTTTCATAAAGGTTTAGCGTCACTTCCTTGCTTTTGTACTTTATGCCTCTATTAATAAAGCCCAGGATCCTATATGCTTTTTTAAAATATAAAAACAGCCTTCTCAACTTGTCCTGCCACCTTCAAAGATTTGTGTATGCTCTCTGTAATTGTACCATTTAGTTTATATTGCCTCTCCTCATTCTTCCTACCAAAATGCATCATTTCACACTTCTCTGTGTTAAATTGTATCTGCCATGTGACTGCCCACTTCACCAGTCTCTCTATGTCCTTCTAAAGTCTGTTACCATCCTTCACATTGTTTATATTTCCGAGTTTCGTGTCATCTGCAAACTTTGAAATTATACCCTCTGTACCCAAGTCCAGGTCATTAATATATATCAAAAAGAGCAGTGGTCCTAACACTGACCCCTGGGGAACACCACTGTATACTTCCCTCCAGTCTAAAAAAACAACCGTTCACCACTACTCCCTGCTTTCTAAAATAGATCCCTCTGTACTATTTTAGTAAGATGCTCTCTTTCCATCAGTTAGCCTCTCATACCCACACCCCCAATCCTTGGTTGAAAGTGCTGCCTTGCATCTAAATCAACGGAGATTCCTAGCAGTCAAACGGCCATCTCTTAACCTACATCATCAGAACAGCTCTTGAGCAAAATGGGAGCCCAAAATCGCCCGTCTCCACTAGACGAGAAATGATGTGGAAAAATTGGGCTCTCTCTTACTGAGCAGGAGATACCGTGATCTTGTGTAAAAAAAATGAAGGAGTACTTTGTGCAGCCTCACTTTTCCTGCTCCTTCAAGAGCACTTGATCGAAACCAGCCCATTAGTACCTTTAGCCAAGCAGTATAACATACACTTCACTTTATTTTCAAAACCATTGAAGCACAAATACACAAATTAGTTTCGAGAGGACAGGTCATGCTTATGAATTTGGTATTTCGAAAGAGAATTCTACAGAGAGAATGGCTGCTTTTATTTGGGTTCAGCTGTATTGTATTCAGGGTTTAAAAAGAATGAGGCCAAGGTTGGTGAATTTTGGGGTATATCATCTTTGGTTTGTATCCAAGAAATACTTTCTTTCTCATTAAGTCCCAATTTGTTTTTGTTTATCTTTCTCTCGAGAGCCCGTGTCATTGCCCTCCCAGCTCTATGAGGAAACACTCAGCAATGGAAATCAGAGAAACGGGTTTAGAACAGAAGTCAAATTTCAGAACGAAACAAAAATGTACTATTCAAAAAGAAGCAATATCTGGGTAAAGGGGCCCTGTGTGAATCATTAAACTGTCTTTTCCCTTTAAATGCTCAATGACTTGCTGTTCATTTACAGCATTTTCTGTTTGAATTTCCTTTTTATTGACCGTTCCTCCATGTGCTTTTGCCTTTAATATCATCCCTACCCATCTGCTCATAAATATCCACTGCAACAATTTTAGTTCATTACCATTTTCAGATGCAATATAAATACACACCTCTCCATTCTCCTTACATTCAAAATATATTCACATACTCTGCAGCTGAAATGCGTTTTGATGCTACAAGCTACAGGATCTCCTTTTGGTTCACAAATGCTACGTTGGATACTTTGGCACCTGTTTCCATTCCATCTGCCCTGCAGAAGCTCCTCGCTATTCAACAGTATATACTGTCAAGAATACTCTGCATCATTTTCTGTTAGACTAAACGTATTTTGAAGGGGACATCTGATTAAATTGCGTCTGCAGATGGCTAACAGTTTACTGAAGGATTGAAGAGAAGTTTTCTTTCCCTACAGCTGAATTTGTTGTTAAACAGAACCCTGTCTGTCCAGTTCAGCGAGCTGACCTTTTATTTCCATATTGCGCCAATGCTAGCTGAAGGAACAATGCTAACATATTGCCCAACAGGAAAAGGACAGACTGCTAGAGCATTCTAACCTACCCTTTCAACCAGGCAGTTCAGTGCTATTTCCCTCTCTTATTTTTTGGAATAATACATTGAATCAACTGGTAATAAATATAATTTTTCAAATATTTACTATTAAAATATCATGGTTTTTGGTTCTCATTGTGTAATAAGTTTAAAAACAATACTCTTTTTAGCCAGTTTATTTAGTTTTGGGACGTAGTGATTCAATAATATATTGGCAGGCATATAAGCCGCACTTGAACAGAGGTTCTCCTTAAGCAAAAAATTATTAACCTGCATATAAGCAACTCCCCCATTACTAGATTAATTGGCCTGTATGCAAATTAACATGGTAATCAGAAGACTGATATTAGATTTAGAAACAAATACATGCAGGAAACCACAGAACAAGAAAAGTCCCATCAAGCACACTCTATCTAGAAGTCAAACCCAGTCTTGCCCATCACTGACACTGCTCCACCCATTGAATCTTTTGATGAAAACAAAAACAAAATAATACAGTTGCTACTAGTATTTTGCTCATTACAGGTTCCAGGCATTTACAATGGTATTTTCTGCAGACTTGACTCTGTATGGATTTTAAGTTGTGTGAAATTTATTTTCATCGTTAATTATTTTGTACTTCTCTTGGGATGTGGTTAAATTGTCACATTTGTGTAAAAGTGACAGCTCCTGATTGCTGGATTTGGATTATAAAGTGAATTTTACTGATGCTTTTTGAAAAGCACACATTAATTGTGGAAGGGAGGTTCTTTGAGAAAGTGGTTAAACCTGATTGTGTTCTCTAAACATTTAAGGTTTACTGGTTGGGAGACGAGCTCTCTCATAGCTGCAGAGTGCGAATTCACAGTCCACTGTAAAAAAGGGGGTGCGCTGCTGCCAGGAACCCCTCATGACAACTACCTGCCTCAGGCTAGTAACAAAGCTATGGGGAACGAGCAAGGGAGTGGGACTAATTGGATAGCTCTTTCAAAGAGCCGGCACGGGCACGATGGACCGAACGGCCTCCTTCTGTGCTGTAACATACTATGATACTATGCAAGCCAGAAAGAAAGACTTGCGTCTTTCAAGACCTCAGGATAGCAAAACACTTCACAACCAATACTTTTACAGAAGTACTTTTGAAGTGTAGCCTCTGTTGAGATGTAGGAAAAGTGACAGCCAAATTATCCTACAGCAATGTGATAATGACCAGAGAATCTGTTTTTAGTGATGCTGGTTGAGGGATAAGTATTGGCCAAGACACCAAGTCGAACTCCTCCCTTCTTCTAAGTAGTGCCATGGGATCTTTTACGTCCGCCTGAGGGGGCAGACAGGGCCTCGGATTAACGTCTCATCTGAGAGATGACACCTCTGACTGTGCAGCACTCCCTCAGTATTGAACTGAGGATGTCAGCCTAGATTTTGTGCAAGTGTTTGGAGTGGGACTTGAACCCACAACCTTCTGAGTCAGAGGCGTGAGTGCTACCACTGAGCCACAGCTAACACCTTGGAAATGGCCTAAATTCTATAATCTCACATGTAGTGCGGCAGCAACCACAATTACCGATCTGCTCTAGAGATGACAATACTACTATACTATAGTGCAGTGTGTATGAGAGTTTATATTAACAATGATTGAAAAAAAAGTTTTGCACCTTGTGTTGGTCGAACACTTTTGTGTGTATTAAACCTGCTACTTTACAGTTACCTGTGATCATTTTTTCCTGAGAGTTTATTAATTTAAGTTGAGCCAAACTGAAGACATTCAGAAATTCAAAAAATGCAATGTAAAATATCCAAGATCTGTCATCTTTAATGCAGTTGATAAGTTACCGAGACAGTGAGACCCAATTTGATAATTAAACGCATGGTCATATTTTTGTTTTTGTGCCACTGCATCTCATTTCATTCCGATTCTCCCTTGATTTGAATACATTTATTTGGGGACATCTTCTTAAATTCAAAAAGTTCTTGGTCAGATTTAGGCACTGCCTTTATTCAGTCTTCTTCGCATCAGGACACAGTGACCATATGTCCCTGCCCCTGCCTGTAGCTGCTTAAGACCACAGCAGAGTCAGTACTCACTAGGACCTTGGAGACACCAATTTCCCAATAGTTACGCAGGCATAGATGATGCCTGTGTTGGGAGAATCCTGCTGGGACACTTATTTCTGCATGTGAGACCATCCCTCCCACACAGCTTTTACTGGACAGCAGATAGTATAAATAGCTCATCACTGTAGGGCACACTCAAACACACCACAGACAACCCAGGCAGCGCTACAAAAATTAAACCCGGGATTTAAACACTAGCACACACAATCTGCTAAACAGTGGGACTATATTGCACTCGAGTTCCAAACATGGGCTGGATTGGTGCATTAGTACAGTGATTAGGGTACTGCGTAGTGATTAGCAACCCACAAGGCATGAGTTCTAATCCCACCATGGTAAATTGTGAAATTGAACTCAATAAATCTGGCAATTTGTGAGCTGGCACCAGGAAAACGACCAATGAAAGCTACCAAATTGTTGTAAAAACCCAAACGGTTCATTAATCTGCTTCAAGGGAATCTGTTACCCTACCCAGTCTGGCCTACACTCGAGTCTGGTCCACACTATGAGGGCTAGCAAGCCACTCGGATGTAGAAACAATCTCTACAAAGATTGCCGCACCTCCAGAGGTCCAACCCATCTTGTCACGGCAACTAGGGATGGAAAGAAATGCAGCCTCTCCAATGTTGTCCACCTCACAAAATTAAAAAAGTGTAAGAACTGAGCCATATATACCTGAATGTCCCCAGTTCAATCCCCATTTTGGATTATAAGCTGATCTCAGGCAGAGCAGCAAAGAAGTTAACCTCTGGGCCCCTATTACTGCTGTCACCAGCTGCTACAAAATAGATTAAAAAATAGGGTTTGAATATGATAGATTGGTAGGGGAGGGGACTGACACTTTTAACTAATAAGAAATCTGAGGAGAATTTGTTCTGGGAGCATAAAAATATGCAATAATCTAGAATGTAACTAAATAAATGATGTATCTTTTGAGGTTTTTTTCTGCATCTCAGAAACATCCACATATTTTAAGGAAAAGAATGTTCTTTTCATTTTAATAACTCTATAGCCCTAGAAACCTCCTCAGCGGCCAACATACCCAGGATTTATATTAAAATTAAAATGGGAATGTCACCAGGAAATATGCATATTTGCTTTCCCTCTGCTGCAGCTGTGTTACAGAATAATAGGCAAGTTCGAAGAGAACATGGCATGAGGGCACGGAGGTCAACACCCCATTCTTTACCCCAAACACAACTCAGTAATTTTGTCGATTCTAACCATCGTCTTGTTGAAAGCCTCTCACCAGAATTCTGCAACAAACTGCACCATGGAGCGACGGTCTGCAGTACTCCACACAGGGACCTCCCAATCTCAATCGTGTTACTGTGGGCACTTGCCAAGTGGAGGCCAAACCACTTAGTCACAGAAGGGAAAGGGGGAAAAAAATTCTTATTGGCCCTACAGTTTTATTTTAACAGGGACCTTTCTTAGCTCCTGGAAGCTCCTGCCTCCTAATAGCTTTATGTGAATTTACACTAAGTATATATATATAAGCCTGAAAGAATCCAGAGTTGAACTGTGCGATTATAAACTTGTAGGGACCTGGCAAAATAGTTCTTTTTCTCCAGCGGCTCATCTTAGTAAGATTTCAATTTTTTTAATCCTCTTGTTTTCTCTTGAACTTCCGACTCCTTGATGGGAGTGTGGTTTCACAGATGTTGGTCTCTCAATTGGCCGTTCATGTGTGGGCCCAGACAGGGAGAGTACATGAGCTATTCAAGCATGGGCCTGTTCTCACCCAAAGTCCACACTGCAGGGATCACCAGATAGGGTTCGGGAATGGGAAACCTGGTTGATTTACCCTAAGCTGGAATCCTCACCAACAGGGCCTTCTTACATGGTATTAACAGCGGAGAAAGAGGCCGTTCGGCCCAACAGCCCTATGCCAGTGTTTATGCTCCACATGAACATCCTCCCACCTTACTTCATCTAACCCTATCAACATATCCTTCTATTCCTTTCTCCTTTGTGCACTTAACTAGCTTCGCCTTAAAAGCATCTATGCTATTGATAAAAAATAGGAGGAGTAGGCCATACGACCCCTTGAGCCTGCTCCGCCATTCAATAAGATCATGGCTGATCTTCTACCTCAACTCCACTTTCCTGCCCTATCCTCATATCCCTTAATTCCCTCTGTGTCCAAATATTCATCAATCTCAGTCATGAATATACTCAACGACTGAGCATCCACAGTCCTCTGGGGTAGAGAATTCCAAAGATTCACCTCAACTACTCCATGCGGCAGCAAGTTCCACATTCTAACCATTCCTGGTCTGTGTGGCTCAGTTACTCGTTGCTGCAACAACTAAGCCTTTGGCAGTGGCCAAGATTTCAATCCATATTTGGACATAGATAATACCTCAATCAGAAGAGAGGCAGTTCATTATGAACAAGAGCTTTCAACTGAAGTTTCCACTATAATTTGTACCCTTTAAATTGACCTGTGTCAGCACCAATGCCTTGAATTAAACAACAATGAGCTGATGACCAATAAGATACTCACAAGATCATAGTATTTTCCCTCAGGAACAAGTGCAGAA
This sequence comes from Heptranchias perlo, assembly GCF_035084215.1. Taxonomy (NCBI): domain Eukaryota; kingdom Metazoa; phylum Chordata; class Chondrichthyes; order Hexanchiformes; family Hexanchidae; genus Heptranchias; species Heptranchias perlo. The sequence continues at coordinate 9,550,745 of NC_090357.1, forward strand.
AGCACAGTTGGAAACGAAAAATAATTTATTTAACTACCATTTCACTGAAGTTGTATAATCTAACCTGTGATCTCAGATAGAAATTAGTTCTACATTTTATACAGAATTATTTTTAAATTATATCCTGCAATCATACAGTTCACAATCTGTCATTTTGGTTTTAAAATAAAAGCGACAGGATTATTTGTGTTTTATGTGGAGACATCTTGTTCAATCCCTTGTTTCACTTATACTCTTAGTCAGAAGTCTAAAAGCATCATGGCCTTGTCCTCCTATGCCAGTATGAGCTGAAGAAAAGTTGGTTAAGAATTCCAAGATGTCATTGTGTGGACACTCTGTTTGATTGCAGGATACTAATTTTGCCATCTAGGTTTTTCATGCCTAACATGTAAAGTGACTCTACATAGGATTTTATGTTCTTTTGAAATGCAGCCAATTTTGGTGGAAAATAGTGCAGATTAAATACAGAGGTACAGAGGGCAGTATTTATTTTAAAAAAGACTTCACAGGGCTGTCACTGCTGGATCAGTCATGACCACACTCCTCACAGGCAATTTTATCACTACTTCCAGACAGTCTTTCATTCACATAGAACAATGAACTTGGTCAATCATCCAATTAAGTTGAAGTAGTTTACTCGGTCGTTGTACTGTCTGTACCAGGGCAGTGCTAGTACCATGTGCAGCAGAAAATGGGAACCGCAGAGCTATACCACTCACTGCAGGGGGCAGGGCTCTATGTACACACACACACACCCTGGTTTACCAACCTCCTGCACTGTTGGGATGGTTTTCAATCAACAGAAAATACACCATCAGCTCTGTTCGATCTGTAGATAATGCAATAGGATAGCCAAACAATTTCCCCTTTTTTATATGAAAATAATGCACTTCACACTTGCACCATTGTTTTACATTACACTTTTATTGCCAATGCAATGAAAATCTGTGATGCCAACACCAAACTAGGAACTATTATAGTGTGTTTAAGCAGCTTCAGGTAGAAATGGTTGCTTTTTTCTTAAAATCACTCTCAGGATGTGGGTGTCGCTGGCAAGGCCACATTTATTGCCCATCCGTAGTTGTCCTGTACAACTGAGCGGCTCGCTCAGCCACTTCAGAGGGCACTTAAGAATCAACCACATATAGGTTTTCACCACCGGCGCAGTGTGTACCATCCACAGGATGCACTGCAGCAACTCGCCAAGGCTTCTTCAACAGCACCTCCCAAACCCGTGACCTCTACCACCTAGAAGGACAAGAGCAGCAGGCACATGGGAACACCACCACCTGCACGTTCCCCTCCAAGTCACACACCATCCCGACTTGGAAATATATCGCCGTTCCTTCATCGTCGCTGGGTCAAAATCCTGGAACTCCCTTCCTAACTGCACTGTGGGAGAACCTTCACCACACGGACTGCAGCGGTTCAAGGTGGCGGCTCACCACCACCTTCTCAAGGGCAATTAGGGATGGGTAATACATGCCGGCCTCGCCAGCGACGCCCACATCCCATGAACGAATATAAAAAAGTGTTCTTCCCTAAAGGACATTAGTGAGTCTGTTGGGTTTTTAATGACAATTCGACATCTTCATGGTCACTTTTACTGATCCAGATTTAAACTGAATGCAAATTCTCAAATTGCCATGGTGGGATTTGAACTCACATTCCCTGGATTATTAGTCCAAGCCTCTGGATTACTAGTCCAGTAATATGGCCACTACACTATAGTACCTGCACACCCTTTGTTTAAAAGGTTGAATATACCCCTTCATCAACTTATTCCTTCTTCAACACTTTAAAGAAGCAATGTCCACCTGGCAGTGGCACCTTTGACCCATAACTAAAAGAGTTAAAAGGCCCTGACAGAGAATTGTGCATAACAATCATTGATGCGTTGCAGCCAGGGACGCAGTCATGAAGGGGCAAGGTATCCATGTTGGAGAACGAAACATTATTTCCACTATTGCTACCCAGGCCAGCAAAGGCTGATTGCAGATTAAAATTCCCTCCATTCTACCCCAGCAGTGCGCCTCAAGCCTAAGCTCAGAAGAACACTCACTGCTGCATTAGCATCCACAGTTCTCATTTTTCGCACTTTATGCTTTGTCCCAGTGAGACTGCTAATTTAGTACCTATTTCTGCCAAACTGTGGGCCATTTCTTTTGGCCTTGAACCTGCATCCGCTCAGAACTGGGTGATGGATTCCCAAACTCATTTATGACTAAGAACAGTGGTTTGCAATTTTCATGGAAAAATTGAACAGAGTTATGGAATACAATCCCAATATATACTGGAAGAAATTTCAGGATCCCATGTAATAGAAACAGAATGACTTATTATTCAGTTCCCATGAAGCAATGGCTTAGTTTAGGAACCCTTACCACCCTTGTGGGTGGAATATATTAATTCGCAGTTTCAGGTTCACTTCCACTTTCTCCGCCATTCAGGATAGTGATAAAGGAGGAACACATCCTTCTGCCAACTTCAGCTGGGGCAGCTGTGAAGCTGCACGATTAGAAGCAACTCCCATTGCAGGCAGAGGTGGCAAATGAGCCAGGGTTCTTGCTTCTGACGGCTACCCAGTGATTCTTGCTGGGAAATGCACATATGTTCAGACGCCAGCTAAAAACAGGATTGGTCTCAGTAACGATGCCCCGCCCCTCCACAACTAATTAGCATACTAACCTTTGTAAGGCTTCTATTCCTTGAATATAAAAGATTAAGGCGTGATCTAATTGAAGTGTTTAAGATGATTAAAGGATTTGATAGGGTAGATAAGAGAGAAACTATTTCCTCTGGTGGGAGAATCCAGAACAAGGGGGGAAAACTTTAAAATTAGAGCTAGGCCATTTAGGGGTGATGTCAGAAGGCACTTCTTCACATAAAGGGTCATGGAAATCTGGAACTCTTTCTCCCCTCTCCCCCACCCCCCCCGACCCTCCGCAAAGAAAAAGCTGTTGAGGCGGGGGTCAATTGAAAATTTAAAAACTGAGATTGATAGATTTTTGTTAGGCAAGGGTATTAAGGGTTACGGAACCAAGGCGGGTAGATGGAGTTCAGATACAAGTCAGCCGTGATCTAATTGAATGTTGGAACAGGCTTGAGGGGCTGAATGGCCTACTCCTGTTCCTATGTTCTGATGTTCCTCATGTGCAGGGGTCCCGTGTGAAGAACACCCTTAGGGCTAGGTATTAGAGAAACCACAATCTAAGGGTTCATACTGCAGCATGAAATTATCATAGTCAGGAAAAGAGAGGGTAAGGGTAAAAAAAAATTGGAGGGTAAAACATTTTTAAAAAAATTTTCCATGGAAACAATTCCCATGTACCAGATCATATAGAGAACAGGAGGAGACTGGATGAAGAACAGACCAAACATTGAGCAAACTAACCTGCAACGCAGAAAGAGCCACTGCCCCACAGAGACAGAAGAGGGGGTAGATGGGAAACAGGAAGCGCTCCTCTTTGTGAGGTCGAGTGAAGAATATGAGAATCCAGATGTACATGGGTGAAAGGGTCAGCCAATAGGGGCGGCCAAGGTTGTGCACTGCAACAAGAGAGAGTCACCATTAGACCAAAAAACGGCAGAAATTCAGAGAGAGAAATATTTAGAAAACCTGATGGGTGGAAATAGCTTTTGTCATGAGTAATTTTTTAATTAACAAACTCCTGTAAGCTAGTTTTTTTGCAGTTTGTAACAGTATTGACTTTATTCTTCCATGATTTTGTAAGGCAGGTTGGGAGGGGGTGCTAGAAAGCAATTGACAAATATAATTCGCCTCTGACATCCCTTATTGCCGATCATCAGTGATTTTGTTCAATGATGAAACCTTAAAATGTACTGTATACATTTATTGAAGTCACGCATTTTGGGATCCAGGATTACATTGTGCAGTTTATGCAGTAATTGTAGCTTCAGGATCAATTTAGTACTTCTTTTAAAAATCGGAATTGCTCTCAGTTAGCGTAGTCATGTTCTACAGAAACGGTAGCTCAGTGAGCAAGTGGTCAATCTATGGAACAGGCTCCCCAGGGAAACGGTAGAAGCAGATCGTGCTGATTCATTCAAATGCAAATTAGTTCGATTTCTTTCAGAAAATAACATTTTGGGATACAGTATATGAGTAATTTGAAACATGACATGGTTAAGTGTAGCATGGTGGGGAGGAAAAAGGTGACTTTGGAACCTATGATTCCCAAAGCTCTCCACTATTGGGATTTTTCTCATATCATGTCAGGGTCTGTTGTAGACTAACTGATAGAGATTGATTGGTATGATTAGTGAACAACTCCATTATCATTGGATCATGAAACTACCAGGATGGTAGAAGGCGAACTAGATGGACCTTGGTCTTTTTTTGTCTAGCAATTCCGATGTTCATACAGTCTCAATGTTAAGTGCAGTTTACACAGGTTCAGTGTGTACGATATAGAGATGTCTCAGAGCCATGGGTGACAAGCCTTTCAATAGTGGCTTACGAACAGCCATAGGGCTGGCTATTGTGAGCGGTATTGTTTTTTTAAACTGCTGTGAGCTGCCTGCTTCAGTGTTCATGTACATTGAATCATTTTTGGTTGTGATCAATACAATTTAATCACTCGGTGTACTTCCAGACCAGATGGGTCGAAATACTCCTTTCAAGCTGTGGCCGAGCTATGTGTGTGTGGAGTTGGGTGTCATTGGTGTCTCTGGTCAGCTATTGGCATTAGACCATAGAATGGATTGAAAAACGTTTCTCCTGGTTCAGCCTCAGCAAGTACATTTTTTTTTCAGCCCGGGTAATTTTCCACAGAGCTTCGATCCACATTGACTAAGTGGGTCTCCTCCACAAGACAGCAAAAAAAACCAATTAAACTTAAAGAAAAAAGCGTGCGCACACTAAAATGTTCAAATAGACAATCAATTGAAAACATTACTTCAAAACATCAAAGAACAAAAATCAAAAGCAATCCATTCGTGAGCCACATTCAAACCCACTGTCCATAATCCCTAGTGCAATAGCTTAGATAACTGGCTAGTTATGACCAGACTGCTGTTACCATACCAACACACCAAACACTAGTAGGTACTGTGTCAATGTTGCAATTGAGAAATCAGTCTGTCTGCAAGATAGAGTTTGTAAGCAAGCAGTGAGCTGCTGAATCCCACTGTATGCAAAGTGTTCAAACCCCCAACAATATAACACAAGAACAACATAAATGCCACATGAATAGTTGAGCTGCACACTATGTCAATAGATTTTTCTACCTTCCTTATTAAGAATGCTAGAACTGATTATCTACTAGCCTAAAACAAACTTTATCTGAATAGGCAAGACGCTGCAAAATAAAATACTGTAAAACATTTGAAAAAATTAGTTTGGAAAAAAAATTGAAAATCTCTACAAGACTGTTGAAATAAATGAGACAAGGCAGATAATCAAATGCTGCAGATGAATTGTCACAAGATATCATCGACCAACTTCGCCAGCACAAGCAATGTGGCCCTTACATTCCTCAATCTGTCATTAGCAGTCTCTGGCCGACATCCAGGCTACGCTCTGGCACGAGAGACAGCATCGAACTGTACGTGAAATGGGGAAACACACTGCAGATTGATCACTGAAAGTAAACAATGTTTACAATATTCCACTAGACCAAGTGAAGACACAAACGAGCACAAATACTGTGCTGTTAGACTGGGGGCACTTAATTTAGCCCAGCACCTGCTTTGAGAGCAGTGCAATGTGACAGTACCTCACTCTGTCAGGGAGCTCTGTTAACAGCAATTTAAACACATCTATAGTATTTTGTTGTAATGGCAGTACAGGTTTAACATTAGTAAAGGGGGGACTAATCAAAGATGTCCAAACTCTTTGCCATTGTGGGCTGCATTAGTGTGTATCATGGAGCCCCAAGGGCCACTTATTTGCATAAATTTGCATATATTTCAAATTGTTAATACAACAGTATCTTCTTCAGGATACACCTTTTAAACAATGCTACAACTTTTTCTAAATCTCCGGCTCAAAAATTCAAACACACAAAGCGCCAAATAATATAAATGCAAATAGGACTGAATTGCCTGGGCTTTCAAGGGGCAAACTGCAGAGATTTGGGGGATGGGGGGGTAAGAGGTGCCATAGGTTGGACACCCCTGCTTTCAAACATCAAAGAAATGGAAAGGCAGTTTAGTGAAAATTGGAGAGGTCTATACAACTTGAAATATCTGGGATCCTTCTCCTTTTCTCTCTACAGTAAAACTTTGTTCAACTTTCCATTCGTTGCAGTTTATACCACACCTGAGTAAAGTGGTGCTGGACCATTTATTCAAGGTCATCTCAAACTCCCTCAAATAAATTGAATCACATCAGATCAATTACCTCAAACTGGAGTTATGCTATTGGTTTTGCAACAGCACAATGCAAACCTGTCAAAACGACAGGGAATGTGCAGTATTTCCTGTCCCATTACAGGTCCAGAAAAGGAAATCCAGCAGCTTATATTAATAGAGCAGCTTTCACATAACGAAATGCTCACCGGTGCTTTACAGGGTGAGAATAGTGGACACCAAGCAGGTGGTAAGAGAGAAAAATGGGAGATAACCAAAAGGTACAGTCAAACAGGTAAGTTTTGAGCAGGTTTAATTGGTGAGGGAAGAGAGACAGCTCAGCACAACATGAATAACTTGCCATATATAAAATACAAAGGCACCTAAAGTCCTCCTATGACACAGCTCACACACCGGTCTACTCAAGTATGATCATGAACACAAACAATAAAAAAGTGGCACCAATTACAACAGACAGGAGCCAACAAAGTCACAGCACTGCTGAAACATGGCACAAAATGGAGTGACAATAAGAGACAACAAACTACTCCGCACAGTAACAGCTTAGACCAAAAGCCAACGGCAGTAACTCCCATCAACAGAAATTATGAAGACATCACTGTTAGCTAATCTATGCTAAGCCAGTGTATCAAGTAGGGTTGGTGCAATTAGCCTCAGCTCCCCCTGAAGTGGGGAGGGTAAAATAATTCAAGGTTCTCACTGTTGAACTCTCTCCAGTGGACACTGGTGGAAAATGTACACGGGTGGATGTTGGGAGAAGAGTAGGATTGGGGGTCATCTGTAATACACTCTACATTTGCATGGCCTGTTGACACTCAAGTATCTGGATACACACGAAAGATGGTCACTTGATCAACGTACCCGAAGGGTGAACTCTACTGCAGGCTATCCAACTGTGGGGGCATCACATAAATGTCCACATTCCAGCAGGAGTCGTTGGATCAGAAACAGTCCAATTTTTCCTCTTCCTTACCCAAGGCGCTATGGTCAATTGAGGCACTTCAACAGCCATGCTCGTTTACATTAGCTAACTCAGCAGAGACTGGAGATTAAATCCGCAGCCTTCATGGACTTTATGGCTCAGTACCACACCAGGAAGTGCATTTATTCATTTATCGATGTACAGTATAATTCCAGTTTAAGGCAACTTTTTGGAGTACAATTCACTTTTATCGGAAGTGGTGTCAACGTACCTGATGGCTTTTGGAAAGAAGGTGATTTCTCCTTCCCAGACCTCCAAAGTTACTCTGAGATCTACGAGGAGGTGTGCAAGAGTAAGCTAGAGTGACACTTTCTCCAACTTTCCTTCCTTGCCAGCCTGGCACCTGTTCAGGATCTCCCGATGCTGGTATAGCTGAGATCAGTAACTCACCACGTGAAGTAGCGTGGGCACGAATGTAGGAAATAGGAGACTTTGGAAATAGGAAAATGGCTTTTTTGGTTGATCTCAACCCAATTTCTCACCCTATCCCTCAATCTCCTTTTTGTCTACATTTACTTTTCCCTAACTCTTACACTAATTTTTTCAATGGCTGGGCTGAATTATGATTTCTAAATTACATCCTTTAATTCTTGAACCCTTGTTAATGTGATCAATCCCCTTCAACATTTTCAAAACAGCGCTGCTTTGTCACATTGCACCAAACTATCATTTGCAACTTTTTCCTCTTTAAAAACAATTGATCAATTTTAAGTGATTGAGATTGAGTATCTATATAGATATACTGAGACTTTCTCCTGCTCTTTTATTCAACAAACTAAGCGCCCAGGAAAATGGGTTGGACGGATTGTGCAACTACTCAATTCCAGGCAAGTTCCACTGCTTTTCTGGGATTTACCCGTGTAGAAATTGAGCGAATAAAATGGCAGAAGCGAAATGTTGAACGACAGTGTGCTGGTGCATCATGGGATATTTGGCCATGTTGTACTGAACCATGCTGAGCAAGAGACATTCTTTGTAAATTCAACAGTAACCTGGTCTTCGAGCTATCCTGTGGAAACTTAAGGTGAGACAGAAAAGCAAAGGATCAACATGTGACATGTTGAAGACAATAAATGTGGTAACGGTGTGAGTCCAGAACACAAAGTGTGATGGGCCTGCAGATCATCAAAGACCAGGTGGCTGATTAAAAACACCACAGACACAGAATATGCTGCTTTGTTCTGTAAAGAAGCGTTGAACCAGCAAGATAAACTGGTAAGGAAAAATGTGTCAAACAAAGAAACCAACTTAAACTACGTTAAGTGTAGAAAAACTGAGATCATAAGACCCCCCAAAACACCACTGGCTGAGGCTGTGTCACCAATGACAAGAGAACACACACCCGGAGACAGGATGGGATTGGCAGATTCGAACAACAGCGCAGGGAAACCAAGAAACAAGCATTGATAAAGCGGGTGGATATAAGGAGATCTTTGGGCCCACCTAAGTAGTTAACGGACAGTGGAAACGAAGAAACCATCTACGAGGAAGAAGAGTGCATGGGGAACCTCCAGACATCGAAGGAGCTGATCACTTCTTGATCCTGAATGCAGTACGGTCCAAATAAAAGTTGTATTTATTTGGCTACTGAATTTTATAGTAAATTTAGTTACTAAGTTTTGTTAAACTCTAGTTAAAAATTGGGATTGTCTAGTGAGTATTCATTTTTGCTTTAATAAAGTGAACAAAAAAAGAGAACTACTCTCTGTGTCTGTGGCTAAGTTAATCACTCCACCCAGTAGCTTGTTTAAGCCAAGCCTCACAGGGTTAACAAGAAAATCCTACACCCATCATATAGGTTTTATTGACCAGTAAAATTATATGGTTAGAGAATCTACAGAGTACATCTAAGGAAAGAAAAGACTATGTATGTATTGTATCTCAGTGCACTTTAGTGAGCCTGACTATAGGGGCTGATATTAAAATAACAGAAATTAATTAACAAATGATTCGAACCGAGGCCACTAAACAGTATAGCTTTTAATGTACGTTGAAAAATAATTTTAACCTTAAACTGAAGAGTAACAAATAACCACTAAACGATTCTGAGTGATCTTGGATTTACTGTGATGGAACATGTTAACAGCATATAAAGATGTCATTTTGGAACAGACAAAAAAGATAAGTAGAGATTTACTGAATGTCAGTGAGGTGAAGTTGGGCTCGAAATGAAGAAGCCAGGCATTATGCTGCACTTTGCTGACAGGCTGATGGCACTGTACCCATTACCGTCTGATGTTGTTTAACATCAGGGCCCTCTTTGAGCCACTGATCACTTATGGAAGCATCAGAAAAAAAAAGTGCAGTTGGAATCGGTCATTGTGGACCCCTTTTCACTAAAAGGACAGTTACTTGAATAGAAGAGTCAAAACAAGGTTAATCCTTCAAGGAATAACATCAAAATGCAAATTTTATTTTTGTCGTACAAAAAAAATTAAAACAAATGACTGCACCACACCTTAGGAAGGATATATTGGCCGAGGAGGGAGTGCAGCGTAGATTTACTAGAAGGATACCTGGACTCCAAGGGTTAAATTACGAGGCGCGATTACACGAACTAGGGTTTGGAATTTAGAAGATTAAGGGGTGATTTGATCGAAGATAATAAGGATAACTGATCGGGTAGATAGAAAAAAACTATTTCCGGTGGTTGGAGTCTAGGACTAGGGGACATGGCCTAAAAATTAAAGCCAGGACTTTCAGGAGTGAAGTTAGGAAACACTTCTACACGCAAAGGGTGGTAGAAGTTTGGAACTCTTCATCAAATGGCATTGATGCTGGCTCAATTGTTAATCTTAAATCTGAGATCGATAGATTTTTGTTAACCAAAGGGTATTAAGGGATGTGGGGCTAAGGCGAGGATATGGAGTTAGATCACAGATCAGCCATGATTTAATTGAATGGCGGAACAGGCTCGAGGGGCTAAATGGCCTACTGCTGTTCCTATGATCAGCGGTTCCAAGCTTTGTTTCAATTGTTTTGTGATTTTCTGTACAAGCTAGATGCTTCTCTAGGGAATTATAATTTAAGAAACTCAAGCAGGTATCTCCCTACATTTCTCAGTCTCTTGGTGGCTGGTTCAAGCATAGCTTCAACAAGGGACCAGGAAACAGGGGTCCTCCCCGTCCACTTGCTCAGACTGGTGTAGTGCAGGTGGGGAGGGGGAGGGCAAATGGGAAATCAGCAAAAACTTTTAAAAAGGGAAGCAAATAAACACAAGAATTCTAGAATGGAACCTCCATTATCCACCATGATAGAGGCTGCCAGCCTGTGGGTACTGAAAACCAGTGCTTAACTGGGAGTCTAACACATTTTACTCTTACATAGTCCAATGTTCGGAGGATCAGAGATATGATTCAGACTCTCTCTGTATTTCAGCTGCAAGTCAAACCTGCAAACATTAAACTGATCCACACCTGCACACTGACAATTAGACAAGTTCAGTGTGTTTTTAATATAAGTTTGGACATTTTGTAGTGAACTATTTACAACCCCATTAAGCCAACGGTTGTATAGTTTTCATCTTTAAATTCATATTCAACATCTCACACTGTATTAAAGCAAGACCTGTAAAACCCAACATTGTGTAGATCTGCAACGGATGACTTAAAACATCGTTATTTTCTAGGCATCTCACTGCAATTCAACACTAGTTTTTCAGACTGCCATTGTTAAAGTCACATAGTGAAATAAACATTTATGTTCGTTAAATGCACTGACATTTTAGCACTGAAAATGTTTCATATTTATCTTCACTTTCCACGTTTAAAGATAACTTCTTCATATTTTTTTTGAAAAATAAGCAGGTTTTTGTTAATTTGCCTGAAGATTGCTCTCCTGAACTGAACCGGTGAATCTATCTACTCCAGACACTGTGCTTAGATTATTCAAATACCAATGGTGACTATAAACCAACAGTGCTCTCTAGTGGTTTATTTTTTAAAAATCACATTGCCAAATCGTCTTCCGTGTCTTGCTACTGACAGTATACAAAATGTAAAGAAAAAAAGGTCAACTAAGATGGCTATAATCAAAAAATGAAACTCCATTTCAAAGTGAAAAGTAAATATCCTTATTTGGGGAACAGAGACTTTTGATTAATCCAACATAAGACTTGCCTTTTGATTAGATATTCTGATTTGCTTAAATAAAAATTTAGTTTACAGGTAAAATGTTAGCAGGTGGCAAGAATGTTGAATGTTTAGACATGCAATGCATTTATGTAGAAGTTGAATATTGAACTATGTAAAGAATCTTACAACACCAGGTTATAGTCCAACAATTTTATTTGAAAATCACAAGCTTTCGGAGATTATCTCCTTCGTCAGGTGAGTGTGGTATGCCTTGAACGTTTCGCATTTATAGTCAGAGAATAATACCTGGTGATTACAGATAATCTTTCCAACTGCCCGTTGTCAAGGTAATCAAAGTGTTCAGACAGAGAGGTGTTACCCACAGGACCACCGAATATACAAACGGCCAGAACACAAGACAGAGAGAGGGAGAAACATCCGAAAGGAAGAGAAAGACAGAGAATGACCCGTTGTATTAAAAACAGATAACCTTTATTCTCTGGTGGGGTTACGTGTAGCGTGACATGAACCCAAGATCCCGGTTGAGGCCGTCCTCATGGGTGCGGAACTTGGCTATCAATTTCTGCTCGACGATTTTGCGTTGTCGTGTGACTCGAAGGGCGCCTTGGAGAACGCTTACCCGAAGATCGGTGGCTGAATGTCCTTGACTGCTGAAGTGTTCCCCGACTGGGAGGGAACCCTCCTGTCTGGCGATTGTTGCGCGGTGTCCGTTCATCCGTTGTCGCAGTGTCTGCATGGTCTCGCCAATGTACCATGCTCCGGGGCATCCTTTCCTGCAACGTATGAGGTAGACAATGTTGGCTGAGTCACAGGAATATGAACCATGTACCTGGTGGGTGGTGTCCTCTCGTGTGATGGTGGTATCTGTGTCGATGATCTGGCATGTCTTGCAGAGGACCCACGGCGAAGAATCACTGAAGAGACTACACGATAACATCAACAAGTTCCATCCCACCATCAAGCTCACCATGGACTACTCCTCAGAATCGGTTTCTTTCTTGGACACACGAATCTCCATCAAAGACGGGCACCTCAGCACCTCATTCTACCGCAAGCCCACGGACAACCTCACGGTGCCCCACTTTTCCAGCTTCCACCCTAACCACGTCAAAGAGGCCATCCCCTATGGACAGGCCCTGCGAATACACAGGATCTGCTCAGACGAGGAGGAACGCGATGGACACCTACAGACACTGAAAGACGCCCTCGTAAGAACGGGATATGACGCTCGGCTCATCGATCGACAGTTCCGACGGGCCACAGCGAAAAATCGCATAGACCTCCTCAGAAGACTAACACGGGACGCAACCAACAGAGTACCCTTCGTCATCCAGTACTTCCCCGGAGCGGAGAAACTACGCCATGTTCTCCGCAGCCTTCAACATGTCATCGATGACGACGAACACCTCGCTAAGGCCATCCCCACACCTCCACTACTCGCCTTCAAACAGCCACCCAACCTCAAACAGACCATCGTTCGCAGCAAATTACCCAGCTTTCAGGAGAACAGCGTCCACCACACCACACAACCCTGCCACGGCAACCTCTGCAAGACATGCCAGATCATCGACACAGATACCACCATCACACGAGAGGACACCACCCACCAGGTACATGGTTCATACTCCTGTGACTCGGCCAACGTTGTCTACCTCATACGTTGCAGAAAAGGATGCCCCGGAGCATGGTACATTGGCGAGACCATGCAGACACTGCGACAACGGATGAACGGACACCGCGCAACAATCGCCAGACAGGAGGGTTCCCTCCCAGTCGGGGAACACTTCAGCAGTCAAGGACATTCAGCCACCGATCTTCGGGTAAGCGTTCTCCAAGGCGGCCTTCGAGACGCACGACAACGCAAAATCGTCGAGCAGAAATTGATAGCCAAGTTCCGCACCCATGAGGACGGCCTCAACCGGGATCTTGGGTTCATGTCACGCTACACGTAACCCCACCAGCGAATAAAAGTTATCTGTTTTTAATACAACGGGTCATTCTCTTTCTCTTGCTTTCGGATGTTTCTCCCTCTCTCTCTCTCTTCTTGTGTTCTGGCCGTTTGTATATTCGGTGGTCCTGTGGGTAACACCTCTCTGTCTGAACACTTTGATTGCCTTGACAACGGGCAGTTGGAAAGATTATCTGTAATCACCAGGTATTGTTCTCTGACTATAAATGTGAAACGTTCAAGGAATGCCACACTCACCTGACGAAGGAGATAATCTCCGAAAGCTTGTGATTTTCAAATAAAATTGTTGGACTATAACCTGGTGTTGTAAGATTCTTTACATTTGTCAACCCCAGTCCATCACCGGCATCTCCACAATATTGAACTAGATCTGATATTGAACTAAATCTTATCATGCAAAGTAAGTGGAATGAGATACTGGGCCTTAGGTACCTTGTTTATAGCTCACTGATCTTTAATCTTGTACAAATCTGGTGTATCATAATATCATAGTAGGTACAGCACAGGAGAAGGCCATTCGACCCATCATGCCTATGCCAGTTTTTTGAAATTGCTATCTAATTAGTCCCATTCTCCTGCATTTTCCCCATAGACCTGTAAATGTAGATGCTTTGCGGCCAAGACTTAGGAGGCTAGTTTTTATTGATTTGCTTTGTTTTTTTAATTCCTTTGTCTCCTGAACTCATATTAGGGGCCTTGGCTCCCAGGTACATATAGTCCTCCAGACCCTAACTCCAAGTGGGCATTCTTCGTATGAAAGCTTCGACAACGAACAACAGAAGTTTCCAGCACAGGAGGAGGCCAATTGGTGTTTGTGGCAACAGCGGGTGTTATTTCGATTGGGTTGGGTGGGGGGAGCCAGCCATACAGCCAAGCCCATTCCTGGCCTGACCTGACGTTCACACACATGGGCTTCCCAGCACAGAGCATTGGATAGCGAGCTGGAACAATGGCTGGTTTTACCTCTCCCTGGCCCAGGGATGCCAGTTATAGCACCACTCAATGCTGCTCCAGCTGAAATCAAGAGGTCAGTTTTTAATACTTTGTTTTTATGTTAGGGATTGTTTATATTGACCACTTCACACCAGTACATGGGCTCCTGTTATTTCCAGAACTGTATAAGTTTTCAAGTATAAACAGGATAGAAGCTAAATTTGATTATTCTGCCCCTCGTTTTTTTTCCTTCTGTAATCATGCCCTTTCCACTCATTTAACTGGCAGATGGGCCAAGAGACCACCCCCACCCCCCGCAGTTTAACACCATGGCATCCTGTGGATTACTCAGCACATCAGGGTCAGGAACAACAGAGTGGGAAGGTTTTATCCCCCTTGGGACCAACTCCAACTTGCAACTGCCTGAGAAGCAATGATAAAGTTCGTCACACCTACCCATGGTCAAGAACAGAATGGGGAAACAAAAAAAAGACAAAGACCAGTCCAGTAAATAATGGAGGACAACCATTTGATTTGGGTTTTCGTAAATGAACAAAGAAACAGTCTTTACTGTCAAAAGGTTGAGAGAATTTTTAAAAAGATAGAAGTCCAGCTGAAACCATTAAGATTTGGCAACTTTGTGTCATTACATAGGCTCCTTCGCGGCTCAAGGAATCCCAGCTGAATTGGGTGCTTTTAAAATTAGCGAACAGGCCAGCAATTCTAATAAGATCTACTTGCATAGCAACCACGAGGAGGACACATCCATAATCATTTTGCAGAGTAAGTCATTGTATTTTATAAAAACTATAATAAAGGTTAAAGAGATAACACAGATGTAAGCAAAATCAATTCAGACAATCCAGTCTGGGGATTTAGTTTTAGTCAAATTCAATCAGGAATTCAGATAAGAATTTAATTTTTTTTTATTAAAAGCACTGCAACACAACGATTTTCTCCAAGAGTCCTGATCATAGTTGGGTTAGACCCTTACCATTGAATCTTTGTAGCAGGAACTCCATGAGGGTGGTTAGAGGCAGGGCACAGAGAGCCAAAACGAAAACCACATTGAAATTCAAGCACCCATTGATGAAGTAAAATGGCCATGGTTCTGTACCTGGAGGGAAGGTAAAAGGAAGCTGTTAAAAAAAGACAAACATCCCATAACTCAGCCGATTAAATTGTAGCATAGCTGTATAGCTGCATTATACAATGACGACACTTCAAAAGTACTTCATTAGCTGTAAAGCACTTTGGGGCATTCTGAGGTTGTAAAAGGCACTATATAAATGCAAGTCTTTCTTTATCTGCATGATTTTTACAGATTGATTTGTCAGGGTAAGGGAATTGTGTAACTGAGCCATATAGTCCAGTCATTCCCAGGCTCTATTCCTGTCTGTGCCAAGTTAGTTCATCACGGAAGGAGGGACTTTTATCTAATAAAGAAAGAACCTGCATTTATATAGCACTTTTCATGTCTCATGATGTCCCAAGAAGCTTCACAGCCAATGGATTACTTTATTAAGTGTAGTCACTGTTGGTATGTAGGTTAACACAGCACCCAATTTGCACTCAACAAGGTCCCACAAAGAGCAATGAAATAAATAAATGACCAGATAATCTGTTTTAATTATGTTGGTTGAGGGATAAATGTTGGCCAACACACTGGGAGGACTCTCCTACTCTTCATCAAATAGTGCTATGGGATCTTTAAAGTCCACCCAAGCAGCTTAATGTCTCATCTGAAAAATGGTTTTATTTTAAACAAACACTTGTACCTGGTCTGCATTAAGGATTTTAAAAGCGACTGTAGTTTTGAATTAACCGAAGTAAAACACATTAGACTAAGCGTAACCCATAATTCGGGCAAAAGTTTCATCATCACTTAGAAAGCAGCATTTTCATTACCTTGGACTTTTACAGTAAACTTGTGAAGATCACTGCACATACAGTAAATATAGAAATATGCAGGATGGCATGTCATATCAATCATTTGTGACTCATCCTACCCCCCCACCCCCCAATGTTGGGGGTCCAATCATTGTGTCTTGACAACCCCTAACAGTCACTATACGCTGGGCTCTCATACCCCAGTGCCAATGCTCTCTCTTCCCCCTCCCTCCCCCTACCTAGAAAAGCAATAGATGGAAATAAACGGGTTTAATGGATGACAATGAAAAGCAGAAGGGAAGGGGCAAAGGGTGGCAATGAAGAGGTGAACGCATAATAATGAAGGGGCAATGGATGACAATGAAGGAGAGGTGGAAAGAATAAAAGTTGGGAGCAGTACCTGCCAGTGGTGGGGGGGGGGGGAAAGAGAGGAAGAGGGAGAATGCAGCGTCAACTTACCGAGGGGGGAAGGAATAGTGCCAGCTTGAACTGGAGTATGCTGAAGAGTACAGCTTGAATGAGGAAGGTGGAAGGTGAGTAACAGCTTGAACAGGGTTGGAGGGGGTAAAGAGTGTCGGGTTGAATTGAGGCGAGAGCGATAAGCCTCTGGATTGGGGCGGTTGGGTGTGGGAGTGTGATTGTTGAGGTAAGTTCTGGGGAAGTGATAGTTTGGTTGGTCTGTTGAAAATCCAAATGTTGCTTTTCTTTTTAAGATTAAAAAGTGATCAATTGTGGGACGTGAAAGTGGGTAAAATAAACCAGAATGCATAAAGATTTCCTCGAAGAAAATAGCTCAGTTCCCCTTCCCCCTAAGGAATGCATCACCAATTTTGTACCTTTAACATTTGGATTTTCCCTTTCAGGCTTTCATGTATTTTGTTTTTCTCCCCCTTCAATACAAGTGAAAGAATGTTGAGTATAACTATAGCTCAAATTGCGAAGTCCACAGCTTATATCAAAGTCATTCTTGAGGTGCCACCTTTTTGGGGGCCACGTCATTTTTTTTTGGAGTTGTTGGTCAGCTTTTACTAGTGTCGTAAGTTGGCATGCATGAAATAGTAAGTAAAAAGAGAGGGATTTTATATAATAATGTTAAAATCTGCATTTCAAGAATCCAATATTCCTTCCAGTCTAATGAGAACCTTGAGATCTCTAAAAATACTCTACTTTCATGCTTCTCAAAGTAATTTTAAGAAGGTTTCAAAATGTGTTTTAAGACGTCATCTTTTTTCCCTGCTTAGCTCTTGCTCTCTCACAAGCATCATTATAAAAATGTTTCTCTTAGTCATGCTCCTCTCAGCAATGACTGGAATGGGAGTTATTTTCAGCAACAAGAATTTTTACTCTGAGCAAAAAAGTTAGGTACTGATGTCTTGCTGGAGTGTGAATTCCTCAATTATTTTCCTTTGTGAAAATCTGAAATAAAAACAGAAAACCCTATCTATCGTCCCAACTGAGACACTAACTTAACTTTTCTTTTTCCGATGCCGGCTGACCTGTTGCGCATTTCCAGCTTTTACCTAGAGATCACTTGTATAGCATTTTCTGAAAAAGATCGATTGATATATTTGGGTGTAACCCTTCATTATAGTTGACCAGCTCAGATGCAGCTCCTCACAAACACACCCTGACTGGCCAGCTGCGTTTCTCCAGCAGTTTTTGTTCTTTACCAAAGAATAAAAACAATTTTAGTCATTTTGTAACCTCAATCAGGATCTGTAAAGTTTGGAGATTCAACTCAATAAACAGTGGTGGATACTTGTACCCAAGGTGGGAGTGATGGGCATGGGGAAATTTGCCTGGTTAGAAAACGTGCTTTTTTCTGCTTGTAACGCAGACTATTCCAGACTACTAGGATATCTAGTTGTCTTCCTCATGCTTGTTTTACTGACCTCCTTTGCTTCTAGTCAACTGTCGGTCCCACACTCCAAAAAGCGCTCCAATTCACCTGCTACGTATTTCCAGAATTTTCTGCTTTTATTCAAGATTTCCAACATTTGCAATTTTTCTTTTTTATCTTTACTATAATTAGACTTCCTGTCAAAAGTTCTTGGTTGACTAATGAAAACAATGAATTGAAATGTTAAGAGTTTCTTTTAAAGTATGAATCCTGTACTCATCAAGACAAGAGACGTTTGTGCTCGAAATGAAACACTTTCCCCTTTTGGATGTCCAGTCTTAGCATCAAACACTCCCAGATTAGGTCTCGGATGGGTTAGATGCAGAATATAGATCCTGCTACTCTGCCCCATCAATGTACTTTAACCATGACCTCAGGAAAGCACCTCCTTCTGCATCAGTGAGACATTTTCTGTTTGCCGTATCCACCATCTCTGGGTGAGATCACTAGTTTTGCCTTGTGTGCACATACCCACTAGAAACTGGACTGACAATGCCCACACTCAGTTCATGGCGGACCCTTGCATCCAACAGATAGAGGCAATTTTAGATCCATCAATTCTGGACTGGATTCAACTCCAGGTCCCAGAGTGAAAGTTGTGTGTGCTACCTACTGTCCTGCCCCCTGCCCCCAATTCCCCTCAAAAGATCTAGCTTTACTATGCATATGCCTTTTGGGTAGAAAATTGTACAAAGAGTTACAGCCTATTTGTCTTCATCCAAAGTTGCTTCATTGAAATGATCTGTTAATTCAAATTGAAATTATGTAAAAAACCTCCCATTAAAAATGTGTTGCTTAATTCAGATTGCCTTAATTCAATGTGTTGGTTAATTCAAATTTCCACTCCAAAAATTTGTTGCTTAATTTGAATTCAGCCTGGCTAAAGTAGGTCAGAGCAACTAACCCTCCTGGCATATCTGATCTTCTCTTGCTGGAAAAGGTGAATGAATTGCTGAATTCATCCCCACCAGCAGAGGAAGTGGCTCCCTCCAGCACCAGCTTACCATGATTGCAACTCTTCTTCGACTGTACCTCCAATATCTAGAAGGACAAGGGCAGCAGGTGCATGTGAACACCATAACCTCCAAGTTCCCCTCCAAGTCACACACCAACCCAACTTGGACATATATCGGCGTTCCTTCATCGTTGCTTGGTCAATATCCCGGAACTCCCTATCTACCAGCATTGTGGGAGATTGCAGCAGTTCAAGAAGAAAGCCTACCATCTTCTCAGGGCAGCTAGGGATGGGCAATAAATGGGTGTCTTGCCAGCAATGCCCACATCAAAAAATGAATTAAAAAAATACTTTTTCTAAATTAGGTTAATTGTAAAAATGTAATAATTTCATGCAAATATTTTAAAATTAATAGTGATTAACATTTTGACGTGTTGAAACAAAACATAGGGTAAATTTTTTTTTTGAATGGCACCGATTTTAGGGAATTTTTTGAGCAAGACAGAACGAATGTGTAGCTCCCCATTCACTGTGGTAGCTCTCTGTCCATTGAGGCACTTTTCAGCTAGTGACAGAAACTGTAAGGTATGATACAAGACCCCTCCCCCCTTACACTGCCCTAATGATGCAACAGTACACTTAGAAGAGCAATGCTTAATGCACCAGCGTGACATTTCCATTTTCAACTCTACACGCGTCACCAAGCAATGTTAGTGCTCATCAGCGTTGAAATTCAAGGCAGTGTTTACTAACACTATGTTAGTAATAAAATTGAGACAACTGTAAATCACTTTACTGAGAAACATGAAATGTCTCCGTTCTCTTCACTCCAGAGTTAGAGGTCCAGGCACAATTCTTTAAAAATATTTTTTAAATTAGTTTTTAGGTCTTATGAGAAATTACCATTAGCCTCTAAAATGCTCATTATTGCATTTTCCTGGCAGCTTTAGGATCAATGTCAGGAGGTTTATACCATGCAAAGAGTGATTAACACATGGAATAAATTTCTTGGTAGGGCCATCAAGGCAAAAGTACTGGAAGTGTTTTTAAGAGACAATTGGATGTTGTCCTTGCGGATGACGGACTATAGGTTTCACTAGATGGGTTGAATATTTTCTCTCATCTGTAACTATTTTGTGACCTATACAATGTCAACCTATTTGGCCTCCCAACATGTATTTGCCCATAAACCTGTACTCGAGCCTTCTGCAATTTTCTTTTCTCCGCTCCATGTTTTCTTCCCTTCAATTCATACCTATCTGAAGGCAGCAATTCTTGCTGAGGTATGATTTACCTTCCTTATTCTTTACACGCAAATGTAGACAATGAGCATCAGCCGGCTATTTCACCACTTGGGAAAGGGACTGAAGAGGTAGTTACAGCCAAGCCCAACCCTGTCCTCATATGTACACTTTTTGTCAAGGGGGTCATTGGTTCCTAACTGGATTAGGAACTAATTGATTTTCCTGTCCACCATCCATAGGACCCCAATTCCAGCTAACTCAGCACAGACCAGGGATCGATCCTGGGATCCCACCATGTAGCATTTACCCAATGAGTCATCGGGAGAAGCCTCAGTAGTTTTCTACAGTTAATTAAAGCGGCTTCTAGATTAATTCAGATTCTGGGAGCTTGGTGCCTCTTCAAGTCCGCCAGCAGACTACGGAAAATGGATTTAACAACCTAAGTTCTGAAAGCCAGCTCCCGATAAAGACACTGCCTTGGCTTAAACATCTCATTTCAATGACAGCAAGGCAATAATGCAGCACTCCCTCAGTACTGCACCTAGATTACATGCTCAAGTCCTGGAGTGGGGCTTAAACCTACAATTTTCTGATTCATAGGTGAGAGTGCAACCAACTGAGCCAAACTGACAACAGTGTTGCACATGCACAAGTGGAATATTTTGATTATTTTTCCTCTCTCCAAAATGTATAAATAGGGGCTTGTCTCTTGGGAATTATAATGTTCCTTTAGCAATTTTAGTATTTCTTTTAAAAAGACTTATCTATGAACGTATCCACCCAAACAGTCCAAAGAAACTAGTGCATTAGATGTACAAAACTATTTTAATAGTATTGCCACAACCGTTCATAGCTTTGGATTTACATTGAATTTCATACAGATCACCCACCACTTAACATGGTAGAGGGGGAAAGGAAATCACCTGAAGAATTATTATTCAGAACAACTGATAGTTTCTAGCAATTCTAGTATTTTCCACCCCCTCCCCCTCAAAATCGTGTCCTTGTAGGGAGGGGAAAGGAGGAAAACTCGTGAAAGGGTTCACGTGTTTCTACACAACAGATTTTTTTTTTTAATTGGTCTGAAATAAACTGTCAGAAAGGGAGATAAATTGGGAGCAGTTTCCACTTCTGCTCTTGCAATAATTGAACCTACTGACTCAAAACTTTTTTCTGACTGCAGTACACTGACGAGTAAGAAAGGGGAGCAACACAACAGGAAATGTTTTCAGTAATGACGACAGGCTCAAGGGTTATTTTTGTGCTGAGATGAAGCTGTTAAACTATCTGTAATTACAAAGAGACTGAAATTTAACATTGTGAAATGATCTTTCCCCATCGAAGCTGTAAATTATCCCACAATAAAATGAATTAATAGGCTGTAAAAATATAATTGTTGGAAGAATTTGCTATTTATGACAGTGGCGGCTGCTGTTAATCCCACTGAGTTGGAGACAAATAGCAGCATAAAAAGCACAGCTTGCTGCACCTGACAAAGAAACATTCATTTGTTCCTGGGAGCTGCTCTCCCACTCTCATCAGCAGGCTCCCCTTATGCTGTTTCTATGCTGAAGGTTAGGGCGCCAGGAGCACAAAGCTTGGAAGTCGTGGATGGGTTCGTCATCTATTATGAAGGCAGCTGGAATGATACCGCATCCTAGAGATTGCACTTTCGTCTTGTTCCAGCTGACCTGGAGACCAAGGATTGATACCTCTTCGTCAAAGATTCAAAGGGCTTCGGTGAGGTTGTCCACAGTTCTAGCCAAGGCCACTTTGTTGTCATGAAAGTCCAGATCTGTATAAGTCAAGTCATTGCCTAGGTTGGTTCCACATCCACTTTCTTCTGTTGTTGACTTTATGATGTGGTCAACACCAGGCAAGAACAAGGTTAGGGCAAGAATACAGCCCTGATGTACTCCGGTATTAAACTCGAGAAGCTCAAAGCTTTCTGTCAATACGGATCCAGCTGCTTATGTGGGCATAAAGCTCTCTGAATGATATAACTTTGGTATGGATAGCTAGAGATTGTAATAGGAGATGTAGGCTCTCGCTATTCAGTCAGTCAAAAGTTTTTTTCAAATCAATGTAGGCAACGCATTGTGTCTTACTGTATTCACATCATTGGGCTGCCACCTGTCGTAGTGTCAATATCTGTTCAATGGAGGACCTATCCTCTTTTCAGACAGTCTGTTGTTTGCGGCATTTGTCCCTCAGAGGGTTCTTGATGTGAGCGAGTATCACCCAAGCGAATATTTTAGCCACTGTTGACAATAGGGTTACTCCTGTAATCGCTGCACTCTGTCTTGGATCTCTTGCCTTTACAAAAGTACACAAGGATGCCTTGGCGTCACTGATGGGGAATAGTTTCATCTGTCCATATGTGTGTAAATCGCTGGAGCAGGCTATATTGCCTTCATCAGAGTGTTTCAGAAGTGCTGAAGTGATGCCACATATGTCAAGCACTTTTCCATTCTTCAATATGGCTAAGGCTTCTTTAATCTCCTCAGAGTGGGGGTCTTGCTGGACATGAACATGTCAATTCTCGCTTTTTTGGCTCTATCATTGAACTCCTGAGGTGTGAATGCGAGCAGCTCATGGCTGTACTCCCATTCCCTAATTAAATTTAGCCTTTCACGATAATGTGTGAAGCACAAATTAACTCACGCACACAGAAACCTCACTTAGGTGTTACTGGGTTGGTTCACAAATTTTCACATCTTTCACTTAATGAGAACAAGATATAAATTGACTAACAAAGGAAGGACATGGAATGTAGCTGCTGCACAGAAGTAAGCAAATTAGAGCACTAAATATAATTATGAAGCAAAAAATATTTGGATGCTACATACTAAAAGACAGTATTAGAAATAGATAGGACGCTCATTAGGATCTGACCAGACAAGAGCTAGATTTAAAATTTCATTTAAACCCTTTATCAGAACTGAAAGATAAACAAGCCCCTTATTGGGTTGAATGAAACAAAGAGGGGGGTGGAGAACAGGTTAAAGTCCGGAGCTAGGTATACTAACTCGAATCATAAATAAGCTGTTTAATTCTCCTTTTGCCTTTCTAAGGCCTTTTCGCTGTCTAACTGAGATAATCGAAGAGACAGAGAGGCAAGTTTATAGTGAAGAGTGAATTTTCGCAGAGGAGGTGGATGTTGGGATTGTAGAACCACCAAAGGTAGATCTTCAACTGTTAGTGGAGGTTGTCATCGAAGAGAAATGGTATTGAAGAAGCTACTCATACTTAACGTAGACCAATCACAATAATCTGACTGTTTTAACATCAAGGATTCTGAGGGAAGCTAGGGAAGAAATAATGGTAGCTGTACCATTTTCCAAAAGGCTGTGTACAGGACAATTGTGCAGGAGGACCGGAGGGTCCTTCAAATGTGAAATCCTTCTTTGAAAAGGACAGGGATAAGCCAAATAAATTATACACCAGTTAGTCTTGCTTTAGTTATTGGTTAAATACTGGAGTCTGGAGTCTGGAGTGACCACTGGCTCAATGGTAGTACTCCCACCTGAGTCAGAAGGGTTGGGGTCAGGATCCACTCCAGACACCCCCAGCGAGCAGAGACCGAAGCTCTGGCTCTGAATATTGGACTGACCGGTCATTGGGGGTTAGCTGCATCTGGTGGATGCGGGTGACCCCCCCCCCCCCCTCCTTTGTAAGGGTAGGTGGGGCTCTTATAACCTTAGTAACAGCCCATCTAGGAGGACCTCCGAAGATTTTAAAAAGAGGAAGGCAACAGGTCATCACCTCGGCTATTATTCCCTAATAAGTGGCTCAAGAATCTCATGCGAGTTAGGGCCTGCCCTAGAGCAGAACCCACTGAACTGATGGACGGGAGTCTACAATGCAGGATAAATGACTAACTCAGATCTTCGAATGTTTAATCAGGGCCAATCACACGGAGGCTCATCATGTTTGAATTACCATATAGAATTCTCCAAAGAAATAAAAGAGGATAGATAAAGGAAATGCAGTGAATGTGGTTTATATTTGATACGTGGTACCTTATCAAATGTCAGTGTAAGAGACTTAAGGCAAAGATAACACCACATGGAATTAAAGGGAATGTGACCATGCGGATAGAGTTGGAGGGCAGAAAACAAATAAAGGAAAGTTTCTTAATTCCTACTGAAACATTTTGTTTTCATAAATAACTACTTAAAAATCAAGATTTTACTCATTAAAATTGCAATTTTAACTTTAGATCACACTACTCAGCTTGTATCACAAGTTTCCAATAATGCCCCATTTTGTGACAGTATATCCACACTTTGTACAAATATAGCTCCACTGCACTGAGATCAAATACAATGTTACTTTGGATTATACACAGTATAATAGGTGGGTGGGAGTGATGAGAAAATAATCCTGTCGAGGGCTTCAAATAACATCACAACCCGCCATAGTGAAGATGGAGCCATTCACTGTTCCGAGCCATGAAATACGGTTATTTTTAATGTAATCACTCCCACTTGTCTTATATATAGCAGCATTATTTTTAATCCATAAAATGAGGTCTGACGTAGTAGCTGCCTGTGGAAAGCATCTTTATCTCTCCTGGCGATGAGTAACAAAGCTGACATCGGCGGCTGAGATTCTACATTCAGTTGAAAGAAAAAACTGCAGGGCTTGCCTCGTGTCTCAGTTGGTTAAGATAGTAACTAGCTAAACCATACAAATCAGGAAGGTCCCAATCTGAAGTCTGATCCCTGGTCTGTGCTGATTCAGCTGATCTCAACTCAAGCCGCAAGGATCAGTGCTTGGGCCTCAAGTCATTGATATATAAGCTATATCAATGACTTAGATGAGGGGACCGAGCATAATGTATCCAAGTTTACTGATGATACAAAAGGTGGGAGGAGGACACAAAGAGCCTGGAAAGGGATATGGACAGATTAAGTGAGTGGGCGAGAAGGTGGCAGATGGAGTATAATGTGAGGAAATGTGAAGTTATCCACTTTGATAGGAAGATTGGAAAAGAGGAATTTTTTTTTTAAAAAGGTGAGCAATTAATAAAGGTTGGCATTCAGAGGAATTTGGGTGTCCTTGTACACTAATCACAGAAAGTTAACATACAGGTACAGCAAGCAACTAGGAAGGCAAATGGTATGTTAGCCTTTATTGCAAGGGAGTTGGAGAAAAAGAGTAAGGAAGTCTTGCTGCAATTATATGGGGCTCTGGTGAGACCACATCTTTTTTTTTTATTCGTTCATGGGATGTGGGCGTCGCTGGCGAGGCCAGCATTTATTGCCCATCCCCATTTGCCCTCGAGAAGGTGGTGGTGAGCCGCCTTCTTGAACCGCTGCAGTCCGTGTGGTGAAGGTTCTCTCACAGTGCTGTTAGGAAGGGAGTTCCAGGATTTTGACCCAGCGACGATGAAGGAACGGCGATATATTTCCAAGTCGGGATGGTGTGTGACTTGGAGGGGAACGTGCAGGTGGTGTTGTTCCCATGTGCCTGCTGCTCTTGTCCTTCTAGGTGGTAGAGGTCGCGGGTTTCGGGGGTGCTGTCAAAAATCCTTGGTGAGTTGCTGCAGTGCATCCTGTGGATGGTACACACTGCAGCCACAGTGCGCCGGTGGTGAAGAGAGTGAATGTTTAGGGTGGTGGATGGGATGCCAATCAAGCAGGCTGCTTTGTCCTGGATGGTGTCGAGCTTCTTGAGTGTTGTTGGAGCTGCACTCATCCAGGCAAGTGGAGAGTATTCCATCATACTCCTGACTTGTGCCTTGTAGATGGTGGAAAGGCTTTGGGGAATCAGGTGGTGAGTCACTCGCCGCAGAATACCCAGCCTCTGACCTGCTCTTGTAGCCACCGTATTTATATGGCTGGTCCAGGTAAGTTTCTGGTCAATGGTGACCCTCAGGATGTTGATGGTGGGGGATTCGGCGATGGTAATGCCGTTTAATGTCAAGGGGAGGTGGTTAGACCCTCTCTTGTTGGAGATGGTCATTGCCTGGCACTTGTCTGGCGCGAATGTTACTTGTCACTTATCAGCCCAAGCCTGGATGTTGTCCAGGTCTTGCTGCATGCGGGCTCGGACTGCTTCATTATCTGAGGGGTTGCGAATGGAACTGAACACTGTGCAATCATCAGCGAACATCCCCATTTCTGACCTTATGATGGAGGGAAGATCATTGATGAAGCAGCTGAAGATGGTTGGGCCCAGGACACTGCCCTGAGGAATTCCTGCAGCAATGTCCTGGGGCTGGGATGATTGGCCTCCAACAACCATTACCATCTTCCTTTGTGCTAGGTATGACTCCAGCCACTGGAGAGTTTTCCCCCTGATTCCCATTGACTTCAATTTTACTAAGGCTCCTTGGTGCCACACTTGGTCAAATGCTGCCTTGATGTCAAGGGCAGTCACTCTCACCTCACCTGGAGTACTGTGTAGTTTTGGTCTCCTTACCTAAGAAAGGATATACTTGCCTTAGAGGGGGTGCAACAAAGGTTCACTAGATTGATTCCTGGGATGAGAGGGTTGTCCTACGAGGATAGGTTGAGTTGAATGGGCCTATAATCTCCGGAGTTTAGATAAATGAGAGGTGATCTCATTGAAATGTACAAAATTCTTAGAGGGCTTGACAGGGTAGATGCTGAGAGGCTGTTTCCCCTGGCTGGGAAGTCTGGAACTAGGGTCGGCCATTTAAGACTGAGATGAGGAAACATTTCTTCACTCAGCGGGTTGTGAATCTTTAGAATTCTCTACCCCAAAGGGCAGTGGATGCTCAGTCGTTGAGAATATTCAAGACTGAGATCGATAGATTATTGGACACTAAGGGAATCAAGAGATATGGGATAGGGCAGGAAAGTGGAGTTGAGGTACAAGACTAGCCATGATCTAATTGAATGGCGGAGCAGGCTCGAGGGGCAGTATGGCCGTCTCCTGCTTCTATTTCTTACATTCTTAAAATATGGGCAATAAATGCTGACCTCGCCAGCGACGCCCACATCCCATGAACGAATAAAAAAAAGTCCTAGCAACCTGCGTTAGGGAGAGGAAAAAAAAAATCACAGGGTTCCCGCTTGCTTGGTGAAGGTTCTTCTTTGAAGCAGTTTGATGGAAGTGAATGGCTTGAGAGGCTACTTCGGAGGACTGTTAAAGTCAACCACACTATCCAACAACAGAGCAGAACAGACCTTCTCCTCTGTAATATAATCAGCATCGTGTCCAGTTTCAGACCCGCCAGTCTAGGCCTCGGAGTTTTTTAAAACTGCACAGACGACATCAGGAAAGACTGAAAAGGTTGGGGTTCTTTTCTCTAGAAAAAAAGAGAAGGCTGAGGGATGAACTAATAAAGGTCTTCAAAATGATGGAAGGGTTTGATCGGGTTGATGTAGAGAAGGAGATGTTTCCACTTGTGGGGGGAGTTCAAAACTAGCGGCCATGAATACAAGGTAGTCACTAATAAATCCAATAAAGAATTCAGGAGAAACTTCTTAGTGGTTAGATTGTGGAAATTGCTGCCACATGGAGTAGTTGAGGCAAATAGCATAGATGCATTAAGGGGAAGCTAGATGAGTACATGAGGGAGAAAGGAACAGAAGAATATGCTGATAGGGTGAGATGAAGTAAGGTGGGGAGAGGCTCAGGTGGAGCATAAACACCTGCATGGACCAGTTGGGCCAAATGACCTGTTTCTGTGCTGTGAATTCTATATGCCAGACTGGGTAAGGATGGCAGGTTTCCTTCCCTAAAGGAAATTAGTGAACCATTTAATACATTGTTATAATAAACAGAATTTCCTGCTCAACTTGGAATTATTTCTCGATAATGTTATAATCATACAGTGTGCGTGTCATAACGAAGTGCTCTGGCACAGAAAGCTGCTAATAACACAACAACCCAAAATTGAGTAAAACCCTTACATTAAATTTTATAACAATCTACTGCAAAACACAGCAGAAAACACAAGAATCTGCTTAAGAATATACGCTAGTCTTGGGATTTAGACTGCAGTTATAAGCTCCATCTTGTGGTGTGGCACACCAACTAAGCTCCTCAGTTAGACCATTGCCTTGTAATCATTCTCAAGTAGCCATAATTCTCTACATATATTATGGCTGGTCCTATTAATATTAAATGACTCACTTCAGAAATTAAGTTTACTGTGTCTTATTTGTGCAGCCAGACAGGCCCATGCCTGCCCAGACATGATGAAAACACATTAACAAGAGAACAAATTGCAACACAAATATTAACTGCGTCAACAATGCTAGTTCCTTTACAATAATGTGAGGTGACTCTGTCACTCTACATTCTTTGTTAAATTTTCTCCCCTAACGTGGCTCATGTTGGAGTCTGACTTTATACATTAGTTCGCTCAAATATTATTGACCAATGGGGGGGGGGGGGGGGAGGAGGGGGGAGAAGAAGGGCAAACACTACAGCTGGGCGTCTACCAGCAGAGGTCATTGGATACCAGTGGAAGCCCTGACTGATTGTCCATGGACAGAGGTCAATTATAGCAAACATGACCTGAGTCACAGACTGCCAAATCCTTTCACTGTGCTGAACTTGATCACTTGCAGAAAACGGTTTGAGTTATGGACACACTCAGGTGCTGTATTCAGTTTGCAGGAACATTGAGTTACAGATTTTCTTTTTAAACCATTTATTTAGATGACATTAGTAACTTAAGCTACCTAAAAAGCCTCAGATTAAACGAACGAAGGACAAATTGTTTCGCCCGTTTCCTGGGCACAAAATTAGGGCAAAAAGGTCCAATTTCACGAGGCTGTGTCCCGCACCCCAAGGGCGGCTGAAATACGTTTGGCGCCATATTGGCTTGGCCGATATTCAGGCATCACTGGCAGCCGCTTTAAACAGGTGTTAGGTCTTGCATATGCTAATGAAGAATCTAACACCTGTTTAAAAACTGGACGTGCACTGCTGAGAGTTTCTAGTTCCTTCTGCTGCCGAACCAGTGGTCCTTAAAAGGGAATGTTTTTTTCTTTTGAACTTACCTTAACGTAGACCCAGGAGAAGCAGGTGTGCTCCAAATTGGTCCAGAGGAAACTGGCCAGATTCCTCAGGAGACCTGACAGGTGCCCACAACTCACCAGGATTATTCAGATGAGGCCTGAAGCCCAATTTCGAATGAGCCTCAAGCCTCTGGCATTTGGTTTGTGCTGCGAGTGCGACGACCATTTTGGGCCTGAAAACAAGCCTGAACGAATATCTCTCCCACCTCTCACTTTTATCAATGGCATGTGCGGGCATTTCTGTGCCCTATACATGCACACAATCTACACTAAACCTAATACACAATAACGAAGAAATATTTTGGTGCGTTTTAGCTAAGAATTAAAAATATCAAGAGCAGGGATTTTATTTTACTTTCATCAATTTTTTTGCACTCAGGGAATTATATACAGTCACCTGCACCATTATTTTCCAGTCTAAGCGGCTGTGACGAGAAAGCTGGCGTAAATCCAGGAAATTTGCAATCGCCGTTGACTTAACTGGCAGGGTGGAGCTATGATAACCAACTTTGCATGGTTTCGACGAGGGTGTTAGCGGAGCAGCAGGTAAGTTCCAGATAAATAATGGCGTAACTCACTTACGCCATAATTTCCTAGATCTTTTATGGTGTAAAATAAATCCAGTACCGTAGATGTGCCATTTCAATGGTGGTAGTTTCCTGGAAATTCTGGGCCTTTTGTATAAAACTGGTATCTCCACTTGATACTGCATATAATTTACTAAAAAAAATAAAAAGCTATGCTCACAAAAACTCAACATTCCAGCAAAATAAGTTAATTTAAAAAAAGTTATCCTGGATTTTCCAATTGATGTTAATGTTAAATGTCAAAATAACACCAATCAGAAAAATCTACGCCGTTGTGTCTTAGAATTCAAAATACCACAAGTTCAAAAGATATGCAAATCTAACTGAGGTATCCCCCAGTTTTCACGCAAGTTAAATCGGCAAAGATGTGTTTTAGCACAAAACGTGCTTAGTGCCATTCCAGTGATTGCGCACTATTTTTAACATCTGTATTTTGCATTTGAGTTAAGTGTTTCTCCAGTTTACAACTGGTGTTTGTTCACAACATGCTTAATTAAGTTAAATTAATAAATCAAGTTCCTCTCAATGTCTTGAAAGGAAAATTCTAACATTTGAGATATAATCTGATAAAAATGCCAACCAACAATTGAACATGGAATATTTATACAGCGGTAGCTAACACATGGTGCGTGGGCCAGATCTAGCCCAGGAGATCCCATTATCTGGCCCTTGAAGGCCCAAAACTCATTGCTCTTTCCATTTGCACATATTTCTCCCACTGATGAGTTCAGCTGTTTGAGATTCCCCATCTAGAAGGATTGTAAAAGACTGTTCCTCATTAGTAAATTTAGACCAATTGGGCAGCTTTATTATACCAATCCCCTGTGAATTTCGGCATGGATTTCAGAAGAGCTGGAGCCAATAAAAATTGAAATGGAGACAGTGAAGATCAAGGGGGCCACACAAAAGGCCTTGGGGGTGATCGGAGTGGGTGACAGTAAAACAGACCAGATTGGGCAGAGTGGACAGTGGATGGCAGCGGAGCAAGCAGAGGACTGCAGATAGCGGCAGAACAGGTCACACGAGGCCAGGAAGTGAAGAGTACCAGTTGAAGCTGGGTTACAGAGAGCACAGAGCACCAGACAAAAAAAGAGGAGCATGCAGCCAGCCCACTTTTATGAACAAGTGTTTGAATTTTTTTTCAAATGTCAAAAGCATAAGCTGCATCGACAACACTCAAGTCCTGCGATTTTTTTAAGTATTCTAATGAAATACGTGCGAGTTCCAAAGGAAATTTAAAATGTACGGTTAACGTATTGTAATGTTATGAATTGGATGATCCTGGCACAAAGGCTCACCCACTGGGATTGCACGTCGGGAAATCGCGAGCGTCTCAAGATTTCTTTCCAGATTCCCCATATGCATTCCTGGTGGACAAGGCTCTGTATCAGGAGCATGCAACCTGGACACTTACCCCATCATTTTCATATGCAGCACACTCACTAGTTGTGGCAGGTGGGTCTGGCCCTTTGCCCCATCCCTAATTTATACAGACACTAAACACATACTAGTACGGCTCAAAAGGAAGGCTCTTCCCTCTGACTTTCCCTCTCTTCTTTCCTTTTTATGGAAAAGATGTGGAGGATCGGTGCTTCCAACAGTACTGGTGCCAAGACTGGGAAGTCAGTGCATGGGCAGTTGCAGATACAAAGTCAGAGAATCCCCCCCACTCTGTAGTCCCTGCATTGAGCTTCACCATGTCATGTACATGTGTGTATTTTTCTCATCATCGCTTTGCCTGTATGTTCAAAGATTACCACAACCTTCTTGAAGATATACTTTGTATGGGAAAAATTTTTTTTTAAGACTTTCCTAGTCATCACTGGTCAAAGGATTCAAATTAGAAGGATTTGAAAATATTCAAAGTTATTCACTTCAAAGCTGCAAGTCCTGCCATTTGCTGATACTGCAGGAGCCACTTTGTATGCACAAAAGATAAGGACAATTAGATGCACATATAAAGATGGATCTGGAATTTAAATGTAGTAAGAGAAAGCTTGGTGCCTGTTTACAGCTAAGCTGTATGGTTACTAAGCAAGACAATTAATGTCACAGTAGGTCATTCCCAGTTGCTAAGCTGGTGACGTCCTGTTGGTTTCCTTTGAATTTGCTACGGCTGTTATGTCTGTTGTTTTCATAATGGAACAGATGCCATTCTAAGCTTAGAATCTATCTTCTTTCATTATTCACTGAAGGTGCTGTAGCTGTCAGTTCAGAGCAAAGTTCTTCTCCACGTACCAAAGGATTTTCAGATAGGGTGTCTCTATTTATGTGCATTTTTAACGCGACAACAGTGACATTGTTGTGAAACGGTACACTTAGCACTAGTGCTGTAATTTTAGTGTAAATGCAACCCAAATGTGGCGTCAGGCCCCAACCGTACGCCAGAGTGAAGTGGAGTGAGATTCCCTGGAAGAAGAATCTCACTTTGCTTTATCTCGGAGTCGATTCAGGTTTTAACGCCGCATTTAAACTACACAAGGTTAGTGTCACTGTGAAGCTGAAAATTCTTCTCGCAGGCACTAAACTTGTAGTGTAAATGCACCCTATGAGCACATCACCTCATTGTGATTTTCTCATTTTACCCATCCTTATATATTGAACAAATTACAGTGAGGGCAATACTTAGAGAAACAACGTTTTTTTTGACCAACATACAATTCTTTTTCTCTTTATAACAGAGACCATACCACAAAATCTTCACTAACAGTTTTCCAATTTACCCTACGTGCTTATTTGTACATTCTTCACATCATAGTCCAAAAGTGTTTTACCATCTCCCACAGCTCTTATTGAGCATGAGTAGTCCCCAAAGTCATTTCTCGGGCCTTTTTCACCAGCGGAGGAGCCAATTTGACACATTTGCCAATTAAAACCTTTGCTAGTAGACAATTAAAATAAGTTTTATAATTGGTGCCTGTGCTAATTAGCAAACAATGAAGGTAGACAAATTAGAAATCAAATTATATATCATTAAAGAAAATAAAAACATGAGTAGTCATTGGCTCAACAAGCCTGCTCCTTCCAGACTATATACAATCACAGATTCTACCCAATCCATTTAATCTTCTAAAAGATTCTGCAGTTTCTTCTTGCTAGTCCACCCAAAAGATAAAATCAACCGAACTCCAGAATACTTTTCTAAGCTTACATATTATATTATTCGTCTTTAATCAGTTGCTTTGTAGTGTAAAAGCACGAACTGGAGAACTGAAATTGTCTTGTCTTGTTAAACATTCTTGCTGTTGGGCAAGGATAGGATCAGGCTCAGCTGTGATGTCCCCACAGCCAAATAGCCTGCCATCCCTCCCTGTCTAGGCTCACACATGAACATTCACTTTAGGCAGAGTACCAGCTGACAGAGCCCTCACTGCCTTCTGGAAACGAGCAGAAAATTGGAGAGACATTCTTGATTGAAAAGTTCAATCTGATTTCCAAAAGCATGGGTTTTGAAGTCAGCTTTTTTGGCATGTCATTTCCCATCTTGACTACTGGCAGAAACTAAGCCAGACTCATTAAAGATCAAGTGGTTCACTTATAGTTCCTAAGACAGTAAATGGATTTGCAATCTGCTGCATTTGCCATTTGAATTTAAGCCAGATATAACAAACTCTCTCTCTCCCTCTCACACAATCACGGAGCGGTGAAAATGAGAAGAAATAAACTGGGGAGAGGGCACAATGCAGCAACGGGAAAGGGAGCTCATCATGAAGCAACACACCGTCGTCGGAAAATGGAAAGTCATCCCAAGAAGGTCTCCCTTTATCTTCATTTTGACCACTGCCTGTGCGATGCTGAGGTATCGACAGAGTGGAAAAAGTTAATTTCGATTTCCCAGGTTCATATTTTTGTTAAATCTAAAATTAAATTTTTTTTTGATTCCCGAGCACTTAGCATACCAGGTTTGACACTTCACTCGATTTACACGCCATGTGGTGTCAAACTGAAGTAGTGCTGCTACCGTTTCCTGCTTCATTCTGGAATCAGGT
This sequence comes from Heptranchias perlo, assembly GCF_035084215.1. Taxonomy (NCBI): domain Eukaryota; kingdom Metazoa; phylum Chordata; class Chondrichthyes; order Hexanchiformes; family Hexanchidae; genus Heptranchias; species Heptranchias perlo. The sequence goes on from NC_090357.1 coordinate 9,584,626, forward strand.
CTGGCTACGACTCCAAATTTACACTGCAAGTTTAGCATTGGTGCGAAGTGAAAATTCCAAATGCACTTAATTGTTGGCACTTTCCCCAGTTACATGAATGCTATGTGATCCATAGTTCACCAGAAAACAATCTTTTTAAAATGTTTACATCAAATTAATTATTCAATAAACTTTCAAACATTCTTATTGCCATATATTTTTCTCAGGACAGAAGTGGCCTAACTACCATACTGGTTTCTTGGAAGAACTGAACACATCAATGAGAAATAGATTTTAAAACATAATTATTACTCATTCAGGGAGAAGCTAAAATTAACATTTGGCATCAGTTAGGAAACCAAGACAGCATAAAGGCACTAAAAATAAACTAATCTCAATATAAAAGACTATCTTACATACACAAACCAGTTTCAGAGGATAGACAGTAGCCAACATAATGACATGCAATAAACACAGATTATCTGGAGTTTACAAAAAAAGATGTGACATCAACTAACCCACAACAGCTGCGACAGGTCACAGCAAACAATCAGGGCCATTGAGGCAGCACCTAATTTTCTAACATTCAAAGCTACAATTGAAATTATGAACCTTGAGAGGATGTTAGTGCCAGGAAGAGAAGGGACATTCTCCTATTGTGAGCACATGGTTATCAGCATCACAAAAAGATACAGCACAGAAATAGGCTATTCGGCCCATCATGTCTGTTTTTCTCCACATGAACCACCTAGTCAGATCCCACCCTTCTGCATCCTTCCCAATTCCTTTCATATTCCTCTTTTCAAGCAACTAGCAAAGTCCCTTTGAAAAAGGTTTATGGCCTTTGCTCCAATTAGTTTGTGCAGAGAATTCCAGTCTAACCACCCTCTGTATAAATAACTTTTTTGTAAAGTCCCCCTTCAAGTTTTTAAATTGATTATTTTTTTTAATGTGCGCGCTCGTTACCATCTTACCAAATAGTGGAAACAACCTGCCACTATTTATCTTACCTTAACCCTTCATAATCCTAAGGGATCAAGCAAACCCTCGATCATCTCAGCAACTGTGAAAACACCCTAACTTCAGGTTGTTCTTCATAACTGTAACCCCTTGTGCCTGGTGACATCCTAATGAATGTACACGATGTGTTATCCATTGTTTTTACATCCTTCCTTTAATAGGGTGTCCAAAAAGTCTCTCAATACTCCCTACTGTGGCCAAACTAAGCTCTTGTACAAGTTCAATATTAACATGTTGCTTTTGTATTCCATGCCTTTAGATGCAAAACTAAGAATTCCATTAGCTTTTTTTAAAAAAATGGCCGTACATGCTTGTGCCGCCACCTTTAATGACCTGTGTATCTGTCCTTCCACTCCATTTATCGTACTATTTAAGTTGTATTTCCTTTCCCTATTCTTCAAAAATACATCACGTCAGATATTCCCACATTTAGCTGCATCTGCCACCTATCTGTCCATAATGCCAGTCTATGCCCTCCTGTAGTCTTTCACAATCCTCATTACAAGTTGCATTACAATTTTTCATCAACAAACTTTGATATTGTTCGCTCAATTCCTAAGTTCAGATCACGTACATAGTAAAATAACAGTGGGCCAACATTGACCTCAATGGAACACAACTCATCACATCTATTTATTGAGAAACTTCCTTTTATGCCTACCCCTTGGCTTTCGGCTCTCCAATCATCTCTCCATCCATGTGGCCACAGTCCCTTTAATTTCATGTGCCTTTATCTTTGGCAAGAGTCTCTTAGGTGGCAATTTATCAAGTGCTTTTGTAAAATCCATATAAACCACATCCACCACATTTCCTTTATCCACTGTTACTTTTTCAAAGAATTCCATGAAGATTGTCTAGCAGAACCAGCCTTTTACAAATCTGTGCTGCTTATCCCGGAGTAATTCCCTATGTTTCTCCAGGTCATCCTATATTACAGACTCTAGCGCCTCAAAAATCCCTAAGTCTGGAGAGGGCTGAAAGTCCAATTTCCACTGTGTAGCAGCAGGGGTGGGGGGTGGGGGTGGTGGTGGGGAGGTCCAAATCTTTACCAAACCAGGCACTGCATTGTTAGATGCAGAATAAAACACTATCTGCTTCGCCCTGACGCCAAGCCATGGATCCAATCTTGAAGAATATCAGTGTGACATTTTCTGTTTCTCACACCAGCCAACCTGCGGCATCTTGAGTGAGATTGCCAATTTACTCCCAATTAGTACTGAACTAAGATTTCTTTTGAAGGACGGGCAAGGGGTTATAGGGATCAAGTTCCTGAATGCAAGAGCATGGTGACAGAAGGCTCGGATAGTGGAATGGAGAGAGAGAGAACACGCAGAAGAGTTGGAAGAGTGATGGGTAGGCACCACGACATAATACATGCAGGATTAGGGTGGAGAGGGGCCATGGAGGGATTTCAAGACAAAGACGAGGATTTTTTGAAATAGATATGTTGGGAGAGAGTGGGGATCAGCGACGGCAGGGGTGCTAGTTTGCAGGATAGTACACAAGCTGCAGAAGTGTTCCCATCCTCTTCCTGCACTTGTGTTAGTCAACTATTACTGTACTCAAATTTCATGAATTAGTTAGTCTTATTTGCAACTGAAAAGGCATCGCATTTTTTCAAACTACTCTGGTATGTACGTTTGTCTTGTCAATCTGTTTCTTAATAGACTGTTACCGATTCTCAGTGGGGCTGCTAAATGAGACATCCCAGATGTGAATCATTTTGCCTTAAATTTGGAAATGAAAAAAAAACTAAGTGCCCCCAAGAGAAGCTTAATTTGTGTCAAATTTCAGTGAAGTTTGCAACCTGTTCAATGTCTCTTTAGGATGTACAGGAACTTGACAAGCTGAGTGTTCTTTAGTGAACATGTACATAAAATTACTTACTCAAAAAGTTGAAAATTCTTTTTACATAATGACACTTGCAAAGATATTTAAAGTTCAGGAGGAGGGAAACTGAAATTAGTGTTATATTTAATGTTGGAATATTAGATAAAAAGACACATTCAATATGTTAAACAAAGAACAAACTTGTATTTATTTGCACCTTTTTTATTCTCAGGACATCCAAAAGTGCTTCACAGCCAACTTTTGAAGTGTTGTTTTGTAGACAAATGAGGAGCCAATTTGTGCACAGCAAAGTCCCACAAATAGCAACAAGATGAATGATCGGTTAATCTGTTTGGGCAGCGTTGGTCGAGGGCTGGGAGTGCCGGTGGTGGGAGGGGGTTTCTGAAATGCGGAAGTGCTGGGAGGGCAGTCTTGGGGTAATTGGCCGAATTTAGACCAAAACTGCGGTGTCAGTGCAAAGTGAAAGCTCTTCGCTTAAATGCTCCAACTGTAGTGTGAATTCATCAGTAGATGGACTGAAAAGCACGAGCGGGGCAGACTCGCATCCTCGAAAGGGCGTGGGATTCTCACAGAAAAGGGGAAGCACCAATAATCAAACGCCATTGGGACTATTCACAGCGGCATTCAGAAAATCTATTGGTTTTTCATATGGCCAGTCCGCCCCCCCACCCCCGAGCACGAGTTACAGGAAGTGTGCATGCATCCAAATGCAAGACTTTTAATACAATAAACTCAAATCAGAAGTAAGCTGGAATTAAAGGAAAAGTCAAAAGTTCGACTAGCTTAAAAATGACTGATTTTAACATTGCACTGAACCTTCTCCCGCCCACCCTACACCGGGAGGTTTAATCATGTGGATTTTCACCCACACCTTAGCCACAATCCTTCTTGGAACACCATGACTACCATGGGTTGTACTCCCACACTTGTTTAACAAGTTGGAGTCTATATTAACAGAAATAAATACCAACAGTCCCGGCCTTTTAAGCTAAATTTACAATAAACCTTCTAAATAACAAAAATGTAGCAAAAATGGAGTATTGACTTAGTAAGTTGATGTTTAGAAAACACAGGGCAAAGTGGAGTGAAGAGCTACAGCTTTTTTGCTGAATTCTCAGTTGCACTGATATGAGGGCAGGGGTGGGGGGAAGCTAAGCTGGATGGGGTTGGTAGCCCCCAGAACTCGGCAACCAAGGTGGAGTACCTCATGCATGTGCTGGGAGCGAGCCACCTGTTTACCCTCTCAGGAACATTGGCATGCGCCTCGGGGATGGGGTAACTGTACATTGAGAATATTGGTGGGGAGAGGGGAAGAGAAAAAAAATTGCTTCCAAAAAAAAATTCTAAATATATGCGGACCTCATAACAAAGTTTGCACCTACACTTTAAAATTTAGAATTGTAGAATCTTAATTATCCCTTGTTAATGCAGGAAGCTGCACCAATATTACTTCCAGAGCAACCTGGTATCATAACACGCATCGCTAAAAAAGGGAAAACAAGCTTTCAATTTGTTTCTTTTTGTGTAATGGAATGATAATGTGGAGTAATCCCCTGTAGACTACATTCATTATGCCAGATCACGAAAAGGTGTTAAATTACAAGCTACCATCTGCTAGTGCACAGTAAAACTAATGAACTGCAAGATAAATATCACAGATACATGTCAAAACTGACTTCCTGATTTAATGGAATAAAGGTTTTTAAAGCTTAAGTGTGTGTGTCTTTCCCTCCCCCCTCCCCTCAAGCCAACAATTTCGATTTTTCATTGTATGGTGATTTTGAAGTAATTCAGGTCTTACTTATTTGAACAGATACACAGTAACGATCCAGGTTTGATTAGTGGCAACACTCACAGGGGCCCAGGAACTGCTGAAACCAACTTATCACCCGAGGTGCAAAGAGACAAGGACTGGCTTCAATGAGTTACTCTGTTCAACAGTATATTGGCATCAGTACTGATGCTTTCATTAACCCAGATGGTACTTCAGCTTCAAATCTGTTAGTTCTACTCTTGCTGCACATAGTTATAAATGTTCAACTGAAGGGTGTGTGAATTTGGCCAGCTTCTGGCTGGGATTCAACAACAACATGCGATTTAACACGCCTTTAACAAACATCCCAAAGCCCTTCACAGGTGCATTATCAGACAAAATTTGACACCAAACCACAAAAGGAGATATTAGGTCAGGTGACCAAAGGCTTGGTCAAACAGGTAGGTTTTACGGAGCATCTTAAAAGGAGGTTTAGGGAGGGAATTCCAGAGCTTGGGGCCTAGACAGCTGAAGGCCAATGGAGGAGCGACGAAAATCGGGAATGCACAAGAGGCCAGAACTGAAGGAGCGCAGAGTTCTTAGAACTCTCCCACAAATGTGCACAATTGGATTTACAATGCCCAAAGTATCTCGGGATTGACCAAGTACAATTGATGTTATACCTAAAGATATCCACAGGCTAGGTCATCGTACCAAACAGGACAGTGTGTATTCACAATCTAGCAAGGTGGGAGCAGGGGGAGTGATGCAATTTTTTTTAAAAAAAGGAAATGCACAGTGAAAACCACAAACAGGCTTCAAGTAATGGATGTCAAAGAAAGTTAAAGATGCACACTCTATATAATACACAAAATACTTCATATAAATGTTCTCTCTATATAAGTTGACTTTACCTGCAGCATCATTCTACAGAGAGGGAGACCAAATAAGTTCAACTGATCTAACTGGGTCTTTGGGAGATGTTTGGACCACTTCACATCTTCAGTGTTTACTAATAAAGGACAGACTATCTCCTGAAATTCAATGGCATGGGGCAGAGGGGAGTGGGTAATGGGTGCTACTTTATATACCCTTCCAGTCAATTATTTATATCAGTTATTAAGTTAGCAACTGGAACAAAACTGGTTAAAAACATTACATAAATTGGAATGAGAAAAGGCCATGTGACTTAATAAGCCTACTCCTTCCACTGAGCTGCATAACTACCTCAATCATGGACTCCCTCCCTAGATTGTGAGTAATTTGTAAAGGTGAGCCTCACAATATCGATTCCATTCATGGCTCTCCTTTACACTTTAACAACTAACATATCGGCATAACGTCATCCAGAAAAAGTAGCTACAAAAGCTGAGACTTGAGAAAGTTTCACGAACAGTATATTGCTCGCAACCAAAGCAATAGGGTGAAGGGGGGGGGTTTAAGAGTCATGACTCATCCCTCCTCCTGCAGCTTATAATTGAAGCTCACCTCAGTTCTGCCTTCCAACCTGTTCTGCTCGGCTTAAGCTGACAAACCAGAATTGATATGAGCAGGGACCAGATGCGTCAGAAAGACAGCTGACTCAACCAGTGACGCACTGTTCTAGTGGTCAGTGTGTTAGAGCCTAGTCTCTCCATTATGATTCACCAGTGCAAACAGCCTGGAAATTAATTATATTCAATGTCTATTCATTCACTGCTCAGAGGATTATGCATCAGGAAGCAGTTGGATTCTACAAGATGTAAATCAGTCGCCAAAAGATTTTATTTCTGGAAAATTATGAACTGACAGGATAGCAGCATCCAGAAATGACATCTTTTCAACTTCAACCTCTGCAAGATGGGCAGAAATTCAAGCTAAGAATTCCTGGAGTCCTTTTCTATAGAAGTCAACCTTTACAGTTTATTTTTTATTAATGTAAGCAATATAATAAATTGATGTGTATAAGCAGAGTATATATATCACACACACACACACACACACACACACACACACACCTCCCATGATGTTGCTCATGCTGGGTCAGGGGATTCACTGTTCTGTAACAATAGGGGTGTTATCAACAAAGTGTGAATGGGAACGTATAACAGGAAATAAGCGGAATACTTACTGGAAGTACAAGCTACACACAATACTTTTTATATTATAGCTATTGTTATATACAGACTCGTAAATGTCTAAATCATCCTTTATAATAGTCAAAGTGTAGCTTTACTTGTTAAAAACTGAATGTCAGTTACCGATTTTATTCCAACAAATCATATTTTGCTTGGCAACAACACATTAGTAACCATCCCATGGAGTAAAACTGCACAATGCTGCATTAGCAAATAAACCCATTAACTCATTCATATAAAAATCCTGTGTGTTCTAATGGATTGAAGGTACTAACCGGTTTATTTTAAATGGTTCAACACCTTCATTTAAATAGCAGCCAGTGAACAAAGACCGTGCATTTATATAGAATCTTTCACATCTTCAGATCACCCTAAATCACTTCACACACAATGAATTACTTTTGTAGTGTAGTAACTCTTGTAGGTAAATGGATAGCCAATTTGTGCACATCAAGGTCCCACAAACAGCATAGGAGGTAAATGAGCAGTTAATTTGTTTCAGTGGTGTTGGTTGAGAGATGAACGTTGGGCAGGACACCAAGAACTCCCTGCTCTTCATGGGTCAATGTGCTCATATGCCAACACCGCATTGTGCCATTTAAACCTGCAAGTGTCGAGATTCCAGTGGAACCCGATTCTGGACGACTAGATGACTTTTTTTTTTAAAAACAGTACTGTCCCCATGCTCAATAATAGCACCAATCCCAATATAATTAGTCAATTATTTCTTAACAATTTTAACATTATACTGAATTAATTCTCACCTCTGCAACCAGAGTAATGAAAAGCTGTAGTAAAGATGGGCTGGAACAGAGTCCCCAGTTTGGGAGCCCCTCAATGATGCAGTGGATAAATGCATCACATGGTGCAGTAAGGCATACAGACCAGAAGGTCTAACATTTGATCCCTAATCCATGCAGAGTTAGCTGATCTCAGCTGGAGCAGCAGATGGGGGCACTACACTTGGCTTAATCACCCCCCGTGAAGAGGAAAATCTTCCAGGGATCCTGCTCCTGATCACTATCCAATAACTTTCCAGCAGGGAACATTGGGCGAGGATAGGATCAGGCCTTCCACAGTTGAATATCTGCTAACACTTACAGCCTAGACTCATACAAAGAATAAGCACTTGGGATGAGACACAAGGCGGCTGTCAGAACCTGTGCAACTTTTCCATATTACAAATCGACATCTTCAGGGGGCGGAGAAGAGAAGCGAAAACTAGGGAAAACAGTAAACTTACGTTTATCATCAGCTACAGAAAGTAATACTAACACCAGTGGTAACATTACTGTCCATTCAGCTAAGGTTCAGGAATGATAGGCAGCTCATAGGATCACTGGAACAGAAATAGGCCATTAAGCCCCTCAAGCCTGCTCTGCCATCCTATTAGATGATGGCTGACCTGCACTTCAACTCAATTTTCCTGCCTTTGCTCCATATCCCTTGGTACTGTCACCTAACAAAAATCTATATCTCAGTCTTGCAATCTCCAATTGTCCCAGCATCCATAGCCTTTTGGGGGGAAAAGTGATCCAAATTTTTACTACCCTTTGAGCGGAAAGAGTGCTTCCCAAATTCCCTCCTGAATGGCCTAGTTACAATTTTATGATTATGTCCCTTTTCTCTTGATTTCCCCATCAGAGGAAATAAGCTTCTCCATATCTGCCCTATCAAATCCTTTTAACATTGTAAACACAGCTCACTCAGCTGGGTAGATTGACAGAACCACTGTTCTGTTGCCTACAGTTCTTTGTTACTTTTGGTCTGATAAAACCTAGTCATTCCATCATCTTTTTACAGTACTGTCCCCATGCTCACTAACTGCACCAGTCCCAATATAGTCAATTATTTCTTAACAATTTTATTATACTGAATTAATTCTCACCTCTGCAATCAGAGTAATGAAAAGTTGTAAAGACGGAAAAACTCTGCACCCTGGGCCACTCTCAATAATTGGTACGGTTTGGAGTCCTACTGTACAGGACAGTTTTTTCTTCAGAGTATAACATATGGAACAAGAAAGTACCATTTGGCCCATCAATTCTGTCGCTTCCACAGCCATGTTCAATATACACTTAAAATGAACTCTACTCCACCCCCAGGGTAATCAGGCAAAACTCCCATTTAGTCATTTATCCACACATTGCTACTGTTCAACTCTGGTCTGCTGCCTTTCCGATAACATCCCCCTCTCCCTCTCCCTCTCCCTCTCCCTCCACTCCTAGTCCTAGAGGGCCATCATGGCCTGTAGGTCAGTTGATCTCAGTTCATGCCTAGGACTCTAATCCTGTTCCGAAAAGGTATTTATCCAGCTAAAATCATATTCGTCAGGACACCTGCTCCACGTAATGAACTAGCTCTCACTGCGGCCCGACATAGTCTTGGCAGCGGATGAAGAAAGTTGCTGCTTCAGTGCTGCACGTTCAGTGAACGTTACGAAAGGGATTTCCACCTATAAGGGAAAATTCACACATTGGGCAAAAGCAAATTTACCCCTGGGTTCTGCCACCTCATGGGAGGACAATCTTGCCCTAGACAAGTTCTATTCTCCACTTCCAAATCCTCACCTGGTATTTTTTTTTAAAAAGTCCACCCATTTACATAGATTGGAAGACACAACCATAAGCAACGATCAATAAAAACAGACACAACATTAGTGGTTACTCCTTTAAGGCGGCTTCCACCCGACAGAGTAGGTGAACTGTGGTTTAGAATCCCTTAATTTTCATACCTGAGTTTCGATGGTGAGGTGTTGAATGCACTACGTGTCTCACAACAAAACTACTCAAGTCATAAGTGGGTGAAAATGCCTCCAACCTCATGAGTCTCTGATAGAAGCACAATTGGAAAGTTGTGCATGTCTTCAAATAAAAAAAGGGACTTCACATTTACTTTTAACATATTCTCTCCTCACCCTCACAAATTCCCTCTACAAACCCAGTGAGGCATGGTAGACTATTTAACCACGGAGGCATCACAGCTGGACCCAGCCCTGCCTTTACTCCATGTCTACACAGGTGCACTTTCCAACAAGGGTCACTGGATGGTGACCAAAGCTAGGAACCCGGATCCATTTTTCTTTTTCAACCATTACAACCCTCCGAGAACTCTGCATTCCTCCAATTCTAGCCTCTTGTGCATCCCCCCGATTTCCTTCGCTCCATACTTTCAGCTCGGGAATTCCCTCCCTAAACCTCCACCTCTCTCTCTCTCTCCTCCTTTAAAATGATCCTTAAAACCTACCTCTTTAACCAAGCTTTTGGTCACCTGTCCTGGTACCTCCTTCTTTGGATTGGTGTTAATTTTTGTCTGATTACACTCCTGTGAAGAGTCTAAGGGCATTTTACTACGTTGAAGGTGCTACATAAATGCAAGTTGTCACTGTATTGTGTTGTGTGTTTTCTTATTCTTGCAAAAGCTGTAGCTAGAAATATTAAAGTAGAAATTAACATTCAGCCTCAAGTAATGGGTTTATTTTTTTTTAAAAGAACAAGCAAACCTTGCTTTTGTCTCAAAAGCGCCACCCTATGGTAAAATAGAGTAGTGCAGCAGAAATAACAATGTTCAATCCTATAAATTAACCCTTCTTCAGTCTTCCGTCACCATTAAGTTAAACTTTCCAGCATATTCCACCAACCAGTAATAGCACCTTCTGGAGTTGACTATTTCCCAGGAAAACTATACATCAGTACATGGTATATGAAAAGTTATTTATTTTCCCTCTGCCTCTCCTTGAAGGTACCGACTCATGCTGCTATAGTTTCACTGCCATGACAGACCTGTGGTACCTCGTCCCAGGGGTCATTCTTCGTACATGAATCTAGACAGTTAGTGCCAGTTAAGCTATTTGACCATGGAGGGGGCAACATATGGTCAAAGCCCGATCCTGTTCTCAACTGACAGCCACGCACATTGCATTTAGGCACGTGTCAGAATGTGCTCAATCAGGAGCTGGACCCCTGATTAATTTTCTCCTTCCCAGCAACACTGAGACCAACGACAGGTTCCCAAGACTGATCAGCTAACTCAGCATATTTCCCTGCTTAACAAAAGGAACAAACTTTGCTCTCGGCTCAAGAGAGCCATCCTGTGGTAAGATGGTGCACTGCAGCAGAAATAAAAATGAAATGCACTCTTCAAATTATCCTTCTTCCAGAATTATCATGTAGTTAAAATCAGCTCGTAAATATTCCGTCATCCAGTAATGCACCCTTCTGCAATATAACCTTTCCCAATAGATTAGTGCATGGATTATGATATTTATAATACAGGATACTTAAAGCTTCAGCATTTTGTGATCTACTTGCCAACCTAAGATACCATCATTATGAACTGGTTAGTGATCCCAAAGCTGATGAAATATTATTTTACAACATGAGGGGCAGTAAATACATCAATAAAATTTACAAATTTACAAAGGATTTTGACCATCTATTTTCAGGAAGGGAAAAACATCGATTAACTTCTCACTTTAATGTACAGTAGGATTAATTAATAAAAGTACATCAGTGTTTGGGTACATTGCCCTCACTGAATAGGCTCTGCTAAGAAATCTACTCAAATTATAATCCCCCCACCACCCCCCCCCCAATTAGAAAAGTGTTATTTGCAGGTTGCAAAGGTGAAAGGAAAGTGTTCTCACTCAATGCACCACTCGGTCTGATTAAATCTGATTGTAACACCAAATACAGTCTACTCATTTTTATTCAAGGTTGCTTAGTCAAATTATTGGATAATAGTGCAAAAACATGATGAGTTATCAGGAATGGAGTGTAAAGACAAAACAGAGATTTGATTGGAACAGCCTGTCTAATTTATTTTTTGCAGCAAGAGGGCTAAGTGAGTGCATAGCTGCAGAGAAGACTCCCAACACATGCCGAGACTGTGCGTGGGAATGAATCAAATCTCCACAGAGCTGGCCTTGGTTAATGTTTGTTGTGGTTCGAGTTTTTTTTAAAATGATGATTTAATGCTGCTTAGTATCGGAACCAGATAGCAGAAACGGCCACATACAATCACTAGGCATAAAAATTGTCTACAGACTTTGGTCTCGTGTTTGTTTCACCTTTAAAATCTTATTTGAAACATCAATGCAACAGTGGATCAAAGTGGCCAGGAAACACTCAGTTATAGCTACTTAAACAAACAATAAAACTGAGCAATAGTAGCTTTTGTAATCAAAGCCAAACTCAGCAACTTTAATAGGAAACATACTTTAACACACGCACACTGCTGCTTTAATATTTAACTAGCAATACAAAGAAACCTTTTATAAACAAACACACACCGCACGCACACAAGCAAAATCTTACCATAAATGTCAGGCCCATGTGGGGTAAAGACGTTGTAAACAACTATGCTCAGAGGTGCAATCACCAACTTTCCATAGTAATAGCTGTCCACTATCACAAGGGGGAACTGCAACACAAAACACACAATGATGTCCTGATTTTAGATAAATTCAGGCAACAGACAACAACAAAGCTCGTTACCAAAATACAGAGGAGCATTAAGGCTTTCGTCCACGTTCCCATCCTTGAGCAGGGATGGCATTTAACAAAATAATAGAACCCTGATTAGGGATGTATGGGAGGGTACTGCAAGATCTCCGTGGCTGGGATGTCCCCAGGCTAATAATGCATAGGGTAGCAATATCCTGCAGGGTAGACATGAATCTGGCAAACCCTGTAACTTATCATAGGGAATCAGAAGACAAATGCATCATCATGGCCTTAAGATGATCGATTTGGAGTGAGGCAACAGGAAGAGCGGTTTGGGAGAACCGAGCAAAATCTCGTTGGGGGGTGGGGGGGGGGGAGCAAAGATCCAAGTTCCCCAAGTTCAACTCCCATTACGATATACACAAATTTCCCAGTGGGTGTTTAAGGTGACTGACTGGACTCGGCTGGTTGGGGGGGATGGAATTTGCACTGGCACGTCACATGCAGTACTTTCAGGGAGAGACACTTGTTTGTTGGGATTTTCCTTCAACCCATCCCAGAATTGTAGCTTAACTATATTTTATTTTAATCGGAAAGTGCTCCAAGCTTAGGCAAGTAGGATGCGTCCTTACAGAGAGAGGGAATGTTTACTCCATAATCGGGCAAATGGAAGTTCCACTTATGTAGACTTCTCCGTTTGGAATTTCTTGAGAGGAAGGTGGGTTTTCCCATGTCAGATATCCAGCTAACCAAAGTACAAAATATGCTACTATGCCTCATCCCCAAACAAAAATATCAAGCATGTAAAATGTTCTTTATTAAAATAAATGAGATTGGCAGTCTGAAGACACAATCGGGAGGTCCAGCACATTGGTTGTACTTGTACTCTCTACCATGATCTAGCAGGCAGGGTTTTCCACATAGCCCCATCAGCCCATTATTAAGGTGCTTTGACCATTGAAAGCACCAAGGGGGAGGGGAGGAAGGAAGTCAACCTCCTGGGGAGCAGGTTGCCTGCTATCTATCAAATAAGCTTTCTCTTGCATGTATAGCTTTTTGGCAACCAAAGGTATTAAGGGATATGGGCCAAAGGCAGATATATGGAGTTAGATCACAGATCAGCCATGATCTTATCAAATGGCGGAGGCAGGAACGAGGGGCTGAATGGCCTACTCCTGTTCCTGTGTATGAGTGAGGTGCTAGCACAAAGGGCGACCTACACTTCGAACTTGGACTAAACCTATTTAGTAAGAAGTTCTTGATTAAGCCCCTTAATAATCTTCCCGGTTCTTTACCTACCAGAAAGAGCAGCAAAGCCACTACTGCCCATGTAATAAAGCTCTGGAACTTCCTCTTCAGCACTAGTAGGTCAAATGCTATTGGCAACCTAATGAGCAAGGAGTCATGGGATTAGATTTACAAAAAAATTTTAGAATTTTTTTTTAATATAAAAACAGTGCAGAAAGCAGGTTGTCAGCTAAAGAAACCAGTAAGGCTGGTTGTACTTCAGGAAACTATACTGTGTCCTATACAGGACTAAATGCAATGGGTTCTTAAAAAAAACAGAAAATGCTTGAAATACACAACAGTTCTGCCTGAATCTGAAAGGAGACAAGAGAAAGTCTAACATTTCAGGTAAGGACCCTCCTTCATCCGAGTCCTGCTCCAAACATTAACCCTTCCTTTCTCTTTTTGCATGCTGAGTATTTTCAATTTTTATTTCAGAATCCAGTGAGGATTTTTTTTAAAAAATCACACGATCAAGATTTTAAAAAAAAGTTTTGATATATTAAAAAGGCAAAGATGAGCACAATACACATTTTTGTAAAACAATAAAATAAATGTAAGGTGGGGGGGGGGGCGAAGAGGAGAGAGAGGAAGAAACAGAGCCTTGTATTTCGATCAGTTCCATCAAACAAGAACAGATTCTGATGGAGACTCCTGATAGACAGAAATTAGAGTTTCTTTCAAGAATCTTTGGGGAAACAAAGTTCAAATAAAATCATTTTAAAGAATTATATATTTTTTTTTGCTCGATTCTTGGAATCCTTTGTTTCAACCTCAATCCTGGTGGCACCAAAGAGAGACCGAGACAGGTAGTGTAAAGGGGCTGAATTAATATGATAGTCATTAGCCAAAGCACACTTTAGAGTCAATTGCACGCATTTATTTAGCTACCTTGCATTATTGCATTCAGTAACTTAAAATTAGAGCTAGGTCTTCAGGGGTGATGTCAGAAAGCACTTCTTCACATAAGGGTATTGGAAATCTGGAACGCTCTCCCCCAAAGAGCTGTTAAGGCTAAGTCAATTGAAAATTTCAAAACAGATTGATAGATTTTTGTTAGACGAGGGTATTAAGGGTTACGGAGACAAGGCAGTTAGATGGAGTTACGATACATATCAGCTATGATCTAATTGAATGACGGAACAGACTCGAGCAGCTGAACGGCCTCCGCCTGTTCTGATGTTCCCATAATGTAACCCTGTAAGAGTTCTTTCCTTTAGTATTCAATATTGAAGGGGGAGTGCAAATAAGGGGGTAACTTAAAAACAAGCAAAGAACTGAACTCATTCTCCAAGGATGGGTAACTTTAAGTGAGACAACAATTTCAACATGGGCACTTCAAAGTGCCACTGTGAGACTTTCTTACCCAAGAACCGCACTGAAAGGCCATCCCACAATGGCTCCAGCTGCCACGCCCAGTACAGCCACAGCATTCTTATCCGTAAACCAACCAGTCATCGCAATCAGTGTGGTGTACATACAAAAACTACTGGGGAGGAATGCTGAAAAACGAGAGAGACGACATAAAATAAATCCATTAGTTAACCAAGTTGCTATTCGTGGCTATTAAAATAAAGGCGAGTCTGTCAACAATATGAGGGGTGTCCAAACTGCAGCCCCTGAAGCCCTGGCAAACTTAGTCTTTTTCTTCTTTTATTTCTTATTCACTGGCTTGTCCTGTTAGAATTTTGTGGGATGGTTTTACTTAGAGCTGTTGCCTCAAAAGTGTGTAAATCCTAAATTGCAACTCTAAGTATCAGCAACTGGAGATATATGTAAATGAATGGGAACATGGATTTAAACTTTATATGTAGCCTGAAGCTCCATCCTATTGCCCCCTGCAGCCCATGAAGAAAGCTGGGAGATAGAACCCTGTATTAAGTTTTTATTGATTTGGAAACCAGTAGGGTAACGTGCGGCAACAATGAAGCATAAAGGTTCTTCAACTTTCTGGCGTTACTCAGCAACCAGTATTTACGGAACTTCTCCCCTGCACTCTTCCAAATTGCACCCATGCTTCCAGGCTCCCACTGCTGCCATCTGAATAAACCATGTGCCGCAGGGATGGGAAGATCAACAACCAATTCCACCCCCCCCCCCCCCCCCCCCACCCCACCCCTGCTTAAGCCCTCCCATGCTGGCTAACATTCCCTGATGTGGTACGAGGCAGGAATTTGCTGATCCGCCTCTGCTATTCTAGATTCAACTGCTGGGAGTTAGCGGAGATTGTCCAGGGTAAACTGGCCTCCGGTTTCGTGGTGAGCCACTTCATCTTTCCCCCCGTGATACGATTGAGGCTGGGAATCCATAAGCCAGCTCCCTTCCTAACTCAGACAGAAGATTTAGCTTCAGCATCACTGCTGGGGCCAAACACAAACATCAGAAGCTATTTCCTCATGAAGTATTAATTAAGAAAACCAACTTTGATTCGTTTCTCTCTGCACAGTTCTCAGGCTTGTATTTAACTTCATATTCACTACTCAATCCCATGTCCATATACATGAGTCTTCCTCTTTACTTACCAGCTGCTGAGCAGAACATTCCAGTACTCAAAACCAAAAATGCCAGCATTAGACGCCCAACATGGAGCCCAAACTTCTTGCAAACAGCTCTAGAACACAACCAGCATATGTATTTTTAGAGATAAACATAAAAAAATAAAGTGAGTTTATCCAGTGATTAGCTGATCTATGTAAATCAGGACGGTCCTGGGTTCGATCCCTGGTCACGGCTCTGTTAACTCCCAACTGGGTGCTGGTGGAGGCGCTCCAATTGGCCTCAGTGTCAGCTGTGGCTTAGTGGGTAGCACTTTCGTCTCCAAGTCAGAAGGTTGTGGGTTCAAGTCCCACTCCAGAGACTTGAGCACAAAAACTAGGCTGACACTTGAGTGCTGCACTGTCGGAGGTGCCATCCTTCGGATGAGACGTCTGCTCTCCCAGGTGGATGTAAAAGATCCCATGGCACTATTCGAAGAAAAGAAAGGGAGTTCGCCCCGGTGTCCTGGCCAATATTTATCCCCAAACACCACTAAAAAAAGATTATCTGGTCATTATCTCATTGCTGTTTGTGGGACCTTGTTGTGCACAAATTGGCTGCCACGTTTCCTACATTACAACAGTGACTACACTTCAAAAGGTACTTAATTGGCTGTAAGGCGCTTTGGGAAGTCCTAAGGTCATGAAAGGCACTATATAAATGCAAGTCTTTCTTTCAGTGCCACGAGTTAGGGAGGGATAAAATCAAAGAATAGCCAAAGTTCCCACTCCCAATCACTAGCCAGTAACCACTGCTGGAAGCGAGGACAAGACTTGGCTGGGCTGTGGTAAACCCTGTGAGAAACAGACTAACGAGTCGCTGTTAAATGCGAAATGGGTAGTTGAGCAAGGTATCGGAAGCGGGCCAGTGCTGCAGAGCAACAGGGTAAGAAGTCAACACCTTCAGGAGACGAAGGCAAGAGGAGAAAAGGAAATTGGCAGAATTTTTTTGGACTGTTTTTCTTTTTCTTTAAAGTTTATATAAAATCATACGCAGGCAAAAAAAAAGGTTGCTTCACAAATGTAGCTTTGTGACGAATACAGGAAGAGATTCAAGGATAAACACAGCTCGACAGTTTTTCTCCTGTCACCAAGTTCTAAGAATTTCAGTATCACTTAAATGGAACATTGGGCTAGAGGATCTGCCAGCACAAGTGGAATATCTCACCCATCGAGTCTTAATTAGGAATGGTGAACATGAAAATAATTAACGATCCAATAAAATCTACCTTTTATAAATTCTTGTCATTTAAAATTTACCGCGTCCTGTTACTCCTCCAGGATCATTTTAGACTTGGACCGACAGGCAAATAGAATAAAATATTCTCGCCCACCTGCAGTCAGAATAGTTTTGAGAGTTAAGTTGTGGGATAGGGACAAGTTCACCATCTGTCCACTATCACTTTACCCCACAAGGAGGTGGCACTGGACGTACAGAGGGTGAGCTATTGCAACAATTTTTTTTAAAATACAGGAACCAATAACTTCTGGAGAGACAAGAACAAGAATCTGTTTTTAAGTTAGTTAAAATTTCAGCTACAAGAGAAAAACAAATACTGAAAATGCTCCAAATACACAGCAGATCCGTCAGCATCTGAAAAGATAGGTTAATATTGTAGGTGCAGACTCAGATCTGACAACAATTCTGATGATCTACACTCAAAATATTATGTTTTTACTTCACCAGTGCTGACTTACCTGCTGAGATTTGTTTTTATCTCAGATTTCCAGCATTAGCATTTTTTCCTGTTCTGATTAAAAAAGTAACATTATAGGCCAATAGATAAATTGCATTGACTTACTTGTAAAAGTACAGCTCGCAAATGCAGCAGAAAAAGGCTAAAAGACATCGTAAGAAATAGAAGACAAGAACCTGGAAACAGAAAACCTTCGTATTAAATTGGGGAAAGACGTGAGGTCAAACACTAATTACTAAACTGAAGTAATAAAATACGGTCTCTGATCTTTTTTAGAACAGTATTCACAGGATGATGTAATTAATGGCAATTCTATAAACTCCCTTAAAATTATCCATTGTCATCCCTCTTCCCTTTGCATCCTAGCAAAGCTTGGCATCCTTATTCAGTTATTGTGACCCTAATGCGCACACAGTTTCACACATGAATAAAATATGCATGGGCTCATTATATATTCTGGAGATGACCGTGTTTAAAGTTGCAAGATTTTATATTTTTTGAAGTGACGATGCACTAGACCTAACATCTGGGCAATTAATTTGAGCCAAGACTACACTGTTCAAATGGCAGAAAGCAGAGACAACGTGTTCTAATGTGGGTGGTATAGGAACACAAAGCTGATGCCTAAAACATTGCACTTCAAAGAGAACAATTTCTGTATCCATATTTCATCAAATAGAATATATATCACTGCTTAAGCCTCAGCTGGAGTACTGTGCCTGATTCTGGGCACCATACTTTAGGAAGGATGTCAAGGCCTTGGAGACGGTGCAGAGGAGATTTACCAGAGTGGTACCAGGGATGAGCGACTTGTTACATTGAGAGGCTAGAGAAGCTGGGGTTGTTCTCCTAAGAGCAGAGAAGGTTAAGCAGAGATTTAATAGAGGGGCTCAAAATTATGAGGGGTTTTGATAGAGTAAATCAGGAAAAACCGTTTTCACTGGTTCAAGGGTCGGTAACCAGAAGACACAGATTTAAGATAACTGGTAAAAAAGGAGGCGATAAGGAGAATTTTTTTATGCGGTAAGTTATGATCTGAAATAAACTGCCTGAAAAGGTGGTGGAAGCAGATTCAATCGTAACTTTCTAAAGGGAATTGGATAAACACTTGAAATGAAAACATTTGCAGAGCTATGGGGAAAGAGCAGGAGAATGGGACCAACTAGATAGCTCTTTCAAAGAGCCAGCACAGGCACAATGGGCCGAATGGCCTCCTTCTGTGCTGTAAGATTCTATGATTTTAAGAATAGTGGCGAGCTCACCTGTGGCTGTGAATGCAGCACATGGTGTGGTACTGAAACAAAGACCAGGAGATCCCCAAGTTCATTCCCAGACTTTTTCTATTGCTGAAATGTGGGGGATCCTCTTTAAGCCACTTCAGAGGGCATTAAAAGTCAACTACGTAGTGTGGGCGAGAGTCAAGTATAATCCAGACCAGGTAGGGTCTACCTGAAGGACATTAGTGAACCAGTTGAGTTTTCCCAACACTTCTGCAGCTTTCACGCTCATTTTTGCCTTGTGCCAGTCCAGATCTATTGAATTCAATCGCGCAATTTATCATGATGGGATCTGAACTCACGAACCCCAGATTGCTAGCTCAGTACCATACCTGTAAATAAATACTGTGCTGAGTTAGCTGATCTCTAGTTGAGCTTGGGCCGGGAAGGAGGGGGAGAAATATGCCACGGTTTCCACTCCTGATCATAATACAATAATATCTGCTGGAATGTGCGGTTGAGTGGATTGAATTGGCTCAACTGTTGAATAGACTGGCAACACTTAACTGTCTGGGCTCTCAAGTGATAAGTGGCCACTTGGGCAATGCACTGGAGGGCTCTTGGCATCTATGAAACCAACAGTCAGCATCTTTAGGAGAAGTGAGATAGTCAAAAAAAAGTGAACTCACTGGGAGAAAGTTATGCTTCAATTGTATAGGGCCTTGGTCAGACCCCATCTGGAGTACTGTATTCAGTTTTGGGCACCGAACCTCAGTTAGGATATATCTGTCTTCTAGAGAGTGCAGCACAGATTCACCAGAATATCAGGTCTTAAAGGGTTAAACTATGAGGACAAGTTGATTAATCATGGTTTGTATTCCCTCGAGTATACGAGATTGAGGGGTGATTTGATCGAGGTGTTTAAAATGTTAAGAGGATTGGATAGGGTAGATAGGGAGACACTATTTCCTCTGGTGGGGGAATCAAGAACAAGACGACATGATCTTAAAATTAGAGCTAGGCCTTTTAGGAGTGAAATCAGGAAGCACTTTTTCACGCAAAGGGTAGTCAAAATTTGGAACTCTCTTGCCCAAAAGGCTGTGAATGTTGGGACAATTGGAACTTTCAAGACTGAGAGATAGATTTTTGTTAGGTAAGAGTATCAAGGGATATGGAGCAAAGGCAGGAAAATGGAGTTGAGGTGCAGATCAGCCATGGTCTAATTGAATGGCAGAGCAGGCTCGAGAGGTTTAATGGCCTATTCCCGTTCCTACTGTTCCAATGTGCCAATAAAATCCTTAACTATGTTAGCTGAACAGCAATCAGATCGTACACAAAGAGCCTTTTATGAACAAATCACCTTGTTGGTTTGCAAAATATTTGCATGGAACCATGCAGGTAAGACATGTAGCCACAGATAAGCATAGGAACGAATGGCGTACACTGGAGAATACTCCCAGGTCTGGAATCCCTTTCCATACAGCAGAAAATGAGTCTGAAAACAAAGATACGAGACGTAAATCACCTGTACTTTGGACAGATTAATCATCTTTCCAGCAGCATATCACATTTCCCCATTTCCCCTCTCTTCTCCTTAAAATTTTACTCCACTTACAGAAAGCATTACCCTATTGCAAATGAAATACATTGAAACCCTGTTATAGTGCTCGATTTAGCCAGTAGCCCAAAAGGTCACCATAACCACTCAGTTACACCATTACCAACCACTCCTTTGTTTATTTTCCCCTCCTTATTCCATCTATCTACTTGTTCCACAGATCATTTCCTAAGCAAACAGAATAGCAAAACCTCTTGTGGTCTCTTCTCTCCCACTTCCTCTGGCTTTTCCTCCCTCCCTCCAGGAAAGTGCTTTGACTACTATGGTCTCTTGTTACGAACAAAAACTCATCACGTGGGAAGTCAAAAGGGGCCAACCTGTGTCTTTATACTGTGATGCAAGGCCCGCATAATATACCATGGAGTGGGGATCAGGAGGTTGCTAACCCTCGAGGCAGTACTGAATAAACTCTTACTGTTCTGAAAGGTATCTGCATTAAATAACACCAAGCAACTGAATACTGCGATTAATTGGGGAAAGTCATTTCTACACTTAACATAAGTTTGTTGCAGAAACTTCATTAAAAAAAATTGCACGATGATCCCTTGGGCTAAATGGAAGTATTACTAAACAGACAAGTCACCAACTTTGAACGCCTCTCACACTTCAACTTTTCCCTTTAAATTTGGATTTCAAAAGACTTACTGGCTCCCAATAGTTGAACGTTTCATCACAGTCTGAAATGTTACTGAGTAACGCTGCGCAGAACCGTGCGGAGATGAGGCATTTAAAGGCCGTGGAACCCTCGGGTGCCCATACTTGTCCTGCTCTAGCACCTGATTGCCTGGAAAGGGGCAAATATCGACGGTAAGGGGAGATAAATTGGACTGGGTACAGGCTAAATTAAAGGGATGACAGGATTTGGTATGGGATATAGAAGAAATAAACTATTAGACAGGTAACAAAAAGACCTTAAATTATAATGCCTTATCACATTAAAACGACTCAAAGCACTTTACACAATGAACCACTTACTGGAATGCGGTGATTATGGAGGCAAATATGGCAACCAGTTTGCACTAGCAACATCCCACAAGCGGCAATAAGATCAGTAACCAACTGATTTTTTTCTTAGTGGTGTTAGTTTAAGAGATAAACATTGATAAACACTGGGAGAATTCCCCGCCCGTTGTCAAATCATGCCATGAGATCTCTTAACATTTCACTTCAACAAGCAGAAATGGCCTCACTTTAATATCTCATTCAAAGGACAGCATCTCCAGCCATGTAGTACTTCCCCAGCAGTGCCGTGGAGTATTAGCTTGGATGACGAAATGTCAAGTCCTGACGTGGGGCTGAAACCCACAGCCTTCTGACCCACACGCAAGAGTGCTTCTAACAGAGTCAAGCTGAACTCAGGCATAATGACCTCAGCCAATACATTTAAATCTACAAGACCCCCTTCTGTTCCTGTATTTGTACAATGTGTGTGGATCAGAGCACCGAGAGGCATCACATAGCAGGAACACTGGTTGAATGATTCCCCAATCCCGTACGATTTTTTTTCCCTAGCAGATGTCCTACGGCATTGCTCACAGTGATTTGGAGGATATTCTGATTTGCTGTCCCCAAGACCATATAAATGGCTCCCCCCTGTGGCAGAATTCATTGCTGTACCCGCACCATGAAAAGTGAGTTAAAGAAACTAAAAGCCTCTTTAACACATCGGTTAAAGAAGAGGCCCTCAGTTTACCACTTAAGACACCAAGTTACAGTTTTAAATTAAAAAGGAAATTAAAAAGAGACTAGATTTCACACACCCACTTGCATACACATACACGCGCACAAACGCACACACTGCATTTTCCATTCGTTTACAAATATCTAGCAACCAGCAGAAGTGTTAAGTATATCATGCGTTTGAGCACATGTAAAGAACTCCTGCTGTTTAATGATCGAGTGGCAGCTTAACCACCAGAAGAGCAGTCACTGGACGGAAAGCTCCCAGAGAGAAGCCAGGATCAGGTATGTAAAGGGTTGGTAAGGGGGGGATGCCCAAGCCAGTAGGCTCGAGGTCCAGCCATTGTACTAACAAGGATATGAAATGTGGGGCAGGAGATGGCAATCCAGGGGCTGCAGATGGGTTAAGCGGGTGGGGGAGAGGCCTGCAAACAGGAGAAGGGGCGCCGGACACCCCATTTATTGGCTAAGAAAAAAAAAACTGAAGATCAGGTTTTAAAAAGCCAATAAACAGGCAAAAAAAACCTGAAATTTGTGAAAAACAAAATGGCAGATGGATCTGGGCACCTCGCCCCACAGTTCCTCCCAGGCTTTTCCCAATGAAAAAACTCTAGCGTAGCATTTTGCTATTATAAAATGGTGACATAACAACCTTACACTTGCCTTATCCACTGGAGGCATTGCTTCTACTGTCTTGTAAGCCTAAACCCCAAAATCCCCTTGCTCTTCCATATCACACTGCTTTGCCCATTCAATTACTTTTATCAAAATGTATCATCTCACAGTTACTGACATTGAATTCCATCTGCCACGTATTTTGCCATTCCACCATGTTATCAATCTCCCTTTGCGGATTCCTTTGGTCCTCAGAATTATTCACTATGCCTCCTATTTTAGTATCGTCTGCAAATTTGGACCCCACTTCCTCTAGCCCTATATCCAAATAGCTAAAGTACACAGTGAACAGAAGCAGTCCCAGAACAGAACCCGGATTCAACCATTCTGAAAAACCGCCATCAACTCCTACTCTCCGTTTCCACCCTTCCAACCAGTTTTTAAATCCAATTTTCTGGGACCCCGCCAATTGCACACCCCTTAATCTTCTCCAATAATCTCCAGTGTGGTATCTTGTCAAAGGCTTTCTGAAAGTCCACCATATCTGTACCTCCAAGAACTCTATCAGGTTTGCCAAGCACCATCTTCCTTTCTGAAATCCATGTTGTGTGCTTCGAATTATGTTCTCTTCATCTAGATATTTAGTCATTTCAGCTACCAAAAATTATATTGAACCAACAGGCCTGTAATTACCTGGTTTAGTTCTGTCTCCCTTTTTGAAAATGGGTATTACATTCCGGCACACATTCGCGTTTAATAGAACCCTGAAATATAACTCTCAGGGCCTCCACTATGTATTCCCCCATTTCTCTCAGGATCTTTGTACATATCCAGTCGGGTCCCAGCATCTTGTCCTTCTTTAACTTGCTAATACTTTCCTTTTACTTATTATACTCGCTCGTTTGCTTTCAATCAGTTTAGGAATTACCTCCTCTCCAATATCCTTCTCTTTTGACTATCCTATTACTATTAATGGGCTTATAGGAAGTCTTTTTATTGCCCTTAATGTTTTTGCTAACTTTCTTGTATTGCCTCTGACCTTTTCCAATCTCTCTTTTTGTAGCTTTCCTACATTCTTTATGTTGGCCTTGGCTTTCACTGTTAATATCTGCCCTGTGAACTGCTTTTTTGGTTTCAAATTTGATCTGATCTCCCTATTACATAAGAACATAATAGGAGCAGGAGTAGATACGGCCCCTCGAGCCTGCTCCGCCATTTAATAAGATCATGGCTGATCTTAGACCTCAACTCCACTTTCCTGCCTGATCCCCATATCCCTTGATTCCCTTCGAGTCCAAAAATCTATCGATCTCAGCCTTGAATAAACTCAATGACTCAGCGTCCACAGCCTATTCATCCACAGAAAACAAGCCTTTGACTTTTATTTTTCCTTAGTGGAATGCACTTGATTCGTACCCTTTCCATCCCGAATTTAAATATTGCTGACCTACAGTTCTGTCAATTTTTTTTCCCCCATTTAATGTGGGCAAGGTCCCTTTTTAAAATCACTATAATTTTCTTTTTTCAGTTAAGTATCCTTTTCCTTTTCTATTTTTACACAGAACCTAATTATATTATGGTCACGGTTTCCCAAAAGTCGCCTACTTGCTCTACATCATTACCCACCAGGAGGCCTTGTAGTGCTTCCTTCCTTACTGGAGTAGCAACATATTGATTGCAAAAAACAGCCCTGTGTGCACCACAAACATTTTCCCTATTCCGGTCTATTCTTGGATAATTAAAATCGCCTTCCAATGTAACGCTACTGTAAATAGAGCTATCGCTAATTTGTCTACAAACTTTATCTTCAATTTTCTTTGCATTTTTCAGTGGTCTATCACATTGCTAATTCCTCCACTCAATCCAAAAGAATTCTATTTGGACCATTTCTCCATTTAAAATCTTATGCACCAGTGCTACGATATTGTCTCTAATTAATGCAGTGACTCCTCCCTTTCTTCCTTCCCCATTCCTAATGAAAGTTTTACACCCAGGAATATTTATTTAATTGACAATCCTGGCCCAGTTATAGCCATATTTCAGCTACTGCTATTTTGTCATGATTTGTCATTTAAAAAAATGACTAATTCCCCAATTTGTTTTATACTCCGTGTATTAAAATACACACATTTTAAAGAAAGAACCTGCAATTACATGGCGCCTTTCACGACCTCAGGACGTCCCAAAATGCTTCACAGCCAACTAAGCACTTTTTGAAGTGTAGTCACTGTTGCAATGTAGGAAACGTGGCAGCCAATTTGTGCACAGCAAGCTCCAGCAAACAGCAATGTAATAATGAACAAATAATCTAGTGATTTTGGTTGAGGGATAAATGATGGCCAGGACACCAGAGTGAACTCCCCTGCTCTTCTTCGAAATAGTGCCATGGGATCTTTTATGTCCACCTGAGGGGGCAGATGGGGCCCTGGTTTAACGGCTCATCCGATTCTTTTGTTGTGGCTGTTTCTTTTTTTTTGCTTCCCTCACCCTAATTAAGTCGTGAAAGGTAACAATCTCAGTTACTATAGTTAGGGACATTATACCAGACATTCACTAATTGAAAGCGGGTGAAGGTTTATGTTAAGAGTACTGAAAGTATTCCAACACTACCAAAAAAACTTCCTCAGATATTTATGTCATATAAGGAGTAGAGATACTAACAGTTCTAGGCAGCTTTAGTACTAGTTGGCGAATAAGAAAAAAGGTGGTGTACTAAGATCATCAGTAGTAGCAAGAAGGGGCAAGTTAGAAAGTTTTTGGAATATGGAATGTTTTACTACAAGTGACTATTGAGGCAGTGACTCTAATACTTAAAAAGGGAACTGGCTAAGTTTTTGAAAATGAATGTAAAAGGATACAGTAAAACGGCAGGGAAATGGGATTAGAGTAGAGAGTCCCAGTTTAAGAGTTGGCGCTGGCACAGATGCAATGGGTTGAATAGCTTCCTTCTGTGTTGTAATTTCTATGATTCTATGAAAATATCAAAAATTTCTTTATAAAAGTCTAGGAATCTCAAAAGCTTTCTTTTTAGGAATCTCAAAAACTTAAAAAAAAAATACAAAACACATCAGCCATTTTTTGCTAGATCTGTTCAAGTATTCAGAAACTATTTGAACAGGCCTTTTTGAGCAATACAACACAACAGCAATGCAACAGTGGAAAGGGTGAGCAGGCAACCTCCGTAGTGAGAGATTGAGGCAACTTCAAATTTCCCTATTAAATAAAACTATCCTGTTTTTGCTCCCCCAAAGCACATTGCAAGCAGTAACCCACCTCCTACCTCTCACCTCTTCATGACAAAGTGCATTAGGCAAATATGCTGTATCACTGTGCTGCAGGTGAAGAAATTTCTCATTTACCACTGTCCTTTAGGAATAGGTGTAGCCACTAAACACATGATCACCTATCAACACAGAGTGTTGCACTATCCTCACTACATACAGAAAAAACTGGCCCCATCGGATTAATCAGGGATAGTCAACATGGCTTTGTCAAGGGAAGATCATGTCTGACTAATTTGATTGAATTTTTTGAGGGGGTGACTAGGCGTGTGGATGAGGGTAACGCAGTGGATGTGGTGTACATGGATTTCAGTAAGGCCTTCGATAAAGTCCCCCACAGGAGACTGGTCAAGAAGGTACGAGCCCATGGAATCCAGGGTGCCTTGGCACTTTGGATACAAAACTGGCTTAGTGGCAGAAGGCAGAGGGTGATGGTCGAAGGTTGTTTTTGTGACTGGAAGCCTGTGGCCAGTGGGGTACCACAGGGATCGGTGCTGGGTCCCTTGCTGTTTGTGGTCTACATTAATGACTTGGATATGAATGTAAAAGGTATGATCAGTAAGTTCGCTGATGATACAAAAATTGGTAGGGTGGTAAATAGCGAGGAGGATAGCCTCAGTCTGCAGGACGATATAGATGGGTTGGTCAGATGGGCAGAACAGTGGCAAATGGAATTTAACCCGGAAAAGTGCGAGGTGATGCACTTTGGAGGGACTAACAAGGCAAGGGAATACACAATGAATGGGAGGACCCTAGGCAAGACAGAGGGTCAGAGGGATCTTGGTGTGCAAGTTCACAGATCCCTGAAGGCGGCGGAACAGGTAGATAAGGTGGTAAAGAAGGCATATGGGATACTTGCCTTTATTAGCCGAGGCATAGAATATAAGAGCAAGGAGGTTATGATGGAGCTGTATAAAACACTGGTTAGGCCACAGCTGGAGTACTGTGTGCAGTTCTGGTCGCCACACTACAGGAAGGATGTGATCGCTTTGGAGAGGGTGCAGAGGAGATTCACCAGGATGTTACCAGGGCTGGAGCGCTTCAGCTATGAAGAGAGACTGGGAAGATTGGGTTTGTTTTCCTTGGAGCAGAGGAGGCTGAGGGGGGACATGATTGAGGTGTACAAAATTATGAGGGGCACAGATAGGATGGATACTAAGGAGCTTTTTCCCTTCGTTGAGGGTTCTATAACAAGGGGACATAGATTCAAGGTAAAAGGCGGGAGGTTTAGAGGGGATTTGAGAAAGAACTTTTTCACCCAGAGGGTGGTTGGAGTCTGGAACTCACTGCCTGAAAGGGTTGTGGAGGCAGGAACCCTCACAACATTCAAGAAGCATTTGGATGAGCACTTGAAATGCCATAGCATACAAGGCTACGGACCAAATGCTGGAATATGGTATTAGAGTAGACAGGGCTGATGGCCGGCGCGGACACGATGGGCCGAAGGGCCTCTATCCGTGCTGTATAACTCTATGACTCTATGACTCTAGGCTTGCACACAGTCTTCAGATTATGTCTTACAGGCTTATTGCAACTACAACTTAACTTTCAGCTACAGCTTACACAGTTACTTTTCTTGCTCTCCCCCATCCCAATGATAGATGAATGTTCTCTGAATGTTTAAATCTCCAACTTTTCTTGCTTATTTCCTAGCAATTCAAATAACCATATTACTACATGGAAGCTTTGTCCATAGTACTTCCTGTGTCACATTTCAGTATCACACCATGTAACTCATAAATTACCGTGTCCAGCAATAATCCACAACTACACAGGTCTGCAAAGCTACCTTTGTGGTGATTGGTAGTTTCATACTGAACATGTACGGAAAGTACCAATCAGCAATTTCAATCAATGTAGTCAAATGGTTACCAATAAAAAGCAAGAAGCAGATAAGAAGCCAACAAAAATCACTCAAAATACTTTTGGAGCAGAGAAGGCTATAAAGAGATTTAATAGAGATTTTTAAAGTTACAAAGGGTGAGGCTACTTCCTCTGGCTGGGGAGTCAGCGACGAGGGGTTATCAATTTAAAATTGTCAGTAACAGTGAGGGGAGGGGAGGAGGGAGGCTGCATCCACAGCGAGCAATTGAGACAGAGACCATTGCATCTTTTAAGAAATAACTTGCATTTATAAAGTACCTTTCATGTCATTAGGATGTCCCAAAGCACTTTACAGCCAATTTAAACACAGCAAGATCCCACAAACAGCAATGAGATAAATGACCAGATGATCTGTTTTGATGGTGTTGGCTGAGGGACAATTATTGGCCAAGATATTAGAAGAACTCCCCTGCTCGTCTTCAAATAGTGCCACGGATCTTTCACATCCACCCAAGGTGGGGCCTTGGTTTAATGTTTCGTATGAAAGATGGCACCTGACAGTGCAGCACTCCCTCAGTACTGCCATCCTTATCCAGTCTGGCGTATATGTAACTCCAATCCCACATCATCGTGGTTGACTCTTAACTAAAGTCTGAAGTGGCCTAGTAAACGACTCCATTGTCAGAGCAACTAGGGATGGGAAATAAATGCCAGCCTTGCCAGTGATGTCCACATCCCAAGAATGAATGATAGGAAGTTAAAAGTACACGAGTGTATACAAGGCATGCACCTGGTTATGCCCATGTACCAGGACTCTCTTAGGTGAAGCGCTATTTTTTGCTTCTTCAAATCCCTCCCCTCCTGAGGGGTTGACTCGTGCTGCTGTATAATTCTATTGGCAGCAGGTATCCTTTGGTACCTTCCACAAGGGGCAGAGCTACGGGGGACATCACAACTGAGTCCTATTCATCCAGACCGAACACACTCACACCACACTTTCAGCACTGATCGTTGGCTAGGAAGCAGGAGCAGGCACCGGGGTTAAGTATTTCCCCTCCCTAGCCCGAGGCCACTGAGGTCAGTTATAACATCCCTAGCACTGCCCCAAATAAAATAAGATGATTCAATACAAACTGGGGATTGAACCTGAGAGTTTAATTCCTAGAAACTACAGCATAGGAGAAGGCCCATAACTCCAGCCCATCCTTACCAATCCTACCTCTATAACTGGAGCTATCTACTAATGTCATTTCCCTGCCTTTTCCCCACTTTTTAGTTTCTCCCTTTCGAAATCTAATCCGTTTTAAATATTATAGTCTTTGCCTCATTTATCATTTTCAATCGCTCCCATCATGACCACCAATAACAGACCGGCAACAATCAATCCTTCCAGTATTATACAACTCAAAATGCAAACATAACCCAAGAAAGAAGGGAGAGAGAAAACAGGGAACTACAGGCCAGTTAGCCTGACATCAGTCGTCGGGAAAATGCTGGAATCCATTATTAAGGAAGTGGTAACAGGCCACTTAGAAAATCATAATATGATTAGGCAGAGGCAACACAGTTTTATGAAAGGGAAATCCTGTTTGACAAATTTATTAGAGTTTTTTGAGGATGTAACTTGAAAGGGTAGATAAAGGGAAACCAGTGGAGGTAGTATATTTGGACTTTCTAAAGGCATGTGATAAGGTGCCACATAAAAGGTTGTTACACAAGATAAGGGCTCATGGGGTTGGGAGTAACATATTAGCATGGATAGAGGATTGGTTAACAGACAGAAAACAGAGAGTAGGGATAAATGGGTCATTTTCAGGTTGGCAGGCTGTAACAAGTGGGGTGCCGCAAGGATCGGTGATTGGGCCTCAGCTATTTACAATCTATATTAATGACTTAGATGAAGGGACCGAGTGTAATATATCCAAGTTTGCTGACGATACAAAGCTAGGTGGGAAAGTAAGCTGCGAGGAGGACACAAAGAGTCTGCAAAGGGATATAGACAGGTTAAGTGAGTGGGCAAGAAGGTGGCAGATGGAGTATAATGTGGGGCAATGTGAGGTTATTCACTTTGGTAGGAAGAATAGAAAAACAGATTATTTTTTAAATGGTGAGAAACTATTAAAATGTTGGTGTTCGGAGAGATTTGGGTGTCTTCGTACAAGAAGCACAAAAAGTTAGCTCGCAGGTATCGCAAATGGCATGTTGGCCTTTATTGCAAGGAGATTGGAGTACAAGAGTAAGGAAGTCTTACTACAATTGTACAGTGTTTTGGTGAAACCTCAGTACAGTTTTGGTCTCCTTATCTAAGGAACGATGTACTTGCCTTAGAGGCGGTGCAACAAAGGTTCACTAGATTAATTCCTGGGATGAGAGGGTTGTCTTATGAGCAGAAATTGGGTAGAATGCGCCTACACTCTCTGGAATTTAGAAGAACGAGGAGTGATCTCATTGAAACATATAAGAGTCTGAGAGGGCTTGACAGGGTAGATGCTGAGAGGTTGTTTCCCCTGCCTGGAAAGTCTAGAACTAGGGGGCATAGTCTCAGGATAAGGGGTCAGCCATTTAAGACCAAGATGAGGAGAAATTTCTTCACACAGAGGGTTGTGAATCTTTGGAATTCTCTACCGCAGAAGGCTGTGGATGCTCAGTCGTTGAATATGTTCAAGACTGAGAGAGATAGATTTTTGGAATCTAGTGGAATCAAGGGATATGGGGATCGGGCAGGAAAGTGGAGTTGAGTGGAAGATCAGCTGTGATCTTATTGAATGGCGGAGCTGGCTCGAGGGGCCATATGGCCTACTCCTGTTCCTATAAGATTGGATGGGCAGAAGTTTTAATTGCACTCCTGGAAAAAGCACAGTTCCAGTGGACATAATAAGGGAGATTATCCCAGGTCTGTGTCCCAGGCAATTTTCCAAGGATTTCCTGCATCCAAGCACAGACCCAGGAAAGTCTCCTCTAATCAGACAATTTCACCCACTGTTAACCTTGGCCAAACTTCTAGTGAGACTATGAATACATATTTTAAATATTTCTAACTTAAAAGGAAAGCACACTTCTAATAGCCTAAGCGAGGAGGGTCGGCAGGTAGAAGGGGTGAGACGTGGGGTGATTGAGAGAA
The DNA here is from genome assembly GCF_035084215.1 of Heptranchias perlo. Taxonomy (NCBI): domain Eukaryota; kingdom Metazoa; phylum Chordata; class Chondrichthyes; order Hexanchiformes; family Hexanchidae; genus Heptranchias; species Heptranchias perlo. Next base: position 9,615,664 of record NC_090357.1, read on the forward strand.
AAAGAGAAACATTGCAACAATGATGAATTGTAACAAGAATGCATGAATGAATGAATGAATGTAGCAATGTGAATTGCACACATGCACTGAGCGCTCTTGCCTGCACACCAGTTGTGCAGCCGGGGAAGGGGATTTGGAGCCAGGCCAGGGACTGACAGCCGCAATAAGTCAATAGCAATGTTAACATTGCAAAATGTTGACATTATTGCAGACGGTGCATCGGCTGCAACCTCTCCTGCTACTTCAAAAGCGGGCAATCTGAAATAAAAACAGAAAGTGCTGGAGAAGCTCAGCAAGTCAGGCAGCGTCTGTGGAGAAAGAAACAGAGTTAACGTTTCAGGTCGAAGGCCTTTCGTCAGAATTGGAAGATGTTAAAAGAGTAACGTTTTTGAGCAAGTACAGAGCCAGGGAAAGAGGGGTAGGGAGGGGAGGGGAGGAAAGAACAAAAGGGAAGGTCTGTGATAGGGTGGAGGGCAGGAGTGATTAAATGACAAAAGGGATGATGGCGCAATGCAAGGAGGGTGGTAATGGGACAGGTTAAGAAAGAAAAGATTGATCAGGAGTAGCTGAAAATGGCAGCATAGAACCATTACCAGCACTAGCTGACTGAGAAAATGGGAGCAGTGGTTATGATCTGAAGTTATTGAAATCAATGTTGAGTCCGGAAGATCGTAAAGTGCCTAAACGAAAGATGAGGTGCTGTTCCTCAAACTTATGTTGAGCTTCATTGGAACAGTGTAAGTGGCCGAGGACAGAGGTCAGAGTAGGAGTGGAAAGGGGAATTAAAATGGTAAACAACCGGAAGGTCAGGGTCAGAGCGGAAGTGTTCAGCAAAGCGATCACCCAGTCTGTGTTTGCGGTCTCCTCTACATTGGGGAGAGCAATGTGTGCAACGGATACAGTATAAATTGAAAGTAGTACAGGTAAGCCGTTGTTTCACCTGGAAGCAGTGTTTGGGGCCCTGGACGGTGGGAAGGGAAGAGGTGAAGGGGCAGGTGTTGCATCTCCTGTGCTCACACGGGAAGGTGCAATGGGGAGGAGAGCGGGCGTTAGGGGTGATGGAAGAGTGGACTATGGTGTCGCGGAGGGAACTGGGAGGGGAGGACGTGTTTGATGGTGGGATCGTGCTGCAAGTGGCGGAATTGGCGGAAGATGATACGTTAAATGTAGAGGCTGGTGGGGTGCAAGGGGAAACCTATCATGGTTCTGGGAGGGAGGGGAAGGGGTGAGGGCAGAAATGCAGGAAATAGGATGGACACGGTCGAGGGCCCTGTCAACTACAGTGGAGGGGAATCCTCGGTTGAGGAAAATATTGGAAGCACTGGTGTGGAAGGTGGTTTCGTCAGAACAGATGCAACAGAGATGGAGAAACTGGGTGAAGGGAATAGAGTCCTTACAGGAAGCGGGGTGGGAGGAAGTGTAATCAATGTAGCTGTGGGAGTCGGTGGGCTTATAATAGATATGGGTTGACAGCCTATCCCCAGAGATTGAGATAGAGAAGTCAAGGAAGGGAAGGGACGAGTCGGAGATGGACCATGTGAAGGCGAGGGAAAGGTGGAAATTGGAAGAAAAGTTGATGAAATTTTCCAGTTCAGGGAAGAGAGCAGGAAACGGCACCAATAGAGTCATCAATGTACTGGAAAAAGAGGTGAGGGAGGGTACCCGAGTAAGACTGGAACAAGGAATATTCCACGTATCCCACAAAAAGGCAGGCATAGCTAGGATCCTGTCCTAGTGGGGGATGGAGATGTCGACGGACTTAACGTCCATGGTGAAAAGGAGACAGTTAGAGCTGGGGAACTGGAAACTGTTAAAGTGGTGGAGGGTGTCAGAAGAGTCGCGGATGTGGGTTGGAAGAGACTGGACAAGGGGAGAAAAAAAAGTCAAGATAGGATGAAATAAGTTCCATGGGCTGAAACGATGGGTCCACCAGGGCAGTCCTGTTTGTGCATTTTGGGAAAGAGGTGGACGCGGACTGTGCGGGGTTGGGGGACTATGATGTTGGAGGCAGTGATGGGGGGGAGATCTCCAGAGGAGATGAGGTCAGCGATGGTCTGGGAAGCAATTTTTGGCGGTGGGGTCACAGTCCAGGGGGGAGGCAGGAGGAGATGTCGGAGAGTTGGCGCTCGGCCTCCGCAAGGACCGCCCTTGCCAGCAGGTTTAATGACAAATATCAGGGTTGGACCTGAGAAAATGGAGTGCTGCAGGTTCAGAGGGAGGGAGGTTAGAGTGGGTGAGGGTGGCCGAGAAATGGAGATGGTCAACGTCACGGCCGGCAGTTGGCAGTGAAAAGATCGAGAGAGGGTCAGCGGCCGGGGGGGGGGGGGGGGGGGGGGGAGGGGGGAAACGAGAGGGGGGGGAGGGGGGAAACGAGAGGGGGAGAGGGGGGAAGGGGGGAGGGGGGAGAGGGGGGAAGGGGGGGAAAACGAGAGGGGGGAGGGGGGAAGGGGGGAAACGAGAGGGGGGAGACGGGAGGGGGGAGACGGGAGGGGGGAGACGGGAGGGGGGAGACGGGAGGGGGGAGACGGGAGGGGGGAGACGGGAGGGGGGGAGACGGGAGGGGGGAGACGGGAGGGGGGAGACGGGAGGGGGGAGACGGGAGGGGGGAGACGGGAGGGGGGAGACGGGAGGGGGGAGACGGGAGGGGGGAGACGGGAGGGGGGAGACGGGAGGGGGGAGACGGGAGGGGGGAGACGGGAGGGGGGGAGACGGGAGGGGGGAGACGGGAGGGGGGAGACGGGAGGGGGGAGACGGGAGGGGGGAGACGGGAGGGGGGAGACGGGAGGGGGGAGACGGGAGGGGGGAGACGGGAGGGGGGAGACGGGAGGGGGGAGACGAGAGGGGGGAGACGAGAGGGGGGAGACGAGAGGGGGGAGACGAGAGGGGGGAGGGGGAGACGAGAGGGGGGAGGGGGGAGACGAGAGGGGGGAGGGGGGAGACGAGAGGGGGGAGGGGGGGAGACGAGAGGGGGGGAGGGGGGAGACGAGAGGGGGGAGGGGGGAGACGAGAGGGGGGAGGGGGGAGACGAGAGGGGGGAGGGGGGAGACGAGAGGGGGGAGGGGGGAGACGAGAGGGGGGAGGGGGGAGACGAGAGGGGGGAGGGGGGAGACGAGAGGGGGGAGGGGGGAGACGAGAGGGGGGAGGGGGGAGACGAGAGGGGGGAGGGGGGAGACGAGAGGGGGGAGGGGGGAGACGAGAGGGGGGAGGGGGGAGACGAGAGGGGGGAGGGGGGAGACGAGAGGGGGGAGGGGGGAGACGAGAGGGGGGAGGGGGGAGACGAGAGGGGGGAGGGGGGAGACGAGAGGGGGGAGGGGGGAGACGAGAGGGGGGAGGGGGGAGACGAGAGGGGGGAGGGGGGAGACGAGAGGGGGGAGGGGGGAGACGAGAGGGGGGAGGGGGGAGACGAGAGGGGGGAGGGGGGAGACGAGAGGGGGGAGGGGGGAGACGAGAGGGGGGAGGGGGGAGACGAGAGGGGGGAGGGGGGAGACGAGAGGGGGGAGGGGGGAGACGAGAGGGGGGAGGGGGGAGACGAGAGGGGGGAGGGGGGAGACGAGAGGGGGGAGGGGGGAGACGAGAGGGGGGAGGGGGGAGACGAGAGGGGGGAGGGGGGAGACGAGAGGGGGGAGGGGGGAGACGAGAGGGGGGAGGGGGGAGACGAGAGGGGGGAGGGGGGAGACGAGAGGGGGGAGGGGGGAGACGAGAGGGGGGAGGGGGGAGACGAGAGGGGGGAGGGGGGAGACGAGAGGGGGGAGGGGGGAGACGAGAGGGGGGAGGGGGGAGACGAGAGGGGGGAGGGGGGAGACGAGAGGGGGGAGGGGGGAGACGAGAGGGGGGAGGGGGGAGACGAGAGGGGGGAGGGGGGAGACGAGAGGGGGGAGGGGGGGAGACGAGAGGGGGGAGGGGGGAGACGAGAGGGGGGAGGGGGGAGACGAGAGGGGGGAGGGGGGAGACGAGAGGGGGGAGGGGGGAGACGAGAGGGGGGAGGGGGGAGACGAGAGGGGGGAGGGGGGAGACGAGAGGGGGGAGGGGGGAGACGAGAGGGGGGAGGGGGGAGACGAGAGGGGGGAGGGGGGAGACGAGAGGGGGGAGGGGGGAGACGAGAGGGGGGAGGGGGGAGACGAGAGGGGGGAGGGGGGAGACGAGAGGGGGGAGGGGGGAGACGAGAGGGGGGAGGGGGGAGACGAGAGGGGGGAGGGGGGAGACGAGAGGGGGGAGGGGGGAGACGAGAGGGGGGAGGGGGGAGACGAGAGGGGGGAGGGGGGAGACGAGAGGGGGGAGGGGGGAGACGAGAGGGGGGAGGGGGGAGACGAGAGGGGGGAGGGGGGAGACGAGAGGGGGGAGGGGGGAGACGAGAGGGGGGAGGGGGGAGACGAGAGGGGGGAGGGGGGAGACGAGAGGGGGGAGGGGGGGAGACGAGAGGGGGGAGGGGGGGAGACGAGAGGGGGGAGGGGGGAGACGAGAGGGGGGAGGGGGGAGACGAGAGGGGGGAGGGGGGAGACGAGAGGGGGGAGGGGGGAGACGAGAGGGGGGAGGGGGGAGACGAGAGGGGGGAGGGGGGAGACGAGAGGGGGGAGGGGGGAGACGAGAGGGGGGAGGGGGGAGACGAGAGGGGGGAGGGGGGAGACGAGAGGGGGGAGGGGGGAGACGAGAGGGGGGAGGGGGGAGACGAGAGGGGGGAGGGGGGAGACGAGAGGGGGGAGGGGGGAGACGAGAGGGGGGAGGGGGGGAGACGAGAGGGGGGAGGGGGGAGACGAGAGGGGGGAGGGGGGAGACGAGAGGGGGGAGGGGGGGAGACGAGAGGGGGGAGGGGGGAGACGAGAGGGGGGAGGGGGAGACGAGAGGGGGGAGGGGGGAGACGAGAGGGGGGAGGGGGGAGACGAGAGGGGGGAGGGGGGAGACGAGAGGGGGGAGGGGGGAGACGAGAGGGGGGAGGGGGGAGACGAGAGGGGGGAGGGGGGAGACGAGAGGGGGGAGGGGGGAGACGAGAGGGGGGAGGGGGGAGACGAGAGGGGGGAGGGGGGAGACGAGAGGGGGGAGGGGGGGAGACGAGAGGGGGGAGGGGGGAGACGAGAGGGGGGAGGGGGGAGACGAGAGGGGGGAGGGGGGAGACGAGAGGGGGGAGGGGGGAGACGAGAGGGGGGAGGGGGGAGACGAGAGGGGGGAGGGGGGAGACGAGAGGGGGGAGGGGGGAGACGAGAGGGGGGAGGGGGGAGACGAGAGGGGGGAGGGGGGAGACGAGAGGGGGGAGGGGGGAGACGAGAGGGGGGAGGGGGGAGACGAGAGGGGGGAGGGGGGAGACGAGAGGAGGGGGGAGGGGGGAGACGAGAGGGGGGAGGGGGGAGACGAGAGGGGGGAGGGGGGAGACGAGAGGGGGGAGGGGGAGACGAGAGGGGGGAGGGGGGAGACGAGAGGGGGGAGGGGGGAGACGAGAGGGGGGAGGGGGGAGACGAGAGGGGGGAGGGGGGAGACGAGAGGGGGGAGGGGGGAGACGAGAGGGGGGAGGGGGGAGACGAGAGGGGGGAGGGGGGAGACGAGAGGGGGGAGGGGGGAGACGAGAGGGGGGAGGGGGGAGACGAGAGGGGGGAGGGGGGAGACGAGAGGGGGGAGGGGGGAGACGAGAGGGGGGGAGGGGGGAGACGAGAGGGGGGAGGGGGGAGACGAGAGGGGGGAGGGGGGAAACGAGAGGGGGGAGGGGGGAGACGAGAGGGGGGAGGGGGGAAACGAGAGGGGGGGAGGGGGGAAACGAGAGGGGGGAGGGGGGAGAACGAGAGGGGGGAGGGGGGAAACGAGAGGGGGAGGGGGAAACGAGAGGGGGGAGGGGGGGAAACGAGAGGGGGGAGGGGGGAAACGAGAGGGGGGAGGGGGGAAACGAGAGGGGGGAGGGGGGAAACGAGAGGGGGGAGGGGGGAAACGAGAGGGGGGAGGGGGGGAAACGAGAGGGGGGAGGGGGGAAACGAGAGGGGGGAGGGGGGAAACGAGAGGGGGGAGGGGGGAAACGAGAGGGGGGAGGGGGGGAAACGAGAGGGGGGAGGGGGGAAACGAGAGGGGGGAGGGGGGAAACGAGAGGGGGGAGGGGGGGAAACGAGAGGGGGGAGGGGGGAAACGAGAGGGGGGAGGGGGGAAACGAGAGGGGGGAGGGGGGAAACGAGAGGGGGGAGGGGGGAAACGAGAGGGGGGAGGGGGGGAAACGAGAGGGGGGAGGGGGGAAACGAGAGGGGGGAGGGGGGAAACGAGAGGGGGGAGGGGGGAAACGAGAGGGGGGAGGGGGGGAAACGAGAGGGGGGAGGGGGGAAACGAGAGGGGGGAGGGGGGAAACGAGAGGGGGGAGGGGGGGAAACGAGAGGGGGGAGGGGGGAAACGAGAGGGGGGAGGGGGGAAACGAGAGGGGGGAGGGGGGGAAACGAGAGGGGGGAGGGGGGAAACGAGAGGGGGGAGGGGGGAAACGAGAGGGGGGAGGGGGGAAACGAGAGGGGGGAGGGGGGAAACGAGAGGGGGGAGGGGGGAAACGAGAGGGGGGAGGGGGGAAACGAGAGGGGGGAGGGGGGAAACGAGAGGGGGGAGGGGGGAAACGAGAGGGGGGAGGGGGGAAACGAGAGGGGGGAGGGGGGGAAACGAGAGGGGGGAGGGGGGAAACGAGAGGGGGGAGGGGGGAAACGAGAGGGGGGAGGGGGGGAAACGAGAGGGGGGAGGGGGGAAACGAGAGGGGGGAGGGGGGAAACGAGAGGGGGAGGGGGGAAACGAGAGGGGGGAGGGGGGAAACGAGAGGGGGGAGGGGGGAAACGAGAGGGGGGAGGGGGGAAACGAGAGGGGGGAGGGGGGAAACGAGAGGGGGGAGGGGGGAAACGAGAGGGGGGAGGGGGGAAACGAGAGGGGGGAGGGGGGAAACGAGAGGGGGAGGGGGGAAACGAGAGGGGGGAGGGGGGGAAACGAGAGGGGGGAGGGGGAAACGAGAGGGGGGAGGGGGGAAACGAGAGGGGGGAGGGGGGAAACGAGAGGGGGGAGGGGGGAAACGAGAGGGGGGAGGGGGGAAACGAGAGGGGGGAGGGGGGAAACGAGAGGGGGAGGGGGGAAACGAGAGGGGGGAGGGGGAAACGAGAGGGGGGAGGGGGGAAACGAGAGGGGGGAGGGGGGGGAAACGAGAGGGGGGAGGGGGGAAACGAGAGGGGGGAGGGGGGAAACGAGAGGGGGGAGGGGGGAAACGAGAGGGGGGAGGGGGAAACGAGAGGGGGGAGGGGGAAACGAGAGGGGGGAGGGGGAAACGAGAGGGGGGAGGGGGAAACGAGAGGGGGGAGGGGGAAACGAGAGGGGGGAGGGGGAAACGAGAGGGGGAGGGGGAAACGAGAGGGGGGAGGGGGGAAACGAGAGGGGGGAGGGGGGAAACGAGAGGGGGGAGGGGGGAAACGAGAGGGGGGAGGGGGGAAACGAGAGGGGGGAGGAGGGGAAACGAGAGGGGGGAGGGGGAAACGAGAGGGGGGAAACGAGAGGGGGGAAACGAGAGGGGGGAGGGGAAACGAGAGGGGGGAACGAGAGGGGGGAAACGAGAGGGGGGAGGGGGGGAAACGAGAGGGGGAAACGGGAGGGGGGAGGGGGGAAACGGGAGGGGGGAGGGGGGAAACGGGAGGGGGGGAGGGGGGAAACGGGAGGGGGGAGGGGGGAAACGAGAGGGGGGAGGGGGGAAACGAGAGGGGGGAGGGGGGAAACGAGAGGGGGGAGGGGAGAAACGAGAGGGGGGAGGGGGGAAACGAGAGGGGGGGAGGGGGGAAACGAGAGGGGGGAGGGGGGAAACGAGAGGGGGGAGGGGGGAAACGAGAGGGGGGAGGGGGGAAACGAGAGGGGGGAGGGGGGAAACGAGAGGGGGAGGGGGGAAAGGAGGGGAGGGGGAAAGGGGGGAGGGGGGAAACGAGAGGGGGGAGGGGGGAAACGGGGAGGGGGGAGGGGGGAAACGGGAGGGGGGAGGGGGGAAACGAGAGGGGGGAGGGGGGAAACGAGAGGGGGGGGGGGGAAACGAGAGGGGGGAGGGGGGAAACGAGAGGGGGGAGGGGGAAACGAGAGGGGGGAGGGGGGAAAACGAGAGGGGGGAGGGGGGAAACGAGAGGGGGGAGGGGGAAACGAGAGGGGGGAGGGGGAAACGAGAGGGGGGAAACGAGAGGGGGGAGGGGGAAACGAGAGGGGGGAAACGAGAGGGGGGAAACGAGAGGGGGGAGGGGGGAAACGGAGGGGGGAGGGGGGGAAACGGGAGGGGGGAGGGGGAAACGAGAGGGGGGAGGGGGGGAAACGAGAGGGGGGAGGGGGGAAACGAGAGGGGGGAGGGGGGAAACGAGAGGGGGGAGGGGGGAAACGAGAGGGGGGAGGGGGGAAACGAGAGGGGGGAGGGGGGAAACGAGAGGGGGGAGGGGGGAAACGAGAGGGGGGAGGGGGGAAACGAGAGGGGGGAGGGGGGAAACGAGAGGGGGGAGGGGGGAAACGAGAGGGGGGAGGGGGGGAAACGAGAGGGGGGGAGGGGGGGGGAAACGAGAGGGGGGAGGGGGGAAACGAGAGGGGGGAGGGGGGAAACGAGAGGGGGGGAGGGGGGAAACGAGAGGGGGGAGGGGGGAAACGAGAGGGGGAGGGGGGAAACGAGAGGGGGGAGGGGGGAAACGAGAGGGGGGAGGGGGGGAAACGAGAGGGGGGAGGGGGGAAACGAGAGGGGGGAGGGGGGAAACGAGAGGGGGGAGGGGGGAAACGAGAGGGGGGAGGGGGGGAAACGAGAGGGGGGAGGGGGGAAACGAGAGGGGGGAGGGGGGAAACGAGAGGGGGGAGGGGGGAAACGAGAGGGGGAGGGGGGAAACGAGAGGGGGGAGGGGGGAAACGAGAGGGGGGAGGGGGGAAACGAGAGGGGGGAGGGGGGAAACGAGAGGGGGGAGGGGGGAAACGAGAGGGGGGAGGGGGGAAACGAGAGGGGGGAGGGGGGAAACGAGAGGGGGGGAGGGGGGGGAAACGAGAGGGGGAGGGGGGAACGAGAGGGGGGAGGGGGGAAACGAGAGGGGGGAGGGGGGAAACGAGAGGGGGGGAGGGGGGGAAACGAGAGGGGGGGAGGGGGGGGAAACGAGAGGGGGGAGGGGGGAAACGAGAGGGGGGAGGGGGGAAACGAGAGGGGGAGGGGGGGAAACGAGAGGGGGGAGGGGGGAAACGAGAGGAGGGAGGGGGGAAACGAGAGGAGGGAGGGGGGAAACGAGAGGGGGAGGGGGGAAACGAGAGGGAGGGAGGGGGGAAACGAGAGGGGGAGGGGGGGAACGAGAGGGGGGAGGGGGAAAGGGGGAGGGGGAAAGGGGGGAGGGGGGAAAGGGGGGAGGGGGGAAACGAGAGGGGGAGGGGGGAAAGGGGGAGGGGGGGAAAGGGGAGGGGGGGAGGGGGGAAAGGGGGAGGGGGGGAGGGGGGAAAGGGGGAGGGGGGGAGGGGGGAAAGGGGGAGGGGGGGAGGGGGGAAAGAGGGAGGGGGGAAAGAGGGAGGGGGGGAGGGGGGGAAAGGGGGAGGGGGGGAGGGGGGGAAAGGGGGAGGGGGGGAGGGGGGGGGAAAGGGGGAGGGGGGGAGGGGGGGAAAGGGGGAGGGGGGGAGGGGGGGGAAAGGGGGAGGGGGGGAAAGGGGGAGGGGGGAAGGGGGGAAAGGGGGAGGGGGGAAAGGGAAAGGGGGAGGGGGGGGAAAGGGGGAGGGGGGGAAAGGGGGAGGGGGGGAGGGGGGGAAAGGGGGAGGGGGGGAGGGGGGGAAAGGGGGAGGGGGGGAGGGGGGGAAAGGGGGGGAAAGA